>NC_044040.1:198482665-199091163 GCF_901765095.1 Microcaecilia unicolor | reverse complement strand
TCTGCATAAGCTGATTTTAGTCTCAAAGGGGGGAATGAGGCAGTGGGCAAAGAAAGTGTTAACTCTGATACATAAGAAATGATATTAAAAGCTTGAAGTTTGAATTCTAGCTTTTTACCTTGCAAGCAAGATAAAGGAATGCAGGCTGGAATTAATTACTAGAAGTCTAGCGTTTGCCGGGCTGGGTTAGAAAGGTCAGAGACAGGAATTTCTTTCACCCTTGTGAATAATGAATGCTAGCTCAACATTTGTATACTGTTAGGCATACTGTAGTTTAAAGCTGAAATACTATTTCAGAAGTTCTTGATATGTAGATTTTGTTATAAGAAGATAGCTTAGATATATAGACCATTATAAGTATGTAGAATATGTCTTATAAGGATGCTTACTTTAGAATATGCTGTATTCTGTGTAAATTAATAATTCTGTGTGGAATGTTTGTTCAACTCTCTGTCTGACGTTCTGAGTAGGGCTGCAGTGAAGAGGTCAAACATGTGTTTTGACTTATCTGCAGTTCTGGCTGGTTCAATGTATAAGCTGATAGGTGAAAGAGGTCAGGACTAGTCAGCTCTCTTCTCCTTGATTAATTGTAGGTAAATGTAGAAATGGTCCTGAATGCCATTAAGTAAGATTGGCTTTTGACCTCTTTAATGAATGCCAGAGTTCAGCTAGCAGGTAGTATGAAGCTGATTAGGAATATGAGAAATCAATCATAATAACATGTAAGAGACTGGAGCCCAAATGTCTGGTGTAAGGGGCCCCAGGTCACAGGTCAGTTTGAGAAATATCAAACCTATGTAACTGATATTTGTATAGTAATGATTGGTTGAGGCAAAGTGACCAATCTATTCCTTAACCAATTGGAGAGTAAGGGGGGGCTAGGCTAGGAGGGGGATAGAACAGTATTTAAGTAGGAGCAGAAGCAGTTTACGTCAGAAGGAGAGCTGGAAGAAAGCTGGAAGACAACAGGAGAGACAGCAGAAGAGAAGCAGCTGAGACAGAAGCCACATGACACAAAAAGAGCTGAGAGAGAGAGAAGAGAGCTAGAACTGATGTCCTGCTTTGTTTGCTGGCAAATAAAGAAGATTTCTCTCTCATACTGGTGTGTGCTGTCTGACTCCTGAAGCATCACAAATTCATGTATTAATTCCTGCAACAAAACTACAGTGTAGTAAATTTAAAACAAATCAGAGAAAAATTTTCTTCACCCAACGCATAAATAAACTCTGGAATTCTTTGCCGGAGAACGTGGTGAAGGCGATTAGCTTGGCAGAGTTTAAAAAGGGGTTAGACTGTTTCCTAAAGGACAAGTCCATAGACCGCTACTAAATGGACTTGGGGAAAAAATCCACAATTCTGGGAATAACATGTATAGAATGTTTGTACGTTTGGGAAGCTTGCCAGGTGCCCTTGGCCTGGATTGGCCGCTGTCATGGACAGGATGCTGGGCTTGATGGACCCTTGGTCTTTTCCCAGTGTGGCATTACTTATGTACTTATGTAAATGGGGGATGGTAAATGGTCGTGCGCTACAATTAAAAATAGCGTGCAGCTATTTACTGCCTGAGACCTTATTGCCAGCCTTTGACCTAGCAGTAAGGGCTCACGTGCTACTTGAGCGGTACTCATGCAGCACACGCCAACGTGGGCACACTGCTGAGTACCGCCGGGAACGCCTCCCCCCTCCGGGGTAGAAAATAGAAAACTATTCAACTAATTGAGGTTGAAGGGGGCAGACTCAGGAGGACTAATGTCAGGAAGTATTTTTTCACGGAGAGGGTGGTGGATATGTGGAATGCCCTCCCGCGGGAGGTGGTGGAGATGAAAAGGGTAATGGAATTCAAACATGCGTGGGATAAACACAAAGGAATCCTGTTTAGAAGGAATGAATCCATAGAATCTTAGTGGAGATTGGGTGGCGACGCCGGTAATTGGGAAACAAAACGGGAGCTGGGCAGACTTCTACGGTCTATGCCCTGATCATGACTGAATAGATAGAGATGGACTGGAGTGTAAATTTAAAGGGGCTTCGATGTTAGCTTCAGAACTTAGTACAAGAACAGTGCTGGGCAGACTTCTACAGTCTGTGCCCTGAGAATGGCAAGGACAAATTAAACTCGGGTATACATATAAAGTATCACATATCATGTAAAATGAGTTTATCTTGTTGGGCAGACTGGATGGACCGTACAGGTCTTTATCTGCCGTCATCTACTATGTTACTATGGGCCCTGTTTATTAAGCCACACTGTAGATGTGCTCGCATTTTTAGCACTCGCTAAGGATTATTGCGCACTAATGCTAGACACACCCATATATTCGTATGGGTGTCTCTAGCGTTAGTGTGCGTTAAAAACACTAGCGCACCTTAGTAAACAGGGCCCTGAATGTTACTATGATAAGCTATAGTGTCATGCGGTAATTTGAGAATGTATATGTGCTAACCATGCACTAAATAATTTTCTCTATTTTTTTTGAGGGGGTATTCATAAGTGGCTATTCGACACCGCTTAGCAACTTCGTGGGGTGGGAGATAAATTATTAAAATGTTGATAAAGTTATTTACATTTTATGGTTATTTATTTAATATGGACTTGTAATAAAACTGCAACCAATGTTTTGCCAAGACCTCCAGTATTCTTTGAGGCCGATTTTCAGACCGTGGGAGTTAGATCGGCTACTGCGCTGAGATCTAATTTTTCAATGCCAGGCTGTTTCTGGTGACCGGCATTGAATTTCTGGTTTATCTTTGGACAGTCAGAATTTAACCGGCCAAGCTGATATTCAACCCTGGCCATTTAAATTCAGACTGGCCAAAGATATTCTAGGGTTGTACACGGTCAAATATGGCTGCCAAACTTGGCTGGTCACAGTTTAAAAATTGGAACTATTCAACGGTGCATGGTTGTCCATATACCACTGAAGATTGGTGGATGGCTGGTGCTGATCCTGGCCGGTCAAATGCCGCTGGATATCGGTGGGTGGGGGGTTGCATTTATTTGAGTTTTGAATGTTTGGGTTTTGGCTCATCACAGAGTGAGAGTTCGAGTGCCAATGTTATACAGTGGGATGGGCTCCCCAAAAGTGTGGAGCTTGTAATGACAGTCCTGGTTCATCCTCCCTAGGGATGGTCCTGTGGGAGTTGAGTTGCACTTGCTGTTTGTAACATGTCGATGTTACCAGATATCCCTACTGCTAAGGACTTGATCATGGGTTTCCTTTCCAAAGCTGTTCTATATACTGCAATAATTGATGTTTTATTTAAATTATGTTCCTGCATTCAATTTTGGATTAATTTTGTTATAATTTTGAAATTCTGTTGTATATAAACCTTTAGTAATGTTTGATAATGTGGTTATCAGGGGCATGAGAGGTTTTGGGCAGAAGTGGAATAGAAAAAGGGGAATGAGATTTTGGCTAGGATAGATACAAGATTGGTCAGGATGCTGAACAATTGTGCTATTGGTACAGTTGTATTCTTACTTAGTTGTTACACATTTCTGCTAACATTAAAATGTTAACACTGCGTACGTATTAAACATTTTCTCACAGCTGTTCACAATCAAACTCATGAATGAATTAGTCCATGGCGTTCACTGCATTCCTCTTTTCTATCTTTTATTGTTGTTGGGCATTCTGCAGGATGAAATTGGAAAGCATGTGTATGCCATTTTTCCGTATAAGCATTCGCAATACTATGGTCGTTGTGATGGAGGGACTTCTCTTCACAGCATCAAATATTTCCGCTTTAACAGATCCTCAAATTAATGGCTCAGGAGGAGACTGGTTACACCATCTGTTCCACAGAAACTGTTTATGCAGCCGATGAACCAGTCATTTATTTCTCGCCATTTTCTAGTCAGATTAATTGAGGATTTTTCGAGTCTTGAGTAGCTGACAGTACAAGCAGAAGATATAGAGAAGAGAAGAAAATAGCTTGTAAAATAGGTATCACCAGAAACCTACATTTTCATTCTAATTTTATGTGGACTAACGTAGGGCCCCTTTTACTAAGCCGCATAGGCGCCTATGCATGCCCAAAGTGCGCCAAATTGGAGTTACCGCCCGGTTACCGCCTGGCCCTTGTGGTAATTTCAGTTTTGGCATGCGTCTGCTATGTGTGTCTGAAAAATATATATCTTTATTTTTTAGCACACGTAGCGAATGCGTGCCAAGTGGCATCTAACGTGCATAGGTCATTACCGCCCAAATTCTTTACCGCTAGGTCTATGGCTGGCGGTAAGGTCTCGGACCCAAACTGGACGCGCGTGGCAATTTTGATTTTGCCGCACGTCCATTTTCGGTAAAAAAGGCATTTTTTGTAGGTGCCCTGAAAAATAATTCTTTGCATGCCCAAAACCCGCGCCTACACTACCGCAAGCCATTTTTCAGCACGCCTTTGTAAAAGGACCCCATACTGAGCAAATTTCTTTATACAACAATAAATACATCTATGTACTTTAAAACATTTTCTCAGTTACTGGCAGCAAATTCCATTGCCAAACGCTTAAATTTTATTCAGTTGGGTTCAATTTCCTTCCTCACGGATTTTCTGTCTAATAAAATGCTTCAACTTTCTTCAGATGTTCTTTCTGTTATAACAAATGGCGTAGATTCAAGTAAATATTGCATGAACATGGATGAGTTCTCTGTGGATGAGATTTCTAACATGATACACAATTCATTGCTTGCTTTGACAAACGTGCATTGGACCTATAATTATACAACAACTCCAAATTGCAAAATGTTAGGCTCTGAAAAAAGGAAGTGGCAATTTGAAATGTAGACCCAGAGAGGTAGATAAACTATCCAAGGTCAGGACCAGTGCATAGTTTTTACCCTTGGGGTTTGCCACAATAATCAAAGTTAAATAAATAAAAACAATTCAGGTACTTAACAGCTAAATGAATAAAATTAAAATGTGAAAAATAAAGGAAAATCTTGACAGTAGAATGTTATTTTTTGCCAACTAATCAGCCATGCCTTATATTTATTGTAGAATTTTAACTTTTTCAAATCCTTTTTCAATGAGTCCATTTTCAAAAGATGTAACCAACTAATGTTGAGGTATATTTACTAGAGTGGGGTAACAAAATGGAATGAGAAAAATTATTTATGGAATTTCGAAGAGATTTATGAACCTATGGTATCTGAGTACTGCAAGTTCGTGTAATCCATGGTAATTTTTCCTGTAGTCCGGCGGGAATTTTATAAATGGTGCTCAAAATTCAGCACCTGAAAAAATCTGTGCTAAGCGTGCCCACTTTATAGACTCAGTCTTAGTGCTGATTCCCATTTCTAACTATAGGCGCCACACTTACGCCTGTTGCAACCTGGTGCTTAACTTCTTGGAATGCCTCTGACACGTTCATAATCCTCCCATGGCCATGCCCAGTCTTGAGTTGCGTGCTATGGAGGTAGGCGCCCTGCCTTATAGAATAGCGCACAACTAGATGTATATGCAAATTCTAATGGGTGCCAATTAACATCAATATTTGGTTGTTAGCACCCTGATGGTTATTCAATTAATTTGAGCTTGTATCTCAGGAGAGTGCCTAAATTTGGGTGCGCAAAACTGGGCACCTTATATAGAATCCAGAGGATTGTGTCTTCTATGTCACCTTCCAATAAAGTAAAATTTCAGGTGAGCTAATGGACACAGAGCATCCTCTACATAGCCCTGGTCTAGGGCAAAATATAAGATTAGAGGAGGTCCCCTGAGTAGCTCTGCCCCCTCCCACCCCCCAAAAATACAAAGCCAAGCCTCTTCACCCTCCTGGACCCCCAACTCATCCCTCCATTATAAAATACAAAATGGGCGGAAGTTATCCTTATTCGGCAGCTTAAACCCTAGTGGTACGTTTTGTGAGATTACTTCTAGAGGTGTCATTCTGAACCCGGGCTAGCAACAGGGCAAGATCATCCAGGGATTGCTTTTGCCCCATCACTAAAACATGAGGTGGAGGGAAGGTGGCCATGATGCTGTTTGAGGGTTGGGATCTGAACGCTACCAGGCTGCTTAGGGATATTGGAAAGGGATTAGGGGAGCCATTTGTTTTAAGCAGTAGGCTATATGGGGATGATAAATGCATGCCAGTAGCCCAGGTGCACATTCCCCAATATCTACCAATGCATATATTGGAGTGGAGGAGTAGCCTAGTGGTTAGTGCAGTGGACTTTGATCCTAGGGAAGAGTGTTTGATTCCCACTGTAGCTCCTTGTGACTCTGGGCAAGTCACTTAACCCTCTATTGCCCCTGGTACAAAATAAGTACCTGAATATATGTAAACCGCTTTGAATGTAGTTGCAAAAAAACTTCAGAAAGGCGGTATATCAAGTCCCAGTTCCCTTTCCCCTTATTTCCCTACTTACCACACATTCATTTTTGCACCTAACGCAAAGTAATTGGAAAATCTCACCACAATTTAGTACACAGGCCTCTTAACAACAGTTAGGGCCCTGTTTACTAAGGTGTGCTAGCGTTTTTAGTGCATGCTAAAATTAGTATGCGCTAAACGCTAGAGATACTCATATGTTTCTATGGGTGTCTCTAGCGTTAACGCGTCTATAGCGAAGCTTGGTAAACAGGGGCCTAAGTAAACTGTGCTGTTTGTGGTCAGTCGAAATTTGCTAATGATTCTATTGGCTTTCTATACACAACAGCTGGTTTTCAACGGATGAAGCAGTTAATAAGCATGTTCAAATTAAATTAAACACTTCAGTATGCAATATTATCACAAGCTGTTGACTTTGGATCAGGATTTTATCTTACATTTCCAATGAATGTGAAAATATATAATAAAAAAATTTTTTTATGCTGTACCCTACAATTTGGATCAGTTTTAATTTTTTTATTGAAATTTTAACAAAATTAACAGGAATTCTCTCCTTACGGAAATGTAGTTGAAACAATGAAACAAAAAAAAAAAAAAAGAAAAGAAAATTAAACAGCACAGGTAAATTAGACATCCACTTTCAACCTATCACCATAAGAAGGATTCCAAAGCTCATAACAGTCTTTGCCAGTGGTTCCCAAACCTGGTCCTGGAGGTACCCCAGCCAGTCAGGATTTCAGGATATCTACAATTAATATTCATGAGAGCTTTGCATGCACTGCCTCCACTACATGCAAATCTCTCACATGAATATTTATTGTGGGTATCCTGAAAACATGACTGGCTGGGGTGCCTCCAGGACCAGGTTTTGGAACCACTGGTCTATGAAACGCAATGATGATAACAGAGACTACTTTCAAAGGAAGAATAACAATCCCAATTTTTCACTAGATGGGTATTGCCAGGCTATATATCTCTCACTTTGCTTTCTCAGCCTGGGGCTGTACCTGCCTCAACAACTCAACAAAAATATTACACATTGAGATGGATTGAAGAATATATATGTATTATCTTGATACTTTATCATACACTTACAAGGAAATTTAAGTACGAAGAAAGCCCCTATATCCAAAACTCTAGAGCATATCAAAAGGAATTGCTTTTGCCCCCTTTCCAACAACAGGAAACATTCTTATATTCAGTGAAAGAAAAGGGGAGTTTTTGTTTCTAAAATAGAGTCGCACAAGCCAGTCCCTGTCAGGGTCCAATGCCAGTGTCACTATCAATATGGCAGATGTAACGAGCTGTTCCCGAGATGATTCCAGAAAAGAAGTCCTGAGAAATTGGTGAAAGAATGACTTGACCATCTTCCCCAACTTTTTTCTTAAAAGGAGATAGGTACAGGTGGAAGAAATTGAGAAGGTAGTTGCAGGTGCTCAGTCGTATATCTCCAAAACATCTCTTGAGGTGAAACTCCAGGTTTCTTAAGAAAATTGATCAAATGGCGATTCCTGCGTCTGACCAAATTTTCCAAGTTCTCACATTCTACAAGCAAATTTGAGTTGAGTTATCTCTTGAAACCACAAAGAGGGTCCACTTTGGGAAAACATTCTTCCAATTTCTGTAAATGACTTTCCATTCCCAGTAAGCATGGTCATCAATTCTTTTTTCCAATTTTGAAAATTGACCTCCACTCAGCACTAGCTGTTTAAAGACAGATTCTGGCCAAGTGACACTATTAAAGACTACAACAAATCCTCCAAAGTATTAGGCCTTACCCAATTAAACTCCAAATTTCCCATGGCTGGGCTCACCACACAGCTTTGGGCAGTAACAGCAGACGTGCAGTCATCCCCTGGAACCTTTAAGTTGGGTAATCAACCCGCTGGCCACTTCCTGAGGCCATAGCCCTCGTGAGACCGCTACAGCCATGCCTCTACTTGGCACACTCAGAGAGGAAGTGAAGTCATCTGCCCATGCCTGTTCCAGCACAGATTCGGTTTTCCTCATGCCTGCCAGGTCGATGCATTCCAGAGGAGCTGGAACATGCATCTTGCCTCCAGCTGCCCCAAGTGAACCATCCCCAGATGCTGGTCCTTCCACCACATAGGCATCCATCAAAGAAGCAATTGGGAGAGGAGCTGACAAAGCCACCTTTCCTTTTCTTTTTACCGGGCATATGATTAGTTAAGGAGTCAATGTGATAGTGTCCTCTCCTTAGGATACCATTTTGGAATCCATCACTGGTTCTACCCTACAATTTGGATCTATTGGTCATAGTTTTTTTCGGTGTACCCCAAAAAGCCATATATTTTTCAAAATTCATATATACTGCCTACACGTCCAAAAGCTATTGAAATGGTATATATTCAGATACAGTAGGTATTTTTCTGTCCTTGGAAGGCTCACAATCTGAATTTGTACCTGTGGCAATGGAGGGTTAAGTGACTTGCCCAAGATGCCAAGGAGCAGCAGTGGGATCTGTACTGGGCTGCCTTGGTTCTTAAGCTGCTGTTCTAATCATTAAGCTACTCCTCCACTTCAGGTAGACAAAATAGGTCAAGATTCTAGTCCAAACATCTACCTGACAGGCCTCTAAATCAACTACCTAACTAAAGCCTACACATTTCAGACAGGGATAACTAAACTGATGCACTCATTAAATGAATTTAGAAAATAGAATTTATACTTGTGAGTCAGCTGCCAGACTCAGCGAGAATTAACTAACAGCAAAGGCTTGCATGATTTTCTCGCTGATGTAGCAGTTTAAAACGTTTATGAAAAAAAATTTTCTGTGTTATTTTCTACTAGTATTAGTCACCTCAGCAGTGAAGATTATCATATAATTACAGTTACTTCTTTACTGGATAACTTTAGTTTTGATACAGAACACTTGTTAAAATGCTGGCCACATCAATATTTTTAATATGATGTATTTCTCTCTTGGCTTCTATCATTAATATAGTTTCCGGGACTGCACTGACTGAAAGAAAGATATAAACACTACTTATACATCTATTCCGAGAAAGGATAAGATAAAATGCTCTTTATTATCTTCTAGAGATAATTGCTATTTGGTGGGCTACGATAACACATCGCAATTAAATGTTATATCAGTGAGACTGAGTCTGAGAAAGGTTGAAATCTAAAGTCCTGAGCTGGCTTTAATGTCTCAGAGTGCATGGGGTTTGTTTGTTTTTTCTAAATTCCTAAAGGACTTTTACTCTAATGAAAATGTTATATGGTGGGGGGGTTGGGAGGACAATTCCATTAAATGGGTACTAACATTTATATGCATACTATCAGGGCAATTCTATACCCTGGCAGACGTACACATGTATGATCATGTATGTCAATCAATGGTAGTGAGCCACATAGATTATTGCAGTGGAATATATGCGGGTTGTAAAGTGCAGCTTATGAAAAAACTACAGACAGCCCAAAACACAGCTGCCTGACTGATATTCAACAAAACAAGGTTTGATAGCGCAAAACCTCTTCGATTGAAACTACACCGGCTACCTATCAAGGACCGCATTACTTTCAAAATTTGCTCTCTGGTCCACAAGATTATCTACGGTGAGGCCCCAAGTTATATGATTGATTTAATAGATCTCCCAGCCAGAAACAGCATCAGTTCATCACGTACTTATCTAAACCTTCACTACCCAAGCTGTGTTGGACTCAGATACAAGACAACCCACGCATCCAATTTTTCTTACTTAAGTACGCAAATGTGGAATGCATTACCAAAGAGCGTTAAAATAATGCCTACCCATCAAGACTTCAAACAAACTCTAAAGGCATACCTGTTTCATAAGGCCTACCTTATTGATTCTACTTAATAACCTCAACCCTACAATGCAACTATATATACATTGCAATGAATAGTTTATTTCTAATCCCCTTGTCCCTTATTGTATCCATTTACCCCTACCTTACCTGACCCTTTTTATTATTGTACTTGTTTAAAAACTACCGTACTTGGCATCCACCATTACGGTATTTTGTAAGCCACTTTGAGCCTGCTGATGTGTGGGAAAATGCGGGATACAAATGTTACAAATAAAGAAATGATATAAAATATAACACTTACCAACACCATAGGTGCAGATAATTGGCAGTTACCCCCCAGATTCTATATATGGTGCCTAAATTTGAATGCCAAAATTTGGGGAGTGCACCCAAGATGCATATGCAAATTAATTGGCTAACAATCCATTATCGTCAACTGGGTGCTAACAACCAATTATTGAAGTTAATTGGCACTCCTTAACATGTGTGCGTGCATCGAGCTGCACATTAATTTATGGCACCTAATTCAAAAGGGGGCAAGGCCTTGGGAAGGGCATGGGAATGTCAGGGGTGTTCCGAAATGTTATACATATTGTTACAGAATACTGCCGCAGCAAACCTAACCTCCTCAGGAAATTCTCTGAGTAAAATATGCACCAATCATTCTGGAACAACAATACACAACACAACCTCTAACTGTAATGCATCTTTTCAGTTAAGAAACCCAATGACTGTTCCATAAGTACTATCAGTTATCTTGCCAGCCACTGTAAAACACAGCATCATACAACCTTGTAAATGTAAATGAATCAATGTACTCTCTAACAACTGTAAAATGTAAACCACATTGAACCGAAACTCGTTTTTGGATTATTGTGGGATACAAGTATGAATAAATAAATAAATTAATAACTTGGATGCCAGCATTTACACCAGGTTTCAGCAGGTGTAAGTCTGGCGCCTAAATTTAGGCATGGGAATTGGTGCTAGGTGCAAGTCTATGAAAGGTGCATGTCCTTTATAGAATCGCACTTAGCAACGATTTTTTTCTGGTGCTGAAATTTGAGCACCATTTAGAGAATCCCTCCTAGGGGCTAGATTCTAAAAAAATCAGTGCCAAAAAAACACTTTTCTATAAGCTGCACTTAAAAAGTTAGGCACAGCTTATAGAATAGCTCTTAGGACTAATTCTATATATGACGCCTAAACAATCAGCGCCAAAATGAAAAACACCTAGGCGTATTCTATAAAGTACTTTATTGAATAAGCCTAAATTTTCGAGTGGTTTATAGAATACTTCAAGCGCCCATCTGCACAACTAAATTTAGTCAGGGGGCAGTAACACCAAGTAAAATTGATGTCAATGCCAATACCTAAATTATGGGCAGACCAGTTGTATTCTATAACCACATGCATAGCTTTTAGAAACACCCATGACCCACCCATTCCATGGCCACACCCCCTTTTCAGCAATGCGACTTAGAATTTATGTGCATCACGTTACAGAATATGCGTTAGATAGTTGTGCGTGTATATTCTAATTAATGCCAATTAGTCTCAATAATTGCTTAAGTGGCAATTATCAGCGCTGATTGGCTTGTTAACTAAGAATACGACTGGATTTGCAAACGCAACTTAGGTCGCGCTAGATAGAATCTGGGATTTAATGTGTGTAAGTGCTGGGCACTGTTCTATAATATATGCACCAAAGTCACTTACACCCAGATTCTATATATGGTGCTCAAAGTTAGGCACGGATTTCCGTGTGCAGTTTCCATTTCCACACATATCTTAATTGGCTCTTAATTGGTGCAAAGGCTCAATCAATTGACCTTTTCAAGCATTAGTTGGAGCCAACTAGTAGTTACACATGGAAATTTTGCACCCTATTCTATATCCCCTGTACATAATTTCCATCGTGCTTATTTATTTATTTATTTAACACATTTATAACCCACCCATCCAAGCATCTTAGCAGAGTACAAAAAAACCCACTCATAAAATTAACATACAAAACATTCACCACTTTCTACCCAAAAGAATCAAACACTGTCCCACATCAGTCAAAAGCCTTACAGAACAACAAAGTCCTCAGCTCATTCTTAAACTGAGAGACAGAAGAGATATGACGCAAAGCGAGAAGAAGAAGAGAATTCCACAAGCAGGGACCTGCAACAGCAAAAAGTCGCTCACAAATTTCCTCCAGACGCACTTGGTGAAATAAAGGAATGACCAACAAGTCCAAATCATGAGACCTCAAAGCCCTTGAAGCAGTGGGGGGGGGGGGGGGGGGATCCACAGGGGCCTGGGCCCCCTAAATTGACACTGGGGCCCCTGGTTTGGCTGGCGGGGTCCGCAACCCCTGCCAGCTGAAGCATCTGTCCCACGCTGGTCTTGGCACATTGCCTGCCCTGTTCTTCTCAGTTGTGCCACGCATGCTCGTTATAGTGAAGCTAAGCGTGCCCAGTCAGTGTGACTGAGAAGAGCAGGGCAGGCAATGCAAGACCAGTGCGGGCAAACGCTTCAGCTGGTGGGGGTTGGGAACCCTCGCAAATCAAAGGATGATGATGCGGCGACGGTAGGGCGGTGTGATGGGCAGGAGGGCCAAAATGTGCCCTCCCCCCCCATCAAGGTCAGGCTAAGCCACTGCCTTGAAGGACAATATATCTGCAAGATATTGACCAAGGCCAACGGTGCACCATTACAAACTGCACAAACACCAGCAACTAAAGCTTAACTCTAAAGTGGGCGTGGCCATGGGAGGGGCTTAGTTAGATCAAGGGCTTGCTTAGAAATTAGGTGCAGGGTTATAGAATACTATCATTACCACACCTAACTGCTGGACGTTTGGCACTATTATTTACACTATTTGGCCTAATTGCTAGCGACCAAAGTTAGGTACGAGAATGATTGCTAAACTAGCTTTGGGCGACCTTTACTGAATTCCCCTCTCAGTATGTAACTGTGAGGGGGGAGCCAGAAAACAAGTAGGCAAACGATCCACAAGATCCAGCATGGAAAATAACATAGCAGATCACAAACATAAAAATGCAAAGGTCCAGTTTATTCACCACATAAAACAATAAATAATTAAATAATTAAAAGCCCGACATGGCCATATTTCATCCTTTCAAGGGCTGCATTAGGGACTTGCAAGATTACTTTCAGTGAACACATAAAATTATGCTAGTACAAATCATAAGACCAAAATACCCCCCTAAAACTTTTGAATAAAAGTTCTATATATACCAGTTGTTAATACAAATCATATAGAAATAAACAGGAAAGAGCAGATTTATTTCCTGCCCTCGATGAACCCACAGCCACTAGACCACCAGGGCCCTTCAAAGTAGGGGTGGACAACGGCAATACGGTGAGTGGGGGCACTGGTTGTGGTGGGGGCAGCAGCAGCATGGCAGGGGTCTCAGAGTACTTTCAGTGCCCAGGGGCCCAGAGTACTCTCAGTCCGCCCCTGGCCTGAGCAGCGCGGAAGTCAGCAGTGTGCTTCAGTCATTGACACCAGCAATCCTACGCATGCATTGGTGGCTGAAGAGTGCCTCTGCATTGTTCAGGCAGCACAAGTGGGGGCTCAGGCAGTGGACCTCTTCGTCTGGTGGAGCTTGGCTGTCCCCACTAACCATTAAAATTGGTGCCACAATTTTGGAGGGGGCTTGAGCCCATAATGGGACAGCCCAGACCTGCAAGGCCCCCTCATGGCTAGGCCTCTGGCCCAAAACACTCCCTATCCACACTCTATTTATTTATTGTATTTGTACCCCACATTATCCCACCTTTTTGCAGGCTCAATGTGGCTTACAGAGTATGGAAATGAGAACGTCATTACATGATATAAGGAAACAGTTGATCGATCATAAGCTGAGGTGAAAGAGGAATTTAGGTAGAAGGTGTTAGGTAAGGTTGTGAAAGAGGTGTTTTGTCCATATCCCCTGGAAATCTCTGCATGACATGAAAATCCACATGTAAATAGAGGCTTTCTAAAATCGTTGTTTACATGTGTATGCAATCTACAAATATAAATGCCATTGTTTACACATGGAGATGATTCTATAATAACCCTTATAATTTACTAATTATAATATGTGACATGTGCTACAGAAAGATACTGAAAATACCATGAAAGTGGATAAAGAAATAGAGAATATGCCCAGAAATGCAGATAAGGAGGAGGGTCTATCTCCTCTAACCTACAAAATTAAATTCACTGAAGATGATCCTGTGATGACCTAATATTCCACAAGCGATCTTTGGATTGATGGCTGCCTTCAAAAGTCACAGTATTTAGTCAGCAGCGCGTATAATAGGCGGAGAAGAAAATATGTAACTATCAGCATAGTGGAAATGAGAAAAGAATTGATATGAAAAAGATAACTGAATGCAGTTGCAGCAATTAAAAAAAAAACCTTGCAAGAAGCTATGCCAGAGGATGTCAATGTTACGAAATACAATACCAACACATTTGTGATGATTCACAAAAGAAAAACAAAAACTAAATGAAAATGAGAAGACAAATGGAGACGGGACAAGACCAGATGTTCTCCCCCATGAACAATTAAATCGGGAAAAAATGGTGATAATTAAAGACAGAGATGGCTTCCTGCAGACGTTCAAAAAGTTTCAATGCCAACTCTACTGAATGCATCCGTAGAGACACAGTAGGCATGAGTATCCACTGTGAAATAATGCATTCCCATGGATAGAGGGTATGCTTTCTGCCTTGCCAGATGCGAACAGATTTGGTGGTTTAGAAAGGTTGCCTACCCTTGACTTCCTACTGCTACTTTATCAGTCTCTACAATTCCTCATTGTTCAATAATGTACTGTCTATAATCTTTACGTTTGCTCTTTACCAAATGGTAATTGAAGGGCTACGAAATAAGCCATACATAGGAAAAGGGAGATCAGAGATTTCTTTTATCAATACAGCGTTCTCAAAAATTTTGAAAACTTATAATTGCAATTTATGAATAGAATTCAATATGAAGTAGTTTCAATGGTATTAAAGAAGCTATAAATGTGGCTATTAATATTATTCATCAATCAATATGACTGTCAGAACCACTATTATCACGTCAGCATTAGAAACAATACAGCTAACAACATTTATCCCCAGCTAGAAAAAATTGCAAGAGTTATGTAACAGCCTAAAGGTGGGGGGGGGGGGGATGACAAGTTTCACGAATCAGCAGCTAGAAGGAACAGCTGTTAGCTGGCTGATGGATACAGAATAAGCTAAGGATATAATAACGGGATGTGGGGGGAAGGTTAAGTATATCCGTATGGAAGCAGGGGGGATGGTTTTGTGTTGGTTTGACCAAGGTTTTGGATGTTGGCTGTTATGTGAGAATTGTATGATAAAGGTTTAAAATTCAATATAAATTAAGGGGCCGTTTTACTAAAAGGTGTTATGTTCTAATGTGCAATTGACGCGTGAGAAAACGCTTTCTGCAAAGTATGTTAAAGCATTTTGCAGTCATTTCGCCTTTTCTGTGCACTAACTGCCCTTTTTAAAAATAGTTTTAGGAGGGGGTGTTTTCCGGTCAGGGAATGGGCAAGGAAACATTATTTAGCTAACGTGTTCTGATTAGCGTGTGCTAACTGGATAATGCAGGGTTAACATGGGCGCATTTAGCACCTCTTAAATAGAAGGCAGTACGGGCTCCCATATTAACATTTTGCTGGTAGCACAATGCTAATGGCAACATAAGTGCATAGTCTGCCAAAAGAAAAAACAAAAAACAAAGGAAAATGTTTTTCAGAAATGTCGTGTTGAATTTGGGCTTAGCACTTGGGGAAGTCCCGCGTTAAAATGCACAAAGCCCAGATTCTAACGCCTTTTAGTAAAAGGGCCCCTAAAGACTAAGTCAAATGCCAAACACTAATACAAAAAACATTTTATAACCACTGTTCTCCCTAAGCTGAGCGGAAGTCATCCAACTGCACTGCTGCCAGTTGGGGGTGGGGACAGGGGTGTGCTGGTAAATCTTTAACAACAGGCTCTTTCTCCAGACATAACCAGCTCTGCAGTTGGAAGGACTAGGATTGGCCGGGGTGGGGGGGAGCAACACTTGCCTCTCTCTCCTCCCTCCCTTCATGCGGGCACGCAAGGCATACCTTTGCTGGCAGCCAATAAATGGACTGCCACCACTCCCAACGTCTTGCTCTGAGCAGCATGCTGAAACTTCTCACACATGCTGGAGAAGTCCCAGCCTGCTGCTCAGAGCTGGAAACAAGGAGCGGGGAGCAGCAGCAGTCTATTTACTTGGCTGGCAGGGCTCAGCATCCCCACCAGCAAAGTAAAAGAGAATTCAGCAGGGGCCCAAGCCCACATTTTGGAAGCCAGTTGTTAAAGTAGCCATGGAGGGCCCTACTTTAACAACCTGCTCCCAAAATTCTTAAAACTTAACAACCGGCCAGTGGCGTAGGAAGGGGGGGCGGGGGGCGGTCCGCCCCGGGTGCACGCCGCTGGGGGGTGTCGGCTCCCCGCTGGTGAATTGCCCTCTCTGCCCCGGAACAGGTTACTTCCTGTTCCGGGACAGAGAGAGCAGTGAACCAGCGCGGAGCCGACACACCCTAGCAACGTGCAGTCGGGGCGGATCGGCCCTCCCGCCCGTCCCTCGCCGCAGGTATGCGCTCCGGGGGGGGAGGTAAGCGCTCCGGGGGGGGTGCGCTCCAGTGGGAGGAGGGTGCACCGTGCTGCACCCGGGGGGGGTGCGCAGCGGCGACCCACCCCGGGTGTCAGCTCCCCTCGCTACGGTTCTGCAACCGGCTCTTGCGAGCCTGTGAGAGCCTGCTCCAGCACACCACTGGTTGGGGGTTTGCTACAATATTGTGTTTTCAATCGCTAGGGACAGGCAGGTTCCCTGGAGTCCTGCAGAGCTTGCTTGTCCTTCACTACTGAAAATGTGATACTGAAACAGCACCCCCTCCTGGCAGGACTGTAGGTGGAGGACTCCCACTCAGCTTAGAGGGAACAGTGCTTATAACTTGGTAGTCTGGTACATCATTACAAAATGAGACAATGAGGCTGATATTCACTGGAAGATAACCTACATGGTTATTCACAAGATTATCTACGGGGAAACCCCAGGTTACATGTATAATCTGATTGACCTCCCAGCCAGAAGCAGATCAAAATCTTCTCGAACGTATCTCAATTTGCATCTTCCTAATTGCAAAGGACTTAAGAACAAGACATATTACGCATCCAACTTTTCCGTCATAGGCAGTCAACTCTGGAATGCATTCCCAAGATCCATTCGATTAGTCAATGTTCTTCTACCTTCCGAAAACTACTAAAAACTTACCTCTTCAAGCAAGCCTACACAAATAACCTTACTTAAATTTACAAGACCAGACAATAAAACTGAATCTGGAATATCCTCCCCATTTTTTCCTTTATTATATCCCTCTTCCTACCCCTCCCTACACTATCTAATACATCCCCCTTCCTATCCCTCCCTAACATTTTCCCATACTAAACTACATGTTAATCCCTATACACTCCCTCCTACCATTCCCCTAACTCTTGCATCCTCCTTCTTGCCTATCTTACCTTTCCACACATAAACGAGTACCTCTTTACTTACAATATCATAGCTGCATCCATTTTATATCACTTTGTTAACATGATTTCTATGTAAGCCGCATTGAACCTGCTATTGAGTGGGAAAGTGCGGGGTATAAATGTTACAAATAAATAAATCTCCCAACGACCGGGTGATCCCTTGATTTTCAGTGGTACATAACCAGATAATCCTGTTGAAAATGTAGGAAGACCACCATAGCATTATCTTGTTAGTGTTGGGGCAGCCTGGGGGTGGACTCATGGCAGAGTTACCTAGGCATCACTAATATTCCGTGGTGTTACTTGAATAACTAGCTAGTTAACTTAGGGCAGCAAAAGTGCTGTTCTAATTTTACCAGATCACTGTTGAATATCGGCAGTACCTGAGTAATTTCTGGCAAGCTGCCATGTGTCCAGATATAGCTGATCCCCAGATAAGAGCCAGCACAGAATACTGAGGCGCAACTCAGCCAGCTGACCACTGTTGGATTAATATTATCCCCAATATTTTATAACTAAATAAAAGCACACGCACGCTCATTCTATAATCATGCACGCACTTTTTTACAATTAGCTGCAGTGGCATAGCCACAGGTGGGCCTGGGTGGGCCAGGGCCCACCCACATAGGATTCAGGCCCACCCAGCAGTAGCACACGTTTAGTGGTAGCTGGTGGGGAACCCCAGCTCCACCAGCTGAAGACCTCCACCTGATGGTAATGAAAACAGCGCATGCCTGCTGCAGACTGCCAAGGTGGAAAGAAGCGTTTTCCCGCCAGCTGAGATATTTTTTTTTGTGGTGGTGCAGGGGGGGGGGGGGGGGGGAGGGGAGAACACTTGGTGCCCACCCACTTCTTGCCTAGGCCCACCCAAAATCTGTTGTCTGGCTACGCCCCTGGTGTGCAGGTTAGAGAAGACCGACAGTTATGTACAGGACTTAAGTGGTAGACAAACAGGAAGTGGAATTATGGAGCTGGAGGAGGGGGCAGGCGGGCCAGGGCAGGAGCAACAGGCACCAGCGCAGCATTTCACATGCTATTCATCATTTTTCTCTTTCATCAACGGTCTTTTTAGAGACCAGCTTATGTTTATTTTACCAGACGTATTGTCAAAGATAAAATATGATTATCAAGTATACACATCAAGACTCCTGAGGCACGCACGTATGTGCCGAAACATGGTACCATGTCGTCGGCATAAATAAACACCTATAATTTTACTTCGGAGCCCTGAGTCTGTTTTTGATGAGCCTGATCCTCTTCCCACTCCTTGTTTTTTGACTTTGTCCACCCCGTGGGACCTTTGTGTTCTTTCCATCTTTGTGGTCTTTTTTTTCCACTGACAGGAGGGTAATATATGGGTTTCTGGCCCTGCTGCCACTACACGGACACTTTCTCCATGTTTTGCATCGAGTTTCAAATTACATATATATCGTGTGGATGGGGTTTCTGTATTTCCCAACAGTTTCCACTTGCATTCGTCCCCTCGGTCACACTGAGATTCGCACATGTGCTTTTTGCTATTTTGACTTTCTCTGTGTTTCTGGGGGCATAGATATATCCATTTTAGATGGGACCTCACGTGCGCACCTGCTTTCATGAAAACATGCAGTAAATCTACACATGGTCACTTCCGTATGCCTGATTATACTTAGGGGTCCTTTTACCAAGCTACGCTAAAA
This sequence comes from Microcaecilia unicolor, assembly GCF_901765095.1. Classification (NCBI taxonomy): domain Eukaryota; kingdom Metazoa; phylum Chordata; class Amphibia; order Gymnophiona; family Siphonopidae; genus Microcaecilia; species Microcaecilia unicolor. Next base: position 199,071,770 of record NC_044040.1, on the reverse strand, counting down.
AAGGCCCGGCAGCAGCGGCAGGCGCCATTTTTCCCACTTGCCAGGGACCTTTTTACCGCAGTGGGTAACAGTGGCATAGCTACGTGGGGCCAGGGGGGCCTGGGCCTCCGTAGATTTGGCCCTGGACCCCCCTACCGACGACCCGCCCAAACCCCACTGCCACCACCAACCCGCCATCGCCTGCTTTTGCTGGCAGGGGACCCCAACCCCCGCCAGCCGAGGTCCTCTTCTTCTTGCAAAAGGCTTCCTTCTGTTTCTGCAGGACGTCAGAAACAGAAGGAAGCCTTTTGCAAGAAGAAGAGGAACTCGGCTGGTGGGGGTTGGGGGTCCCCCGCCAGCAAAGGTAGACGACGGCGGGTTGGTGGCAGGAGGGGGTGTCGAGAGGGTCAGCAGCAGGGGGGGTCGGCAGCGCCGGGGGGGAGCTAAAATGTGCCCCCTCACCTCGGGCTCTGGACCCCCCTCCTGCCGAAGTCTGGCTACGCCCCTGGTGGGTAAAAAGCCCCTAAAACTAAAATGGCCATGCGGTAAGATTACTCCTACTGCATGGCCGTGTGGCAGGGAGCACTTACTGCCACCCATTGAGGTGGCGGTAAGGGCTCCCACGGTTACCCCGGCGGTAACTGGGCAGTGCACGGCACTGCCTGATTACTGCCAGGTTAGCGCTATGGTAAAAATAACAAAAATATTTTTCGGCATGCTTGAAATGGCGCACATTCGAAGGCAGAACTACCGCCAGCGGCCACATCAGGCCTTCGGTAGTTCCGGGTTGCCGCTTAGCAAACCTTTCATAAAAGGGCCCCTTAATGAGCACTAATGAATGACACCAGCTTGCTACAAGGATTTTAATATACCAACATATGTAGGTGCCTTCAGAGCAGTGTACATGGTATATGCCAATTGCATGCAAACATACGAACAAAAACAGAGAGAAAACGTGAGTAAAAAAAGGTTAGGAAGGAGCAGGAAGGAAAAAAGTACTCCATTTGGTAAAGGACAGTGAAGGACTGGGCTGCTTCAAAATGTTTAAAACATGAGTAACTCAAGGATCTTGCTTGTCAGCAGTGTCATTCAACATTTTTTTTTTGTTACCGTTATGCCGGCTGTTGAATTATTTTAACATTTAGTTCAGACTCTACACGGACGACATCCAGTTTTTACTGCCATTTGCTAATTCAGTTCAAGCTACTTTTGATATGTTGACTTTAATTTTACTTTCAATATATTACTGGATGAAGGCAAATTGACTTAAGCTGAAATGTTAACAAAATAAATATTTTCTTACTTGCTACACATGTTTCTTCTGATATGCGTTTGAACTTTAAGTTCGGTAATAAGGACATTCTGATTATGCATGAATTACATCATTTGGGGGGGGGGGTGTTCTTGTACATTCCAACTTATTAATGAGGGATTACGTTTATAAAATCATCAAGGATGTGTTCTACAAGTTGACCATTACCGAAGCCCTATAACTTTCGAATGCTACTACTACTACTTATCATTTCTATAGCGCTACTAGACATACGCAGCGCTGTACACTTGAACATGAAGAGACAGTCCCTACTCGACAGAGCTTACAATCTAATTAGGACAAACAGGACAAACAAGAGATAAGGGAATATTAAAGTGAGGATGATAAAATAAGGGTTCTGAACAAGTGAACAAGGGTTAGGAGTTAAAAGCAGCATCAAAAAGGTGGGCTTTTAGCTTAGATTTGAAGATGGCCAGAGATGGAGCTTGACGTACCGGCTCAGGAAGTCTATTCCAGGCATATGGTGCAGCAAGATAAAAGGAACGGAGTCTGGAGTTAGCGGTGGAGGAGAAGGGTGCAGATAAGAGAGATTTACCCAGTGAATGGAGTTCCCGGGGAGGAATGTAGGGAGAGATGAGAGTGGAGAGCTGCAGAGTGAATGCACTTATAGGTCAATAAGAGAAGTTTGAACTGTATGCGGAAACGGATAGGAAGCCAGTGAAGTGACTTGAATGGTAGCACAAAGCCTAGTTTGACCTTGTTTTGATTATTGCAATGGGCTATTTGGAGGGATTTAGAAGACTCATGTTAAAGCCCTACAGGTAGCCCAGAATGCGGTGGCTAGGGTCCTGACTTAAGACTCCTGAGTGGTGGAATCTGATACGAACACATAACTCCAATTTTGAAGGGTCTGTACTGGCTCCCTATTAAACAAAGATTATGTACATTGTTTTAAAAATAGTAACTGGACAAGCCTCAAAGATCTCAGCATCCAGACTTCATGTATATCAGCCAAGTTGGTCAATAAGATCAACTGATCAGGAATTATTGGAGTGGAGGAGTAGCCTAGTGGTTAGTGCAGTGGACTTTGATCCTGGGGAACTGAGTTCCATTCCCACTGCAGCTCCTTGTGACTCTGGGCAAGTCACCCAACCCTCCATTGCCCCATGAATATATGTAAACCACTTTGAACATAGTTGCAAAAACCTCAGAAAAGCAGTATAGCAAGTCCCATTTCCCCTTCCCCTTCCCATTTCATGTAGTAAGATTAGAAGAACTTAGAAATTCAGTTTTTCATATTGTGGGTCCTCTGCCTTGGAATAAATTGCCCTTAAGGCTAAGAAAGATCAGAAGCACATCCTGAGTTTAAAAAAATTTTGAAAAATTTTTTGTTCATACAGGCATATCAGAGTGTGGAAAATTAGTGAAGAAGATGGGATTTATTAGACCTGTAACTAGCTAATGTTGGTTTGTCATAGAGTCTGTTGAAAGATTAACTGTGTATGTACAATTGTGATCTGCCAAAGACCTTTGGGAATGAGCAGAATACAAGTTTTTAAATAAAGATTTTTAAATAAATAAAGAGATAAACTATGCGGTCCCACATTGCATGGCTTGGCTTGTCCAAGGTATACTACATGCCGGTAGCTAAGAAGGGTAGGGAGGGTTAGAGAGGATAAGCATCCTTGCAAAGAAAGGTTTTAAGGACAGTACAGAAATCAGTGAAGGAAGACATTGATCTTAAGTGGGCAGGTAAGACGTTACAGAGAGAAAGACCCATAATACTGAAAATTTTGGTGCAAGTAAAATCGTAACGAATTTGCTGAAAAGAAGAAACTTGTAATAACTTAGACTAAGATGAGCATAGGGTCCTGGAAGGAGTACAGGGAACTAAGTGCCGAAAAAGATAAAATGATGAGCCTAAGTGGTTAATTTTGTGGACCAGGGTAAGAATTTTGAAAGTGATTCGAAGAGAGATGGGAAGCCAGTGTTCATTTTTTAGCAAGGACGTAACATGGTGATATTTTTTGAGTTAATAATTTTATGGCCATGTTTTGTACTAATTGGAGATGACAGAAAGATAAGGTGAAAGAGGCTATTATAGCCAAAAGAATATCTTTCAAAAAATGGAAAAAGGATCTGAATGAAGAAACGAGAAGATGGCATAAGCATTGATAAATTAGATACAAACCATTGAAAATGAAGGCAAAAACTCTTCATAAAAACTTTTTCACGCACATTAGAAGCAGGAAGTCGGTTGAACCCTTAGATCAGGGGTGGGAACCTTGGTTCTCAAGGGCCACAACCCAATCGAGTTTTCAGGATTTCCCCAATGCATATGCATGAGTTCTATTTGCATAAAATGGAGGCTATGTATTCAGATAGGTCTCATGCATATGCATTGGGGAAATCCTGAAAGACTAACTGGGTTGCGGACCTTCAGGACTGGGGTTGCCCCCCCCCCCCCCCCCCCCGCATTAGATCATTACAGAGTTCAAGGAGCACTCAGGGAGGACAAGGACAAAGGACTAGATTTTATTTATCACGCCTAAAAATATCGGTGCTGAAATGAAACTCGCCTAAGTGTATTCTATAAAATACGCCTTAATTTAGGCATACTTTATAGAATAAGACTAAATTTCCATGCAGTATATAGAATACGCCAAGCGCTGCTCCGTGCAACTAAATTTAGTCGCAGGCACTTATGCCAAGTAAAACTTGGTGTAAATCCCAAGGCCTAAATTATGCGCAGACCGGGTATATTCTATAACAACGCGCATAGATTTTATAAATGCCTATTACCCACTTATTCCATGCCCACTTTTAAACTACACTACTTAGAATTTACACGCATCAGGTTATAGAATATGCTTACACAGTTCTGCACGTAAATTCTAATTAATACCAATTAGTGCTGATAATTGGTTGTTAACATCCAATTATCAACACTGATTAGCTTGTTAACCAATTAGCTTATGTGCATTGTTATGGAATACACTTCAATTTCCGCACAGAAATCTCGACCCAATATATAGAATTCTTGGGATAGTGGACAGATTAAATTAATTCTATGTTTTGGTCTTTACTGAGGGAGATAAAAGACAGCTACTCAGAAATGGTATTCAAACATGCCAATTCAGAGGAACTGAAATGAATCTTGGTGAAGCTGGAAGATATAATAGGCCAAACTGGCAAGCTGAAGAGCAGAAATCACCCAAGAGTACTGAAAGAAATCAATAATGAAATTGCAGGTCTACTATTATTCAAATCATTTGCTATGCCTAAAGATTGGAAAGTAGGCAATGTAAAAACAATTCTTGAAAAGGGTTCCAGGGTTGATTTAGAAAACTACAGACTGGTGAGCCTGACATCAATGCCAGGAAAAATGATAGAAACTATTAGAAGGAACAAAATTACCGAACACATAGATAAACATGGTTTAATGAGATAATGTCAACATGGATTTAGCCAAAAGAAGTCTTGAGTCATGAAATTGCTAAAAAATTTTTTGAAGGTGTGAATAAAAAAATGTGGATAAAAGTGAGCCGGTTGATGTAATGTGTCTAGATTTTCAGAAAGCTTCTGACAAAGTTCCTCATGAGAGAATCCTGGAGCAATTTTTTAAAAAGTCATGGAATAGGAGGAGATGTCCTGTTGTGGATTGGGAACTGATTTAAGGGTAGAAAACAGAGACAAAAGTGGATGGTGGGACTGATGCTTTTTGATATATTTATAAATGATCTGGAAAAGGGAACAATGAGTGAAGTGATCAAATTTGCTGAAGACAAAATTATTTAAAGTTGTTAAATTGCATGTGGATTGTGAGAAATTGCAGAAGGAACTCAGGAGACTGAAAGACTGGGCATCAATAGTAACACAGTAAGTGATGGCAGATAAAGACCTGTACGGTCCATCCAGTCTGCCCAACAAGATAAACTCATTTTACTTGATATGCGATACTTTATAAGTACATAAGTATTGCCATACTGGGAAAGACCAAAGGTCCATCAAGCCCAGCATCCTGTTTCCAACAGGTCACAAATACCTGGCAAGATCCCAAAAAAGTACAAAACATTTTATACTGCTTATCACTGAAATAGTGGATTTTCCCCAAGTCCATTTAATAATGGTCTATGGACTTTTCCTTTAGGAAGCCTTCCATCCCTTTTTTAAACTCCGCTGAGCTAACCACCTTTACCACATTCTCTGGCAACGAATTACAGAGTTTAATTGCATGTTGAGTGCCTTTCTTGGTCCGTGACTCCTAACGTGGAACCTTGCATGATGTAGCTATAATTCGGGTTCCTCTTTCCCACATGCATCACTTTGCACTTGCTCACATTAAACGTCATCTGCCATTTAGACGCCCAGTCTCCCAGTCTCGTAAAGTCCTCTTGTAATTTTTCACAATCCTCCCGCGATTTTAACGACTTTGAATAAATTTGTGTCATCAACAAATTTAATTACCTCACTAGTTACTCCCATCTCTAGGTCATTTATAAATATGTTAAAAAGCAGCGGTCCCAGCACAGACCCCTGGGGCACCCCACTAAATACCCTTCTCCATTGAGAATACTGACCATTTAACCCTACCCTCTGTTTTCTGTCTTTTAACCAATCCTCTCCATGAAAAAAATACTTCCTGCTATTACTCCTAAGTCTACCCCCCTTCAACCTCGATTCATGTCCTCTAGTTCTACCACCTTCCCATCTCCAGAAAAGGTTCATTTGCGGATTAATACCTTTCAAATATTTGAACGTCTGTATCATGTCACCCCTGTTTCTCCTTTCCTCCAAAGTATACATGTTCAGGTCGGCAAGTCTCTCCTCGTATAGTTTGCAACGTAAATCCCATACTGTTTTCGTAGCTTTTCTTTGCACCTCTTCCAGTCTTTTTACATCCTTAGCTAGATACGGCCTCCAAAACTGAGCACAATACTCCAAGTGGGGCCTCACCAACGACTTGTAGAGGGGCATAATGTTTGCCAGTTATCACAGTATTTTCCCTGGCAAGTGCATATATTTCCCAGGAACTTGACTGTAATCATTTATTCATGCCACTGGGTACACCAATTTTATTTGCTTCACTAACCAACAGGTAAATAATGTTGCGTCAGGCCTCTGACATATAAGTCGCTTTAGCGAACAGCTGCATTTCCATGAAGGCATTTTTCAATGGCTTAATTTTCTTTTTCAGTTTAAACATATGCTCTGCCTTCCTGCATTTTGTGCTGCTTTAAAAGAAATGTCTGTGGTTTAAAAGAAAAATACAGAAGTCCCTCAGAAACCTGAAGTATGTCACTACACAAGCTCATCCTTCATCTCATGCTCTTGAATTTAGAAATTTGCAACCAAATCATACACATGCATTTGACTGGAAGAGCCAATTTAGTTTTGAAAATACAAGTGGTATCATAACCTTTGGGATGACGTTCAAAGGTATTTCCAGATTCCCCCCCCCCCCCCCCCCCCACAGTAACCATTTATCATCGATACACTTTCTGCAGAATTTCCCAAAGGATACAACATACTAAGTGTGTGAGCAGCCTTAATTATGGGAAAATTGCACTGTCTACCTAGACAAATATAATCTGAATGAATAGTGCTGAGGAGGAAAACACGCAGGACCAAATATTGGGATTTTCAGCATTAAAACAATGAAAATACCTGCTCACTTAACTGCAACTTAATTTATATGAAGAGCGGTGCAGAATGTTAAACACCTTTCTTGGAAACGAATGCAATTTTTTCCCCATCCTCTGAGGAAGTATTTTACATCTGTTGTCAAGTCGTTGCTGAGATACCATCAGGCTTATTTTCGAAAGTGATTGCCGGCCATTTCTCGACATAAATCGGGAAATGGCCGGCGATCTCTCAAAAGCGGCGAAATCGGTATAATTGAAAGCGGCGTTTTTGACAGCATCGCCGCTTTCCCGTCGCCTCGCCGGCGAAAGTTCAAAGGGGCGTGTCAACGGCTTAGCAAAGGCGGGACATGGGTGGGCATGGGCGTGGCTATCAGATGGCCGGCTTTCACGGATAATGGAAAAAAAAGCGGCGTTAAGCAGTATTTCGCCAGGTTTACTTGGTCCTTTTATTTTCACAACCAAGCCTCAAAAAGGTGCCCCAACTCACCAGATGACCACTGAAGGGAATGGGGGATGACCTCCCCGTTGTCCCCCAGTGGTCACCAACCCCCTCCCACACTAAAAAAAAATACAAATAAAAACCTTTTTTACCAGCCTGTATGCCAGCCTCAAATGTCATACCCAGCTCCCTGACAGCAGTATGCAAGTCCCTGGAGCAGTTTTTAATGGGTGCAGTGCACTTCAGGTAGGCAGACCCAGGCCCATTCCCCCCTACCTGTTACACTTGTAGTGCTAAGTGTTGAGCCCTCCAAACCCCCCCCAAAACCCACTGTACCCACATGTAGGTGCCCCCTTCACCCCTTAGGGCTATAGTAATGGTGTAGAGTTGTGGGGAGTGGGTTTGGGGGGGATTTGTGGGGCTCAGCACCCAAGGGAAGGGAGCTATGCACCTGGGAGGGGTTTTTTTTGTATTTTTTAAACATTTTTAGAAGTGCCCCCTAGGGTGCCCAGGTGGTGTCCTGGCATGTCAGGGGGACCAGTGCACTACAAATGCTGGCTCCTCCCATGACCAAATGCCTTGGATTTCGCCGGGTTTGAGATGGCCGGCATTTTTTTTTTCAATTATCGCTGAAAAACAAAACCGGCGATCTCAAACCCGGCGAACTCTGGCATTTGGCCGGGCTAAACCGTATTATCAAAAGAAAAGATGGCCGGCCATCTTTTTTGAAAATACGGTTCCGGCCAGCTGTAGTGCTGCCGCCACAATAGATCACCGGCGAACTATTTGGCCAGCGACGTTCGATTATGCCCCTCCATGTCATCCTGGTACTCAGTGTGATTTTTTTTAAGTATTTCTGTAGGCATCATTCTTGAATATTTCCTATCTTTTTGTATTCAGCTCCTTACATCACTGTTAAGTAAGCACATCTGAACAAGTGAAAAGTGTTTATGTTTATGACTCTACTTATATACCGCCTTTCAGAAAGTGCCCATGTGGAAAGTAATTTTATCTTGTCGCGCCTAGCTCAAGTGCATTTTCATGCATCTATTTTATGCCTAGTTCAGAGAGTCAAGTACTCACCTACTTGACTTCATACAATACTAGGTTCACATATGTGCATGTAAATAAAGGAATCTTGGGGTCTTTTTACTTTTACTGAGGAGAACCTGTCACGTAGTTACACCGTTATCAAAATCAGGGCTCAAGGGTCCATTTTATCTCCAGTTCTTTTTTTTTTTTTTAATTTATAGAAGTCTTTATTTAATTTTGAGAAACAGTTCAAATGCAAATACATCTCAATGGCAAATACAACGCAAATGTAACCCCCCCCCCCCCCAAGGACTTTGAACAAGCCTCAAAAACAGATAGATAGTATATTATTTTCTCAAACTAGAAAGTTAACAAATAATCTTCTCATGAGCCTTTTACCAACAATTATTCAGGAATCCACCGTGCCTTTTTTATGCAGATGACATATTGCTAATTCATTTACTAATCCATTCAATCCTGACATTTCGCCTTTACAATCATGTCTTAGAACTATTGCAAACTGACTAACTGAACATCGCCTTATTCTGAAGACTACTGTTTGTTGGCTTACTGGTGACTTTTCCTGTCCCACCTTTGATCTCTCTACTCTTGGCACTACGATATCCCCAGTTACTTCTTTTCGGTATTTGGAAGTCATTCTGGACTCTCAACTCTCCTTTAAACCACAAATAGCTTCTGTCTGCAAATCTGGCTTTTACATCCTCAGACAACCTCGTTCTGCGATTTTTTTTTATTTTTTATCATGACTCTTTCCATTCCCTTTTTCTTTCACTTCTTATGTCTCGGATCGACTGTTGCAATATTGTCTACACCAGTGTAACAAAGGCTACTCTGAAAAGACTTCAGACCTTACAGAATACTGCCATTCAATTACTCTGTCGTGCTCGAGCTTCCATCAGTGTCACCCCACTTCTCAAACAGGACCATTGGCTTCCGACTGAATTTCGTGCTTCTCACCTTTAAGGCCTTCAGATTAGGTACTCCTCAGTATTTGAATTCCCTTACTATTCCCTATACGCCAACCCATTTGTTGAGATCACTGAACGATCACCAGCTGGTGCTACCTGGTCCCAAACATGCCCAATATGAATCTACATGTCACTCTGCATTCTTCTTTACTGCTCTTTCCCTTTGGAACTATTTACCCTTAACGATTTGTGGTGTCTGTTAAACAGTCTAAATTGTTAATCAAGACATGGCTGTTTCAACAAGGACGCTCCACTTCATTCTCTGGATCCTGGGTGTATCTCCTCTTGCCCTCAACACCTTTGTTTGCCTACCCTACTATTTTATGTCTGTATGGTCTTGGACAAGTGTCTTTCCTATTTATAATATGGAGTTCCTTTTCCTTGTGTTACTTTTTTTTAGCCTGCAAACCACCTAGCATTGCTAGTCAGATGCGTGCGGTATAGAAAGTTCCAAATAAATAAATAAACCACATTAAGCACTAATTCATGCTTAATGTGGGGGAAAAAGGCCTACTGTAAAACATGTTAAAGCATTCTGTGGTAGTTTGTCTCTTAGCAGGCCTTTTACAAAGCCACGCTAGCATTTTTAGCTTGCGGTAAAAATCAGCCCATGGGCATCTCAACGTTTACTGCCAGCTGCTTTTGACCGTGAGCTAAAAATACTCTTGCGGCTTTGTAAAAGACCCCCCTCAGCACGCACTAATTGTGATATTAGCGCATTCTAACTGGATAACATAGGAGGCAGGAAGTGTTCCCACATTATATTGTTGCAAGTCCCGCATGCTAATTGAAAAATTAATGTAGCTTAGCAGTTTTAAAAAGGTTTGGTCGGCTTCCTAAAGGAAAAGTCCATAGACCATTATTAAATTGGACTTGGGGAAAATATTTCTGGGATAAGAAGCATTAAATGTTTTGTACTTTTGGGGGGATTTTGCCAGGTATTTGTGACCTGGATTGGCCAGTGTTGGAAACAGGATGCTGGGCTTGATGGACCTTTGGTCTGTCCCAGTATGGCAATACTTATTTACTTATGCTACTATTTGAGATTCTGAATGGAATCTTGCTAATCTTTGGGGTTCTACATGGAATTAAATATGACCAAAACCGAGCTTCTCATTTTCCCCCCCAAACCCACCTCCCCGCTCCCCCCATTTTCTATTTCTGTTGATGGCTCTCTCATTCTCCCTGTCTCCTCAGCTCGAAACCTTGGGGTCATCTTTGACTCTTCTCTCTCCTTCTCTGCTCATATCCAGCAGACCGCCAAGACCTGTCGTTTCTTTCTTTACAACATCCGTAAAATCCGCCCCTTTCTTTCCGAGCACTCTACCAAAACCCTCATCCACACCCTTGTCACCTCTCGTTTAGACTACTGCAATCTGCTTCTTGCTGGCCTCCCACTTAGTCACCTCTCCCCTCTCCAGTCAGTTCAAAACTCTGCTGCCCGTCTCATCTTCCGCCAGGGTCGCTTTACTCATACTACCCCTCTCCTCAAGACCCTTCACTGGCTCCCTATCCGTTTTCGCATCCTGTTCAAACTTCTTCTACTAACCTATAAATGTACTCACTCTGCTGCTCCCCAGTATCTCTCCACACTCGTCCTTCCCTACACCCCTTCCCGTGCACTCCGCTCCATGGATAAATCCTTCTTATCTGTTCCCTTCTCCACTACTGCCAACTCCAGACTTCGCGCCTTCTGTCTCGCTGCACCCTACGCCTGGAATAAACTTCCTGAGCCCCTACGTCTTGCCCCATCCTTGGCCACCTTTAAATCTAGACTGAAAACCCACCTCTTTGACATTGCTTTTGACTCGTAACCACTTGTAACCACTCGCCTCCACCTACCCCCTCCTCTCTTCCTTCCCGTTCACATTAATTGATTTGATTTGCTTACTTTATTTATTTTTTGTCTATTAGATTGTAAGCTCTTTGAGCAGGGACTGTCTTTCTTCTATGTTTGTACAGCGCTGCGTATGCCTTGTAGCGCTATAGAAATGCTAAATAGTAGTAGTAGTAGTAGTAGTAATGTTGCTACTAGTTGAGAATCTGAATGGAATGTTGCTACTCTTTGGGGGTTCTACATGGAATGTTGCTATTGTTTAGATTTCTGCCAGGTATTTGCAACCTGGATTGGCCAGTGTTGGAAACAGGATGCTGGGCTTGATGGACCTTTGGTCTGTCCCAGTATGGCAATACTTATGTACGTATGACCTGCAAAACAATTAAAAATCTTTAATATACTGCTGAAGTAAATCTGAGCTTAGTGGGCAGGGAAGTCCTGCATTAGCATGTGCTAAGCCTAGATTTTGCCACAGTTTAAAAGGGCCCACTTGTAATCTATGCATATCTCTGCTCCAGCCATGAAATGTAAGTGTGTACAGTCACACTAAGCAGTATTTTATAAGAGGTCATTTATAAGAACATAAGTGTTGCTATACTGGAACAGACCGAAGAAACACCAAGCCTAATATCCTGCTTCCAACAGTGGTCAATCCAGGTCACAAGTGCCTGGCAAGATCCCACAAAGTAAAGCAGATTTTATGCAGCTTATTCCAAGACAAGCAGTGGAGTCCATACCTTTTTAAAGCCCTGCTAAGCTAACTGCTTTTATCACATTCTCTGGCAATGAATTCCAGAGCTTAATTACATGTTGAGTGAAGAAATATTTTAACTGATTTGCTTTAAATTTACTGCTTAGTAGCTTCATTGTGTGCCCCCTACTTCTTGTATTTTTAGAAAGGGTAAACAAGTGATTCACGCCTACCATTCCCACTCCACTCAGTATTTTATAGACCTCTATCATATCTCCCCTCAGCCATCTCTTCTCCAAGCTGAAGAACCTTAGCCTCTTTAGCCTTTCCTCATAGAAATGTCATCCCATCACTCTTATCATTGTTGTCATCCTGGTGGCCAAAACTGCACAGTATTTGAGGTGTAGTCGCACCACAGAGCAATACAAAGGCATTATAACATTCTCATTTTTGTTTTCCATTCCTTTTCTAATAATTCTTAACATTCTGTTTAATCACTTATCCATGTAAATTACTAAAATATGAGTATCTGCATACATTCTTAGCATCTAAAGCTCAGGGTACATTTATAACACTGCACTTTGGTTAATGATCTGAAAATGGGAATGATGAGTGAGGTGATTAAATTTGCAGCCAACACAAAACTATTCAAAGTTGATTGTATGTATGTAGATTGTGAAAAATTGCAAGAAGGTCTTAGGAAGTTTGAAGATTGGGCATCCAAATGGTAGATGAAATTTAAGGTGGATAAATACAAAGTGATACTCATTGGGAAGAATAATCGACATCATAGATATTTGATGCTAGTGTCCACCTTGGGGATTAGTATCCAAGAAAAGGATCTAGGTGTCATCGTGGACTGAAATCTTCTGCCCAGTGTGAAGATGAGGCTTCTGCTCCCACTCTCCAACAGGCCTCACTGGCCTGTGGCCTCTGAACAGGACTCCAAACAGTCTCCTCCCAGCATCCTGAGCAATCCAACCTCAAGCTCCTGGGCCCCTTTCTCACTCAGGGTGAGCTGGTTCTCAGTATGCAAATTGTATGCAGATTAGCATGTTATCCTTTCACGCTCAGGGTGACCTGGTTCTCCAGAGGCAAAATTAAACAGGTCTTACCAACAGCATATTCAGGCAATTCTTTATTCCAGCCCCTGGGCACAGTTCTTCTAACTTAAATACTTTATACATATACATATCTTCACACTGAGCCTCCCCACACAGATTCCTGGGCTCAGCATTAACCTCAATACTTTGGGGACTTCTAACCCCAGGCTTTGCAGCCTGCTTCTCAGTACTGGGACACACAGCCCTACTTCTTCTTTGGACACCCAGTCCTTCCTTTCTTTAGACTCACAGTCCTTTCTTTAAACACACAGTTCTTCTAAGTACTGAGGCTACATAGTCCAACACTAATGCTTTAGGGACTTCTTACCCCAGCCTGTTTTTCTTCCTTGAGCACACAGTCCACCACAAGTCCATAGGGTTTAGCCAGTTCTTTCCAGGGGGATCCTCTTTCTTCAGCTACCAGCTCTCTCCTTTTCATTTCACATCTCAGGTGGGGTATAAAGTGGTTAATTAGCTACACAGGACCCAGCCCATAACCTCCTACACCTGTGGACCTCCCAGGGCTCTCCCCGGTCCTAGCGACCTCCATCTATTCTCCCAGCGCCCTCTAGTGGCCTACCCTGGACATCCTGGACATTTTTAGGGGAACAGCACCATCTAGTGGCCTGCCCCGGCTAGGACAGCCTCTTATTTATCACACCAGTGTGTGGCAGCAGTCAAAAAAGCAAACAGAATGCTAAGAATTATTAGGAAAGGGATAGAAAATAAGATAAAGAATATTATGATGGCTCTGTATCGCTCCATGGTGTGACCTCACCTTGAGTATTGTGTGCAATTTTGGTCACTGTATCTAAAAAAAGATATAGAAGAATTAGAAAAAATTCAAAGAGTGACCAAAATGATTAAGGGAATGGAACTCCTCTCCTATGAGGAAATGCTTAAGAGGATAGGGCTCTCAGCTTGGAAAACAGACAGCTGAGGGGAGATATGATTCAGGTCTACAAAATACGTGAGTGATGTAGAATGAGTAAATGTCAATTGATTTTGTAGAACAAGTAAACGTCAATTGATTTTTTTTTACTCTTTCAAAAAGTACAAAGACTAGGGGACATAAGTACATAAGCATCGTCATGCCGGGACAGACCAAGGGTCCATCGAGCCCAGCACCCTGTCTCCGACAGCGGCCAAAAGAACAAACAATTTGTCCCGCCCATCCCAGAAATAGTGGGCGGGAAGTTACATGGTAATACTTTTAAAACGAACAGGAGGAAATATTTTTTCTCAATGAATAGTTAAGCTTTGGAACTTGTTACCAGAGGATGTGGTATCAGCGGTTATTGTATCTATGTTTTAAAAAGGTTTGGACAAGTTCCTGAAGGAAAAGCCATAGTCTGTTATTGAGATAGACAGGAAGCCACTGGTTGCCCCAGGATTGGTAGCATGGAATCTTCTTGCTACTCTTTGGGGTTCTACATGGAATGTTGCTACTATTTAAGATTCTAAATGGAATCTTGCTACTCTTTTTGGGGTTCTACATAGAATGTTACTACTATTTAAGATTCTAAATGGAATCTTGCTACTCTTTGGGGTTCTACATGGAATCTTGCTACTAAATGGGTTTCTGCCAGGTACTTGTGAACTGGATTTTACACTGCTGGAATCAGCGTACTGAGCTAGATGGACCATTGGTCTGACCCAGTATGGCTATTTTTATGTTCTTAAGACAGGAAGGTAACTATTTAACTTATTTTATGAAGCTACATAGGGGTTCCTTTACAAAGGTGCAGGAAAACATGATCTTAGCATGCCATTACGTGGATTTTTCCCACAGGCTTAGGCCATTTTTGATGTAGCCAGAAAATGTTTAGTTTGCAATTTCTGGCATTAATGGCGAAGCACTAATATTGCCATTAGCGTAAGGGCCCTTACCGTCATCTATTTTGTAGGTGGAAAGAATAGGGCTACCATATGGCTCCAGAAAAAGGAGGACACATTGATCCAATCTGGGTTTTGCTTCCATTGAAAGCAATGGAAGTAAAACCCAGACTGGTTCAATCTGTCCTCCTTTTTCTTACTTAACTTCACAATCCTCGCACTCTCTCCCTCCCCTCATACTCTCTCACCTCACTACTAGCCCCTTTCCCTGACATTTTCTAACCAATTTCTATCCACCCTCACACTTTTTACCTCCCCTAACCTCAGGGCCATGCCTAGGGTCTCCGGCGCCCCCCTGCAGTTGGCCCCGCCCCCCGAAAACAATTGCTACACTACCCGCCCTGCCCCCCCGAAAACGATCGCTACACTACCCGCCCTCTTCTCCCCAGATCCTTTTCCTTTGTTTAAATTTACCTCTGTGTCCGGCGGCAGCGTAGCATTAATGAGAAGGAGGCGGCGCTCCCCCGCCCCGACGTGTCAGTCTTCCCTTCGCTCAGTGTCCCGCCTTCTTCTGAGGTCATTTCTGATGTCAGAAGAAGGCGGAACTGAGCGAAGGGAAGACTGACACGTCGGGGCGGGGGACCACCGCTTCCTCACTAACGCTACGCTGCCGCCAGACAGAGGTAAATTTAAAAAAAAAAAAAAAGGAAAAGGATCTGGGGAGAAGAGGGCGAGGTAAGCATGGTGCGGCGGGGCGCCCCCCCCAGAGGATGGCGCCCTCCTGCCATGCTTACCTCGCTAACCGTGTTGGCACGGCCCTGCCTAACCTCCTCCTTTTCATACTCTCTCTTTTCCTCTGTCCTCCTCCCCCCTTTTACTGTCTTCCCCTCCTCTATCCTCATCCCCTTGATACTCTCTCTTGTATGTTCTTTCCCCATTCTATTGTCTCCCCCTCCTCTGTCCTCCTCCATTCTCTTCTCCTCTATTCTCCCTCCCCTTCTTACTATCTTCTCCTTCTCTATCCTCCTCCCCTCCATACTCTCTCTTCTCCTCTATCCTCCTTCCCCCTTTTACTATCTTCCCCCTCCTCTATCCTCTTCCCCTTCATACTCTGTCGTCTCCTCTATCTTCTCTCCCCCTCTCCTTGTACTGTCTTCCCTCTCCTCTATCCCACTTCCTCCATGCAAACAAGCTTATCAGCACTGTGTGGACTGATGGACAAATAACAGACAGACAGAAGGACCAACAGGCGCTAAATTATTAATCTCCTTTTTCTGAACTGGGCAGATGTATCTGAGGTTTCTACCTTAAAGAATCCCACATCTAGTACAATGCTGAACTTTACTAAAATGAAATATGCAAATCTTTATTTTTTTAACACAGAAAGATCATTAAAGCTTGTAAAGAACCTTCATAATATTATATACTTCAATCCTAGAACAAATCAGAGCAATGCACAAATTTGTGAAGATCAAGATAAACACCTCACATACACAATGGTTCATTGAGATATGTTAGGTTATTACCTGAGAAATCCCAAACAGAAGCTGAGACACAAATGGGGAATCTAAAATATTTATAGCAAATAAGTGAAGGATTGCTTTATACTGACACACAGATCAATTGCAGTAGCATAAATTACTGGAATACTTAAAGCATGCCATCTAGTGGTTGATTAATGCTCTCACATTTTTACATTTCTAATAGCATTTATAGAATTTTAGTTGCACGATATAAAGCATAGACTACGCTGATTGTCATTACCCGGCACAGTACTGACCTTGCATGGCTGCTTCATAAAATATAGACAAACTTATAATCCAATTCTTAAAACAGCTGGGCTACTGCTTACTAAAGCCTTGCAGATACCACATGGAAATTGCCAAAATACTACTACTAATCATTTCTATAGCGCTACTAGACGTACGCAGCGCTGTATTAATCTGTGGTAACTGCAAACCTTCTGTATTAAATATTGGGAGATGCTGCCAGCATTTTTGAGAGGGCTGTCATGCAGAGCAAAGTTTGTTATCTTGCATTGACTGCACAGCAGATAACAAGTTTTGCAATTAACTGATGCAAGTGATAGCGTGGCTAGCGGACAGGCTGGGAGCCCTCGCAGACACAGACAGAATGTAGTGTAAAGTCAAAGGAAAAACATTATTGGTGAACAAGTAATCAAAGCAATACAGACTATTCCCGTTACAGCAGTGGCGTAGCGAGGGCAGGACGGTGGGGGCGGTCTGCCCCGGGTGCACGCTGCAGGAGGGGTGCAGGGAACAGCCGCGCGGCTGTCAGCTCCGCCGGTTTCCTGCTCCCTCTGCTGTTACTTCCTGCTCCGGGGCAGATGGAGTATGGAACTGGCGGAGCCGACAGCCGCCCGGTTGCTCCCAGCAGCACCCCAGCAGGCAAGAAGAATGCACCAGGGTGGGGGGGGGGGGAGGCTTGGAGGTGATGCGTCGGGTGGGGGAGGAGTGTCATGCTACACCCAGAGAGGGGGAGTGTGCAACAGCGAACCCCCACCCCGGTTGGCAGCTGACCAAGGAACACCACTGCGTTACAGACTCAGTTCCAATCTAAGCAACAACCACATTAATATTTACTTCCATCCTACTTCTCTCTTAGTTACTCACACATAAATCCAGGCCTGGCTCCAGCTGGGACACCCAGGACCTGAGTCTTCCCAGACAAATAAAGGCATTCTTTTACCTTTGCAGTCTTCTGTACCTTCTTGTGCAATCCCTGGACATCTACTTCTTAACACAGGGTGCAAAAACCTCTGAGCTAGGGCCACTCCTCACTTCCCTGGGATTCCCCCACAGGGACTGCAGCCCAGCCAACACTTTGGGAGGATTCCTTCACTTGGAGCCTCCCTGCAGGAGATCTCTGCTCTCAGGATTTCTCTCCTGGAGATCTCTTGCCTTGGGGCCACTCTGCTCCAGGACATTTAACCACCTCCCGGTCAGAACCCTACCCCTTTGACTCAGTCTCTGACATGGCAGGTTAGCGCCACCTGCCATAAGGAGGCTAAACTTCAACCTCAGAGAGGGAGTGTTCTTAGTTAACAGTTAATATGCAGTAATAACCTCAACCCTTCCCTGTTCATTCCCTGCCCCAAAAGAGCATTTTCTGTAGTCATACATATGATTCAATTATTAGTAGTATAATCCTTTTAGTACTGGCTTGCTGGCTAAATGGATAAATCCTTCTTATCTGTTCCCTTCTCCACTACTGCCAACTCCAGACTTCGCGCCTTCTGTCTCGCTGCACCCTACGCCTGGAATAAACTTCCTGAGCCCCTACGTCTTGCCCCATCCTTGGCCACCTTTAAATGTAGACTGAAAGCCCACCTCTTTAACATTGCTTTTGACTCGTAACCACTTGTAACCACTCGCCTCCACCTACCCTCCTCTCCTCTTTCCTGTACACATTAATTGATTTGATTACTTTATTTTTTTGTCTATTAGATTGTAAGCTCTTTGAGCAGGGACTGTCTTTCTTCTATGTTTGTGCAGCGCTGCGTACGCCTTGTAGCGCTATAGAAATGCTAAATAGTAGTAGTAGTACTAAGCCCTAATGCTGGCTTAGTGCACCGAAAAAGGCTCACCACATAAGAAGTTAAATTAATCACTCACTATTTATTTTTGGAATTATTTTTTTGGAGGGGGCATTTTGTGTTCATGGAAGCACTAACCAACTAGCGCATTTCACATTAGCGTGCTTAATGCGGGGATAATATGGGAGTAGTTACCGTCTCCTAATTAGTTCCTGCACAATAATAGAAAAATTAGCACAGGACCAGCTGCACTAGAAACAGACTTAGTGCAGGGAAAGTACAAAACCTCTTTTTTACCGCAGCTTAGTAAAAGGGCCCCCAAATTAAATTCAAATTAGCTGATTAATACGGCAATTTGTTCATGCTGGCGGTTCACATGTTTTACTGTTAACATGCTGTAAAAGCTGTACTAAGTGCCAATTCTGTAATGACATTTGCGTGTGAAATTGATGTTATAGAATAAAGTAAACATCATCTTGCGAGTGTCTAACTTTAAACACGAGCAACGGTAATGGAATTCAAACATGCGTGGGATAGACACAAAGGAATCCTGTTTAGAAGGAATGGATCTATGGAATCTTAGCGGAAATTGGGTGGCGACACTAGTAATTGGGAAACAAAATGGGAGCTGGGCAGATTTCTACGGTTTATGCCCTGATAGTGACTATATAGATAGGGATGGGCTGGAGTGTAAATTTTAAGGGGCTTCGACGTTAGCTTCAGAACTTAGTATAAGAACAGTGCTGGGCAGACTTCTACGGTCTGTGCCCTGAGAAAGGCAAGGACAAATCAAACTCTGGTATACGTATAAAGTATCTTGTTGGGCAGACTGGATTGGACTGTACAGGTCTTTATCTGCCGTCATTTACTATGTTACTCTTTGGGGTTCTACATGGCAGAGGCGTAGCAAGACACCCAATTTTGGGTGGGCCTGGGCCCAAGATGGGTGGGCAGAAGAACGCCACCTTGTCCCACAAGTGATTTGGTCTCTCCTTCTCTCACCTACATGCCATATGGAGGCATATTTTCAAAGCACTTTGGGAGGCTAAGTTCCATAGGTTTCTATGGAACTTTGGGAGGCTAAGTGCTTTGAAAATGAGCCTGATGGTCTCTCAAACATCCCCCTTCCCCTGCATACATTTAAAATAGCAGATTATCACTAGCAGCGAGCAGTAACTAATACACACTGCTCATCTTGACCCCATAGCCTTCCATCTGATGCAACTTCCTGTTTCCGCATAGGCAGGAATACATCAGAGGGAAGGCTGTGGAGCCGGTACAAGCAGTATGTATCAGTCGCTGCTCACTGCAGGTGAAGATCTACTATTTACAAGGTATGCAGGAGGGACAGTTGTTGAGAGTTTTTGGCTGGTGGAGCTTGGGGATCCCTGCCATCCACATCATAGGTTTGCTACTACTGGGTGGGCCTGAGCCCAAAGTGGATGGGCCTGGGTCCACCCAAGCCCACCCTTGGCTACGCCACTGCTACATGGAATGTTGCTACTAATTGGGATTCCGGAATCTTGTAACTCTTTAGGATTCTAGAATCTTCAGAACTTTTAGTACAAGAACAGTGCTGGGCAGACTTCTACGGTCTGTGCCCTGAGAAAGGCAAGGACAAATCAAATTCGGGTATAAAGTATCACATACCGTGTAAAATGAGGGTTTTTTTTTGTTACATTTGTACCCCGCGCTTTCCCACTCATGGCAGGCTCAATGTGGCTTACATATTGTATGCAGGTACTTATTTGTACCTGGGACAATGGAGGGTTAAGTGACTTGCCCAGATTCACAAGGAGCTGCCTGTGCCTGAAGTGGGAATCAAACTCAGTTCCTCAGTTCCTCAGGACCAAAGTCCACCACCCTAAACACTAGGCCACTCCTCCACTGTTGCTACTATTTGAGATTCTACATGGAATGTTGCTATTCCACTAGACGTTGGCCCTTGCAGATCACCAATGTGGCCGCGCAGGCTTCTGCTTCTGTGAGTCTGACGTCCTGCACGTCAGACTCACAGAAACAGAAGCCTGCACAGCCTTCTACATGAAATGTTGCTAGTGGAATAGCAACATTCCATGTAGAATCTCCAATAGTAGCAATTTTATTTTTGTTACATTTGTACCCTGCACTTTCCCACTCATGGCAGGTTCAATGCAGCTTACATGGGGCAATGGAGGGTTAAGTGACTTGCCCAGAGTCACAAGGAGCTGCCTGTGCCTGAAGTGGGAATCAAACTCAGTTCCTAAGTTCCCCAGGACCAAAGTCCACCACCCTAACCACTAGGCCACTCCTCCAAGTTTATCTTGTTGGGCAGACTAGATGGACCGTACAGGTCTTTATCTGCCGTCATTTACTATGAGCACTTAAGCCATGTCAAATGCTGCCACCTAAAGTTCGCAGTTGCGTATGTAAGTGAAAGTATTCTGCAACTTTTATGCGCAACTGCTAAACCTGCTCCTGACCCGCGAATGGACTTGCCACCTTTGTAGTTGCGCGCTACAGCATTACGGCCCAGATGCTCAAAACTCCAGCGCTGTTCAGTACGGTGCCAGAAAAATACTGCTAAAACAGTGCTGCAACACAGTTCCCTAATGCTGAACGCTAATGACATGCAAATTTAGGCACACTGTTAACGTTGAGCGTTAGGGAGTCCAAGGGAGGATCGTGCCTGTTGCATGCGCTCAAGAATTGTGCATTAGGTACAGCTCTTGAGCACATGCCCAGAGCACCAGAGGGAGGACGAGAGAAGGGGGAAGAAGAGGTGCCAACTTGATCAGAGCTGCTCATTTCCTGGACGAGAGGCAGGGCAGTGGTGCTGATTCCTGCAATCACAAAGTCAATTTTTGAAAAACAAGTTAGCTTTGACAAGTCACACCAGGTAACATGGGCAATGTATATCCAGAGGCCATTTCTCCTTCCCTCCCCCACCCCACAAAAAAGTCCCCCTACTTGCATTCAACTTTGGAAACAAAATAAATGCAGGACATGCCAGACTGCTTCTCGGAGCTGTAGCTTCTTTTATGCCCAGGTCTATGGACTGTGTTTGTTGTGGCTTCATTTGCCCTGATGCTGTTGTAAACTTGCTTCTCTTTCTTGGGACCCTATCGCTAGCTCCGAGCTGGCGTAGGGTTTTCAGCAACAAAAGCACTATTGTTTGGCACACTTGCTGCTGAGCATTGCGGAGGAATAGGGAATTAGCTCATCAGCATGCATTTGCATTCTGGTCAGGGCCACCGAGGGGGTTGGGTAAACTTCCCTGGGCCTGGCCTATAAGGGGGGGGGCCTGGCGCCGGAGTCTGTTTCTTTCCTGCTCCTGTCGGGACCCGGGTGATTGCGTTAATGTGATGACCCAGTCCTGGCACAAAGGAGCAGGAGAGAGACAGACCCCGGCGCCAAGCTTCCTTTGGAGACCGGAGAGGAGCAGATGCACTGACACAGAAAGGTAGAGGAGGGGGTGGTGGCAGCCTAGCAAGCAAGCGATTGAGGGGCGGAGGCAGCTGCATCCCAAGTGGGGGGGGGGGGGCGGTGGCTGCATCCTAAGTGGAGAGGGGGCAGTGGCAGCTGTGGCAGCCCTTCCCCAAGACCGGCTCTGTCTCTCGGCGGCCCTGATTCTGGTTGCGCTATCCCTTGGCACGGTCATTATTCCCCATGATAGGGGCCTTTAAGAATGGTGTGCCAGCAAACGCGGGCACTAATCTGGCATTAATGGCCTCTAGCACCCACATTTCTGGGGCCTCAGGTGCTAAGTTTAAGTGCGGTTTCGTCCATACCTACAAATTAGCACTAATTAATGCCACTTATGGGTTAATATTGGTACTTAAGGCCAATTCATACTTAATATAACAATCAAGTTAGATGCACAACTGGTACTATTTTATAACTTGCACTTCCAAATTTGTGCACTAGTTGGAAATTTGGTTGCCCAACTTTATAGACTCTGAGGGACAGGTGCTGTTTCAATACCATAGGGCATGCAAGCAACATATAAGAAAGTACAAATAACTAACTTTGCAGAGAATTCTGGTATGGACCCCGCGAGCCATTCCTATGTGCATAAGTCCTGCAGAACATTGGCATGTCCATGGAAGGCGCATGGGCGGGTTAGGGACGTTCCTAAAATTTGCACACAGTGTTCTAGAATACCGGGGATATTCACCCAAATTGGGCACCAGGAATTTCACCTGAGTTCCGTAGGCGCAAGTCATGCCTGCCCAAATTTGGATGCCAAGATTGGCGCTTGGTGCTGTTCTATAATGGGAGCTCATCTTTGAGTGCCAGTTATTCAACAGCATTGAACGCCAATTTTTTTTCCAGCGACGATATTTCAGTGCTCTTTACTGAACCTAGCCCTAACTGCTGGATTCTATGCCGAAATCCAGGCATATCCTATAACAGCGTACGTAACTTAATTGGCTTAACAAGCCAATCAACATTTTTAACAGCACTTCACAAGCAATAATGAGCACTAATTGGCAATTATTAGAATTGACATGCACAGCTGGCTGTGTATTCTGTAACTCACAGCGCATAAATTCTAATGCACAGAGTCAAAAAAGGGCATGGTGATGGGTGAAGAAATGGGCGTTTCACGGGCATTCCAAAATTTACATGCACTGTTACAGAATATAGCTCTCTACGCTAAATCTATGCGCCGGTATTTATGCCACATTTTCCTTGGTGTAAATGGATGCATGTAGTTCTAGGCACTGGGATATCAACTAAGCATATTCGATATTCCACGCCTAAATCTAGGCACCGCTTATAGAATGCACTTAGGTAGAAATTTATTCCGTGTGGATTTTTCAGGCACGATATATAGGATCTAGCCGTAAGGGTGTGTAATACCAATTGTATCTTTCACTCTGGAATGGCGATCGCCATGACGGAACAATGTATTTTATTTATTTATTTATTTGTAGCATTTGTCTCCCACATTTTCCCACCGGTTTGCAGGCTCAATGTGGCTTACATTATGCCGTAATAGCGATCGCCATTTCCGGGATTACAAATGATGTTGTATTAAGGTGCATACATGGTAAAGTAGAAAACAAAGTGGTAGTGCGTAGAAGTTCCTGAGTGAAAGAATAAATGATAACATAAGTTAGATGGTTAGCTATAGAAAGTTCATTTCCAGCATGAGAGATAACGTGATAGTGCCTATTGCGTAACTTTCATTAATAGCAGCAAGGTTTTCAGTCAAGTACAGAGAGTTTGGTTTTGTCTAGTTCATGTAAAGTCTAGTTGTCTAGTATTTAGGATACATCGTTGTGGTATGCCTTCTTGAATAGGTCAGTTTTCAGTAGTTTTCGGAAGATAGTTAGGTCGTGCATTGTTTTTATGGCCTTTGGTTGTGCGTTCCATAGTTGCGCGCTTATGTAGGAGAAGCTGGATGCATATGTGGATTTATATTTAAGTCCTTTGCAGCTGGGGTAGTGGAGATTCAAGAATGTGCATGCTGATCCTTTTGTGTTCCTAGTTGGCAGGTCTATGAGGTCTGACATATAGATCGTGGCTTCACCAGGAACGATTTTGTGGACCAGGGTACAAACTTTGAACGCAATTCGTTATTTTAGTGGGAGCCAGTGTAGTTTTTCTCTTAGGGGTTTCGCGCTCTCGTATTTCGTTTTACCAAATATGAGTCTGGCTGCTGTATTTTGGGCAGTTTGAAGTTTCTTAATGATTTGTTCTTTGCATTCGGCATAGATGGCATTGCAGTAATCTAGGTGACTTAGCACCATTGATTGTACCAGGCTGTGGCATATTTCCCTTGGGAAGAAAGGTTTGATTCTTTTGAGTTTCCACATTGAGTGGAACATTTTCTTTGCTGTGTTTCTCGCATGGCTTTCGAGTGTGAGATTTCGGTCAATTGTAACTCCAAGAATTTTCAGGCTATCTGAGATGGGAAGGGTGTAGTCTGGGGTGTTTAAGGTGGTGGGTTTGTTCCTGTTGTATTGTGAGGAGAGAATGAGACATTGTGTTTTTTCTGCGTTTAGCTTTAAGCCACATTGAGCCTGCAAATAGGTGGGAAAATGTGGGATACAAATGCAATAAATAAATAAATAAATGCTTAGTACAGCTTAATAAAAGGGTCTGTTAATTTTAGTTTGAGAGAGAGCCTGCCTGTCAGAAGCGCAGCTTTAAGTTATGAAAACAGATCTGTGTCCACACCGTGCACACATTTGCCGTGTTCTGGTATGATCGATAATGAGTGTGACAGAACACAAGGTCACAGAGGAAATCATGTGACAGTCAAAGTGAATGCCAGAGAATAATCTAATGATAATTTTGCATGTATAATAGTTTAAAATAAAATTGATCCAGCTACACAATTACGTAAACCTTTGATTTATCTTATTCAGTAAATGCTTCTAATTTGCTTCACTTGGGTAATGACTCATTTCACTGAAAAATACATTGCTGGCGTTTGCTCTGTTCCCTTTAGACTTTGTTTTGAAACACGTCCTTGACAAGTTTGAAGCCACAGCCTCATATTAAATAAGGGAACGTAGTGAGCTGAGAAAAGGGGTCATAGAGAGTACATAAGTATTGCCATACTGGGAAAGACCAAAGGTCCATCAAGCCCAGCATTCAGTTTCCAACAGAGAGACAGCTCAGTACTTAGCTGGATGGAGAAAATAATGTTTCAAATGTCTTGGGTAGTTTCAAATCATTCATATAGGGGTATTGTTTACGAAAGGACATTAAATCCGTGCTTAAAACATTTCTGCGTATTCTATAAGTGGCACCTCGATTTAGGAGCGGAAATGGCTTGAGCGGCGATAACCCAGAGGTAACTGGGCATCACCGCGTGCTGCCTTGTTACCTCCAGGTTAGTGCGGGAGCACTTATCGCCACCTCAATGGGTGACGGTAAGGGCTTCCTGCCACATGGCCATATGGTAAGAGTTGGCCATGTGTGCTGGGGGCTTTTTTACCTGCTGCGATAAAAAGGGCCATGGCGTGCGGGAAAAATGGCCCCCATTGCTAGCACAGGGCCCTTTTTCCCACAGCTTGGTAAAAGGACCCCTTAGACCTTGTCCAACATGTATCTGGCCCTATGTATAGTGGATGTAATTTTTTTTACATAGCATTTCACAAAGACTAGCAGGGGATAGGGTGGAGTGGAAAAGCAGTAGCTGAATCTTGTTCCTTGTTTCCACCTAACTCAGCTGAATATTAGTGCTTAGCAGCTAGCCCGGTCACCGGCTATGTCATGCAACATAGCCGGTTGGCGCCAATATTCATTGGCTAACTGGTTAAGTTTAGCGATCAGATAGACCCGCATAAATAGCAGGCCTATTTTTGGCCATTAATATCGCCTTAACCGGCCATGTGCATAGTAGCCAGAAAACCCCTGGAAATTCAATGCAGTTCACTGGATATGGCCCGGCATTGAATTTCTAGGTTTGCCGCCCACTGCGGGAGACAACCCAGGTAACTCCCACAATCTGAATATCGGCCCCCGAGTCTTTAAATAAACATAAACACAAACAGCAGATGATACCAAAAACCCTTCATTTTCTCTGATCCCATCTACAAACTCACATGTAAAGAACATACTGCTAACTATATCGAAATTAACAGGCCCCAACAGCATCTCAGGATAGGTTTTTTTTCCCCCAAAAATTCTTTTTACTTGTACAACAACTGTTTTATCTAATTCCCCGGTGTGATTCTATGTAGTGCTGACTCAGAAACTATTGTGGAGAGTGTTGTGCAACTATAATAGAGAGATACAATTCATTTTCAGCCTCCTACACACAGGCACTTTGCTTTGATCTGATAAAGAGTGTGCTGTTCTTGAAAGCTAATCGCAAATGTATTAAGTTAGTCCAAGTAGAAGGTATCCTCTCCAACTGTTTTGCGTATCGTTATGATTGCCTATCCAAGTAGATTATCATAACAACCAGTGCGTTTTTTCTACCAAAAAAGGTGCCGGTATTCAAATACTAGGCCACCCTTCAGGGATGGGGTGATCACTGAGGTACCCACCCCACAAGAGCCAGGCCCCCTGCAACCAGTCACAGAATCTTTGATAAGGCAGAATTGGTGTGTAGAGCCTGAGCTCTTTCATTAAAACTCGGGGTCCATAGGTCAATATTAGCAGACAATAGAAATGGTGCCGGTATTGAGTACCCCCAAATACCCCCTCAAAAAAAGCCCTGATAACAGTAGTCTATGTAAGCCATCTAGAACTAATTGTATAACTGGAAACCATAGATGCAAATTCAATTATTTATCTGTTTATTCAAATTAATAAGTAGACGGTTTCCAGTGGAAACCCAGGCAGGGGCGTAGCCAGACAACAGATTCTGGGTGGGCCTAGACAAGAAGTGGGTGGGCACCAAGTGTTCTTCACCAGCACCACCACCACTAAAAAAATAGCTGGCGAGAAAACACTTCTTTCCACCTTGGCTTACCATCAAAGGGAAGTCTTCAGCTGATAGAGCTTGGGATCTCCACCAGCTACCACTAAATGTATGCTATGCCACTGAACCCAGGTGACATACAACAGTCATAACAACACAAGGAAATGCAATATGAAACTAAATAATGTATATAAATATAACAAGTAAAATTACAAGATCAAGATAGTGACTACTGGGGAGGCTGTGGCTTGAGTCACTCTTTGGTGGTCTAAATCACATGGGGATGCACGCAGGGCAAAAAATGTTTTGGGTTTATTTGAGCTTTTTTCACAACTTCCAGTCGTTTTTTCTATCTCATTTCACACACTTTTTTTTAATATGTGTTACTTTGTAAGTTAAAAATGCTCTAAACTGATTTAGCAGACCCTTAATTTGTTGAGAAGCACTAATAAATTGATTGTTATTACTACAAATAGTGGCCTTTTCAGTACAGCAGGAAAACGGGAGTCTGGTACCAGTGCAACTGTGGGACTGACCGATCTATTTAAGGGCTATTCCTCCTGCCCCACTGGATTCAGCGCTGACTTCAGTGCATAGAGCCTTGAATGACTCTGTACAGATAGGATCCAAGGAAGCCATGGAGGTTGTGCTGATGATACCTTTTGCAAAGCAATCCTTGTTACTTGCTGCATAGGGGGATCAGCCACTCTTAGTGGAGAGAAGCATAGGAGCAAGAGTGGAGCCAATGGGGTCCCAGACAGCAGTCTTAAGTGAAGAAGATGGTAGCAAACACCATAACTTAGATCAGTTCTTCGTATTTAAAACTCAAAATATATATCTATCTCTCTATGTATATATACATGGATAGATAGATAGATAGATTTTATTTATTTTTATTTTAGTTACATTTGTACCCCCGCACTTTCCCACTCATAGCAGGCTCAATGCGGCTTACATATACAGGTACTTATTTGTACCTGGGGCAATGGAGGGTTAAGTGACTTGCCCAGAGTCACAAGGAGCTGCCTGTGCCTGAAGTGGGAATCGAACTCAGTTCCTCAGAACCAGAGTCCACCACTAGGCCACTCCTCCACTCTAGATAGATAGATAGATAGATAAAGAACTCCAAACAGCTCAAAACACTGCAGCCAGGTTCATATACAAAATCTCTTGTTCTGAAAGTGCCTCCCTTTTATTAATCAAATTACACTGGCTTCCCATCAAAGTGAGAATCACCTTCAAATTAGGTACCTTTATCGTTCAAATCCTAAATGCACAGTTCTAGACTATATGGTACCATTAATAAACTTACCTCAAAGAAACACTAAATATGAGGCAAGAAACTTTCTCAGACTACACCTCCCAAATTGCCAAAAAGTGATCTACAAAACTGTTCACTCTGCAGACTTCACTTACCTGGGAACCAAACGGTGGAACTCCTTACCACCCAAAATAAGAAATACACAGGAATATACTAGATTCCACAAAATCCTCAAATCATTCCTATTCAAACAAACCCTCACAAAGATCAACCATATCGCAAACAACTAATTATTACCTGAATTGGTTATTACTCTAGTTACCATTAACCTTCTCTTTGCTTCATGTACAATTTCTCGTTCATAATAGATTTTCTAAATGTTAAACATCCATAGTTATCCCGGTATGTTTATGATACTGTATTGTAAAATTGGATTCTTACAACAAATTACTTTCTTATGCGTTATTCTTGGTTATGCATCCTATACTGTTTATTGTAAGCCATATTAAACTCAAACTTGTTTGGGATAATGAGGGATATAAATGTCACAAATAAATAAATAAATAGTTTATTGTACTGTGCATATGATTTGACTCCAGTTGAGCCACTCATCTATTATCCCAATGACTTTGTACTACCCATCTTGTCTCCTCTATATATCTCAACTGCACTTGGCCCCTTGGCTACCTATTAAAATGTTTTATTTTATTGTATGAACAGCATTAATATCATATCTATGTTATTTGAATGTTTTAATTTGTGCCTATTAAGGTGTTTCATTTGTAATGTGCTTATATTGCATCATATCTATATGAACATTCTTCCATGCTGCATATTGTGATGTCATTTGTATTCTACTGATATTTATCAAATTTTTGTTCTGTGGTTGTTTTACATTGCTGTTAAATGTGTACGTTTCTTATACTTTATCACGTTAGTCTTACTACTAGGATTCTTTGAGCGGAGACCTCCAATAGATCACGTTGAAGTAGCTATCCCGCCATGTACTGTACAGAACCCAAAATCAGGTTGTCTAGGAATAATGTAGTTCCCAGATCTCCTGGGGTGCTATGGGAGACAGGTGCCCCCCTTCTCTCCATGATCCAGTTGATTTGGAACCCAAGAGCAGATAGGAGGAGGCTGTGTCTCTCTTTTAGCATAGCATGTGTTCATGGGAGCTTAGTGCTAGACAGTCAGGCATGACATAACATGATCACTCCCTTCTCAACACTCTTTGAGTCTTGGTATTAGTATGCGTTGAACTGGCAGTATGACTACCAGGGCCGCCGAAAGACTGAACTAGGCCCGGGGCAGGGCCGCTGCCACTCCCCCCCCCCCCCCATAACAGAATTGAAATACCTTGGCTGGTGGGGATCCCGAGGCCCCACCAGCACAAGACGCCTTCCTCCAGCACTGACTGCCTGCCCCTGTGGCCGCTTTTCCTCTCAGGGCATGCTCAGTTTCAAAACCAAGCATGCGCACCTGAGAGGAAAAGCAGCCACTCAGCAATGGGCGGAAGAGCAACGCTGAAGTAAGCTCCAGGACCTCCCCAGCCTCCAAGGGGGGCACGATGCCGGAGTTTTCTCTCTCCTGCTCCTGTCGGGATGCAATCACTTGGGTCCCGTCAGGAGCAGGAGAGAGAGAGAGACCCCGGTGCCGGGTCCCCCTTGGAGGCCTGGGCCCAGGAAATTTTGTCCCCCCTGCCCCCCCCCCCCCTCTTGGCGGCCCTGATGGCTACCAGCTGCTCTTCTTATTCAGCTAAAAAGATGCAATGTTCTGTTTAGCGCCTATAAAATTTGTACATATAAACATTACAGAGTGTTTCAGACATCATCTCCCCCCCCCCCCACCAGCCTATCTCTCCCTCTTTTACTCTCTCAGAAAAGTATTTCCAGCAGCTGCTTTTATAACTTTCAAATTCTTCTGCACCTCCCATTTCACTTGTTAAAAGCTTTTAAATTGAAGAGTTTGGAAAATGTTCTAAATCCAGTTGTCAAAGTGAGTCATAGCCATCTGTCTCATGCAGATAGGAGCCATTAGTGGGCAAAAGCAAGGAATGTTCCGTACCGTATGCAAATGTCTTATGTTGTTTTACATTTTCATGTTTAGTTATTTTACATGGCATATTGGATTGGGGTTTTAAATACCTTGAATAATACCAGGTATGGGAAACAATCTTCTGTAAGAAGACCTGATGGTATTCATCCCAGAGTATTAATAGAACTAAAAAATGAACTTGCGGAGCTACTGTTAGAAATATGCAATCTGTCCCTAAAATCGAGTGTAATACCGGAAGACTGGAGGGTAGCCAATGTTACTCCGATTTTTAAGAAAGGTTCCAGAGGAGATCCGGGAAATTATAGACCGGTGAGTCTGACGTCGGTGCCGGGCAAGATGGTGGAGGCTATTATTAAGAATAAAATTGCAGAGCATATACAAAAACATGGACTGATGAGACAAAGTCAGCACGGATTTAGTGAAGGGAAGTCTTGCCTCACCAATCTAATGCATTTTTTTGAGGGGGTAAGCAAACATGTGGACAATGGGGAGCCGGTTGATATTGTATATCTGGATTTTCAGAAGGCGTTTGACAAAGTGCCGCACGAAAGACTCCTGAAGAAATTGCAGAGTCATGGAATCGGAGGTAGGGTATTATTATGGATTAAGAACTGGTTGAAAGATAGGAAGCAGAGAGTAGGATTGCGTGGCCAGTATTCTCAGTGGAGGAGGGTAGTTAGTGGGGTCCCGCAGGGGTCTGTGCTGGGTCCGTTGCTTTTTAATGTATTTATAAATGACCTAGAGATGGGAATAACTAGTGAGGTAATTAAATTCGCCGATGACACAAAATTATTCAGGGTCGTCAAGTCGCAGGAGGAATGTGAACGATTACAGGAGGACCTTGCGAGACTGGGAGAATGGGCGTGCAAGTGGCAGATGAAGTTCAATGTTGACAAGTGCAAAGTGATGCATGTGGGTAAGAGGAACCCGAATTATAGCTACGTCTTGCAAGGTTCCGCGTTAGGAGTTACGGATCAAGAAAGGGATCTGGGTGTCGTCGTCGATGATACGCTGAAACCTTCTGCTCAGTGTGCTGCTGCGGCTAGGAAAGCAAATAGAATGTTGGGTGTTATTAGGAAGGGTATGGAGTCCAGGTGTGCGGATGTTATAATGCCGTTGTATCGCTCCATGGTGCGACCGCACCTGGAGTATTGTGTTCAGTACTGGTCTCCGTATCTCAAAAAAGATATAGTAGAATTGGAAAAGGTACAGCGAAGGGCGACGAAAATGATAATGGGGATGGGACGACTTTCCTATGAAGAGAGGCTGAGAAGGCTAGGGCTTTTCAGCTTGGAGAAGAGACGGCTGAGGGGAGATATGATAGAAGTGTATAAAATAATGAGTGGAATGGATCGGGTGGATGTGAAGCGACTGTTCACGCTATCCAAAAATAATAGGACTAGAGGGCATGAGTTGAAGCTACAGTGTGGTAAATTTAAAACGAATCGGAGAAAATTTTTCTTCACCCAACGTGTAATTAGACTCTGGAATTCGTTGCCGGAGAACGTGGTACGGGCGGTTAGCTTGACGGAGTTTAAAAAGGGGTTAGATAGATTCCTAAAGGACAAGTCCATAGACCGCTATTAAATGGACTTGGAAAAATTCCGCATTTTTAGGTATAACTTGTCTGGAATGTTTTTACGTTTGGGGAGCGTGCCAGGTGCCCTTGACCTGGATTGGCCACTGTCGGTGACAGGATGCTGGGCTAGATGGACCTTTGGTCTTTCCCAGTATGGCACTACTTATGTACTTATGTAAGAGCTATGAACTGTGTTAAATCATGTACACTTGCTCTTTAAATCATCAGCAATTTTCTTGACTAGATATCAGTTTATTATTCCTATTGTCAGAAGTTTTTGTAAGCTTTTATCATATCCTTCTGCACGAAGGCACTGAAGCAGTTATTAAGGGAATTTATATAGTTAAAAAATATAAATGTCTATCTCTTCATCCTACATTAGGAATACTATTGGGCTCATTTTCGAAAGAGAAGGGCGCCCATCTTTTGACATAAATTGGGAGATGGGCGTCCTTCTCCCAGGGTCGCCCAAATCGGCATAATCGAAAACCGATTTTGGGCGTCCTCAATGCTTTCCATCGCGGGGATGACCAGAAGTTCCTGGGGATGTGTCAGAAGCATAGCGAAGGCGGGACTGGGGCGTGCTTAATACATGGGCATCCTCGGCCGATAATGGAAAAAAGAAGGGTGTTCCTGTCGAACACTTGGCCGACTTTACTTGGTCCTTTTTTTTTACGACCAAGCCACAAAAATGTGCCCTAATTGACCAGATGACCACCGGAGGGAATCAGGGATGACCTCCTCCTACTCCCCCAGTGGTCACTAACCCCTTCCCACCCTAAAAAAAGAAATGTTAAAATATTTTTTCCAGCCTCTATGCCAGCCTCAAATATCTTACCCAGCTCCATCACAGCAGTATGCAGGTCCCTGGAGCACTTTTAGTGGGTATTGCAGTGCACTTCAGGCAGACGGACCCAGGCCCCCCCCCCCCCCCACCTGTTAAACTTGTGGTGGTAAATGTGAGCCTTCCAAAACCCACCAGAAACCCACTGTACCTACATCCAGGTGCCCCACTTCATCCCTAAGGGATATGGTAGTGGTGTACAGTTGTGGGGAGTGGGTTTTGGGGGGGGGGGGGGGGTTGGTGGGCTCAGCACACAAGGTAAGGGAGCTATGCATCTGGGAGCTTTTTCTGAAGTCCACTGCAGTGCCCCTAGGGTGCTTGGTTGGTGTCCTGGTATGTGAGGGGGACCAGTGCACTACAAATGCTGGCTCCTTCCACAACCAAAGGGCTTGGATTTGGTTGTTTCTGAGATGGGCATCCTAGGTTTCCATTATCGCCGAAAATCGGGGACGACCATCTCTAAGGTCAACCTAAATGTGGAGATTTGGGCGTCCCCGACCATATTATTGAAACGAAAGATGACCACCCATCTTGTTTCGATAATACGGGTTTCCCCGCCTCTTCGCGGGACGTCCTGCGAGGACGCCCTCAGGAAACCTTGGGCGCCCCGTTCGATTATGCCCCTCCACGTCTTCTACATGGCACCATACAACTGTAGTTCTCATTAAAATATCAAATAACATGAAAAACACAGTGGGGCTAATTTTTCAAAGCGGCAAATGAATGATTTTCTTTTTTATCCAAAACATCCAAATCAACTATTTTTGAAACACATTTTAAAGTCTGTTTTCTATGCAGTTCATCCGCAGTGCATCCAAATCATAAAGGGGCGTGTTGGGGAAGGATTTGGGCGTTCCCAAAACCTGGATGTTTTTCTGCCATAGTGGAACAAAGTGAAAACGTCCAGGGCTAAAAGTTAGTCATTTGGTCTAAACGTGTTTCATTCACAACTAAGTCACAAAAAGGAGCCCTCAATGACCATATGACCACTGGAGAGATTAAGGCATTACCCCCTCCCACCCCCTAAAGATGTGTAAGAAGCAGTACATACCAGCCTCTATGACAGCATCAGATTTATTTATTTATTTATTTATTTGTTACAATTGTACCCCACATTTTCCCACCTTTTTGCAGGCTCAATGTGGCTTACATAGTGCCGTGAGGCGTTAGTCGCCTTCAATGATAAAACAGATACAAAGTGATGTTATTATCAAAGAGGTTCATGTGTTATCGAAGATATTAGTGGCCAGTCCTATTAGAGCAGCAATCGGGTCCCTGGAGTAGCCTAGTGGTTGGTGCAACGCAGTGTAGAGAAGGGGACCCAGGCTCATATAGTAACATAGTAGATGACGGCAGAAAAAGACCTGCATGGTCCATCCAGTCTGCCCAAGACAAACTCATATGTGTATACCTTACCTTGAATTTGTACCTGTCCTTTTCAGGGCACAGACCGTATAAGTCTGCCCAGCAGTATTTCCCGCCTCCCATCACCGGCTCTGGTACAGACCGTATAAGTCTGCCCTCCCCTATCCTCGCCTCCCAACCACCACCCCCTCTTCCCCCCAACTGCTCCGCCACCCAATTTCAGCTAAGCTTCTGAGGATCCATTCCTTCTGCACAGGATTCCTCTATGCATATCCCACGCATGTTTGAACTCCGTTACCGTTTTCATCTCCACCACCTCCCGCGGGAGGGCATTCCAAGCGTCCACCACCCTCTCCGTGAAGAAATACTTCCTGACATCTTTCCTGAGTCTGCCCCCCTTCAATCTCATTTCATGTCCTCTCGTTCTACCGCCTTCCCATCTCCGGAAAAGATTCGTTTGCGGATTAATACCTTTCAAATATTTGAACGTCTGTATCATATCACCCCTGTTCCTCCTTTCCTCCAGGGTGTACATGTTCAGGTCAGCAAGCCTCTCTTCATACGTCTTGGAACGTAAATCCCATACCATCCTCGTAGCTTTTCTTTGCACCGCTTCCATTTTTTTAACATCCTTCACAAGATACGGCCTCCAAAACTGAACACAATACTCCAGGTGGGGCCTCACCAACGTCTTATATAGGGGCATTAAAACCTCCTTTCTTCTGCTGGTCACTCCTCTCTCTATACAGCCTAGCAATCTTCTAGCTACTGCCACCGCCTTGTCGCACTGTTTCGTCGCCTTCAGGTCCTCAGATACTATCACCCCAAGATCCCTCTCTACTGATATAGTTGTGGTGGAAAGTGTGAGCCCTCAAAACAACCAACAAAAAACCTACTGTACCCACATATAGGTGACACCTACAGCCATAAGGGCTATTGTAGTGGTGTACAATTGGGCACATTAGTTTTTTCGTGGGTTTTTTGAGGGCTCATCATAAAATATAAGGGGGTAACAGTGAGATGTGTACCTGGGACCTCTTATGTGAAGTCCACTGCAGTGCCCCCTAAGGTACCCCTCCAGTGGCATTCCTAGGCTGGCTGACACCCGGGGCGGATCGCCGATGCGCCCCCCCCCCCCCCAGCGAAATTACCCTCCCCCGGGTGCACGCCGCTGGGGGGGTGCCGCACGCCTGTTGGCCGAGTCCACTCGCTCCCTCCCTGCTGCTCCCTCTGCCCCGGAACAGGAAGTAACCTGTTCCGCGCAGAGGGAGCAGCAGGGAGGGAATGAGCGGACTCGGCCAACAGGCGCACGGCACCCCCCCCCCCATCGGCGTGCACCCGGGGCGGACTGCCCCCACTGGTACGCCACTGTACCCCGCTGCTCTGCAGGAATGTGTGTGTGGTCAGTCTACTAAGAATGTTGGCCACCATACATCCCAATGACTTGTTTATGTGCATTTCCTAAGCTCTTCCATAGTATGCACTAACTGTGCTAATTCATGTGGTAACTGCTTACCATGCGTGAGTAAATAGGCCCATTAGTTCTCTAAAAGAAAGGGCAAGTTCTAATTTTCCCTACAAATGCATACCATAAAAATAAAGCAATAAATATATGCA
Organism: Microcaecilia unicolor; assembly: GCF_901765095.1. Classification (NCBI taxonomy): domain Eukaryota; kingdom Metazoa; phylum Chordata; class Amphibia; order Gymnophiona; family Siphonopidae; genus Microcaecilia; species Microcaecilia unicolor. Next base: position 199,036,298 of record NC_044040.1, on the reverse strand, counting down.
GAAGGAGAAAGTATCGCTGTGTTTAAAAAGATACTGAACCCATTTATTACCTGTTCCCTTGCATTTCAAGTTTATGATTCTAATGCAAGGCATTTGGACTTTAAATGTATTTAATTACTTATTATGAGCTCAGTATATACCATAGGGACTTTTCTTTCTACTCCTGTAAAGGGGTGGGGGTGGGGGGGGGGAAGGAAGAGGTCCCTGACAGGACCTGTGAGAGGGTAATGTTTTGGATTAAAAACATATTTTCTTCTTTCGAGGACCCGTAGCACTGTGTTTTATTTTACAGCTGTACCTGCATGGTGCCCTTGGCCTGGATTGGCTGCTGTCGCGGACAGGATGCTGGGCTCAATGGACCCTTGGTCTTTTCCCAGTATGGCATTACTTATGTACTTATGTCCTCTACTTTGCTCACTTTTATTACATAGAGCAGTGATTTAACCTATTGTGATGTCATAGTGGCTCATTCCACCAATAAGAGCCAACCTCATTAGTGATGTGACAATGGCTTGATTGTATAGAATGTTTGTACATTTGGGAAGCTCGCCAGGTGCCCTTGACCTGGATTGGCCGCTGTCGTGGACAGGATGCTGGGCTCGATGGACCCTTGGTCTTTTCCCAGTGTGGCATTACTTATGTACTTATGTCCTCTACTTGGCTCACTTTTATTACATAGAACAGTGATTTAACCTATTGTGATGTCATAGTGGCTCATTCCACCAATAAGAGCCAACCTCATTAGTGATGTGACAATGGCTTGATTGTATAGAATGTTTGTACGTTTGGGAAGCTCGCCAGGTGCCCTTGGCCTGGATTGGCCGCTGTCGTGGACAGGATGCTGGGCTCGATGGACCCTTGGTCTTTTCCCAGTGTGGCATTACTTATGTACTTATGTCCTCTACTTGGCTCACTTTTATTACATAGAACAGTGATTTAACCTATTGTGATGTCATAGTGGCTCATTCCACCAATAAGAGCCAACCTCATTAGTGATGTGACAATGGCTTGATTGTATAGAATGTTTGTACGTTTGGGAAGCTCGCCAGGTGCCCTTGGCCTGGATTGGCTGCTGTCGTGGACAGGATGCTGGGCTCGATGGACCCTTGGCCTTTTCCCAGTGTGGCATTACTTATGTACTTATGGGGAGAGCACCTTCTCATGTGTTTGGGTGCTCCTTTAACTACATATCATTTATTTATTTTTAGGGGGTGATGGCTGTCAGTGGTATTAGTCAGTGGTGATTTATACCAATTGCATAAAGATATCTTCATGGAATGTAAATGAACATATGTTGCTTACATGTGTCATTTCAGCTGCACATTTTCTGGTTGCCTAGAGGCACAGACACAAATTTCTAAATTGCTCTGACTCAGTGTATTACTAAACATAAGCTGACCAATATTAAAATCCACTAAGGTAAATCAGCAGTGAGTGCTAAAGGCATAAGTGGTTTTGTTTTAAAATGCTGGTGTGGAGATTGGATAAAATTTTCATCGGTACTTGGCTAAAATCTATCAAATGCCTGGAAGGGAGTTTACAGGTGGTTCAAGGGTTGGGCCTGAAGTTATACAGACATAACAGCGACTCTCTGCGTAACTTTCCCCGTTAAATTGGAATTGGTAAATGACAGGTGTAACTTTACGCAAATATGTTATCCATATGTTACTGTTTTTTAAAATTTAAATACCAGTACTCAAACACCAATAATGCAACAAATCAAATAACGATAATGCCGGAGTGTGAATAATTTATTTATGGGTTACTTATATCCCACATTTTCCCACTCATGCAGGCGCAATGTGGCTTACAGAGAATTAAATAGAAGTACAAAGTTAAAACTTAGGCAAGTACACAAGAAGCAAATAGGGGAGGAGAATCTAACAGCGTGAGCTAGGCAGGGTAAGGGACAGGGGATGCATCAATCAGCAGAGTAAGTTGGGGAGTAGGTCTTGGCAAGGGCATGGTCTACTTCTTGAAAAGGGCATGGTCCACTTGAGTTTTAAGGTGGCGAGGTAGTGTGTTCCAGTGCTTGGGACTCCAATAGAGGAAGGACGAGGCGACATCAAACCAAAGCAATTTTAACAGAAAACAGCACAAATAATTTTAAAAAATAAAATATTTCCCCTAAATTAAAGACCTGTCTTTAATTGTTTTCCAAACAAGCAGGTAAGATGACAAAAAACAAAGATATATATGAAAACTATTTCAAGTTTCTTGGGCAGTATAAGTAAAAGCTCATTTTCTTGTCGATTGTGAAGGAGCATTTTGGATAATCCCCAATCCTTCTTAAGAGACAATAGTCCAACTAGAGTGGGGCCTAAGGGAAGAAGCTAAAAGCCCAGGCCCAGAGAGAATCAGAATGCCCAGACCAGGAAGAGGGAGATCTCCAGCTTACTTTCACAGGATTTATATTTCAATAAAGGTAGGGTCCTCTTTTAAGAGGACATGTCCTCCTTTCGAACTTCTTCAGATATGTCCTCCAGGTTTTTTAATTTTCAGGAAAATATCCTTTTGTATGTGCCTGCGATCAACACATCTATCCACATAATGAGAGAAACTATCTCTGGCCTATTAGTCAGTCTGGACACATGGGGGTGCTAAAGAGAGAGAGAAAGGCATTACTGATCTCCTCTCTGTTTCCCTGCTGGTTGAATCTGTCAAAGGAATTCCATTTGTGCAGCACAATTTTAAGGATATGTTATACAGAGACTTTCACTTGTATCTCAGAAGCCAGCCAAAGTTGTTGAGGTACATCTGCTTTTCTGATAAGTACGCTTCGGCTCAGATTCAGTCAAACTGAAATCCAGAAATTTTTGAAAACTAAGTCAGTCACTGTTTTATCTGTGTTCATTAACTAAAATCCATTTACACATTTGCTACGATTAAATATTTCTTATCAAAGATAGCAACCGTTTTTATTTTTTTGTGTCATTTTGTCTCTGCAAGTATGGTAATCCTGCATAAACAATATCCAGCTATAAAGCCTACAATGGTAAGTCAGGCTTTCTTTTGTTCCTTTGTGCTAAATAAAGCTTGTTTTGTGCTCTGAACCTGGCTTAGCTGGCTTGAAGGACCTCACCACAGAGCCAGAACCTATAGGTGCCCTCCTCATGCCTACATCAATAACCATACTTCTATCAAACCAGGAAGAGCTAACAAACTCTGGTACAAGGAGTGCCATTCCCTTTTAAGATTATATTTCTGCAGGCATACCACCAGAGAATGTGGCACCCCTCAAACCTGACATTTATACTCCAAGCATGACACTCGAAAAATCAATCTTTTTAAATTGAAAGCCAGTTCAAATGAATCAAAACTAATGGAAAGTATACAGAGTGGAGGAGTAGTCTAGTGTTTTGAGCAGCAGGCTGTGAACCAGAGACCAGGGTTCAAATCCCGCTGATGCTCCTTGTGGTCTTGGGTAAGTCACTTTTACAGAGCCGCGCTACCGATTCTCGGTGTGCCAAATGAGAGAAAGCCCATTCAGTTCCTATGGACTTCCTCTCATTTGCCATATGGGAATCGCTAGCCTGGCTTTGTAAAAGAAGTCCTTAACTCTCCATTCTCTCAGGTTCAAACTTAGGGGTCTTTTTACTAAAGGCCTTTAAGACCTTAACAAACAGATAGCACATGTTAACGGGCTCCTGCAGAACGCGCTAAAGCATTTTGCAGTATTATGCCTGTTTGCACGTGGTAACCTGCTCATTTCTTATTTTTAAACATTTTTAGGAGGGGGTATGTCATGGACAGAGAGCGGGCAGTCCTATGTTATCCAGCTGCTACTACTACTATAACACAGGGTTAACACAGGACCACTTACTGCCTCCTAAATAGGGAAGCGGTAAGTGCTCCCGTATTAATTTTTTGCAGGTACCAAACGCTATTGCAAACAGCGCACAATCTGTGCAAAAAAAGACCCCCCCCCCCCCCCCCCAAAAAAAAATGCTGTGTTAAATCTGGGCTTTGTGCATGGGAAAGTCCTGCATTAGAAAAAGCCAAGTCCAGATTTTACCGCACTTTAGTAAAAGGGCCTCTTGGCTTTTAAGCCCTCTAAGGACAGGGAAGAATTTGTTGTACCTGAATGCAACCACTGGAAAACCATGAGCTAAATAAAGGATAATATTTCCATTTTGAACAGCAGCAGTCTGTCAGCTCTCTTTTGCAGAAGTTGATGTGTCTAAACTAGCAACAGGTAACATAGTAAATGACAGCAGATGAAGACCTGAATGGTCCATCCAAACCAGGGTCACTGGGGGGAAATTCCCCAGGCCTGGCATCCAAGGGGGGGGGGGGAAGGGGCCTAGTGCAGGCAAGCTTCTTCCTGCCTGCTTCCGGGATGGGTTTGTCTTCTCTTGGTTTCTCGCTCCTGCTGCGTGCCACCCAGGACCGGATGGTTGTATTAAAGCGATATCGCGTTAACGCAATCATCTGGGTCCTGGGCGGCACACTCAGCAGGAGTAGGAGAGGACAGCAGCAGTCAGTAAGGGGATGAGCGGCGCAAGTTGGTGTGGCGGCAGTCTGAGTATGGGGGGGCGGCATGGCGGCCCGAATGGGGGGGGGGGACGCAGTGTTCCAGTCCTGGCCTGGCTAGGTCTCTCGGCAGCCATGATCCAGTCTACCCGACCATCACACTCATTATCAACTCATGATTAAATCAACAATGAATGTGATGTAAAATACATCGTCATGGTCTTTGTTTGGCGTTTCTGGGACATAGATCATAGAAGTCCACCTGGCTCTGACCTTACGTTTTTACTGGAGTTGCTGTCGAAGCCTGCTCCAGCCTATCCATCTTGTCATTGCTGTCTTGTCTTGTCTTGCTGTCGAAGGCCTTCCAGCCTAATCGTCTTCTCATTGACAGCCTTGTAAACAAGTATAATTTGTTACGATAATCCATTTTATTCATGAGCAATGCATGAATAACTATAGCAAAATCATTACTATCTAAATAAGGACATTGCTGTCACAAATACTGCAAAGATCCCAAATACTGAGCAAATTGCAGAGCAAACCTGATTTCACATTTTTAGATTACCATCAATCTGTATTTCCAGACTGGTGGCTACCTCTACGGACACTAGCACTGTGCCTTCAGTCTGAAGCAACACTAAAGGTGTTCTTTTTTTTTTTCTGAAAATCCACAATACCTTAGACTTTTCAACATTAAATTTTAATTTGTGCATTGATAGCCAGGAAGTTACTGTTGCCAGACAGCTGTCCAATTGTGCTGTAAAAAGATGTCTGTTCTCCATCCATAAAACCTATCAACTAGACATTATTGGCACAATTGAAATATTCAGTGCCAAAGGTAGTAATTAATGTTTACCAAGGGAAAGAACTGAGATTGCCATGTTCGTCTTCTTGGATATGTGGAAATGAAGTAATAACAACCAAGTTGTGGGTGAGACCTTTTTTTTTTTTTTAACTAACTACATTAAGTTAAATCAATGGAAAGATAAACAGATTAGGGGATGGGAGAAAGGGTGGAGACATGAGGGACCACATAAGAAGAAAAAGGCAAACCAGAACAGAGAGAGAAACTGAAGGTCCTTTTACGAAGCTGCAGTAAAAGGGGGCCTGCGCTAGCGTCAGCACGTGTTTTTTGACATGCAGCGAGGCCCCCTTTTTCCGCATTGGGTAAAAAGATGTCTTTTTTGCTGGAAAACATGGCCATGCGGTAAGTGAACCACTTCGCTGTGCGGCCATTTCAGGGAAGAGCGCTTACCGCCACCCATTGAGGTAGAAGTAAGGACTCCCGTGCTAACCCAGCAGTAATCTGGCAGCGTGCAGTGCTGCCCAATTACCACCAGGTAAGCACTGGCGCTACAAAAATAGAAAATGGCGCCCAATGGGGGGTGGGAACTACCACTGGGCTCCAGGGCCGCCAAGAGGGGGGACAGGGGGGGGGCAAAATTCCCCGGGCCTCCAAGGGGGGGCCCGGCACCGAGGTCAGACCGCTGGCGCTGCAGTCCCCGGTCTCACCTGCCTGCCTCCACAGCTCCGGGCCCCCTGCATTCGAAGCTGCAGTCGCAGATCGCCTCTTCGGGCCTTCCCTCCATGTGTCCCGCCCTCGTGGAAACCGGAAGTTACATCAGACGAGGGCGGGACACAGGGAGGGAAGGCCAGAAGAGAGGCGATCTGTGACTGCTGCTTTGAACGCAGGGGGCCCGGAGCCGTGGAGGCAGGCAGGTGAGACCGGGGACTGCAGCGGCGGGGGGAGTGATGGGGGGCGGCAAAGTTGGGGGGGAGCGACAGGGGACGGCAGGGGGAGCGACGGGGGGGCAGTAGCAGCGGGGGGGGGGGGGCGGAGGCGAGGCGGCCTTGCCTCGGGCCCGGCCTAGTCTCTCAGCGGCCCTGCTGGGCTCCTGCAATAGCCCAGCAGTAGTTCCAGATTGGCGAATAGCAAGCCAGTTGCTGCGTACCAACCCTTTAGTAAAAGGGCCTCTGAGAGACAGCCTGGGGGAGGGATAAGAGGGAAAAAATAATATGCTACTGATAAATTACTTTGAAGTGTCCTGCTCGCCTTTAAAAACATTTCACATTGATTCAGTGGAAAGCACTATAGTTTGATATCAAATGCTGAGATGACTTTTTGGCAAGAATTTAGGGTGAGTCTGAGGAACTAATCTATTCTGGAAGAACTGCAGGAAAGAAGAGTAAGAAACAACAGCTCTAAAATTCATGCTGTTGACTAGAACGACACCTTTGCTGGTTCCAGAAACTGTATGAATTGCTCATGAAGTTCATTATAGAGGGGTAATCCTAGGAGTGGCCTAGTGGTTAGGGTAGCATAGTAACATAGTAAATGACGGCAGAAAAAGACCTGCATGGTCCATCCAGTCTGCCCAACAAGACAAACTCATATTTGCTACTTTTTGTGTATACCCTACTTTGATTTGTACCTGTCCTCTTCAGGGCACAGACCGTATAAGTCTGTCCAGCACTATCCCCGCCTCCCAACCACCAGCCCCGCCTCCCACCACTGGCTCTGGCACAGACCGTATAAGTCTGCCCAGCACTATCCTCGCCTCCCACCACCGGCTGGCTCTGCCACCCAATCTCGGCTAAGCTCCTTAGGATCCATTCCTTCTGAATAGGATTCCTTTATGTTTATCCCACGCGTGTTTGAATTCTGTTACCGTTTTCATTTTCACCACCTCCCGCGGGAGGGCATTCCAAGCATCCACTACTCTGTCCGTGAAAAAATACTTCCTGACATTTTTCTTGAGTCTGCCCCCCTTCAATCTCATTTCATGTCCTCTCGTTCTACCGCCTTCGCACCTCCGGAAAAGGTTCGTTTGCGGATTAATACTTTTCAAATATTTGAACGTCTGTATCATATCACCCCTGTTTCTCCTTTCTTCCAGAGTATACATGTTCAGGTCATCAAGTCTCTCCTCATACGTCTTGTAACGCAAATCCCTTACCATTCTCGTAGCTTTTCTTTGCACCGACTTTGGTCCTGGGGAACTGAGGAACTGAGTTCGATTCCCAGCACAGGCAGCTCCTTGTGACTCTGGGCAAGTCACTTAACCCTCCATTGCCTGCCACATTGAGCCTGCCATGAGTGGGAAAGCATGGGGTACAAATGTAACAAAAAAAAACAAAACACACATCAAGCATTTGACAAAAATGGCCTTTTTTAAGTTGAGGCTGGTAAGGCGACTTTGATCCTATCGTGCAATGGAGAATCTTCACACAGAGTTTCATTAATTGCTTATGTCCAAGGAGGTTGTATGACAGAAGACGGCATGAGCCTACCTAGACCATTCTGTGGACTGAAGCCAGTAGACGGAGTTTGCCACCATATTGTGTGACCCCAAACATTCGCAAACACTGTTGAAAGCAATAGTAAACTTGAGAAGTTTATGACTGCCTGTGTGTGGGGTTTTCTTATTTGAAAGCTTCCCATACGTAACCGGAGGGTTTTTTTTAATGTCTGCGGGGTCTTGGGGTGTAAGCTGTGGTACGTGGGTGCGGATGCTCCAGAGCAGCAGCCTTGTTTTTGTAGCCACAGGAGGCTTGATATTTGTAGAGGGCAGCTTTAAGAAAGACATTGGCTCTACCTGAGCCTCAGGGCCGAGTTGTGGGGGCCCCTCATAGGTTTAAAAAAAAACCTTGGGTTGCATATGGGAAGCTTTCAAATAAATAAAACAAAGCTGTCAAATAAAAAGAAACCACACATAGGCAGTCATAAACTTCACAAGTTTGCTGTTGTTTTCAATAGCATCTGCAAATGTTCGGGGGCACACAATATGGTGGCTGATGCGTGGAGGAGACGGCTTCAGCTTTTTGACATCATGCCATCTCCTTTCATAGAACCTCCTTGGTTATGTCTTTAGTTGACTACTGCAGCAGTCTTTTGTTGGGTTCACCTACATCTGTGATTAGAGTACTACTAGAATTCCATGTAGGGATCAGTCTTGGCTTCATTGCATTGGTGACCAATGTCAGTGCAAGTCAAGTGAGGATGGGAATGGGAAGGAATTTTGCTCCCACTTTTTCAGTACTAGCTCCTAGGTGAGTTACATTCAGGTACAGTATATATTTTCCTGTCCCTGGAGGGATTGAAAAGCACAAGGCTTCTGATCATCGGCTCATAAGTTTGTAGTTGAAGCAATGGAAGGTTAAGTGACTAGCCCAAGGTCACAAAGCACATCAGCAGGATTTGAACCCTAGATTTCCTGGTCCTCAGGCCACTGCTCTAACCAATAGACAACTATGCCACTCACAGCAGAGAAAAAACATTTACACTTTTAACCAAATTACTGTCATGTTAAAAGGTGCAAAATGAATTATTTTAGCTAAGAATACAGCTCCAGCCGAAAGAAGATGTCAGAGCTCAGTTTACCAATCTGTTATTTTTTCAAGGGTGTTAATAAACATGCAGGTAAGGTCGAGCTGGAGGATATACTGAGTCAATATTCAGTCATAGGTATTGAGCAATGTGGACAACATCTAATTTGAAATGTCTAAATACCTATCCCAGAATATCCATGTAGAACTTGAAGCAAATTAGGCAACTCAAATTCACCTGCTGTTTGTGCTGTCCATCTAGATGCATAATTAATACATCTAGCAGCGAAACTATTGCTACTTAGACATTTAAATTACATGTGTCAAAGTGGCTCTGACCACCAAATGCTCCAAAGCCCGCCCACTTTGCAGACAGAATTTTGGTCCCATTGCCAACTACATAAATATCTAGATTTTCAGAAGATGTTTGACAAACTCCTTCATGTTAGACTCCTGAGGAAGGAAACAGGAGTTAGAGGTGACAGATGATATCCTTGTATTGCAAAAATCTTCACTATCCAAGCTACAAAGGACTCAAATGCAATTCAACCTATTTATCCAGCTTTTCCTACATAAGCACACTACTATGGAACGCATTACCAAAAGCCGTGAAAACAACTTATGATCACCTAAACTTCCGGAAATCATTCAAAACTAACCTGTCCAAAAAGGCATACCCTACCGACCCAACTTAAATGCCTGTACCCTGCAACACAACGAAACCAAAGCTCGTAATGGACATATAATAACTCTTCCTCTCTACGATTCCCTAATGTGTCTGTACACACGAACCTTATTCTACCATAACATTACTGTATTTATTCATACCGGACTTGGCGAACGCCTCTACAGTACTATATAAGCCACATTGAGCCTGCAAATAGGTGGGAAAATGTGGGATACAAATGTAACAAATAAATAAAATAAATTGTAAAGCTTAGCTATTTGAAATCTCTTTTTTATAGTTTGAATATTAAGGGGCTCTTTTACTAAGCTGCGTTAAGCAGCTTTATCAGCATGGTAGACAGTAGAATAGGCCCACACTACTGTCTTCTGTGCTAAACCAGGAACCGTCACGTTAAAATTGCCATGTTAGTTGCCCTGGGTGTGACAGGGGCAGGAGGAGAAGTGACAACTAGCTCATAGGGTCTTTACCATGTGCAAACTATCCTGACCGCCGATAGTGCAGCTGAACTTACTACCACCTCAACAGGAGCCAGTAAGTGCGGTTGCACTACCAGCAATCCCATGGTGCAGCTGCATAATCAGCAGCAGCACAGACCCCATTCTTTTCAATTTCCCCCCTCCCCCACCGCAGTGGCGTAGCCACGGGTGGGCCACCTTATTTGGACTTTGGCCCACCCAAAATTTTGCACTCTTGCTATGGCTTGCAGAGGTCCTCAAACCCCCGTCAGCTGAAGATTTCTTCCTTCTCAGGCAGCCAGTGCTCTTTCAAACGGCAGCTGGCATCACTTGCCTCGAGCTGAAACCAACACCAGCCCCTCTTCACATGCTTAGTTGTCTTGCATTCACAGCCTGCTGGCCGTGGCATCAGCTCAAGGAAAGTGCTGCTGGCTTGTTTGGAAGAGCGCTGACTGTCTGAGCAGGAGGAAATCTTCAGCTGGCGGCAGAGCCGTAGCGAGGGGAGCTGACACCCGGGGCGGGTCGCCGCTGTGCACCCCCCCCCCCCCGGGTGCAGCACGGCGCATCCTCCTCCCACTGGAGCACCCCCCCCCCGGAGCGTGCATACCTACAGCGAGGGACGGGCGGGAGGGCCGATCCGCCCCGACTGCACGTTGCTGGGGTGTGTTGGCTCCGCGCTGGTTCAGTGCTCTCTCTGTCCCAGAACAGGAAGTAATCTGTTCCGGGGCAGAGAGGGCAGTGCACCAGCGCGGAGCCGGCACCCCCCAGCGGCGTGCACCCGGGGCGGACCGCCCCCCCTTCCTACGCCACTGGCTGGCGGGGTTTGTAGATCCCCTCCTGCTAAGGTATTTAACATTGTGGGCTTGCAGGTGGAGGGAGGGATGAAGAGCAGAGCAGAGGGGGGCTAGGGACGGGGGAGGGCATGAATTCCATGCCCACTCACCCTGGACTCAGGTCCACCCAAAACTGGCTGTCTGGCTACGCCCCTGCCCCACCGACCATTTCAGAAAGAGCATGCTCTTTCCAAATAGTGCACTGTAATTCAAAAGAGCAGCTTTGCTCCCAACATGAAAAGAATGGGCAGCAAAAATGATCAAAATGAGCACAAAGACCTGGCTTGACCACTGTTGGAAACAGGATACCAGTCTCGATGGACCATTGGTCTGACCCAGTAGGGCTACTCTTATGTTCTTATGAACATTTTCTGGTTGCCCATCTCTAATTGTGCAAAGCATATGTAGAATCTGTCCCTAAGCGCTAATCTTTAAGCGTTGCTTCAGGCTGAACGCCCTCTGTAGAATACTGCATAGAGTAGATTCCCGCACCCAACTGTGTACATAGAGACTTACACCAGCTTGCAAGTTTGGGCATGTAACCCCGATATTCTATCACAATGTGCCTAAATATTTGGAACACTATGACCCACCCATGCCCCTCGCGTGGCCACACCCCCTTTGGGTTGCATGTGAGATGTTTTGTGCACGCAACATGGTGATGCCCCTGGTTATATGATTGACTTCATTGATCTACCAGCCAGGAATCGTAGCAGCTCATCTAGTACCTATATGAATCTTCACTATCCTAAATGCATTGGCCTTAAATATAAGATGACCTACGCGTCCAATTTCACTTATTTAAGTACGCAACTGTGGAATGCATTAGCAAAAGCAGTGAAAATGATACATGACCATCTACAATTCAGGCGAACTTTGAAGACCTATCTGTTTTGTAAGGCCTACCTTGCTGTTTCTGATTAGCAGCCTCAACACTGCACTGATTTAAAAGACAATGTTATTTCTTATATCTTTCTTCATATAACTCTAGAAAACCAGTTTAGGTAAGCAAAAGACAATTAATTCTAAGGAGGAAAACGCCTTGAGAAGCACCTCTTCTGCTTGCTTGCAAAAGGAGGGCTAGACTTTCTTCATCATCAGCTAAAAACCTCCTAGTCTTTATGACTTGTTTAGATTCTTCTACTCAACTCTTCCTTCTCGAATTTACATTAGCTTTATTTAAATGTACTTAGTTTAAAGACGTGTGTTATCCTTCCGTCTTTCACTGTTGCTATGATCTTTGCCATTTATTGTTTCCATTTACCCCTATCTTCCCTTACCCTGATTCTATTTGTATTTTTTAACATCGACCGTATTGGAGCTCCCAAATACAGTGACTTGAAAGTCACATTGAGCCTGCTAATGTGTAGGAAACTGGGGGACACAAATGCTGCAAATAAATAAATAAATAAAATAGGGCATAGGCAGATGTGCGTACAAATCCAAATTAGTGCCAATTAACTGCCAATCAACTCCAGTTAACATCAATAATTGGTTGTTAGCACCCAATTGACTAATTAGTTTGTACATGCTTCTGGGCCCTGGGACCAAATTTGGGTGCCCAACTTTGAACAATCTAGAGGTATGTGTCCTTGTAAAGTAGCAACACTCATCCTGCAGAAGTCGTCGCTAAAATGAAGCTGTGGACATACATTCTCACTTGGAAGCAAGAGTAAATATTTGCTTGCAAAGTATTCACAAGTATGCACGTAAAGCACAAGTCCATCCATGCTCTACCCAAAACCCATCTCGTAAAAGTATTGCATGCTCTGGTCATCACGTGTTCTATTGTCCAGGGCAATTTTATAAGCCTTAGCAAACAGAATGCTAGAAATTATTAGGAAAGGGATAGAAAATAAAACCGAGAATATTGTGATGCTTCTGTATCGCTCCATGGTTGTTGTTATCTCGCCTTGAGTATTGTGTTCAGTTCTGCTCGTCATATCTCAAAAAGATATAGCGGAATTAGAAAAGGTTCAAAGCAACCAAAATGATTAAGGGTATGGAACTCTTCTCGTGAGGAAAGGCTAAAGAGGTTAGGGCTCTTCAGCTTAGAAAAGAGAAGGCTGAGGGGAGATATGATCGAGGTCTACAAAATCCTGAGTGGAGAAGAGCGGATAAAAGTGAATTGATTTTTCACTCTTTCAAAAAGTACAAAGACTAGGGGACACTCAAGAAAGTTACATGGTAATACTTTTAAAATGAACAGGAGGAAATATTTTTTCACTCATAGAATAGTTAAGCTCTGAAACTCACTGCCAGAAGATGTGGTTACAGTAGTTAGCGTATCTGAGTTTAAAAAAAGATTTGGACAAGTTCCTGGAGGAAAAGTCCATAGTCTGCTATTGAGATAGACATAAGGGAAGGCACTGCTTACCCTTGGATTGGCAACATGGAATTTTGTTACTATTTGGGATTTTGCCACTGTTGGAAGCAAGATACCGTCTACATGGGCCATCAGTCTGCCCCAGTGTGGCTATTCTAATGTTCTTATGTTCTTAAAATCAGTGCCTTGGGAACTTACAAATTTCCCACCTGCTGGAAATCTGTGACTCCTTTTGAATACTAACTTGGCAATTTATATTACAATTTATGTGCACAGGTCTCAACTACTTATATTAATACACACTCCTGGATGTATGACATTCAGAGTCTGGAAGAGCAGAAAATGAGCAAAACATGCCTGCTACTTGGATTATCTTTATCTACCAAGACTAATACTATTGCCAAATACATATCATTATAATTAGTTCTTTTTCAAAATATCAAGGATTTGTAGTGAGGTGCAATGATGTACAGTGTTAGGAAGTGAATGTATGAGCAAAGTAAGGCAGAAGGAAGGAAAACAAGAATTCACTGTAACAGATTTATTTTTAATGATGATTCAAAAAATGCCACAAGACCTTCCATGTATCAGCCTTTAGAACTGTGTCTGGCAGCCAGTGCAACAGTGAAATGTTGGCAGTACCCCAGGAATATGTCAGTACAAGCAAGTCATAAAAGTTTTATCCACAATGTTCAAAACAAATACCTATCAGGAAAAATCTCTGAAAAAGAAACTCAAGAGACTTTAGACTTAGAAATTTAAATAAAAATGGTTTTTTACCTGCAACCTGTTCAGTCAGTGGCAAGATCGAGAACAAACAGCACCTCACAGAGGGACAGGCTGTGCTGCTGATGCCTACAGTGAGTCAAAGAATACGTCCTTTGTGAATGAGTTAGACTAGGAAAAATTTTACTTTGGCTTTGATGATATTCTTAGCAGTACTAGCTCTGACTTTCCTTATTAGCACTGGCACCTGACTCCGTTTCATAAGGGACAGGCTAATCATACCTATAGCTCTAATTGTCCCATTTAATTGACATATAACACAAAGGGCCTGCGCCAGCTCCAGTTGATTCACAATGCGGCAGCAAGACTCACAGAAGGTTGCAAGCGACGTGACCCCATCACACCATTTTTGCAAAATCTTCATTGGCTACTAGTACACTACAGGGCTAAACTTAAAACTCTATGTCTGATCGTCAAGGCCCCCAAAGGAAATGGCCCTGAGTACCTGAAGAATAGGATGATCCTCCACACACCGCCAAGGACACTAAGGTCCTCTCAAGGACTGTCACTAACCACACCCTCTCCAAAAGTCATTACAGGATGTGAAACCTGCAAGCGAGCCTTCTCCGGAGTAGCCCCCACACTCTGGAATGCATTGCCTGAAAGCCTCCTCTTAACACTACTTCAGGAAGCAGGTGAAAGCTTGGCGCTAACCGGACAGTAATCAGCATTGTACACGCACTGTCGATGAGCACCTGGTTAATGCGTGAGACCTTACCACTAAGTCAATAGGTGGCGATAAGGTCTCAGACCCAAAATGGACGCACACCAATTTTCATTTTGCCGCACGTCCATTTTCGCCCCCCCCCCCCCCCCAAGGCTTCTTTTGTAGGTGTGCTGAAAAATGGACATGTGCGCATCCAATTCATGCATCTACAGCAGCGCAGGCCATTTTTTGGCGCACCTTAGTAAAAGGATCCCCATAGTCCTTCACAGTACCTGCTTTTAATGTGAGAAGGGGAAAGGAATTAAGAATGCTCAGCTCTGAAGAAAAAAAAACCCTGAGTGTTCTCGTCTGTGAGCCATTCTTAGAATGTAATGGTTTGAACAGTTCAGAGCTTGGCCACTGTCTTCAGAGCTGATCTTGGTAAGATGATGTTAAAGTGTGCAGCTGGAGGGTAAGTTCCCCTTTTTAATTCTGTTCTTTTCAAAGTGTAAATCTGAGTGCTAAAAACAAGGGGGAATAGGGCTTTCTTCTTTCTGGAGAGATCATTATTAATAGAATTTAAAATGTTCTGATATTCTTTCACTGTCCTACAATTATGCAGTGGAAGTTGCTGCTGGGTGGTGGGATCAAGTCAAGTAGTGTAGCTGAGTTTATTAAATGGTTTTGACGATTTCCTGGAGAATGAGGGGCCCTTTCACTAAGCCGCCTAAGCATCTACGCGCGCCAAAAATGGAGTTACCACACGGCTCTTGCGGTAATTTCATTTTTGGTACGCATCCGATACCCGCTGCCGAAAAGTCATTTTTATTTTCTGCCGCGTGTACCGGACATGCGCCAAGTGGCATTTGGCGCGTGAGACTTTACCGCTAGATCAATGACTGGGGGTAAGGTCTCAGACCCAAAACGGACAGGCGGCAATTTTGATTTTTGCCGCACATCCTTTTTCAGCAAAAATTTTAAAAAAGCCTTTTGTACAGGTGCGCTGCTGAGAAATGATTCTGTCAGTGCCCCAAACCCGCGCCTACACTACCTCAGGCCGTTTTTCAGCACACCTTTAGTAAAAGGACCCCTGAGCCAGGGAAGACTTGGAGATCACCACCTCTTAATTTTTTAGGGCAAGCACAATGAGATGGGTCTGCTAATTGAGATCTGTTGAGTACTTCCTGGTGACCTGGACTGGCCATCGTCAAGCGATAGGATGCTAGGCTAGATGAACAGTTTTTCTGAGCCAGTGTGGCACATTTTCAGATTCTTATGTTAAAGTTTCTTTTAGTAATAAGTTTGAAGATGGGGGGTGCTGTTCATTTCAGGGTTCATTTCTTATTATAAAATGGGCTGTACTCCAGCCTATACTCTCCCACAGAGGGGAGCAAGTTCCCCTTTCAGCTGAGACCAGTCTTCTGTCCTGGGAAACAGAAAAGATAATGGTCAAGAGATAATGTTTTCATACAGCACTGTGGTGATAAACATTCAGATAAGTAATAAACACAGGGGAAAATATAACAGACCCACCAAAAATGTATATATATTATGCAGTGTAATTTGAACCATAACAGGCATGGTTTATTATGACAAAACCAGAATTTATCACCAAAACTAATTAGAAATATAATTGAACAGACCTTGTTTCCCCTTAGAAGGAAGGTGTGTAGTCCTTTCTCCATCAAAAACAGTTTTTGAATTAAATATAGCAATATAAATTATAATGCCTTCAAAATAGGCCTTCACATCATCTCGTATTCCACATCAGTCCCCAGATGCAGGGAATACCCGTGCCTGTGGAACCGGCACTTTCAAGCCCTCTTCTGTTATTGTTGGGTTGACAAGAACTTGCCTTGAGTTTAAGTAACCATCAAATTATCCCAACTGATTCTGTACCACACATCTTGTTCCCATCACATATCTGCTCTTGGTCCCTCAGCTATATGTTAAGCGGTATTGTAGAAACTATTTAGCATCATATCTATGTTAGTTGAATGATGTAATTCATGCTTATTAGGTGTATCATTAGTATTATGCTAACGTTGTATTATATCTCTGGTATTTGAATTCCAGTGCTGTTAAATGTGTATATTTTTGATACAGTTTCATTGTACTTCTATTATTAGGTTTCAATTTATTGTTTTCAAGTTTACCTCATTTATTGTATGTATGTTTATTCTTGGTTATTTTACTATTGTTATGCTGTTAACAAAATTGTGTTATTCTATAAGCTGCGCCTAAAGCTCAGCGTGGTTTATAGAATAACGCATAAGTGTTGTGGTTGTGCGTAAATTTAGGCATGACCATTTGTACCAATAAAAATGTGGTGGAAATGCCTGCACCTAAATTTTACGAGCAGTGCTCCAGTAGTAGTAGTAGTAGTGCACTGTTATTCTGTAATTACATGCGTAACTCAAAGCCATGCCCACGTTCCACCCTGAAACGCCCATGACCGTCCCCTTTCCATACCCCTTTTGGGGGGGGGCACGCGTAAAGTTTAGGTGCAGATCCTGCACTAACTTTACACATGTAACACCTAATTAAATCTAATTAGTGCCAATTATCCCTTGTTATAAAACCAATTATTGGCACTAATTGACTCATTATCCTATTAAATTGTGCGCACAGATCAGGACCGTGTCTAAATTTGCATGCTCAATTTTCAGTGTAGCCAGACCTCGAAGTGGGAGGAGGGCAGAGCCCAAAGTGGGAAGGCACATTTTGTCCCGCCTCCCGCCGCTCCCCCCTGCCGCAACACCACATACCTTGGCTGGCGTGGGCCCCTAACCCCCACCAGCTGAAACGTTTCTCCAGCGCTGCTGTCCTTACATGCTTGTACGTCTTTCCCTCACATTGCGCATACTTAATTGAGCATGCGTGAAGTGTCACGCATGCTCAGTTTTACTAAAGCTGAACATGCGCACAACGAGAGGGAAGCAGGGCCAGCCAAACCTGGAGCCCTGGATTTATTTAGGGGGGCAGGCCCCTGTGCCCCCCCCCCCATAGCTACACCACTGGTGCAATCGTTAAGATGCAAATAAAATAAGATACGATGTGTGGTCCGAGCAGGATTTACCCTTCAGTGGACCCTAGACAAATCAAGAACATTGACCTCCCCCCACCCATCACAACGCAAATGCAGTTTTAAAATTCCACAACAAGGACCCAGCATGGCTCTGATTGCAAATGAAAACCAGCAAAGCAAGAAGCAGCTGATAAGAATCCTTGTCCATTGCCAACACCTCATGCCAAATTGAGGACAGTGCACTGGAGGATGGAGAGAAGAGACATGCATCTGTGAGCAGAGGTAGCTGTGGTCTTCCTCCCCTCCCCCAACACACTCTCTTCTTTCTGCCAGCAGCTGATTTATCAGGAGCATAAATCTGCCAGGGAAGCCATTGGCTTAGCATATCTGAAACAGCCCTTCCTAAACATTTGGGCCCTAGGGGGTGTGCCTAGTTTACCTATACTTTGATTCTGCCCTATGTATTATGATGGTGATCTTGTCTAGCCAGTTATCTTCCAGAATTCTGAACCAGAATTATTCTACACTACCCGTCCGAGTTTCACGTTCTTTGTATTACTTGAGTAAATTTTCCTCTTACGCATGCATGAATTCCTCTGTTGGCAGGGATGACCTGTGCATTTTTTTCTGCAGAATCAAACTCATAATCACTGATGCAGAAGTGCTATCTAAAGAGTTTGAAGTAGGCCCTTAGGACTTGATTCTGCCAAATTCAGGGATGCGTTCAAAATTGTGTATCTCGGTCTATTTAATTAACTGTCTCTGCTTGTGACCACGGAACGCTTTCAGCTTTACCTCATTTTCCTTGTTTATTTTTTCTGGATATCTCTTCTCTTCCCCTGCCCCAATGATATTATATACCTATGAATGCCTCAGCTGCAAATGGCACTAAGGGGGTGGGGGGGGAAGGGGAGAGACATGCTTTATGCTCTGCAGTTTCAGAGGAGAAACTATTCAGGTAGTTTCCCATTGATAATTAACTGTGTGCATTAAAAATGCATGCCTACTTTGCAGTTCTGAAAAGTGCCCTCATTCTGTCTGATGCTCAGGTGCTTGAATCACAAAGAAAGGGATAAAAGCAAGTTATTTCAGGCTCTTATAAATATATATTCTTCTTTTCCTGGGAAATTGTGCTCAAACCTAGCCAGCTCTTATTTATTTATTTATTTATGTGTTTATTGGGATTTATTAGAGGTGATAGTGCCTTTGTAAAAGTCTCTGGTGAGGCCCCGTTTAGAGTACTGTGTGCAATTATGGAGACCGCACCTACGGAAAGATGTAAACAGGATGGAGTTGGTCCAGAGGGCGGCTACAAAATTGGCAAGCGGTCTCCATCATAAAACATATAAGGACATGCTTATGAACCTTACATGTATACGTTGGAAGAGAGGCGGGAAAGAGGGGATATGATAGAGACGTTCAAATACCTCAGTGGCATTAATGTACAGGAGGAGAGCCCAGGGCCGGCCCTAGGCTTTCTAGCGCCCTCCTGCAGAGTATTAGTCGGCGCCCCTACCCATCCAGAGGCGGGATCACTATGGCTCCGCCCCCACAGTAGACACACCCCTTTTACCAGCCATGGCATCATTGAAAATATTACACCAGTATAGAAGAAAAATAACTTAGCACACAGACCAGGAATTAGGAGAACAGACAGTCTTGCCAACTCTGAAAAACAATGTGTTATCAAAATTTCAGAATCTAACAAACAGATCCCTATTCAGACACTTGGCCTTGCAGTCACACATGTAGAACAGAGATAGCCCCTCTTCAAATTCTTCAAAAATTAACCTGAAATCCTAAGAAGTTAGACTCTGCATGCAGCACAATAGCCTTCCCATCGAGCACAGCTTAGGATCTAGCTAGGACAGACTTAATCAGCATAAACTAACATATTCTACAATCTGAGTTGGACAGACTAACAGGAGTTACTGAAGTGGGAATGAGAGATAGGTGATGGTTAGGAATTGAAAGCAGGCATCTAGCCCTCCTGTCCTGTGAGTTGCTGTGTTGGGGGTGGGGGTGGAAAAGGGTGGGTCAGGTGCAGCACTAAACAGCAGTCTCTGACAAAACAAGGGTCCAGGCTCTGCTGTGCTGTCTCTGTCTGAGCCCTCTCTGGGCAGAGGACAGAGGTTAGCTGAGCTCCCACAAGTTATTTCAGTCAGAGCCAGATTAAGTTGGAGCAGTGATGTCCTCTGACAAACACAAGGAAGATATTTCTCTGCTTGGGAGAGGGGAGGGGACGGGACAGAGAGCTGACAGCTTTGGAGCCAGACTGAGATGAGCAGCAGAGATTAGATACTCAGCAGAGCTTGATTGCTTGCAAAGTGGTGCCCTTGTAAGGCAGGTGCCCTCCTGCAGTGCTTACCCTGCTTACTGGGTTTGACCGGCCCTGGGAGAGCCTTTTTCAAAGTGAAGGAAAATACTGGAATGAGAGGGCATAGGACGAAGTTAAGAGGAAATAGGCTTAGGTGGAATCTAAGAAAATACTCTTTCACGGAAAGGGTGGTGGACACGTGGAATGGCCTCCCTGTGGAAGTAGTGGAGACAAAGACTGTTTCAAAATGTTAAAAGATGTGGGACAGGCATGTGGGATCTCTTGGGCAAGGAGGGGTTAGTGGTACCTGAGATGGGTAGACTGGATGGGTGATTTGTGTCAAAAGATGGGCGTCCTTCCCTTTCAAAAATAAGCTAGATATTGATTCTCCTTGAGAGAGAGGTCTCAAAGGTATATAGAGGGCTAACTTATTCTTTAGATACTCTGGTTCTTTTTGTCTGAGGACCTTAAAAATCAAATATAGAGCTTTAAATTTGGCCAGGTAAGAAATGGTAGCCAGTATTGCTTTGCAGGAAGGGTGTGATATGGTCATGCCGCTTACAGCCTTCTCTAAGTCATGCTGCTGTGTTATGAATGACTCATTTAGGTTTGACCAATGTCCAGTCATTATATCTTCCCTTGACCACCAAGGAATCTGGGAACGGGAACATTTTAAATGCATCTTTTTAAAACAAAGGTTGAACATCCTTTTCAGGCTTCTTATCTATCCTTATCCTGAACTGTCCCTTAACCATCTCATCTCACCCCAAAGACGCAGACTATGCCCTCCAAAACTCACAAAATTCATTGTATAATCATTTTGCTTGTTTATCTGGTTGAACCTTCCATTTAGGTTTTTATCACACTCCTCAGACTCTGAAGGAGAGAGTGTTGGTAATTTGGTATTTTAGGTTGTTTGAGATTTTTGTTGTTGTTGTTGTATGTCATAATTTTTTTGCATTTACTGTATGTTTTTATTTGGTTTAATATATATATATATACTTCTTTTTTTAAATTGCTTCCATTTACCATTTTGGATGATTCCAGTGTATTGAGAAGGTAGTCTACAGAATTTTAATAACTAAATGCTGAAAAACACTTAAGTAGTCAGCATGTTTTTTAAAAAAGATATAGTGGAATTAGAAAAGTTACAGAGAAGGACGACAAAAATGATAAAGGGGATGGAACGACTTCTCTATGAGGAAAGGCTAATGTGACTAGGGCTCTTCAGCTTGGAGAAAAGATGGCTGAGGGGAGATATAATAGAGGTCTATAAAATAATGAATGGAGTGGAACAGATAGACATGACTCACTTGTTTAATCTTCCCAAAAATACTCGGACTAGGGGCATGCAATGAAACTACAAAGTAGTAAATTTGAAACGAATCAAAGAACATATTTCTTCACTCAACGTGTAATTAAATTCTGGAATTCTTTGCCAGAGAATATGATAAAAGCAGTTAGCTTAGCAGGGTTTAAAAAAGGTATGGCTAGCTTCCTAAAAAAAATTCATAAGCCATTATTAAAATGGACTTGGGAAAAATCCACTGTTTATTTCTAGAATAAGCAGCATAAAATGTATTGTACTGTTTTGGAATCTTGCCAGGTATGTATGACCTGGATTGGCCACTGTTGGAAACAGGATGCTGGGCTTGATGGACCTTTGGTCTGTCCCAGTATGGCAATACTTATGTACTTATGCTGTTATATGGATAAATTTTAGTTGTATAAGTCACTATGGGGTCCTTCTACTAAGCTACAGTAAGCACCGTGTACCACAGTTTAAAATGGCATACCGCAGGATGCGCTCAGGCTTCCTATGGTAACTTTGGAATCTACGCATGCTAAAAAATATTTCGTAATTTTTCTGGAAGGGGGCATGCCTGGAGGAAGAGAGTGAGCATGTCTGTGCTAATTAATTAGTGCATCTACATTACCTTGTGAACTCTTACTGCTTACAAAATGGGTGGCGCTGAATGCTAAGAAGAAAAAAGAGGAGTAGGCGAGGACCAGTCCCAATCCAACACAAGGGAAAGAATTTGGTGTACAAATTCTTTATTATACAGACTCAAAGCAGATCTGCGTTTCGACACAGAAGCACATAAGTACATAAGTAATGCCACACTGGGAAAAGACCAAGGGTCCATCGAGACCAGCATTCTGTGTACGATAGCGGCCAATCCAGGCCAAGGGCACCTGGCAAGCTTCCCAAACATACAAACATTCTATACATGTTATTCTTGGAATTGTGGATTTTTTCCAAGTCCATTTAGTAGTGGTTTATGGACTTATCCTTTAGGAAACCATCTAACCCCTTTTTAAACTCTGCCAAGCTAACCGCCTTCACCACGTTCTCCGGCAATGAATTCCAGAGTTTAATTATGCGTTGGGTGAAGAAACATTTTCTCCGATTTGCTTTAAATTTACTACACTGTAGTTTCATCGCATGCCCCCTAGTACTAGTATTTTTGGAAAGCGTGAACAGACGCTTCACATCCACCTGTTCTACTCCACTCATTATTTTATATACCTCTATCATGTCTCCCCCTCAGCTGTCTCTTCTCCAAGCTGAATAGCCCTAGCCTCCTTAGTCTTTCTTCATAGGGAAGTCGTCCCATCCCCGCTATCATTTTAGTCGCCCTTCGCTGCACCTTTTCCAATTCTACTATATCTTTCTTGAGATGCAGCGACCAGAATTGAACACAATACTCAAGGTGCGGTCGCACCATGGAGCGATATAACGGCATTATAACATCCTCACACCTGTTTTCCATACCTTTCCTCATAATACCCAACATTCTATTCGCTTTCCTAGTTGCAGCAGCACACTGAGCAGAAGGTTTCAGTGTATTATCGACGACGACACCCAGATCCCTTTCTTGGTCCGTAACTCCTAACTTGGAACCTTGCGTGACGTAGCTATAACTCCCTCAGGAGTTGACAAATCAGTATGGATAAGAATTAAAACTACTCACAGTTTCATGTACAGAAAATGCAAAATCTATAAAACACAGCGTTCATGACGAAGCAGATAACAGCCCAAAAAGGTAGTCACTAAAGCTGCAAATAATCAGGAATTTGTGGAAGTGCTTGCATGGTGATTGTTATTATTGGCCTGCACTAATTAGCGCATGGCCATTAATAAAAAATTGAAAATTGTCCATTTTATTGCTATGGTAAAAATGGTCTTAGTGCATAGGAAAAATTCGTAGCTTAGTAAAAGGACCCCTATATGGCCACAAATGTATCTGCAAAAAGTAGAGCGGGATTAAGGATAATCTGAGGCCAGATGTTTTACAGACAGTGACAATATTTAGCCCCTATTCATAAAACATTATCTCTGCATTTTCAGGGGTAACAGATAAACAGAGTGTGGCTCAGAATATTTGTATTCATTTGCTGAACTGCTGCATATTAACCTCATTGTTTCCATGGACTTCATTGAATGCCCTCGTCTAGTTCAGCTACACAGTTCACTGACAAGGAGCATACACCAGCCCCTCCCCCTGCCCCCCCCCCCCCCCCTCACCACCACCACCACCACATTGGTGCACATTCTGCAACAACCCAACAGAACACTGCTCTCAACTCTTCCCGGCAATTAACACTGAAAACACTCGTGGATTAATAGAGAAATACCTTAGTAGTTAGAGAAGCAGATTGCAAAGCAGGGGAGGCGGGGTTCAAATCCTACTTATTCCACTGTCACTCATGATGACCTTAGGGAAGTCACTTCATCCTCCATTGCCTCAGGTACAAATTCAATTGTGATCCCATTTGGGCAGGGAAATAACTCAGGTACCTGAATGAAACTTGCCTCAGGCACAGGCTTAAAAAGACAAGCAATCAATCCAAATCCAGGATGCAAGGGATCTCCCTATATAAAGAAACAGGTTGGTTGCTCATGATCCTTCTTGTTATTGCCAGCAGGAGCTGAGCTCTTTTTTTCATATAATTTCAGGATTTTAGGATAATAGTAAAGGGAGGGGGGGGGGGGGGAGTCAGGTTAGGACAAATCTACACAAGAGAAGTTCCACTCCAACCTGTACTGTATGATTCTGCCTATGACATTTATAGTGATACTACTACTACTACTACTTAGCATTTCTAGAGCGCTACAAGGGTTACGCAGCGCTGTACAAATTAACGAATAAGGACGGTCCCTGCTCAGAAGAGCTTACAATCTAAAGGACGAAATGTCAAGTTGGGGTAGATGAGATTTCCTGAGAAGAGATGTAGTGATTAGGTGCCGAAGGCGACATTGAAGAGGTGGGCTTTGAGCAATGATTTGAAGATGGGTAGGGAGGGGGCCCGGCGTATGGGCTCAGGGAGTTTGTTCCAAGCATGGGGAGAGGCGAGGCAGAAGGGGCAAAGCCTAGAGTTGGCGGTGGTGGAGAAGGGTACTGAAAGGAGGGATTTGTCTTGAGAGCAGAGGTTACATACATGAAAAGTGAATTCCTACTGTTCAGTATTTAATCACTGTAGTCAGCATGTTTCTTTTAAATATAGTCCAGCTATTCATATATTTTGCACGTATTTTATGCACCTCTCTGCAGAAGAAGTGGTACTGAATATATGCAGATCGCCTGGTGGCATTCAGCCACTGTCGGCATAGCTGTACAGATAAATTTAAGATAGCCTTTTGCTGTTCTATTAACTTAGGTGGAACCAGGTCTAGCCCAAGGGTGTCAGACACCCTAAACCCTAAACCAACCTTCAACCATCAGGCACATCAGGAAGCATCTCCGCTTTCTCTCTGTATCCCACTCAGGGTTTCCAATATCTCCCCTTCCCTTCTCTACGCTCCCCCCTCCCCCCCTGTTGCCAGCATCTGCCCTTCTCCTCCTACTACTACTACTATTTAGCATTTCTATAGCGCTACAAGGCATACGCAGCGCTGCACAAACATAGAAGAAAGACAGTCCCTGCTCAAAGAGCTTACAATCTAATAGACAAAAAATAAAGTAAGCAAATCAAATCAATTAATGCGTACAAGAAGGAGGAGAGGAGGGTAGGTGGAGGCTTAGTCCACCAATAAGAGCCAACCTCATCAGTGATGTCACAATGGCTTGATTGCCTGATACTTGGCTCACTTCTGATATTGTGATGTCATAAGGGAAAGGGGGAAAGGGAACTGGGACTTGATATACCGTCTTTCTGAGGTTTTTGCAACTACATTCAAAGCGGTTTACATATATTCAGGTATTATTTAGTACCAGGGGCAATGGAGGGTTTAGTGACTTACCCAGAGTCACAAGGAGCTGCACTGCACTAACCAATATGCTACTCCTCTACTACTACTACTAGTACTATTTAGCATTTCTATAGCGCTACAAGGCGTACGCAGCGCTGCACAAACATAGAAGAAAGACAGTCCCTGCTCAAAGAGCTTACAATCTAATAGACAAAAAATAAATAAAGTAAGCAAATCAAATCAAGTAATGTGAATGGGAAGGAAGAGAGGAGGGTAGGTGGAGGCGAGTGGTTACAAGTGGTTACGAGTCAAAAGCAATGTTAAAGAGGTGGGCTTTCAGTCTAGATTTAAAGGTGGCCAAGGATGGGGCAAGACGTAGGGGCTCAGGAAGTTTATTCCAGGCGTAGGGTGCAGCGAGACAGAAGGCGCGAAGTCTGGAGTTGGCAGTAGTGGAGAAGGGAACAGATAAGAAGGATTTATCCATGGAGCGGAGTGCACGGGAAGGGGTGTAGGGATGGACGAGTGTGGAGAGATACTGGGGAGCAGCAGAGTGAGTACATTTATAGGTTAGTAGAAGAAGTTTGAACAGGATGCGAAAACGGATAGGGAGCCAGTGAAGGGTCTTGAGGAGAGGGGTAGTATGAGTAAAGCGACCCTGTAGGAAGACCCCAGATTGCCAGCATGTCCCTTTGCCATCTCTTCCCTCCCCCATCCCCCATGGCCAGGATCTCATCTCCTTTTTCTTATCTCCACCCCACATCCAACATTTCCATCCCCTTTCTCACCCCATTTCCAGGCCTCTGCCACCCTCCCTTACCTTTTCCTGTTCGAGTGCTACTCAAGCCATATAAGCACAGGCCCGCACTGAAGCTCAGCTGGCCATTTTGAATTTAGGAGAGAGATAGTGTGAGACGCAAATAAGGGTACTGTCTGTTAGGATTTATATTTATGTAGCTTTTTAGTAATTTAAAATATTTTAGTTTATATTTGTGCTTTCAAAACACAACCGTGTCAGCACGTTCCCCTTAACTTAAGATAAGTAAAAGTTTCATATGTTTAAGCAAGTCTATTGAGAGATTTACAGTGAATAATAAATGCATAAAAAGTTTTTTAAAAATTTCTGAATTTTGGACCGACAATGATTTGAATGACAGTTCCCTGAATGGGATTTGTATTCATTCAGCAACAAATTGCACTTCCGATGGTCCAGTACCTATATTAAGGAACTATATTTTGTACTAATGAATGTGATATTGGTACAAACTGGAGAGAATACATTTCACCTGTCAACACCTACTGAGTTCCATGACGTGATGCCCTTGTTGTCTAGTTTCAAATTAGAAAGGTCGGTATAAGTTATCACGGAGGTAAAATCACAAACAGCCCCTTTTACAAAGCTGTGGTAAAGGGGGCCTGTGGTAGCATCGGCATGTGGATTTGCCGCATGCCGAGGCCCCCTTTTACCACAGCAGGGAAAAGGCTATTTAGGAAGCAGTAAGGGTTCCCACACTAACCCTGCAGTAACCAGGCAGCATGCAGGGCTGGTCGATAACCGCCAGGTGAGCCTCCAGCTCTAAAAAAAATTAAAGTATTTTTTCAGCGCTGGAAATAGTGCACAGTACAGAAAGGGACCCAGGTCCATATTCCACTTAACTGTTTACACTTGTGGTGGAAAGTCTGAGCCCTCCAAAACCCACCAAAAACCTACTGTACCCACATATAGGTGACACCCACAGGCATAAGGGCAATTGTAGTGATGTACAGTTGGGTACAGTAGGTTTTTTGTGGGTTTTGGAGGGCTCCCCGTACAATATAAAGGGGTAACAGTGAGGTGTATACCTGGAACTTTTTTATGTGAAGTTCACTGCAGTGCCCCCTAGGTTGCCCCACTGTTCTGCTGGGGGACCTTTGTGCCAGTCTACTAAGAATGCCGACTTTCCTGCTTCCAATGGACTCTAGATAAATCTGGCTTTTTTTCAGCTCATTATCTACATGGCTTTCCTGCTCCTGGTGGACTCATTATAAAAGTGACTTTTGTTCAGCTCCTGGTACTATTCTGCAATCTACCATGGGTGGACTCTTCCTCGTCTTCCTCATCATCAGCGTTGTCTTCCGTTGTCTTTCTTGTGAGCTCTGTACATGGAGAAACCATCTCGTAAGATCAAGTGAAGTGTGGGAAGCAACAAACCCAGCTGGCCAACGAATCTACTCTAGGGTGGAGAAAAGAAGAAGAAAAGCTGAGAGGTTTGCCCTGTAGTATGGAAAAGGAAACAGAATTACAAAGGAAAAACAATTAAAAGTGCCTAGCGATGAAAACTTGTTCAATATCAGTGGTTCGTCCAAGCTCGGTCACAAGGTTTCCCTATTTCAGGCCTCATTATGAAAGCACAGGCTGAAAAATTTGACCAGCAGCTAAATGGGCAAGAGTCAATGTTCAAAACCAGCAACGGATGGCTTGACAGATTTAAGAAAAGGCATGCCATGTTTGTTTTCAGAAAACCGACCACACTAGATGAGTTCTTGTACTAGTACTGTACAATAATGTTTTAATAATGTTATATATATATATATATATATATATATATATATAGTTCAACAGTGTGTATGCCTAGTTTCGTAGCAAATAAATATTTTGCACCAGATCAGTTATTGCTTCATTTGCTTTCACTTTCAGTTGACCCTGATATAACATGACCCCGTATCTTCAAATCCTTGCTCAAAGCCCACCTCTTCAATGTCGCTTTCGGCACCTAACCATTATTCATCTATTCAGGAAATCTAGACTGCCCCAATTTGATTGACTGCACTTTTTTGTCCTTTAGATTGTAAGCTCCTTCGAGCAGGGACTGTCCTCTGTTGTAAATTGTACAGCGCTGCGTAACCCTGGTAGCGCTTTATAAATGTTAAGTAGTAGTAGTAAGTAG
This sequence comes from Microcaecilia unicolor, assembly GCF_901765095.1. NCBI lineage: Eukaryota > Metazoa > Chordata > Amphibia > Gymnophiona > Siphonopidae > Microcaecilia > Microcaecilia unicolor. The sequence continues at coordinate 199,008,302 of NC_044040.1, read as the reverse complement.
TATATCCACTGTAATATGAAATGCTGGAGAAAACGTGAAGCGGCATGTTAAGAGAGGCAAAAAAGAAATGCAAGAATTAATCAATTGAATAAAGAAAGCTTTAGTGTCCTTACGACAAGATTTGGCTTTTTTTATTTTCTTTGTACTCATGAAGAAGCCCTCAGGCAGCCCTTGGGCAGAACAAGGGCTGTGATGGGAGAAAATACTCTAAAGACTGCTATAAAAAATAAATGTCCAAACTCAGATACTTAAGGTATTTTGAACTGAACTCTCTGAGCAACAAATGCTTACATATACCTACTACCACAGCTGGGGCACCGTTTTCTTTGAAATGAACCTTTGGAGAAAAGTCTGCATCTCTGTTTAAGACAATTTATGTTTTCCACATTATATTGTCACAAGGGTTGGACAGAAGGTTTTTGGAATGCGTGATGATTAGATGAAATATCCTCTGGGAACCCAGGTGTTGAAATATTGGATTTTATGACTACACTCCTAGAGATACATTAGGCCTGATATTCAGCCAGAAGCGGGCAGTGCTTTTGCTGTCTGCCACCGGCGTTAAATCCGGATATTCAATGCTCAGTCATTTCAGGAAACCAGCATTGAATATCCAGGGGTTTTTTAACTGGTAAAAAGTTAACTGGATAAGTTACTATTCAGTGCTTTAGCGGTTAAAGATAGGCCTCTGCTCAGTGTGCGGCGGCGGCGGCTAAGAAAGCAAATTGTTAGGTATTATTAGGGAAGGAATGGAAAACAAAAATAAGGACGTTATAATGCCTTTGTATTGCTCCACGGAGCAACCGCACCTCGAATACAGTGTGCAATTCAGATCATCGCATCTCAAAAAAGATATAGAGGAATTAGAAAAGGTACAGAGAAGGGCCACGAAAATGATAAAGGAGATGGGACGACTTCCCAAAGCAGCTAGGGCTCTTCAGCTTGGAGAAAAGATGGCTGAGGGAAGAAATGATAGAGGTCTATAAAATAATAAGTGGAGTGGAATTTCTTGTTTACTGTTTCCAAAAATACTAGGCCTAGGGGGCACGCAATGAAGCTACAAAGCAGTAAATTTAAAACGAATCGGAGAAAATATTTCTTTACTCAAGGTGTAATTAAACTCTGGAATTCGTTACCAGAGAATATGGTAAAAGCAGTTAGCTTAGCAGGGTTTAAAAAGGTTTGGCTTGCTTTCTAAAAGAAAAAGTCCCTAAGACATTATTAAAATGCACTTGGGGAATATCCACTGCTTATTTCTTGGATAAGCAGCATAAAATGTTTTGGGAACTTGCCAGGTACTTGTCACCTGGGTTGGCCACTGTTGGAAACAGGATTCTGGGCTTCATGGACCTTTGGTCTGTCCCAGTATGGCAACACTTATGTACTTATAAGCCTGATATTTATGCGGCCTATTTTAATTGGTAAATATAGCCATTTAAGTGCTGAGTATCTGTGTCTCGCCAGCTATGTCAAGCGATATAGCCAGTTAGTGGCTACCACTATCCACGGTTATTTAGCAGGAGATAACTGGTTATCTCCCACTGAACATCCACAGTTAGGTAATGATATGCTATTTAACTGGTCAGTGGCCATGTCTGGCCAGTTAAATAATTTTGAATATTGGGGGGATGGTCTTTTATTAACATTGTTTTAAGCATAAAAGCTGATTATTCAAAATGCTACAAAATGTTTGCTTTCCAATTAACTGTAGAGATCCATATTTTATTGTTTATTTGTATTCAATAGACTGTATTATTGTTTCGCCTTTTGCTTGCTGGCGTGTGCCAAGCTAACTCATTTGGAGACATTACCCTTAATAGAAGTGTCAGCATCAAGTGACTATTTTGTGTAATGAAGGGAGGAAAAAAGATCCCCAAGCACCAATGAATGCAATCAGACAACAAGAAAATGTAGCAAAAATAGGCAGAAATGGTCCCAATTGTATTGGTCAGCACTATCCTGATTTAAAAGAACTTCCAAGCACACCTTGATGTATAGCCTGTACGTTCTGCAAAGTTATTCAGGGGGGAGAAACATTAGCTTTGAGGTCTACAGTGTTAGGACACCATCATCGCCCGGGGGGGGGGGGGGGGGGGGGAATCATTTGAAAACCAAACAGGTTACTGAAACATGGGTGGTGTTCAGTTGGCAAAAAGCCTGAAGAGCAATTCTATAAAAAGGTGCCTAAATCTAGATGCCAATTATGCACACACTTTTATAGAATAGATGCGCTTGCACGCGTGAATGATGCCAAGAATGGGCATTTATGCACGTATGTGCAATGCACTTTTCTAGAGAATTGGTGCACTATTTGCATGGCGTGTAAGAGCAAATGTGCTGTCGTTGGAGCATGGGCATGTCATGGGCATTCCGACTGGCAATGCATACACCTTATAGAATAGTATCTCTGCAACACAACGTAACTAAATCACAGTACAGACTGGACACAAATCTTCCATTGCACGATCCCAATGTGGTTGCGCCACATTAACTCTATCGAACTACTTAACCACAATGTCACCTTGTATCTTTCTACATTGGAGTCTGCAAGTGCTGCTCCGGAACTATGTAAGCCACAATGAGCCTACAAATAGGTGGGAAAATGTGGGATACAAATGTAACAAATAAATAAAATAAATAAATAGTATCAGATGGATGCATTTTGAGGTGCACTTAGGCGCACCCGCTTATGCCTGCCGTTGACCTGGCATAAGCTGTCGTGCCTATGTTTCAGCATGCCAAAGTGGTTTTGCACTATTGCTCTATGATTCGTTACGCATGCCTTATCACTATATAGAATTGACGCTAACCGCCGCATTCTATATATCGTACCTAGCATTCTGCACCAAAATCCAAACGTATTCTATAAAAACGCGTGTAACTTAATTGGTGCAACAAGCCAATCAGCGTTTTTAACAGCACTTAACAAGCAATAATAAGCACTAACTGGCAATAATTAGAATTTACATGCACAACTCACTAAGCGTATTCTGTAATGCACAACACCTAAATTCTAATGTATGTAGCCAAAAAGGGGTGTGGCTACAGGCGGGGAAATGGGCGTTTCATGGGCGTTCCAAACTTTCTGCACACTGTTCTAGAATATGCATCACTGTGCCTAAATCTACATGCCGGTATTTACGCCACATTTTCCTTGGTGTAAATGGTTGCGTGTAGTTCTCGGCGCTGGGATATCAACTAAGCATATTCTATACTGTATACCACGCCTAAATCTAGGCGCCGCTTATAGAATACGCTTCGGCAGAAATTTATTCTGCACGGATTTTCCAGGCGCCATATATAGAATCTATGCCCTGTGCGCTTCTTTGTCTCACCTACATTTAGGTTCCTCCATAGCTTCTGTGTGTTACATCAGTCAGTAATTTGCAAGCACAGAAATAGTTGTACTGGACAACTCTATTCTCCCAGCTCTCTGCTGTGTATTCTAACATAGTAACATGGTAACATAGTAAATGACAGCAGATAAAGACCTGAACAGTCCATCCAGTCTGCCCAACAAGATAAACTCATTTTACGGTATGTGATACTTTATATGTATACCCAAGTTTGATTTGTCCTTGCCATTCTCAGGGCACAGACCGTAGAAGTCTGCCCAGCACTCTTCTTGTACTAAGTTCTGAAGCTAACGTCGAAGCCCCTTAACATTTACACTCAGCCCATCCATATCTATTCAGTCACGATCAGGGCGCAGACCGTAGAAGTCCACCCAGCATTGGTTTTACTCTCCAATTACTGATGTCGCCACCCAATCTCCACTAAGATTCCGCAGAACCATTCCTTCTAAACAGGATTCCTTTGCGTTCATCCCACGCATGTTTGAATTCCATTACCGTTTTCATCTCCACCACCTCCCACGGGAGGCATTCCACGTATCCACCACCATTTTCTATAGAGATACTTCCCTCTGGGACTTTCCCTTCATTGGTATCTGATCAGTAGCAGGCAAATCTCCTTCTCTAGTAGAAGAACTAGAATAATTCTTCTGAACGTTTACCGCTGAGCCTCTGCTGGTACCTCTTAGCAGCAGCAACTCTGTAACAGCGTCACAAGCCTGGGAGTCCTTCCTCTCTGATTTTGGCAAGTAAATTCACTCTCGGTCCAAACAAGATGGCCTCCAATGCAGGCTACGAGTATGGCACCAACTCGCATCTAGACTTATCATCTTCATTTCTTTTTTTCTTGGGATCCTACTGGACCCAAGTTGATCAATATTCAAAGTGGTTTAACTGGTGAGAAATGGCACCTGGCTGGTTAAATCATTTGTTTGGGACTAACCAGTCATTTTCAGCAGCACTTAACCGGTTACTGCTGCTGAAAATGTCAAGTTAGCACCTATCTGAAAACCGACTATTTTGAGGGCATTCTGAGGGCGGAGTCAGCACTTAGTCGGTTAATTACTGATTTTCAGCACTTAACCAGCCAAGTTAACTGCATAAATAGGGCTGCAAAAAAGTCAGTGCTGTCTTTACATGGTAACCTATAGCTGAATATCGCACTTAACTGGCTATGCATTAGCCGGCTCCGAAAGCCCAGAAATTCAATGCTGGTGCCCAGGCATGGCCCAGCAATGAATTTCCCAGCATAACACTAATTATCAGGCCCCAAGTGTGCTATAACTCCTTGAAGACCCCGTGACTTCTGACTTCTGACCTTGAATCCAGTCATCTTCCCTGGAGGAGAGGTAGAAGAAAAAGAAGAAAACCTTTTAGGTTACTCTACAGAATACCATCTCTCCACCCCCCCCACCCCCCCCACACACATACACAACTTCTCTCTCCCATTGGGAAGTGTCTCCTTCTTGTTGACATCATATGTAAGAATCTATGGAAGTATTTTGGCAATCAGTAAAGGAAAGGTTCTTTTGCGACCCGCTTATATAAGCATTAAAATGAGAACAAGCAGTAAATTTGAGAAATCAAGTGCACCCAACACGCCCTAGCATATGAGAAAGATTCATTCCTTCACGGTACATGCAAAACTAAACTATTTGGAGACTCTACCTCCGAGAAAAAAGCTTGATACTGCAACACCAGATAGAGTAGTAAAAGAGGAAAGCGTGCAAGCTGTATTTGTATGTGCTAATAAAAGTGTCAGTAGCAAGCAACTACTGAGTACAATACAAAGAAAAAGAAGACCATCAGTTACCAAGCAAGGATGATACAACATCAAACCTGAGAAACTGAGAACCTCTCCAATATACCACGGCTTAAGAAAGGTGAATTCCTGTCATTCCATGCACAAGACAAACGTACCCCTAAGAAAACAAGTCTTAAAAAGATCCATCACGTCAGTCTATCTCGGAAACACAGAGAGCAGGCTGAACAAAAATAGATTAAAGCATATTTTTCCCAGAAGAAAGCTAAAAATAGGATCAGTGGTGTCAGACATTCCAACATTAAGAATAGTGAGATGAAAGAAATAGGTTGTTCATTGCCTAAAAATGGTGATAATCTTTATAAATTTAGGAGTCTATTTAGGAGCCAGATGCTAAGACAAGATTCAATCTGCACAGACATCACATGAAGATAGCCGATGCCAATCAGGTTCCCACCCCGGTGGGCCAGCATTTTACAAGACCAGGACACTGCACCAGTAGTTTCATAGTTAGAATCCTGAAAGGTAACTTTAAAACAATACAGGAACGTAAGACCTTTGAAGTCAGAATGATTGAATATTTTGACACCCAACAGACAGGACAACAAGGATCTGGGTTTTCTAGCCCATTATAAACCATAAAATTGTATTTCTCTGTTTATCACCATCCTCTCACCTATCCACACCCATCCTGTTAGAATATCAATGAAATGCTTTGATGTCCCCATGCATACCTCCTTCCCACCCTGTCAGACTGTCAAAGTAATGCTTGGATGTTTCACTTATATATACTATCTGCTACCACATTTGCTTATTTACGATCTGAGGAAGAAGGGCAACCTTCGAAAGCTAATCAAGAAATGTATTAAGTTATGTCCAATAAAAAAGGTATCATCTTATTTTCTTTTCCATGTTTTATTCTGTTTGATTTTTATTGATATCCTTAAGAGTGAACCAACACGGCTACCATACCTCTCTACTTAGGAGTCTATTCTGAAACCTAGCCATTGTACCCAATAAAGGGATAGATTCTATATATGGTGCCTTAACATAGTAGATGATGGCAGATAAAGACCTGTATGTTTCATCCAATCTGCCCAATGAGATGAACTCATTACATATGATATGAAGTGATACATCATATGAATACCTGATCCTTGATTTATCCTTGCCATTTTTAGGGCATAGACCATAGAAGTCTGCCCGACACCGACTTTCCTACCTAACCTCCACTGAGCTTCTTTGGATCCGAACCTTCTAAACAGGATTCCTTTGTGTTTGTCCCACGCATTTTTGAATTCCGTTACCATTTTCATCTCTACCACCTCCCACTGGTAGCACAGAAGCACTTAGTGCTTGCTAAATAGGAGGCAGTAAAGTTCTCCCAAGCAAACTCGGGGCAGGTAATGCGCATTAATCCAGACAATAACACATGATCTGCGATTAAACAATTGTGCGAATGCCCCTTCTTGATGCTGCATTAGTTTTGGGCTTGCTGTCCGTTAAAATTCAGCATTATAACGCATTGAGGGGCATAATTGAACGAAAACGTCTATCTCCATGGGCGTTTATCTCCGAGAACGGGTCCGTGAAGGGGCGGAGCAAACCGTATTTTCGAAAAAAAAATAGACGTCCATGTTTTATTCGACAATTTGTGAGATGGGCGTTTTTGTTTTTCAGTGATAATGGAAAATGAAAACGCCCAGCTCAAAAACGAATAAATCCAAGGCATTTGTTCGTGGGAGGGGCCAGGATTCGTAGTGCACTGGTCCCCCTCACATGCCAGGACACCAACCGGGCACCCTAGGGGGCACTTTTACAAAAACAAAAAAAAGGTAAAAGAGCTCCCAGGTGCAGAGCACCCTTCCCTTGTGTGTTGAGCCCCCCAAATCCCCGTCAAAACCCACTGCCCACAAGTCTACACCATTACTATAGCCCTAAGGGGTGAAGGGGGGCACCTACATGTGGGTACAGTGGGTTTGGGGGGGTTGGACGACTAAGCATTAAGCAGCACAATTGTAACAGGTAGGGGGGGGATGGGCCTGGGTCCACCTGCCTGAAGTCCACTGCACCCCCTAACAACTGCTCCAGGGACCTGCATACTGCTGCCAGGGAGGTGGGTATGACATTTGAGGGTGAAAATAAAAAGTTGTGAAACATCATTTTTGTGGTGGGAGGGGGTTAGTGACCACTGGGAGAGTCAGGGGAGGTGATCCCCGATTCCCTCCGGTGGTAATCTGGTCATTTAGGGCACTTTTTGGGGCCTTATTCGTGAAAAAACAGGGTCCAGGAAAAGTGCCCTAAATTCTAGCTACAAACGCATATTTTTTTCCATTATCGGCGAAAGGCGCCCATCTCTCCTCGGCCGATAACCACGCCCCAGTTCCACCTTCACCACGCCTCCAACACGCCCCCGTCAACTTTGTACGCTTCCGCGATGGAGTGCAGTTGAAAACGTCCAAAATCGGCTTTCCATTATACCGATTTATTCGTTTTTGTCTATCTCCCGATTTGGGTCGAAATCTAGGCATTTTTCTCTTTCAGTTATAAGGTGGATTACGTCCTAAACTGAATGCATTTTAGTAAAAGACCCCCTATGTGTATAGAGGTAGTATATAAAACTCATTTAAATAAATAAATACAATAAAATGATGTAGGAGTAAACATATACACAAGTGCTGACAAGACCGTGTGTGCGTTCCCAAGAGCATAGTGGGCCAAATTCTATATATGGTGCCTTAAAAATCGGGGCTGAATACCACGTGGTAGCGTGATTCTATAAACTACGCCTAAAGTTAGGTGTAGTTTATAGATATGCTTACGTGCCATTCTTGCGACTAAAATTTGGGCATGTGGGCTCCCTAAAACCAGGCCTAAATCCTTATGCCTAAAGGTGTATTCCATAATAGTGCGCATAGATTTTCAAACGCTCACAACTTGCCCATTCCACACATGTGGCTACACCCCATTTTTGACTGTGCACATTAGAATTTACACACACCGCGTTATAGAATACACCTAGAAAGTTGTGCATGTAAATTCTAATTAAAGCCAATTAGTGCCGCTAACTGGTTGTTAAGTACCAATTATCAGCGCTGATTGGCTTGTTAATCAATTAAATTCTGCACTCGATTTAGCCATGCAGCCAAATGAAGTGAATTTCGGGTACCGTGGCTGGAACTCTGGCAGAGCTGTGATATCCATGTGCGTTTTTGTGAAATATACATGTACAAGCATACACACAAACACACACATTTATATTTCTTTGTAGCAGGTGTAAATTTGGGCGAGAGAGTCTTTTTTATAAAGGCACATATGTTACCTTTATAAAACACTCAACAACACAGATGATACAAGGCAAAAGACGAATAAGACATTGCTGATTTGGGTTAACGGTTTTAGTACACGCCTAAGGGGGAAGTATTGGTAGAGCTGCATAATAAAGATGGTTTATAAATCCGTTCAATAATGTCAAGCTAAGTATACAGTAAAGAAAAAAGTGGGTGCTGGTTTACGCTGATGCAGCACCTTGTGAAAATTGTATGTTATTGGAAAACAGAATGAAAAGTGCTTATGCTGTATTTGGTTTAAAACATTTTGTGGAGAACAAGTGAACATAATTGTTTAAAGTTGCACGGAATGATTCTTGTAGCAGTTTAAAAATAATCATTGGTAAAATGAAACAGCAAAGAACTGTGGAGCCGTCATTCTATTTCATATTGTGGTGGCCAGAAAAAGTGCTCTGACGTTTACAACATAGACTCCTTTTCAATGTAATTTTCATGCTGCTCTTTTTCTTATGTCGTCTGTGTTTTGAGTGCATAGATCAATGCTTCTCAACCCAGTCCTTGAGGCACATCTAAGTCCCAACAGCTTTTCAGGATATCCACAATGAATAAGCATGAAATAGTTTTGCATGCATTGCCTCCTTGGTATGGAAATCTTACTCATGCATATTCATTGTGGATATTTATTTATTTTCAGCACTTGATATACTGCAAGTGATCCCTGAGGTGACTATTGGGCTCATTTTCGAAAGAGAAGGACGTCCATCTTTCGACATAAATCGGAAGATGGATGTCCTTCTCCCAGGGACGCCCAAATCAGTAAAATCAAAACCCAATTTAGGACGTCTCCAACTGCACTCTGTCGCAAGGACGGCCAAAGTTCAAGGGGACATGTCGGAGGCGTAGCGAAGGCGGGAGTTGTGCGTGCCTAACACTTGGACGTCTTTGACCCATAATCGAAAAAAACAAGGATGTCCCTGATGAACACTTGGACGTTTTCACCCGGACCTGTTTTTCTTATAACTAAGGCACAAAAAGGTGCCCGCAATAACCAGATGAACACCATAGAGAATCGGGGATGACCTCCTGTTACTCCCCCAGTGGTCACTAAACCCCTCCCACCCTCAAAAAACGTCTGTCAAAATATGTCGTGCCAGCATCTATGCCAGCCTCAGATGTCATACTCAGGTCCATGACAGCACATGCAGGTCCCTGGAACAGTTTTAGTGGGTACTGCAGTGCACATCAGACAGGCAGACCCAGGCCCATACCCCCCCCCCTACCTATTACATTTGTGGAGGGAACAGCGAGCTCTCCAAAACCCACCACAAACCCACTGTATCCATATAGGTGCCCCCCTTCACCCATAAGGGCTATGGTAGTGATGTACAGTTGTGGGTAGTGGGTTTTGGGGGGGGGGGGGCTCTGCACACAAGGTAAGGGAGCTATGTTCCTGGAAGCAATTTATGAAGTTCGCTGCAGTGCCCCCTAGGGTGCCCAGTTGGTGTCTTGGCATGTCAGGGGGACCAGTGCACTACAAATGCTGGCTCCTCCCACGGCCAAATGGCTTGCATTTGGCCGTTTTTGACATGGACGTCTTTGGTTTTGAAAATCGCCAAAAGTCAGAAACATCCATGCCTAGGGACAACCAAATCTAGGGACGTCCAAATTTAAGGATTTGGACGTCTCTGACGGTATTTTCAAAACAAAAGATGGATGTCCATCTTGTTTCGAAAATACAGGTTACCCCACCCCTGGATTTTGCCACTTTACAAGGACATTCAAATCGCAACTTAGACGTCCCTTTCAAAAATGCTCTTCCATGTGGTTTACAATTTCTGTTACAGGTACTTTGCACTGTCCCTAATGAGTTCCCAATATAAGGGGCCCTTTTACTAAGCCATGTAAGCGCCTATGAGCGCCCAATGTGCGCCAATTCTGAGTTACCACCCAGCATGGCCTGGGCAGGAATTTCATTTTTGACATGCGTCCCCTATGCGCGCCAGAAAATAATTTTTATTTTCTGGCGCATGGCACAACTGGGCAGTAAAAGGCATTTGACACACATAGACCATTATTGCCCGGTTAACGAGTGAGACCTTACTGCTAAGTCAATGGCTGGCGGTAAGGTCTCAGACCCAAACTGGAAGCGCGTCAATTTTCATTTTGTCGCATGTCCATTTTCGGTCAAAATGTTTTAAAAAGGCATTTTTACAGGTGCATTGAAAAATGGATCTGCGCGCGTCCAACACACACACCTACACTACCGCAGGCCATTTTCAGCACACCTTAGTAAAAGGACCCCTAAGTTATATATTGTACCTTGGGCAATGGAGGGCTAAGGGACTTGCCCTGGCTCACACAGAGCTGCAGATGGAATTGAACCTGGTTTCCCAGGGTCTCAACCCACTGTAGATCGTCAGGCAGCAGCAGGAAGCAAACCTAGTTCCTCAGGTCTGCAACCCGCTGTACTAACCATTGGGCCTCAAGGTCTGGGTTGAGAAGCACTGGCATAGATATTCTTTTCGAATGCTTTGGGGGACGTTTTATATAGGCTCCCAGTTATGAAATTACCCCCACGCTGTTCAGTAGCATGTCTAGATGGGAGTTGCAAGACATGTTTTACTAAGTTTCTCACCTACCCTTACAAAAAAAAAGTTATGGAATGAACCACTCAGTAGGTAGACATTAGACAGAGAATACGGGCTGTGTTGTGAAATTCGGCCACTAATTCAAGCAGTAAATCCGGCTCTTATTGAAGGTCTTTGCTGTCCTGGGATAGATTGGTATAGAGCATTCAATCACTGCGATCTTCTTATATGGTTGCCCATGTGTGGAGATGTTGAGGTGGGAGGGGATGGTGGGTGTGGGACCATACTACAAGAATACTTTATTACTATTTGAGAGGAGGAAATATTGTGATTTACATCTGTCATATTTTTGAATATTATACTTTTCAATAAAATACAAATGAAAAAATTTTTTTTTTAAGAATTTCTGAAACTTAAATCTTATGACATCCTTTTTGGACCATCAAAAAACCACACAGTGAAGAGTGACTTGTCAAGGAGGAAAATGTCTCATACACCCGTGGCAAACTATAACACTTTATATGCACACAGCAAAAAAAGTAATCATCGACAAAAAACCCCAAAAGAAATTTTTTAGTGTTTTTTTTCTTTTGACCTATGCAAATATTTTTGTATTTTTTAGAAATTTCTTTTTTACATCGATATACAAAAAATTCGTTATTAAGGCATGAGAATTGCACTTCCCCACACTGGTTCAATGTGCAGTGCAGTGCTGTACTGTACAACAGCACACTAGAACTGAAAAATAAACAACTTATCTTAAACCCCTCTGTCTAGTTCATGTGAAGAGTGGTAACACCCCAGCTTCCAAAACTGACAAGTGTGTGGGGACCTCGGGGGCGGCGACTTCGGGGGGGCGGCAGCAGGGGAAGGGCCCCAGGGGTGACCTTGCCCCGGGCCCAGCCCAGTCTCTCAACGGCCCTGAAGTGTGCAAGTAAGTATGAGCTGCTTTATATGCATTTTCATGTTTTGCATCTCATATCTATGTAGCACAGAATAACCTATATAACGCAATATAACGCTTTTTACTTTTCTTCACACTCTCCTTAAAACTGGCAATCTCAAAATATCTCTTGATTATATTCAATTAAGGTAACATGTAGCATTAGAGGGGAAAAAGTCTCAGAATCAATCCTTCAATACCAGTCTCTTTATATAAAGTGATAGGATTTTCAGGGTAGTTCCAGTCTTCAGCATAGAAAATTCCTTCAATATCTTTATGATACACTGAGTTACTGGTCAACCCTTTTGTTTGTGACAAGTTAAAAAGTGACTATTATGAAGCACTTTTTTGGAGAAGCTATCATGCTGTGGACCCCACCGACTGTGGCCAAAGTTTCACTTGTGGCTGTTTCAAGGTACTGCGGTCAAGTCAGCTTATTTTTGCATTCCTTCCTTTCCACGTCACCATGTTCCCCCACTATATAAAGTTTCATTATGGGGTCCTTTTACTAAGGTGCGCTGAAAATGGTCTGCGGTAGTGTAGACGCGTGTTTTGGGTGCACGCAGAATTTTTTAGCGCACCTTATAACCCGGCGCCTCTCTTGTACAGCCAGGGATAGAACAATCTCCTCTAACCACAGGCTCCCGGTACAATAAAGAAACAGATATCCACCAGTAACTTCAAACTCAAGGACTTTATTCCATGCAGGTTTCTAGTACACAGTCCCAACAGCAGCATTCACCTTCAATCCTAAGTACCTATAAGTCACCTGAAAGTGTGTGGCCAGTAGTCCCCTTTAAGCAGAAGGCTCTTAGCACATCAGGATTCAATATAGGCTACAGTCAGCTTCAGTCTAGGCTTCTTATCCAGTGCACCATAAACATTAGTTCAATTCCAAACAGCAGCAGTCCATTCAATTCATCATCATAGTTAAATCACAAAGCAGCAGTTATACTCCTATTCTCTTCAACCTCATAATGAGCTCCATATTTTAGGGACTTCTCACACCCAAGGGATTCCCCCTGCAACAGCTTCACTAGTAAGGTCAATACTTTAGGGACTTCTTCTTACCCAAGGGTTTTCAGCCTGCAACTGCCTCTCAGACTTCAGTACTTTAGGGACCTCCCTGCCCAAGGGTTTTCAGCCTGCAAATACTTCTCGCCTTCCTTGCTGCTCTCCCTGAATTGAACTCTGAGACTCCTTCCCACCTGCCTAATCAATCCCTGGCTTTTGCTCTTACAACCAATCATTCTCCACTCATTAGCTTCTCTACACACCCCTACCAGCTGAGTTGAGCATGAGCCTAATGAGGAGCTCCTTCACACAGGGTTTCCTAGCTCTCTTTCCCCCTAGGGGCAGCCAATCTACACATCCTGTCAGCTTATTCCCTTGTCTTCCCATATTGCAGCTAGAAGTCCAGTCCGGGTTCCTCATCTCACCCCCTGGCTCCTTGCCTGCAATGCCTTCTGGGACTTGTAGTTCAGATTGAAGCTGCCTTAATCCAACTATCCTGGATGTGACTTTATCACAACCTATAAAAAATGCCCTTTTTTGCCAAAAATGGATGTGCGGCAAAATGAAAATTGCAGCTCGTCCATTTTGGATCTGAGACCTTACCACAAGCCAATGACCTAGGGGTAAGGTCTTACACAGTAACCGGGAGGTAATGGTCTATGCGTGTCAAATTCCACTTGACGTGTGTAGCTGCTGTGTGTCAGAAAATAAAAAATATTTTTCAGACGCACATAGCGGGCACGCACCAAAATTGAAATTACCGCAAAGGCCACACTGTAACCGGGCGATAACTCCAATTTGGCACGCGTTGGGTGAACATAGGCGCCTACGCGGCTTAGTAAAAGAGCCCCTAGGGCGCCAAAACCAATGACAGAGCCCTTTAAAACACATTAGGGTACAAATAAATCAGGTTAGTACCCTAACGCATCTGGATATGTGCCCCTAAATCTTTTCCCTTCAGTATTTCTTAAATTGGAATTTACACTGTATGATTTTACAAAGTTCTCAAGTCTAGCACTAAACTCTTCCCAATTAAAGAATAGGTGATTTTGCAAATGTTCATCAGTAAATAACTTAGCTGACAAAGATAATGATTGTTGAGTAGCTTTTTCATGAATGCATTCTCTTTATTGAGACAGTGATTAAAGTGCATTTTCATTGAGTAACAGCAGGTCTCTGTAACACTTCCTAACTTCACATTAATCACTTTAACACATAAAGATAACAGACAATCACATTTTTCTTGAAATCTACTAGATTAAATGGGAGGAAAGATTCCAAATCAGTCTTGAATTCTGAAAGCCTTAGTTCTCTTTATCTATCTATCTATCTATCTATCTATCTATCTATCTATCTATCTATCTATCTATCTAATAGATAGATACTTTGTTTTCCATAAATTTACTGATAGAACTATTTATTAATGTCCACTAAAAACACATCTTAATATACTATCCAGCTTATAATTGAAAAAGAAAAACGCCTATATTGCGACCCAAATCGGGAGATAGACGTTTATCTCACAAAAACGAATAAAGCGGTATAATCGAAAGCCGAATTTGGACGTTTTCAACTGCACTCCGTCGCAGATGCAGACAAAGTTGATGGGGGCGTGTCGAAGGCGTGGTGAAGGCGGAACTGGGGCGTGGTTATCGGGTGATCAGAGATGGGCGCCTTTCGCCGATAATGGAAGAAAAATATGCGTTTTTAGCGAGAATTTAGGGCACTTTTCCTGGACCCTGTTTTTCCACGAATAAGGCCCCAAAAAGTGCCCTAAATGACCAGATTACCACTGGAGGGAATCGGGGATGACCTCCCCTGACTCCCCCAGTGGTCACTAACCCTCTCCCACCACAAAAAATGATGTTTCACAACTTTGTATTTTCACCCTCAAATGTCATACCCACCTCCCTGGCAGCAGTATGCAGGTCCCTGGAGCAGTTGTTAGGGGGTGCAGTGGACTTCAGGCAGGTGGACCCAGGCCCATCCCCCCCCCCCCACCTGTTACAATTGTGCTGCTTAATGCTTAGTCGTCCAACCCCCCCCCCCAAACCCACTGTACCCACATGTAGGTGCCCCCCTTCACCCCTTAGGGCTATAGTAATGGTGTAGACTTGTGGGCAGTGGGTTTTGAGGGGGATTTGGGGGGGCTCAACACACAAGGGAAGGGTGCTATGCACCTGGGAGCTCTTTTACCTTTTTTTTGTTTTTGTAAAAGTGCCCCCTAGGGTGCCCGGTTGGTGTCCTGGCATGTGAGGGGGACCAGTGCAGTACGAATCCTGGCCCCTCCCACGAACAAATGCCTTGGATTTATTCGTTTTTGAGCCGGGCGCTTTCATTTTCCATTATCGCTGAAAAGCAAAAACGCCCATCTCACAAATTGTCGAATAAAATATGGACGTCTATTTTTTTTCGAAAATACGGTTCGGTCCGCCCCTTCACGGACCCGTTCTCGGTGATAAACGCCCATAGAGATAGACGTTTTCGTTCGATTATGCCCCTCTATACGTATAAGGAGGCAAAAAAAATCAGGTCATATTTAGAATTTTTGCACATTTTCCTGATTTTTGGGGCTTTTATTAGCATTGCTTTTTTGTTTTAATTTTTTTTTAAATTGCAATATATATTACAGCTTGTATGTAACTTCATAGGTTAATGAAAAGGTGGGCAACCACGGTCCTTGAGGGCCACAACCCAGTCTGATTTTCAAGCTTTTCACAATGAGTATGCAGGAGATTGTTTTCATGTAGTGATTCCATTATGTACTAGTAGATCGTATGCACATTCAGTATGGAAATCTTCAAAACCCAACTGGGTTGTGGCCCTCGGGGACTGTGGTTGCTCACTAATGGCCCTTTGACTAAAGTGCAGTAAAATCTGGGCTTAGTGCATTTAATGTTAAGTCCATATTTAGAGGCCCTTTTACTAAGCTGTAATAAGTACTAATATTTCCAAATTCCAAGTTTCCATGTTCAGAGCCACGGGGGAGGGGGGCAGGAGGGGGCAAAGTTAGGGTTACCATATTTTGTCCCCCAAAAAGGAAGACACATGCCCCGCCCCGTTTCACACCCTGCCCCACCCTCTGTCACACCCTCGCTCCACCCCCTGTCACATACCCCATCACCCCCCCTCCCATTACCTTACTACTGCCCTGGTGGTCTAGTGACCTCTTCGGGGCAGGAAACAGCCCCCTCTTTCCTGCCCGGAGCGCTGCCCTGCATGCATCCTTCCTGTTGGTGATCTCAGCGCTGATTCAAAATGGCCACTGAGAGTTGAAGTCTCGCCAGGTCACTTCAACTCTCGGCAGCCATTTTGAATCGGCGCCGAGGATCACCAACAGGAAGGATGCATGCAGGGCAGCGCTCCGGGCAGGAAAGAGGGGGCTCTTTCCTGCCCCGAAGGCGGAAGAGGTCAATCAACCACCAGGGCACTAGTAAGTAAAGGGAGGGGAGGCTAGCCATCTGCCCGTTTGTCCGGATTTCTGGACAAACGGGCAGATTGGCAAAACCCACCCGGTTGCCCGGACATGCCCTCAAAAAGAGGACATGTCCGGGTAAATCCGGACATATGGTAACCCTAGGCAAAGTTCCAAGGAGGGCCCGGTGCACGCCCAGCTCTAGCATGGCTCTCCTGCTACTGTGTGCCACAGAGCAGAGTTATCGTGTTAACTCTGCTCTGACAGCCACAGGTCCTTCTTCCTGCCGCATCCAAACAGGAAGTACTTTACACAGGAGGCGGGATGCGGCAGGAAGAAGGACCTGTGCTGCAGAATGGAGCTAGCAGGAGAGAAGACAAGCAAATAAGCAAGCCCGGGGGGAGCCTGGAGGGGGGTGGCGTGGGACTGGAGGGTGTGTAGCGCATGGGCCCTGAGGGGAGGCAGTGTGCAAGCCCAGGGGGGTGTTTGCCTCAGGCCTCGATTTGTGTCTCAGCGGCCCTGTCCAAGTTTATTTAGCTACCCTGCCCTATGGAAACCATCAGGGTGGTTTACAATCTAATATAGTAAAAAAAAAAAAAAAAAAGGAACAGATAAAAAGACAA
This sequence comes from Microcaecilia unicolor, assembly GCF_901765095.1. NCBI lineage: Eukaryota > Metazoa > Chordata > Amphibia > Gymnophiona > Siphonopidae > Microcaecilia > Microcaecilia unicolor. The sequence goes on along the minus strand of NC_044040.1, from coordinate 198,991,314 downwards.
AATAAAATAAAACAAAGGACATGATACAATAAGGGTAGTTGCAGTAGAGAGGGCAGAATGCGGCAGAAGGAAGGCCACAGAGATGGCCTCTCACTGTGAATCGCTGGCTGCAGGATCCTGTAGGTAAGACCTGCATGGAGGAAGGGGTAAAAGGTTATGTTCCTGTATCCGTGATGATTGTCAGCGCTCCTGGCACCAGGACCTACTTGGAGGCTGGGCCCAGGGAATTTTGCCCCCTTTCCCCCCTTTCTCATTGGCCCTGATAAGAGTTAGTCGGCCTCATAAACCCAGGTATTCAATCCAGTGTCTGGATGTTGTCCAGCATTGAATATCTAGGAATAACACCCGTGGCACCTAAAAAAAAACACTGCCACCGGCTGAATATTGACCACTTCATTTATTATCTGTGTCTTAGTTTTTTAAAACAGACTGATTGGACCTGTATCTTCCCTGTATCCCCCTGGCTGGTTTGGAACAAAAACGATGAAACCTATCATTAGTTTATGTGCCGGTTCAGATGGCAATAGCACACATGTTATTGATGTTTTCACATTATTTTAAAATGCCTAGTTATATATCTATCTATATGTTTCTCAGTGATAGTTACCTGTAAGATCACGTGGAGGGGTGTAATCGAACGGGGACAACCATCTCTAAGGGTGTCTATCTATAAGGACGTTCAGGCGAAGGGGTGAGGGAAACCCATATTATCGAAACAAGATGGATGGCCATCTTTCATTTCGATAATACGGTCGGGGATGCCCAAATCTCAACATTTAGGTCGACCTTAGAGATGGTCATCCCCAGTTTTCGACCATAATGGAAACCGAGGGTGCCCATCTCAAAAACAACCAAATCCAAGCCCTTTGGTCGTAGGAGGAGCCAGCATTCATAGTGCACTGGTCCTCTTCACATGCCAGGACACCAACCGGGCACCCTAGGGGGCACTGCAGTGGGCTTCACAAATTGCTCCCAGGTGCATAGCTCCCTTACCTTGCGTAACCCCCCAACCCCCCCCCCCCTAAAACCCACTCCCCACAACTGTACACCACTACCATAGCCCTTAGGGATGAAGGGGGGCACCTACATGTGGGTACAGTGGGTTTCTGGTGGGTTTTGGAGGGCTCACATTTACCGCTACAAATGTAACAGGTGCGGGGGAGGGGTGGGCCTGGGTCCGCCTGCCTGAAGTGCACTGCATCCATTAAAAACTGCTCCAGGGACCTGTGATGGAGCTGAGTATGACATTTGAGGCTAGCATAGAGTCTGGAAAAAAATGTTTTTTAATTTTTTTTTAGGGTGGGAGGGGGTTGGTGACCACTGGGGGAGTAAGGGGAGGTGATCCCCGATTTCCTCTGATGGTCATCTGGTCAGTTCGGGCACCTTTTCGAGGCTTGGTCGTGAAACAAAAAGGGAGGGATGGGTGTCCTTCCCTTTCGAAAATAATCTAGATAGTCTGACTGAATATTTCAGATATAGTTTTACAAATTAACCATAAGTGGCCTAAAAAAAAAGTCTGGAGTATTGAATTAAAATGTCAGCTTTAAATTCAGCTATTGTCTCTATATAAGTAACCGGCTGAGTGTTTCATAATAACATCAGCTATTCTGATTTCTGCTTTGGTAGATGCAAAATGAGCTATGGAAATGGAATGCCCAACACGAGTTAATTTGACTTATAAGTTAATCAATATGTTGTTTTGAGTTGGCTGCATCACGTGAAATGAAGCCCTGTATTTGTTGCATGAAAAATCTAGAAAATAAAATGTATTACAGATTTTAAAAAAATAATAATATAATGCCTACTATTGTTTGCCTTTTGACGTCAATTGAGATTTCATGTTTTGTTGACCTTTTCACACAGGACTGTTTAAAAGCCATGGACGCAGCAGGTGGCATAGATTTTGAAAGCACCGGGAATGAGAGGCATCAGGGAGAGGCTTCTCAGAAAGTGAATTCAAGCGGTGGTGTCAAAAATATCATAGAAGGAAAACAACTCAACATCCCTGACACGTTGCAAAATGTCAAAACCGGCGCAGAGGCGCCACCGGACGAGCTTGGAGTGGAACGAGTCAAAGCCACAAGTGGCTTGAAAGAAAAACAGACTCTTGATTTGCCGAGAGTGGGGTTCAAACGGAAATCTGAAAACGAAGAAAAGTTATCAGTGAAAAAAGATCCTCGGCTATTAGAGGTAGAAAACCAGTTAGCAATTCTGCCTTTACCTCGCATCCCCCTGAAGAGTATAATGGATGTGGAAATAAAGTTAGTCTTTGTTGATGAGCAAGACATTTCTTATGAGTTCGTCGAGTCCCTTGCGTCTACCAGTGCACAATCAACATGTCGAGCTGTTGAAATAGTAGACTCCCTGAGTGCACCTAATTTCAGTTTTCTGCCTCAGATTGACAAATGGCTTCAAGTGGCATTAAAGGATGCCAGCACTTGCTATAGACAAAAGAAATACACAATCGCAGCAGGACGGTTCCGAACAGCACTTGAGGTAATAAAGACAACCATTTCATTTGTATTAAGTGTTGTTTTATTTTAGAGTATTGTGATCAAATACTGTGACCAGAAAAGATCTAGAAATAAGCAGATAGTGGATTTTCCTTTGTTTTCTGTGATGCTGTTACGGCCTAGATTAAGTTTTCCTGCTTAAAATCCCTTTGTTCTCTCTACATGCGTCTTTTCAAATGAAATATCGTTTTACATATCAGACGAAAATAGGCCATGATAGATCATATGAGGAGGATTCAGTTTAATGATCTGGGCAGGTCTTTGCCTACAGACAGAAAGTCAAAAGTCAGGATTTTTGTAGTAGCAATGGGTCCTTCTTCATACTTACAGTAAGCAAAAAAAAAAAAAAAAGAAAAGGTTTTTGTTAAAATAAAATATGAGCTTAGATTCTATATATGGCGCCTAAAAAAACCTACATCGAAAAATACCCACTTAAGTAGGTGCCTTAAGTTTGGCGTGGTTTATAGAATAAATGCTTAAGCAGAGAGGTTGCATGTAAATTTAGGCGCAGCCTATTGTACCAACACTACTACTACTTATCATTTCTATAGCGCTACTAGATGTACACAGCACTGTACACTTGAACATGAAAAGACAGTCCCTGCTCGACAGAGCTTACAATCTAATTAGGACAGACAAACAGGACAAATAAGGGATAAGTACAAAGAGAGCAAGATTCCGGAATCCCAGAGACTACTACTACTACTACTTATCATTTCTATAGCGCTACTAGACGTACACAGCACTGTACACAGAGCTTACAATCTAACTAGTACAGACAAACAGGACAAATAGGGGATAAGGGAATTACTAAGGGCTCCTTTTACTAAGTGACAGTAAGCCCAATGCAGGCTTACGGCCCGCTATATCAGAAGTACCACCAGACTACCGCAGCAACTCGGCGGTACTTCCCACCCCTACCGTGCCGTCATTTCCGGCAGTAATTGGGCAGTGCCACACGCTGCCCGGTTACTGCTGGGTTAGCATGGGAGCCCTTACTGCCACCTCAATGGGTGGTGGTACGGACTCCCCCCCCCCCCCCCCCGAACTGGCCGCATGGCAAGTGCTTTACTTGCTGCCCAGCCATTTCCTGCAGGAAAACGAGTCCTTCCCTTTTACTAGCTGCGGTAAAAGGGGGCCTCGGCGCGTGTGCAAAACAGTAACCCCTGTTTTTTATAGTGCAACTCCAAAGGGGGTGTGGCCAAGGGAGGGGCATGGATAGGTCAGGGGTGGTTTATATGGAATAATTGCACGTACTCATCTAAATGCTATTAGATGTGAGCATTTGCACCGACCTTTACCTAACATAAATCCTCATTGCCTAAAGTTAGGTATCAAAATGCAAACTTACACTAGTAATCTTTAATGGTAGAACTGTGTAGAACTGCCTTTATAGAATTCATGCTTGGCACCCTATATCCTGGCGCCTAATTGTAGGCAACGTTTTCTGAATCTATCCCTAAATATCAGGGCCGGCAAGAGACTAGGCCAGGCCCGGGGCAAGGCCGCCCCGCCTCCGACGCCCCCCGTCGATCCCCGCCGCTGCAGTCCGCGGTCTCACCTGCCTGCCTCCACGGCTCCGGGCCCCCTGCATTCAAGACGGCAGTCACAGATCGTCTCTCTTCTGGCCTTCCCTCCCTGTGTCCCGCCCTCGTCTGATGTAACTTCCGGTTTCTGTGAGGGCGGGACAGAGGGAGGGAAGGCCCGTAGGGAGGCGATCTGTGACTGCCGCTTTGAATGCAGGGGGCCCAGAGCTGAGGAGGCAGGCAGGTGAGACCGGGAACTGCAACGCCGGCGGCCTGACCCCGGTGCCGGGCCCCCTTGGAGGCCCGGGCCTGGGGAATTTTGTCCTTCCTGCCCCCCCCCCCTCTCGGCGGCCCTGCTAAATATAAGCACCATTTATGCACATAGAAGTCCTTTTACCAAGCTGCAATAAATAGGGGCCTGCAGTAGCAGCAGCAGCGTCCGTTTTTGCTACGCACCAGGGCCCTTTTTATTGCAGCAGGTAAAAAGCCAGAAAAAACACATGACCATGTGGTGGTGGTAAGGGCTCCCGCACTACCCCGGCGGTAGAAATTTTTTTTTCAAATCCATCAGCGCTGGAACTGGTGTGCACTGGAGGCAAAACTACTGCCGGCAACCGCATTGGGCCAGCAGTAGTTACGGGTTGCCGTGTGGCAAGCCTTTAGTAAAAGGGTCCCTAAGATTATAAGATACTAGCGCTTACACACATGAATGTAACATTCACGCACAAAAGTGGTAGGCGCACACTGAGCAGAAGTCTATAATGTGAGTGTGGAACAGATAATCTTCAACACTCTTACACTTGCTTTTAAGGTCTTCAGATTTGGCCTTCCTCTCTATTTATCCAGTCCCTCTATTCCATATTCCCCAGTTAGACTTTTTGTTCCATTACGGGCCTTTTAACTAAGCTGCAGTTGGGCTAGTGTGCAGGTAGCGTGCACCAAATCGACAATACTCATCGGGTAGCGTGGACACCTGGTGGTAATTTTGAAGTTGGGATGCACTGTTTCCTGCAATAGAAAATATTTTTCTAATTTCTTCCGCAGGTGACGCCCCCGGCGGTAATCGGCAACGCGGCCACATTAGCGCGTGCTACATGACTACTATGCGAGTAGCATGTGAGCCCTTCCCGTTAGGTCAATGGGTGGCAGTAAGGGCTCAGGCAGTAAATAGGCACGCGCTACTTTTCATTTTAACGCACAGCCATATACTGCCCCAATAAAAAAAGCCTTTTTTTCTTAGCCACAGTAAAAATGGCCCAGCGCCTGCCAATTTCACACATCCAAACTACTGCAGGCCACTTTTTATCACAGCTTAGAAAAGGGCCCCTTAAAGATCATTGTTTATGCCTCCCTAGTCCCAGGTTTGCCCAATTGGAATCCACCCAACATCACGCCTTCTTCTTTGCCGGTCCCTCTCTTTGGAATTCTTTGCCTCTACCTATCTGATCTGAACCCTCTTTCGAGACTTGGCTGTTTCACCAAGCGTTCGGTTCCATTTAAGAATGCCCTCCATTTTGCTACCATTGTTCCTATCAAATAGCTTTATTATCAATTCCTTGTTACTGTTTTCCCTTTCCCTTACTGGAAATTTTGATTGCTTGATTGTTCGAGTGTGTTGTCTTCTTTCCTATCTGGATTCTACTTCCTTTTCTAATTTTTTTCCTTCTGTTTGTTATTTTTTAGATTGTAAACCGCTGTGATCTGCTAATTAACTAATGGCAGAATAGCAAATTTTTATAAATTATAAGTTACTAGTAAAAGAGGCCCATTTCTGGAGCAAATGAAATGGGCGCTAGCAAGGTTTTCCTCCCCAACACCCCCCCTCCCTCCCTTCCTCCCTCCCTACCTACATACCTACCGACCCCTTCGTGGTTCTGACGCCATTGCTCCACACCTCTTGAACGCACCATACGCCATTGCTCTGCCCTCGTTGTGTGACGCCATTGCTCCGCCCTCTACGTCATCACGTTTGACGCGAGGGCGGGGCCCCGAGATGGCGATTTTGGTGGCTTCACCACCACGAACCTTCGAACCCGTCTTGATGACGGAAGTGACGTCAGTGTCTTCAGAACGTTGAGGGTGAGTTTTATTATATAAGATATTGAGTAAATGCAAGGAGACATGCACAGAGGGAGGCATATGGAAGGGGTATGGGCGTGTCAAACATTTATGCAATTAGGTTATAAAATACTGAGGGGCCCTTTTACTAAAGCGCACTGAAAAATGGCCTGAGCTGGTGTAGGCGCCTGTTTCGGATGCACGCAGGTCCATTTTTCAGCGTGACTGCAAAAAAGGCCTCTTTTTTTGTCTGAAAATGGACGTGCGGCAACATTAAAATGAGCTCTGAGACCTTACCACCACCCATTGAGTTGGCGGTAAGGTCTTACGTGCTAACCGGGTAGTAAACACCAGCGCGCATACACTGCCAATTACCGCCCGGTTAGCACCACATGGTAGATAATAAAAAATATATTTTCTGCTGTGCGTATCAGACGCGCGTAAAAAATTGAATTACTGCCCGGGGCATGTAGTAGCCGGGCGGTATTTCCAAATTGACGCACGTTGGACACATGTAGGTGCCTACACACCTTAGTAAAAGGGCCCCTTGTCTTTTCCCTGAAAGTGCTACATTTAGGATGTTATTGACATGGCGTAAGTGGGTGCGCCTAAATGTTGCTGCGCGACTCATTTTCTGCCAGAGTCACTATGCTCACAATAGCCCTCTCCTCAAGCCAGTTCACTGGCTCCCTATCCGTTTCTGCGTTAAATTCAAACTTCTCTTACTGGCATATAAATGCATTCACTCTACCGCTCCCAAGTACCTCTCCACTCTTGTCTCTCCCTACACCCCCCCCCCCCCTCAGGTACTCCGTTCTGTGGATAAATCTCTCTTGTTGTCCCCTTCTCCTCTACTGCTAATTCCAGACTCCGTTCCTTTTAACTCGCTGCACCTCACGCCTGGAATAGACTTCCCGAGCATATACATCTAGCCCCGTCTTTGGCCGTTTTCAAATCCACGCTAAAAGCCCACCTCTTTAACGCTGCTTTTCATTCCTAACCACTGCTCTGTACCCTTTTTCCCCCTCCTCTTTAATTCCCTTACCTCTCAGTTGTTCTGTCTGTTTGTCTATCTTATCTAGATTGTAAGCTCTTTGAGCAGGGACTGCCTTTTTATGTATAATGTACAGCGCTGCGTATGCCTTGTAGCGCTATAGAAGTGATAAGTAGTAGTAGTAGTAAATAATGACTTATGCCAGCATTCTAGAACAGAAACTGGGCACCGAGATGCCGTTAGACAATTTGTGCTCAACACATTGCATTTTGGTGTCTAAACTTTGGCGCATTTTGTAGAATTGCTCCCTATCAATACATATGAAAACGTTGGCACGAAAGGAGCATCCTGGGTGCATAGAGGGGCCAATTTTTAAAATGCTCACAGAGTGGAGGAGTAGCCTAGTGGTTAGTGCAGTGGACTTTAATCCTGGGGAACTGAGTTCAATTCCCACTGCAGCTGCTTGTGACTGTAGGCAAGTCACTTAACCCTCCATTGCCCCTGGTACAAAATAAGTACCTGAATATATGTAAACCACTTTTAATGTAGTTGCAAAAACCTCAGAAAGGCGGTATATCAAGTCCCATTTCCCTTTCCCTGTAGACTTTATACTACAGCTACAGTTACTAACACGCACTACTGAGTTACCATGTGCTACAACTGTTAATTTGTATAATTAACATCCAGACATTGGTCAAAGGAGAATGTTATTATGTGCATTATTCCCTTAACACACATTAGCAAATGCCTCTTAATTGTTTAGTTGCACAAATTAACAAATTTCAGGTTATAATCTCGGGATGCTCAGTGAACATATTTTCGACTATATTGCTTTAACTATTCAGGTAGGCAGATATTTCAGCTTGGAAAATTACTCCAAGGAATTTATATGTTTACATTTACACCTGGTCTTTGGCATGCACAAATGTTCTGACTTAATTTACATGCATACATGCGTATTTTCAAAAGTATGAACATGCTTACCCAGGTAAATGTTTGGTCCGATTTGGAGAGACAAAATACATTTTTTATTCCCCAGAGCAATTAAAAGCTTTTCTTGATTTAAAAAAGTTAAAATAATATTGGAAATAGTAACATAGGTTAGGTAATCACACGAAGCCTTTATGTCTATATTTGGTAATACTTATGAATAATCTCCTACGATCTAGTCACGCCTCCCAATTAATGGTGGTCTAAGAAAGTTGACTTTATTTTAATTTGTGATGTTTCTTCTATTTGCTTTGGCTTCTACTGTGTTTCTGAATGACAAGTGTAAGGCTTGCAAAAAGTTTTGTAAAATTATTTTAAATAAATAATTAAAAAAAAAAGTATGAACCTAACTGCAAAACCTTATCCATCCTTAACCCCAAGAATGCTTCCCATCCAGTTTGGGAAAATGTACCCACATAGCTTTACCTGTTTTACCAAATGCATGATTTTGTCTTTCTGTTTGGCTCCTAGACTTCGCTTCTGCTGGGCAAATAGAGAGTTAAAATGATTAGTAAATGAATGCTCATGGCACTGTATCCTCACAGAACTCAATACTGATTGAGCTGGAAGCCTAATGCGGGTGGAAGGAACTGCCAGGGCGGAAAAAAAGGAAAAATGTGTAGATTTGTTTCACTGGGAGCTCTGCTCATTGAAGCCTCCTTGAAGCAGTAGCTTATAATTACATGATTCACTGAAGTGCATTCCAAAGAACCAAGAAAATGTTTTTTGTCTTGTAAAGCTTTGCAGCAAAGGTGCAGCATTAGGAAAACCATTCGATACATCTGCTGATGATATTTCAAGTGTTGCCAGTTATATCGAAACGAAGCTTGCTTGCTGCTACTTGCGGATGAGAAGGCCGGACCTTGCCCTCAATCATACACACAGGTAAAAATGTTTTCCAGCAGAGTCGCACATTGCTAGAGTGTACAGTGAATGTTAAGTAAAACAATTTTTAGATTCACAGCATCCTTTTCAGTATGACCCTAACAACCGAGTTCAAGGCTTTGGTTCCATGTTAAGTTCTGGGAAGTTGAAAATTTCCCAGGATCAACCTTTGGAAGTCAAAATAATAGAAAGCCTGTGGATTTTCAAGAAAAAAATTACTCTTTCTGGAGTAGGCCTAATGGTTAGTACACTAGATTGAGAATTTGAGGGACTGTGTTTGATTTCCCCCTGCAGCTCCTTGCGACTCTGGACAAGTCATTAGGGGCTCTTTTATGAAGCTGCATTAGGTGCTAATGTATACCTAACACAGCTTAAAATGGCGTTCCTTGGGGCGCACTCAGGCATCTTGTGGTAAGTGCCAAATCAGCACACGCTAAAAAATATTTGGGGCTTTTTGTTTATTTATTTATTTATTTATTGCATGTGTATCCCACATTTTCCCACCTTTTTGCAGGCTCAATGTGGCTTACATTATGCCATAATGGCGATCGCCATTTACGAAATGAGAAATACAAAGTAGTATTACATTTAAAGTACATAAATGTTGAAATTATAAAGTAAGTTAGGTAAACAGTTCATTTCAGGCATGAGAGATAAGGGGGTAATGCATTAACGTTCATTAGTGACAAATTGATTGAAGCGAACAGGTATAGAGAGTTCGATGTTGTCTGGTTCTGGTAGAGTTTTGATATCAGGTCATTTATGAAGGATCATTATGGTATGTCTTTTTGAACAGGTTGGTCTTTAGTAATTTCCGGAAGGCTGCCAGGTCATGCATAGTTTTTATGGCATTTGGTAGTGCATTCCATAGTTGCGTGCCGATGTAGGAGAAGCTAGAAGGGGTATGTCAAGGGAAGAGAGCGGAAGTTAACACAGCTTCATTACCACACGACAAGATCACCACGTCAGCCCTTACTGCCTACAAAATGGGTGGAGTATGTGCTCACACAGTATTTTTTTTTGTAATGGCCATGCACTAATGGCAACAAAATTAGAAAATCGGCCATTTTACAGCTGTGGTAAAAATGGCTTTAGTGTACAGGAAAAACCCACGTGAGGGTGTACCAAGACCACTTTTTACGGTAGTATAGTAAAAGGATCCTTTAACCCTCCATTGCCCCAGGTACAGAAAAGCTTAGATTATAAGCCCACTAGGGACAGAGAAAGCAGATGTATCGAATATGTAAACTGCTTTGGTTGTACCACAGAAAGTTGGCATATCAAATCCATGATCCTTTACCCCTTTGACAGTAAGGGTAGGGTATTACAGCCCAAAATTTTGTCTTAATTTCTTGTGTTGTTTATAGGAATTTTTACTTTTTGTTGTTGTTGTGTTAAATTTTGAATGCTTGGCGTTCTGTAAGGTTACACTTTGTTTTCGCTCATTGGTGTATTAGTCTAACGATCTGGTGCTGGGAGTAGCACTCTCCAAATTATTGTTTCCCTTCATGAGTTTGAAGACCCCTGAGGAAGGCTGTTATGCCGAAACGAGGCCCGTGTAGGGTCAAGATTGTATACATATTTGATGGGTCAAGACTGTATGTGTATTTGGAAAATTGTTGGAGAATAAACGAGTTTTGGAAACTTTGGACCTTTGGTCCTTAGATTGATTTCCTGGAGCATGACCCTTCCACCTTTTTACTGTTTTTCGTTGGGTTAAATTTTTCATTTCGAACAATGTTGTAAATAGGGCACATGCTTAGGAAGACTGGAGGCTGTTTATGAAGAGTAGACACAATTTATGACATAGGGAAAAAAATCCAGAATTTGGGATTTTTCCCTTGTTGTTTCGGTGTAAACACAGTATGAACCAACATCGGAAATGTCAATGGCACTTCAAACAAATGTAGTAACAGTACACAGTGGGAAATACCAGACAAATGAGCAAGTAGTCCAAATGTAACAGCTCTTTATTGTAGAAACTTGCAATTGGGACTTGACACGAGTCATGTTTCGGCACAACTGCCCTCCTCAGGAGTCCATAAATCATACAGTACTATGAAGACGCATAGAAAGCTGTTTCGGATAACAAAATGGAGAGCTTTCTAAGATAGCAAAATGATCGTGCTTTTAGGAGGAGATTCTAGATATGGTGCCTAAAAAATTGGGGCTGAAATCAGTGCTGACTAAGCGTATTCTATAATTGGCACCTATTTAGGCACCAATTATAGAATATGCTTAGTTGATATTTCAGTGCCGATATCGGTGTGCATCCATTTACACCAATGAAAATCTGGTGTAAATCTTAGCATGTAGATTAAGGCGCCCTGGCTCATATTCTATAACTAGGTGCCTAAATTTTGGAACACCCATGAAATGCCCATTTCCCCCACCCATAACTATGCCCCTTTTTGCCTCTGCACGTTAGAAGTTCAGCACACATCATTACAGAATACGCTTAGAAAGTTGTGCGCCTAAATTCTAATCAGTGCTAATTAGTGCTCATCATGTATTTATTTATTTAACACATTTATACCCCACATTTTCCCACTAGTCGCAGGCTCAGTGGGGCTTACACAATACCATAGGGCAGACTACAGTTCAGTAAAATACAGTTAAAAATGTAAAGTAAGGTAATGATCGTATAGGTATCGTATAAAACAACAAAGATAATAAGAGATAATATAAGATTAATAAGGTCCAAACATTTTGCTGTGACAAAAAAAGCAGTAACTTAAGTTGATTCTGGAGGATAAGCCTTCTGGAATAAGGACATCTTCAGTAATTTCCTGAAATTTAGATGGTTCTGAGTTGATTTTAAGAATTTGGGCAATGCATTCCATAGCTGTGTGCCAACGAAGGAGAAGCCGGATACATAGGTAGATTTGTATTTTAGGCCATAGCAATCTAGGTAATGTAAGTTTAAATAGGATCGGGAAGAACTGGAATTGTTTCTAGGTGGTAAATCTATTAAATTTAACATGTATCTTGGAACGTCTCCGTAAACAATCCTATGAACCAAGGTGCAAACCTTAAAGGCAATACGTTATTGCTTGTTAAGTGCTGTTATCAGCACTCATTAGCTTGTTAAGCCAATTAAGTTACGGGCGGTGTTATAGAATCCGTGCCGATTTTTGGCGCCTAAATGTAAGCGCACTGTATAGAATCCAGGGGTTATTTTTGTACGGTGAGCCCGATACAAAAATAGACTTCAAATGAAAGCACATCCCAAACTGAAGGAAATCTGTCTACTGAGGCTAACAGTAACTCATTTCCCTCACCTGCATGTAAAGAGGTGTGTTAGCCGTGTTAGTCCACTCTTAAAGGTAATCAATAGAAATCAAACAAAATTAAAACATGGAAAAGAAAATAAGATGATACCTTTTTTATTGGACATAACTTAATACATTTCTTGATTAGCTTTCGAAGAAGTTAATCAAGAAATGTATTAAGTTATGTCCAATAAAAAAGGTATCATCTTATTTTCTTTTCCATGTTTTAATTTTGTTAGATTTCTATTGATTACCTCACCTGCATGAAAGCTTTGCTTACTTAACAATAAATGACAATTGTGTGGGAAAGTAATGAAAGATTTCTTAAGAAAGGTCTTCATTATTCAGGAGGTTTGTCATGGTATGATACACAATCAGTTTATCATGAGGTAATGAGAGGGAGTAAAATGTGACCCACTGAGTGAAAAGGTACCAAAGTGGGGTATCTGACTCTTTTTTTATATACTACAAGATAAAGGGGTCCTTTTACTAAGGTGCGCTGAAAAATGGTTTGCAGTAGTGTAGGCGTGGGTTTTGGGCGCGCGCCAATCCATTTTTCAGCGCACCTGTGAAAAAGGCCTCTTTTTTTTTTTGCCAAAAATGGACATACGGCAAAATCAAAATTGCTGCACGTCTATTTTGGGTCTGAAACCTTATCACCAGCCATTGACCTAGCGGTAGAGAATCTAGGCGGTAATGGCTTACGCGCCTCAACTGCCACTTGGCGCGCGTCCATTACGCGCGTTCCAAAAATAAGAAATATTTTCAGACGCGCCTATCGGATGTGCGCCAAAAATGAAATTACCGCAAGATCCACGCGGTAGTCAGGTGGTAGCTCCATTTTGGTGCGCGTTGGGCGTGCGCACACGCTTACGTGGCTTAGTAAAAGGGCCCCAAAGGGATGTCAATTGCATAACCCTGCAAAATGTCACCCTCAGGTATGAACTAGTTACAAAATGAGAAATGTTTATCAATAAAAAAGATATTTGGAAAAATGCATTTTAAAAATAGCAATAATAAGCTATAGAACAATTGCACAGTCCCTTTCTACTGACCCTATAGCAGTGGCGTAGCCAAGGGTGGGCTTGGGTGGGCCCAGGCCCACCCACTTTGGGTTCAGGCCCACCCAGTAGCAGCATACCTATGATGTGGCTGGCAGGGATCCCCAAGCCCCACCAGCCAAAAACTCCCAACAAGTGTCCCTCTTGCATACCTTGTAAGTAGCAGATCTTCGCCTGAAGTGGGCAGTGACATACATACTGCTCGCACCGGCCCCACAGCCTTCCCTCTCATGTATTTCTGCCTAGGCGGAAACAGGAAGCTGCATCAGAGGGAAGGGTGTGGGGCCAACATGAGCAGTGTGTATTAGTTGCTGCTCACTGCTGGTGAAAATCTGCTATTTAAAAGGTATACGGGAGAGGGGGGATGTTTGAGAGACCATATGGCATGCAGGTGAGAGGAGAGAACAAATCACCTGTGGAAAGGGGCGAGGTTCTTCTGCCCACCCATCTTGGGCCCAGGCCCACCCAAAATTGGGTGTCTGGCTACGCCTCTGCCCTATAGTACACAAAACTTCGAAAACTGAGAATTGCCCCTCCAAACTTTATAACCTTTATTTCTGTTATCACTTTTGGTACCTTTTCATTCAGTGGGTCACAAATAATTTTGCATTTTTATTTAGGTCACTGATCAGGATGAACAAGGTAGAGACTGCTAACAGACTGGATTTACGATATCTGATTAGATCCAATGACTGAACTCTGTGAAAAAAAAATCATATGGCCTACTAAGCAAAGGAATTCACTCCAGGAGCCCTTTTACTAAACTGCGTAGGCGCCTACGTGCGCCCAATGCGAGTCAATTTGAAATTACCGCCCGGCTACTGGCGCGCAGACAGTAATCGGCATTTGAACGCGCACTGACCATTACCGCCCAGTTAACGCGTGAGACCTTACCGCTAAATGAATGGATGGCAGTAAGGTCTCAGACCCAAAATGGGTGCCAATTTTGCCACACGTCCGTTTTTGCCCCGCCCCCCCCCCCCCAAAAAGGCAGTTTTTACAGGTGCGCTGAAAAATGGATCTGCGCAATTCAAAAACACATGCCTACACTAGCACAGGCCACTTTTCAGCGCACCTTAGTAAAAGGACCCCTAAATACTCCAAAATGTCCTACTTAGTAGGGGACTGCAGAAGAAGAACAGAAACATTGGAATGTATTACTAATGTGCATCTTATGCTGCATCTTTCAGTTTAAGTACATAAGTAATGCCACACTGGGAAAAGACCAAGGGTCCATCGAGCCCAGCGTCCTATCCACGACAGCGGCCAATCCAGGCCAAGGGCACCTGGCAAGCTTCCCAAACGTAGAAACATTCTGTACATGTTATTCCTGGAATTGTGGATTTTTCCCAAGTCCATTTAGTAGTGGTTTATGGACTTGTTCTTTAGGAAACCGTCTAACCCCTTTTTAAACTCTGCTAAGCTAACCGCCTTTACCACATTCTCTGGCAACGAATTCCAGAGTTTAATTACACGTTGAGTGAAGAAACATTTTCTCTGATTTGTTTTAAATTTACTACACTGTAGTTTCATCGCATGCCCCCTAGTCCTAGTATTTTTGGAAAGTGTGAACAGACGCTTCACATCCACCTGTTCCACTCCACTCATTATTTTATATACCTCTATCATGTCTCCCCTCAGCCGTCTCTTCTCCAAGCTGAAAAGCCCTAGCCTCCTTAGTCTTTCTTCATAGGGAAGTCGTCCCATCCCCGCTATCATTTTAGTCACCCTTCGCTGCAGTTTAGGTCAATGGTCCTCAAACCTGTCCTGAGAGAGCACCGGCCAGTCACTTGTTCAAGATATCCCCCAAGAAATAGATCTGCCAAGTCCACCTCTGTTGCATATAGATTGATCTCATGCATATTCGTGGTGGATATCCTGAAATCCTGACTGGCCGGCTGGAGCTCCCCCAGGACCAGCTTGAGAACCACTGATTTAAATGAAGATAAACAAAGAGCTGAAGCCTTAAAACCCTGATGGCCACATCCTCAGTGATTCAATTCAATTAAAATACAATATGCAGAATAAATCTCCGTGTCTTCGCCATGCTTGTAGCGGAGTGCGGAATTGCAGATGTTCATATATGCTGTAATATGAAAACATTCAGAGATACAATTAACATCAAGCCTGAATCTGAAGTATAATCAATCGCCATATTTCTGAAAATGGAGAAATAAATTACTCTGATTGCTCCTACTATAAATAGCTGTGAGTCATTAGTTATCCAGTGGATGGGAAATGTTTACTCTTGAGAACGTTTTTATGTCATCTCTACATTGTAATGGTTCGTAGTAATCATGGAGCAAAATTAAAATGTTAATTTTCTGCACTTATTTGCATTCACTGGTACATTTTTGCTGTGATTTCATGTAAATGTTAAGGTTACTGCATGCACATTAAGGGTTTTATTAACCAAATTCAGCTTGCAAATCCTCATACCTATAAATGTTGCATTGTATATTGAAGGTCCTCATTAAAAAGACCTCGTCTTGAAGCTCCTGCCAGGCTCAGCCAATAATATAACCGGGGCTTCCGATTCTAGGTTTTAACCAATAAAAACTGGTAAAACATCCCTAATGTAAAAATAAAAAAACAAAGATAGTTATCGGATAAACACCACTTCCCTTCAGGGCCGGCCCAACCATCGGGCAAGACCAGGCAGTCACTTCGGGTGGCAGTTTTTTGGGGGCCATTAAAGAGCAGCTTCAGTCTAAGCAAAACAATAGCCACAAAAACTCAAGGAGCCATCAGCATCTGTATTTTTATAGGATTTTTGTGTGATGGTCATGATTGTTGAGTTTAATGATCAAAACCTTGACTGGGAGAGGCTGTAGGGTAGGGGCCAGACAGTTCATTGAGGAAAGGCTGAAGGTTCACCTAGGGCAGCGATTCCCAAACCTATACTGGGATAACCTCAGCCAGTCAGGTTTTCAGGATATCCACAATGAGATCAATTTGCATACAATGTCGCCTTGGTATGCAAATCTATCTCATCCAAGGTTGGGGAATCGCTGACTAGGGAATCCACTCCACTTGCACTCTCTGTTTCCCTCGTATTCTCTAACTCCTCCCATGGCTCTTAGTGTACCATCCACCCAGTTTTTGTGCCTTTACTGTTCTGAGGACTCCTAAGTGATAACAACTGTGCATATTTGAAACCACTGGTAAAGCCAACCCTGATTTGGGAATAGAAAACTGAAGAGTTATGTCATTGCACCTAGGCCAGCTCAGTGGTGCTCTGAGCCAACTTTGCGCTGGCACCCCTATTTTAGAGCTGCATTACCCCCCCCCCCACCCCCTTACACACACCTGCATTAGCTCCCTTTCAGCCAGTCTTGCCTACCCCTCATGCACATCAGCATCCTTCCAGCCAGCTCATTCCAATAGTCCTAAGGAAGATAGGGACAGGAGCGATACCCACAGTGGCTGTCTTCTTCAAAATGGTGCCACTGATCTCTCGCAGTAGTCCTGTGGTATTACCACAAAGGGGTTCAACTAAAAAAAAAAAACCTCAAAAACTAATATCGTAGCTTGAACCCATTAGCGGTAGTACCATGAGTCTATTGCTAGGGGTCAGTGGTGCCATTTTGAAGAGGGGCAGAAATCCCTCCTGTCTCAGCAGCCCTAGGGATTCTGAGGGGGTGGGGAGTCAGGATGCTGATGATGGAGTGAAGTGGGGTGTGGGAGCACCAGCTATTTGGTATGGGAAGGAGCAAGGTTTAGAAAGGGAGGGGCTTCAAGGGACACATTTACGTTTTAGCCCTGCATCAAGACTTGGAGGTTACATAGAGCGCAGTGGGCCAACAGAGATTTAAGGTCGCCCCAAAGGAGGCCATTCCAGGGACCTCAGATTCCCTGTGCTGCTACCGGCACCACTGCAAGAAGAGAACATACCTTTTCTCACCTTTAAACCTTGACTTGTGCCATCAGCAAGGAAGAGAGCACAGCAGTGAGTTCAGAACAACACGCTCATGCTCCTGTGAAGGGTGAGCCTGTGGCTCAGCCTTGTGATGCCCTGGAGCTTTGGAGGGGAATAATCGAACGTCGCCGGCGATCTATTTTGGCGGCGGCGCAACAGCTGGCCGGAACCGTATTTTCAAAAAAGATGGCCGGACATCTTTTTTTTTCGATAATACGGTGTGGGCCGGCGAAATGCCTTGGATTTCGCCGGGTTTGAGATCGCCACTTTTGTTTTTCCGCAATAATGGAAAAAACTGCCGGCGATCTCAAACCCGGCGAAATCCAAGGCATTTGGCCGTGGGAGGAGCCAGCATTTGTAGTGCAATGGTCCCCCTCACATGCCAGGACACCAACCGGGCACCCTAGGGGGCACTTCAAACATCTTTTATAAACAACCAAATTAGCTTCCAGGCGCATAGCACCCTTCCCTTGTGTGCTGAGTCCCCCAAATCCCCCCCAAAACCCACTGCCCACAAGTGTGCACCATTACCCTAGCCCTAAGGGCTGAAGGGGGGGCACCTACATGTGGGTACAGTGGGTTTTGGGGGGTTTGGGAGGGCTCAACATTACCCACCACAAGTGGAACAGGTGGGGGGGGGGGATGGGCCTGGCTCTGCCTTTCTGCAGTCCACTGCAACCAACAACAACTGTTCCAGGGACCTGCATACTGCTGTCTGGGTGCTGGGTATGACATTTGAGGCTGGCATACAGGCTGGCAAAAAAGGTTTGTATTTTAATAATGTTAGTGTGGGAGGGGGTTGTCGACCACTGGGGGAGTAAGGGGAGGTCATCCCCCATTCCCTCCGGTGGTCATCTGATCAGTTGGGGCACCTTTTTGAGGCTTGGTCGTGAAAATAAAAGGACCAAGTAAACCTGGCGAAATACTGCTTATCGCCGGGTTTTATTTTTCCATTATCCGCGAAAGCCGGCCATCTGGTAGCCACGCCCAAGCCTGCCCATGTCCCGCCTTCGCTTCACCGCCAACACGCCCCTTTGAACTTTCGCCGGCGAGGCGAAGGGAAAGCGGCGAAGCTATCACAAGCTTTTGAATATATGCTTTTTGCCGCTTTTGCGAAATCGCCGGCCATATCCCGATTTGTGTCGGGAAATAGCCAGCGATTACTTTCGATTATAAGCTGGTTGGTGTCCTGAGCTAGTGCCTCGCCTGCCTTATGCCTTAAACCAGCCCTGCATTGCACAATAGCTTGTGTGTGTTTCATGAAATTCTAAACACAAATTCTTTGTAAGATAAGGATATACTTTTTTTTTTTTTTAGAAACATTTTGATTCCTGCTCTTTCTGGGATCATGGTTGAGCACAATCTGTTTTCATTTTATAAATTAGGTTTAATAACCGGTTGGCTCCCTGCATTTCGTCGATGCTGACCATTAAATGTCGTCATTATATTCCCTGATTCCATGCCCTGTCTGGATTTTTAAATTGTTGATTCTGACTAGCACCGGTATTAAGTACTCACTGCAGAGGACATTACAAAAGCAATATTCTGAAGAGCTCCAGAGTGGCTGCCATCCAAGGCTCGGGAGATTAGATTGACTTGACACTAGTTAGTGGCTCTGCCACAGATCTGGTTGAATGAGCTCTAATTTAACCTCTAATACCACAAAGGAATACAAAGTAGAGAATTAGCAGAGTGACTGAAATACTTATTGATATTGCTCTGCCCAACCTTGCCCGTACGCATAACAAATATCCCAGGGAGTGGGTAGCCTGCTCAGCACTGCACCCCGAGTATACTAGAAAGCAAGGTATGCATCCTGTTTTCAGCACCAGGTTGAAAACCAAAGGTCCAGTTTATATTCTTCATTGGATAATGGTCCCCGAGGCGATACCCTGCCTCTGTTGGGCCAAATATCTAAGACCATATGTGGAATGGCAAATTATAATGTTCTAGTATTGTGCCATCATAATCATTTGTATCTTTAATTGTTAACCAGTCAATTCAAGGCTTTGTGCTTTTCTTATCTGATTTTGCTGAAAACTACAAGAACAGTTTGATAATATATAATTTTATGTGATCACAATACAAAGAAAACAAAAAAATAAATCAAAAATACCCAATACAGGTGATGGAAAATTCTATCAAACATATAAACGGCAAGTGACCGACTCACCTGCAAATGCGCAGTAGAGACTTCCCTCTCTGTCCCTCCCTCGCGTCAAGACGTGATGACGTCAGAGGGTGGAACAGAGAGGGAAAGGGAGTCGGAGTCACTGTCGGACGCTGCCGCCTGGAAACGAACATCGCGCGCACCAACCTCTACCCTCCCCTTCCCCTCCCCCATCCCCGCCACCGCTCCTGCCCTCCTCCGTATCGGGCCCCCTGCACTGACCTAACAGCGCCTCTCACCTCCATGTGGAAGCGCTGCAGGCAGCAAAAGAGCGCTGCTGCTGCCTGCAGCGCTTCCACACGGAGTGAGAGGCGCTGTCAGGTCACTGCAGGGGGCCCGGCACGGAGGGGGGAGGGAGCGGCGGCGAGGAGGGTAGCTGGAAATCTCACCCGTTTTAACGGGCTTAACGGCTAGCTAACATATAATTGGAGCATGATTCAATCACCTTGTAAAAGTTATTTGAATATGGAAGTACTAAAACAAACCCATCTTTGGGGCAATTAGACTGAGAAAAGGTGGAATAAAGATGAATTTTCATCAAAATATAGTTGATGGTCAACAAACGGTCATACAGTTTTGCTTGTTCAGAGTCTATCCCAAAAACAAGTGGTATCTTTATTATATACTTTATTTAAAAATTTTTCAAAAAACTTTATGAAAGTATAAACAGCCCTTTATTAATCCAACAGTGTTCACAGTCTCTCCAGTAAGACTGAGCTCCCACAAAAAGATAAACCCCTAATTCTATAAAAGTTGCTAAAAACTGCACATGTAAATTTGGACACGTGCTCAATTTGCGTGTGCAATTTAATTGAATAATGCGCTAATTAGCACTGATTATTGGCTTTTTAACAAGCAGTTATTAGCACTAATTACCGTATTTTTCGGACTATAAGACGCACCGGACCATAAGACGCACCTAGGTTTTAGAGGAGGGAAATAGGAAAAAAAAAATTTCCTTTTTCCCTCCTCTAAAACCTAGGTGCTCCGGTGCGTCTTGTCCGAGTTTTGGATCGCCGTCCCCTACTTACGCAATGCCATGTTCCCTGGTGGTCTAGTGACGTCGGGGCAGGAAAGAGCCCCCTCCTGACCGTCAGGAAGCAGTCAGGAGCACGGAGAGCAGCGCGATGGGCAGGAAAGAGGGGGCTCTTTCCTGCCCCGACGTCACTAGACCACACGGGAACATGGCATCGCATAAGTAGGGGACGGCGATCCAAAACTCGCTACCTTCGGACTATAAGACGCACCCCCCATTTTCCTCCCAAATTTTGGGGGAAAAAAGTGCGTCTTATAGTCCGAAAAATACGGTAGATTTAATTGAAATGTACATGCGTAAATTTAGGCGCAGGATCCATGCATCAATTTTATTCGCATGTCATGGAGGGTCATGGGCAGATTGGGGGCATTTTCTTAAGTTATGCGCATAGTTGGAGAATAAGGGCATCCACGCCTAAATTTATATGCGGGTATTTATGTCCGCGCCCAAAGATAGGCGTGATTCCCGGGCATAAGCACTAGTCTAGAAACTGGTCCTAACTTTAAGTGTGTTTTATTGAATAGCGCTTTTTTCAGTGCCAGTTTTTTTTTTTGCGCCATTTATACAATTTACCCCAAAGTGAACAGTCTCAAACAGACATTTTTAAAAATGTTCAACATCAGCTCCAAACTGCCATAACAATTCTTTACACTTGCTCCAACTGGTTTCACACTCCACAGACTTCTTCAGGGAGCAAACACTATAACCAAAAATAAAAACCAAATATAAACCACATATAACCCAGTTATAGGCATATTACCAAATATATACATATACTAGCCGTTGAGCCCGTGTAAACGGGCTAGTTTTGGAATGGGGGGGTTCCGAGGCCCCCCCCCCCCGAGGTCGCCGCTGCTCCGCCCCCCCTCCCGGCCCGAGCACTGTCTGTTATTGAACTTACATTGCACGACGCAGACGCAGCAGGCACATCAGCAAAGCTGCCATCGGGACGGGCTTCCTTCTCTGCCTGTGTCCCGCCCTCGCCGCGTTACGTCACAGGCAGGAGGGCGGGACACAGGCAGAGAAGGAAGCCCGTCCCGACGGCAGCTTTGCTGATGTGCCTGCTGCGTCTGCGTGGTGCGATGTAAGTTCAATAAGAAAGACAGTGCTCGGGCTGGGTGGAGGGGCGGCGGTGGCGGCGACTCCGGGTGGGGGGAGCGGTAGCAGTGACCTCGGGGGGGGAGGGGGAGGGCGGAGCGGTTGCGAGTACGTCTGCGGCATGCGTAGTAGAGACTTCCCGCTCTATCCCGCCCCCCTCATCATGTATCGATGCAGGGGCGGGGCAGAGAGGGAAGTCTCTACTGCGCGTTTGCGAGTGAGTACGACACTCGCCTTTTATATGTTTGATATACCAACTACCTTCAATTCAGAAAAGAACTGAAAATCCACCTCTTCAAAAAAGATTCTATAGCTAACCAATTAAGTTACCAATGACCTCATTTACGGAGTTAATGAAGAACACTATTGAAATTTTACCTAACTTTTGTAATGCCACCTAACTGTAAATTGTAAGCCACTTTGAACCAAAACTAGTTTTTGGATAACAGTGAGATACAAGAGTGCATAAAGCGAATGCTACATACCTGTAGAAGGTATTCTCCGAGGACAGCAGGCTGATTGTTCTCACTGATGGTGACGTCCACGGCAGCCCCTCCAATCGGAAACTTCACTAGCAAAGTCCTTTGCTAGCCCTCGCGCGCCCGCGCGCACCGCGCATGCGCGGCCGTCTTCCCGCCCGAAACCGGCTCGAGCCGGCCAGTCCAGTATGTAGCAAGACAATACACTTCAAGGGAAGACACAACTCCAAAGGGGAGGCGGGCGGGTTGGTGAGAACAATCAGCCTGCTGTCCTCGGAGAATACCTTCTACAGGTATGTAGCATTCGCTTTCTCCGAGGACAAGCAGGCTGCTTGTTCTCACTGATGGGGTATCCCTAGCCCCCAGGCTCACTCAAAACAACAACATTGGTCAATTGGGCCTCGCAACGGCGAGGACATAACTGAGATTGACCTAAAAAATTTACCAACTAACTGAGAGTGTAGCCTGGAACAGAACAAACAGGGCCCTCGGGGGGTGGAGTTGGATCCTAAAGCCCAAACAGGTTCTGAAGAACTGACTGCCCGAACCGACTGTCACGTCGGGTATCCTGCTGCAGGCAGTAATGAGATGTGAATGTGTGGACAGATGACCACGTCGCAGCTTTGCAAATTTCCTCCATGGTGGCTGACTTCAAGTGGGCTACCGACGCAGCCATGGCTCTAACATTATGAGCCGTGACATGACCCTCAAGAGCCAGCCCAGCCTGGGCGTAAGTGAAGGAAATGCAATCTGCTAGCCAATTGGATATGGTGCGTTTCCCTACAGCCACTCCCCTCTTGTTGGGATCAAAAGAAACAAACAATTGGGCGGACTGTCTGTGGGGCTGTGTCCGCTCCAGATAGAAGGCCAATGCTCTCTTGCAGTCCAATGTGTGCAGCTGACGTTCAGCAGGGCAGGAATGAGGACGGGGAAAGAATGTTGGCAAGACAATTGACTGGTTCAGATGGAACTCCGACACAACCTTTGGCAGAAACTTAGGGTGAGTGCGGAGGACTACTCTGTTGTGATGAAATTTGGTGTAAGGGGCCTGGGCTACCAGGGCCTGAAGCTCACTGACTCTACGAGCCGAGGTAACTGCCACCAAGAAAATGACCTTCCAGGTCAAGTACTTCGGATGGCAGGAATTCAGTGGCTCGAAAGGAGGTTTCATCAGCTGGGTGAGAACGACATTGAGATCCCATGACACTGTAGGAGGCTTGACAGGGGGCTTTGACAAAAGCAAACCTCTCATGAAGCGAACAACTAAAGGCTGTCCTGAGATCGGCTTACCTTCCACTTGGTAATGGTATGCACTGATTGCACTAAGGTGAACCCTTACGGAGTTGGTCTTCAGACCAGACTCAGACAAGTGGAGAAGGTATTCAAGCAGGGTCTGTGTAGGACAAGAGCGAGGATCTAGGGCCTTGCTGTCACACCAGACGGCAAACCTCCTCCAATGAAAGAAGTAACTTCTCTTAGTGGAGTCTTTCCTGGAAGCAAGCAAGATGCGGGAGACACCCTCTGGCAGACCCAAAGAGGCAAAGTCTACGCCCTCAACATCCAGGCCGTGAGAGCCAGGGACTGGAGGTTGGGATGCAGCAGAGCCCCTTCGTCCTGCGTGATGAGGGTCGGAAAACACTCCAATCTCCACGGTTCTTCGGAGGATAACTCCAGAAGAAGAGGGAACCAGATCTGACGCGGCCAAAAGGGAGCAATCAGAATCATGGTGCCTCGGTCTTGCTTGAGTTTCAACAAAGTCTTCCCCACCAGAGGAATGGGAGGATAAGCATACAGCAGACCTCCCCCCCAATCCAGGAGGAAGGCATCCGACGCCAGTCTGCCGTGGGCCTGAAGCCTGGAACAGAACTGAGGGACCTTGTGGTTCACTTGAGATGCGAAGAGATCCACCAGGGGGGTGCCCCACGCCCGGAAGATCTGTCGCACCGCACGGGAATTGAGCGACCACTCGTGAGGTTGCATAATCCTGCTCAACCTGTCGGCCAGACTGTTGTTTACGCCTGCCAGATATGTGGCTTGGAGCACCATGCCTTGACGGCGAGCCCAGAGCCACATGCTGACGGCTTCCTGACACAGGGGGCGAGATCCGGTGCCCCCCTGCTTGTTGACATAGTACATGGCAACCTGATTGTCTGTCTGAATTTGGATAATTTGGTGGGACAGCCGATCTCTGAAAGCCTTCAGAGCGTTCCAGATCGCTCGCAACTCCAGAAGATTGATCTGTAGATCGCTTTCTTGGAGGGACCACCTTCCTTGGGTGTGAAGCCCATCGACATGAGCTCCCCATCCCAGGAGAGACGCATCCGTGGTCAGCACTTTTTGAGGCTGAGGAATTTGGAAGGGACGTCCCAGAGTCAAATTGGAGCAAATCGTCCACCAATACAGGGATTCGAGAAAACTCGTGGACAGGTGGATCACGTCCTCTAGACCCCCGGCGGCCTGATACCACTGGGAGGCTAGGGTCCATTGAGCAGATCTCATGTGAAGGCGGGCCATGGGAGTCACATGAACTGTGGAAGCCATGTGGCCCAGCAATCTCAACATCTGCCGAGCTGTGATCTGCTGGGACGCTCTCACCCGCGAGACGAGGGACAACAAGTTGTTGGCCCTCGCCTCTGGGAGATAGGCGCGAGCCGTCCGAGAATCCAGCAGGGCTCCGATGAATTCGAGTTTCTGCACTGGGAGAAGATGGGACTTTGGGTAATTTATCACAAACCCCAGTAGCTCCAGGAGGCGAATAGTCATCTGCATGGACTGCAGGGCTCCTGCCTCGGATGTGTTCTTCACCAGCCAATCGTCGAGATATGGGAACACGTGCACCCCCAGCCTGCGAAGCGCCGCTGCTACCACAGCTAGGCACTTTGTGAACACCCTGGGCGCAGAGGCGAGCCCAAAGGGTAGCACACAGTACTGGAAGTGGCGTGCGCCCAGCTGAAATCGCAGATACTGTCTGTGAGCTGGCAGTATCGGGATGTGTGTGTAGGCATCCTTCAAGTCCAGAGAGCATAGCCAATCGTTTTGCTGAATCATGGGGAGAAGGGTGCCCAGGGAAAGCATCCTGAACTTTTCTTTTACGAGATATTTGTTCAGGGCCCTTAGGTCTAGGATGGGACGCATCCCCCCTGTTTTCTTTTCCACAAGGAAGTACCTGGAATAGAACCCCAGCCCTTCTTGCCCGGATGGCACGGGCTCGACCGCATTGGCGCTGAGAAGGGCGGAGAGTTCCTCTGCAAGTACCTGCTTGTGCTGGAAGCTGTAGAACTGAGCTCCCGGTGGACAATTTGGAGGTTGAGAGGCCAAATTGAGGGTGTATCCTTGCCGGACTATTTGGAGAACCCACTGATCGGAGGTTATAAGAGGCCACCTTTGGTGAAAAGCTTTCAACCTCCCTCCGACAGGCAGGTCGCCCGGCACTGACACTTGGATGTCGGCTATGCTCTGCTGGAGCCAGTCAAAAGCTCGCCCCTTGCTTTTGCTGTGGAGCCGCGGGGCCTTGCTGATTCGCACGCTGCTGACGAGAGCGAGCGCGCTGGGGCTTAGCCTGGGCCGCAGGCTGTCGGGAAGGAGGATTGTACCTACGCTTGCCAGAAGTATAGGGAACAGTCTTCCTTCCCCCGAAAAATCGTCTACCTGTAGAGGTAGAAGCTGAAGGCTGCCGGCGGGCGAACTTGTCGAATGCGGTGTCCCGCTGGTGGAGAGACTCTACCACCTGCTCGACTTTTTCGCCAAAAATGTTATCCGCACGGCAAGGCAAGTCCGTAATCCGCTGCTGGACTCTATTCTCCAGGTCGGCGGCACGCAGCCATGAGAGCCTGCGCATCACCACACCTTGAGCAGCGGCCCTGGACGCAACATCAAAAGTGTCATAAACTCCTCTGGCCAGGAATTTTCTGCACGCCTTCAGCTGCCTGACCACCTCCTGAAAAGGCTTGGCTTGCTCAGGGGGAAGAGCATCAACCAAGCCCGCCAACTGCCGCACATTATTCCGCATGTGTATGCTCGTGTAGAGCTGGTAAGACTGGATCTTGGACACGAGCATAGAGGAATGGTAGGCCTTCCTCCCAAAGGAGTCTAAGGTTCTAGCGTCCTTGCCCGGGGGCGCCGAAGCATGTTCCCTAGAACTCTTAGCCTTCTTTAGGGCCAAATCCACAACTCCAGAGTCATGAGGCAACTGAGTGCGCATCAGCTCTGGGTCCCCATGGATCCGGTACTGGGACTCGATCTTCTTGGGAATGTGGGGATTAGTTAATGGTTTGGTCCAGTTCGCAAGCAATGTCTTCTTCAGGACATGGTGCAAGGGAACAGTGGACGCTTCCTTAGGTGGAGAAGGATAGTCCAGGAGCTCAAACATTTCAGCCCTGGGCTCGTCCTCCACAACCACCGGGAAGGGGATGGCCGTAGACATCTCCCGGACAAAGGAGGCAAAAGACAGACTCTCGGGAGGAGAAAGCTGTCTCTCAGGAGAGGGAGTGGGATCAGACGGAAGACCCCCAGACTCCTCGTCAGAGAAATATCTGGGATCTTCCTCTTCCTCCCACGAGGCCTCACCCTCGGTGTCAGACACAAGTTCACGGACCTGTGTCTGCAACCTCGCCCTGCTCGACTCCGTGGAACCCCGTCCACGATGGGGGCGTCGAGAGGTAGACTCCCTCGCCCGCATCGGCGAAGCTCCCTCCGCCGACGTAGTCGGGGAGCCTTCCTGGGAGGTGGCCGCGGTCGGCACCGCACGCGGTACCGACGTCGGGGACCTCAACCTGGGCGATGGGCCAGCCGGCGCCACGCTCGACGGTACCGGTGGCGCAAGCACCGCCGGTACCGGAGGGGTAGGGCGCAACAGCTCTCCCAGAATCTCGGGAGAACGGCCCGGAGGCTCTCGTTTAGAGCGGCTGCAGAGAAAGGCTGAGAGGTCGATGCAGGCGTCGACGTCAGTACCTGTTCCGGGCGTGGAGGCTGTTCCGGGCTGTCCAGAGCGGAGCGCATCGACACCTCCTGAACAGAGGGTGAGCGGTCCTCTCGGTGCCGATGCCTGCTGGGTGCCGAATCCCTCGGCGACCCAGAGCTCTCGGTGCCGACACGGGGAGGAGACCGGTGTCGATGCTTCTTCGATTTCTTCCGAAGCATGTCACCGGAGCTCCCCGGCACCGACGAGGAGGACGTCGAATCCACCCGTCGCTTCCTCGGGGCCGAGACTGAAGAAGGTCGATCTCGGGGGGGCTGTACCGCAGGAGCCCTCAGGGTAGGGGGAGACCCACCCGAGGGCTCACCGCCACCAGCAGGGGAATGGACAGCCCTCACCTGCACTCCACCCGATGCACCACCGTCCGACGACATCAGCAGACGAGGTCCTGGTACCACCGACGTCGATGCAGCTATCCGATGTCTCGGCGCCGATGCAGAGGCCCGATGCCTCGATGCACTCGATGCAGGGGCGGCCGAGGAAGATGGTCTGGACGCTGACGACGTCGATGCACTCGAAGATCCCGGTGCCGATGCCGACGAAGAGCCCGAGAACAACACGTTCCACTGGGCTAGTCTCGCTACCTGAGTCCGCCTTTGAAGCAGGGAACACAGACTGCAGTTCTGAGGGCGGTGCTCGGCCCCCAGACACTGAAGACACGACGAGTGTCGATCAGTGAGCGAGATAACCCGGGCGCACTGGGTGCACTTCTTGAAGCCGCTGGAAGGCTTCGATGTCATGGGCGGAAAAATCACGCCGGCGAAATCAAAAGCCGAAATGGCGAAATTTGAAGCACCAAATTTAGAGGGAGAAAAAATCTCGACCGAGGCCGAAAAAAGGCCTACCCCGACGACGAAAGAAAACTTACCGGGGCAAAAAGCTGGAAGTACGGGGAGGATTTACACGAAACCCGGCGGGGGGTTTCCGGAGCACTTCCCGACTAGGACAAAGCTTTCCCGAAGGAAAAAAACACGTTCAAACAAATTGGACGCGCGAGGTCGACTTTCCGGGGCTCGACACGGCGAAAACACGACCGTACCGAGTGCGGACAAAAGAAGACTGGCCGGCTCGAGCCGGTTTCGGGCGGGAAGACGGCCGCGCATGCGCGGTGCGCGCGGGCGCGCGAGGGCTAGCAAAGGACTTTGCTAGTGAAGTTTCCGATTGGAGGGGCTGCCGTGGACGTCACCATCAGTGAGAACAAGCAGCCTGCTTGTCCTCGGAGAAATAAAATTAATAAAAATAAGAAACTATAAAAACTTACAACATCACAGGACTGCATCACCTCCCATCCCAAATACTGAGGCAATATGGCGGAGTTTTCACAAAAACGCCAATGCACGTGCGCTCAAATCTTAAAGACACCCGTGCATGCTTGCTCAGTTCTTAAAGATATCCATGCGTGTGTACTCAAATCTTATGTTTTAATCATTTTTATTAGTCAACAGAACTGACATTTCAAGCTAAACATTTCACCAATCAGCATATCACGTATATTCATAGCATTATAACTTGACGACCTTTTTTACAACTTTTATACCCCAGCTCCCTATCCCCCGACTTGACCTTTTCCATCTTACTCTTTCCGGATAAGATTCCCAATCTTGAGTCAAAGTCGTTTCCTTATCCCACCCTTCCCACCGTACTCAAATCTTAAAAACACCCACGCATACGCACGCTCAGTTCTTAAAAGCGCCCACATATGTGGATACAATTTCAAATAGATAACTCACATATGTATGTTCAATGACTATGGCCCCAAATCAGCACCAAAACTACATTTAAAAAAAACACGCCAAAAGACACACTGGCATGTGTCAGTCTTATAGTGGTAAATACCCACAGAAGGAGATCTCTCCACAAGAGAAATGAAAGTCAAAGAAGACGAACAGTGGATCCAAAAGAAGTCCTCTCACAAGTGGTGTTTCCTAAACAAGGTCTTTATTCAAATCAATGACCTCGAGATGGGAGTAACTAGTGAGGTAATTAAATTCACAGATGACACAAAGTTATCCAGGGTCGTCTCATCGCGGGAGGAGTGTGAAAAATTACAGGAAGACCTCGTGAGACTGGGGGATTGGGAGTCCAAATGGCAGATGAAGTTCAACATTGACAAGTGCAGAGTGATGCATGTGGGAAGGAGGAACCCGAATTACAGCTATGTTATGCAAGGTTCCGTGTTAGGAGTTACGGACCGAGAAAGGGATCTGGGAGTCATCGTGGATAGGACGTTGAAATCTTCAGCTCAATGTGCTGCTGCGGCGGCTAAGAAGGCGAACAGAATGTTGAGTACTATTAGAAAAGGGATGGAAAACAAACATGAGGATGTTATAATGCCGTTATATCGCTCCATGGTGCAACCGCATCTGGAGTATTGTGTTCAGTTCTGGTCGCCTCATCCCAAAAACAATATAAAGGAATTGGAGAAGGTGCAGAGAAGGGCGACAAAAATGATAAAAGGGATGGGACGACTACCCTATGAGGAGAGGTTAAGACGGCTAGGACTCTTTAGCCTGGAGAGAAGGCGGCTGAGAGGTGATATGATAGAGGTTTACAAAATAATGAGCGGGATAGAGCGGACAGATGTGAAGCGTTTGTTTACGCTTTCTAATAATAATAGAACCAGGGGACACAAGATGAAATTAGAATGTGGTAGGTTTAAAACAAATCGGAGAAAGTTTTTCTTTGCTCAGCGTGTAGTTAGATTCTGGAACTCATTGCCGGAGAAGGTAGTGACGGCAGCTGGCCTTGCTGAGTTTAAAGGGGGTCTGGACAGATTTCTGAAGGAAAAGTCCATTGATCGTTATTAAATTTGGGGTTTTTTGCCAGGTTCTTGGGGCCTGGATTGGCCGTTGTCGGAGACAGAGTGCTGGGCTTGATGAACCTTTGGTCTTTTCCCAGGGTGGCAGTGCTTATGTGCTAATCCGACACGAATCGTGTTTCAGCCGTGACGGCCTGCGTCAGGGCTCCATTGATCTTTGATACAAGAAAACTGGTAAAACAGATGACCCAGTCAATTGTATTTAACAAAGATATCGCATGCAATACACCGCTGCAAAACCTCTCTGTTAACCGTAGGATGCCAAATGACAGAGAAGTTTGTGCAGCGGTGTATTGCATGCGATATCTTTGTTAAACACAATTGACTGTGACTCATCTGTTTTACCAGTTTTCTTGCATCAAAGATCAATAGACCTCTGACGCAGGCCGTCACGGCCGAAACACGATTCGTGTCGGGTTGTTTTTATTGATTTGAATAAAGACCTTGTTTAGGAAACACCACTTGTGAGAGGACTTCTTTTGGATCCACTGTTTGTCTTCTTAGTCTTATAATGGTACCAAACAATCATCGCACACACACCAAAGCAATCCAAATGTGCCGAACTCTTACACAGAGAAGCAGCCATCTAAAGATATACACAATCAAAGAAACTACACACCCTACAGGAACACTTGCCATTGAATCTCTGAGTTTAACCCCAGAGGGGGCAAAGTTTCCCATGTAAAAGTGAAACACTGTTCCCATTGTACTAAACATTTATTCAAAACACCCCCCCCCCCCCCCACTCTCCTGAGAAGTTGTTCCAAAACCCATAACCTGAGATCTTGTACCCTATGACCCTTTTCTTCCCAATGCTGGGTGAGAGGGCCTGCCTTCCTGCGACATCAAATACCTGAGCAATGCTCAGTAGTGTGAGTTTTCTCTTTTCTCAAAGTTTTCCCAATATACAAAAGGGGGGAAGAGGTACTGAATTACATGCTCCTGGGCTGATAGGACTGGGTCCCCCTCCCCCCAAGCAAACTCCTCTTCCTGATCAAGACCCCCCTCTGGCCTCAGAACCCCCTGAGCAAGACCCCTCACCCCCAACCACCATTGGGCTACCTTTCACAGCTCTAGTGGTGCAGTAGGGGGTCTCTGGGGAGTCATCTGGGGGTCCAGGGGAGATCCAAGGGGTCTTCAGGCAGGAGAAATTCCAATCGCTCCTGCCCTATCCAGCGCCACTCTCAAAATGGCATCCCTAATGATAGTCTTGCATGACTACCACTAGGGGTCAGATTTACATGTTATGCTGCTTGATGAATCCCTCCCCTCCCCCCCCCCCCCCCCCCCACCCAGTACCACTAATGCAAGATAACATTTTCCTATCTGAATGCCATGCTATTAATGTATTGATAAAATATAGGAAACCTTTTAACAGGCACTCTCTTTTTGTCAAGCTTGAAGAAAAAATAATAGCAATCAATTATTTTTAAGAGAAAACGTCAGCAAGAAAAAATGAAAATGTCAAAAAAGCAAGATGAAATATTGCTAAACTGTTGAGAAGAACTGACCAGATGATTTACTGAAGGATTTTACTGAACCTTCTTTGGGTTGGAGAATAGATGAAAAATAAATGAAAATCTATTTCATGTTTTCTTCAGCCTAGCCCTCTGGTAGATATAGCAAGACTATCCAAACCATAATTTAATATTTAGCATGGTTCATTTTGTGTGCAGCATTCCAGTTGGGTGGTCCCCATATGTATAAATATTTCTTTAAATGGGCATTTTTTTTCTGCTATTTAAAATGATCACTATTCTTGAAAACTCATTACAGGGCCCTTTTTACTAAGCCACACTAAAATGTCCATTTAGTGCAGCTTAACATGGGACTTTACAGTGCGGAATCTGAAAATTTAGGACTCCTGTTATCAAGCCACGCTAGCGGCTCCCGGTGCAGTAATGCCGACAGAGCCCGTTCACTTTGAATGGGCTTCAGTAACATTACCGCGCAGGAACCGCTAGCACGGCATGTTAAAAGAAACCCTTTAACACGTTAACTATCGGAAGCATTCCCAGCATTTGCTATTACAGGTGCCGCATTAAAGGACCCTTTTTCTAAAGGGCCTTATGTCGTAATGCACGCTTAACACACAGGAAAATGCTTACTGCAAAACCCGTTAAAGCATTTTGTGGCAATTTTTGTATTTTCTGCATACTAAGGGCCAGATTCTATATATGGCGCCTAAAAAATCCACACAGAACACATTTGCACCTAAGCGTATTCTATAAAATTTATGCACGGTGTATAGAATACGCCCAATTGATGTCAGAGCGCCTAAAACTATGCACATCCATTTAAATCAATGAAAAGCTGGTGTAAATCCCTGAACAAGTCCCTGGATACATGACAGAACTTATAGACCTACCACTCAGAAACATAACCAGATCATCTCGAACATACCTAAACCTCCACTACACAAACTGCAAAAACATTAAATACAAAACAACCTATGCGTCCAGCTTCTCCTATACAAGCACACAATTATGGAACGCACTGCCAAAAGTTGTGAAGACAACCTACGGCCACCTAAACTTCAGGAAATCATTAAAGACCTACCTGTTCAAAAAGGCATACCCCGCCGACCCAACATAAATGCCTGCACTCTGCAACACAACATAACTAAAGCTTGTACTGGACACTAAATAATCTCTCCTCTCCTTGATTCCCATTGTAACTGAAACATATGTTCCTTACTGAACCATAATACCACCTGTATTTGTTTCTTTACCGAACTGGCGAATGCCTCTACGGTACTATGTAAGCCACACTGAGCCTGCAAATAGCCTGCAAATAGGTGGGAAAATGTAGGATACAAATGTAACAAATAAATAAATAAACATGTATTTAGATGCACTGGGCTATATTCTATAACAAAGCAAACACCCACAGAAGGTGAACTCTCCACAGGAAAACCAATGAAAGGCAAAACACACAGTGGATCCAAAAAAGTCCTCTCACAATGAGTGTCTTCCTGAACAAGGTCTTTATTAACAGTAGCAGAAATGACCCGACACGTGACGTGTTTCGGCCGTGAGGCCTGCGTCAGGGGTCTAGTATTATCTGTAGAAAAAAGTACCTTGTAGATCAGATGAACAAAATAGCACTAAAGCTGCTAACAACGATATCGTACACAAGAAAACGCTGTGCTGCTTTGTAAAACGAAATGTATGGCATTTTACAAAGCAGCACAGCGTTTTCTTGTGTACGATATCGTTGTTAGCAGCTTTAGTGCTATTTTGTTCATCTGATCTACAAGGTACTTTTTTCTACAGATAATACTAGACCCCTGACGCAGGCCTATATTCTATAACTGCACATAAAAATCTATGAAATGCCCATTTCCATGCCCTTAACCACGCCCCTTTTTTGCTTCCTCATGGTACAATTTAGGCGCACTGCATTATAGAATACGCTTAGCGACTTGTGCACGCAAATTCTAATTATTACCAATTAGTGCTTATTATTGCTTGTTAAGTGCTATTAAAAACGCTGATTAGCGTACTAAGCCAATTAAATTACGTGTGTAATTATAGAATTTGTGTGATTTTTGGTGTGGATCTCTAAAAGCGGTATATAGAATCTGGTGTTAAGGGGTGAATTCTATATATATGTGAAAGTGCAAAACCCCTAAAAGTTACACTGGCTTCCACTTAAAGATCATATCGCGTTCAAGGTCTGCACCCTAGTTCACAAAATCATTCACGGAGATGCCCCGGCCTACATGTTAGACCTTGTTGACTTGCCACCCAGGAATGCTAAAAGATCAGCCCGCACATTCCTTAATCTTCATTTCCCCAGCTGTAAAGGACTAAAATACAGACTAACACATGCATCCAGCTTTTCCTACATGAGCACGCAGTTGTGGAATGCATTGCCACTTAACTTAAAAACAATTTACGAACTAATTAACTTTTCGTAAATCTCTGAAGACCTATCTCTTCAACAAGGCATACCACAACGATCAATAACTGTAATTGTAACACATCACCACTTTACCTTAAATTCTGAATGTTTTATTACTATATCTGTTTGCTTAATTCTATTATGTCATCCATGTTCTCTATGTAACACCAATTGTATCTTTTACTCTGAAATGGCTAATGCCATGACGGATCATTGTAAGCCACATTGAGCCTGCAAATAGGTGGGAAAATGTGGGATACAAATGCAACAAATAAATAAATAAATATAGCGCCAAAAAAGCGCTATTCTATAAGCTATTCTTAAAGTTGGGTGCGGTTTACAGAATAGTGCTTATTCCAGGGACTCACACCAACTTTAGGTATGGCCATTTGCACCAATTGAAATATGGTACAAATGTACATGCCTAAATTAGACATATATTCCCCCTTATTCGCTAACAATATGCGTACATACTAGGAATGCTCCATTCCACCCATGACCCTCTCATTTCTGTGCCCCACCCCCCTTTTTTACTTGCACATAAAACTTAGGTGCAGATCCTGCACCTAAATTTATGTGTGTATTTCCAATTAAATCTAATCAGTGCTAATAATTGCTTGTTAAAATGCCAAGTATTGGCACTAATTGGCTCATTATTCATTTAAATTGCAAATGCAAGTTGAGCATGCTCCCAAATTTGCACATACAATTTTTGGTGACTTTTATAGAATTAAGGGGTAAGTGTGCATTAGTGAATTTTTAAAAACTAGTTTTTGGAAGGGACGTGCCATGGGTGAGGAATGAGGATGCCTGCATTAACTAGCTACTGCATTCTGATTAGTGCTCGCTAACTGGTTATTGCAGAGTTAGCAAACATTTGGACACTAGGACTTACACTTGCTGAAACTAGATGTAATTCCCAGAGTCCAATTTGGGTGCTCATCCCCGGTATTCTATACCATTGTGCGCAAATTTGAGGAATGTCCCGACCCATCCATGTACCTTCCATGATCATGTCCCCTTTTGGGTTTGCTCGCTATGGGATTTGGGTACATATTGTTATAGAATAGCACATATATGCGCGTATAAGTTCAAATTGGTGCCAATTAGCACCCAATTATTGGCTCTATTTGGCTCATTAGCCTATTAAGTTGGGCACACATCTTAGATCAGCACCAGTTTTGGTTGCCATTTATAGAATCCGTGGGTTAATATGGTTTAATTCAGTGGTTTCCAAGCCCAGTCATGGAGGCCAGTCAAGTTTTTAGGATACCCACAATGAATATTCATGAGAGAGATTTGCATGCAGTGGAGGAGGTGCACGCAAATCTATCTCATGAATATTCATTGTGGGTATCCTGAAAACCTGACTGGGAACCACTGATTAAAGGTTCCCATGCTACAGTCTGTGGTTCAAGGCTTGTAAGTCAAGGAACCTTCTCTGTATTCTATTTGAAACGTGTATGAATTCGGTATCAGTGTTTTGCTAACAGCAACTTCTCTAAGGACTTTAGTGAATGACAAAAAGTGAATATATTTAATTGAGAGAGTTTGCTACAGTAGGAAGGTGTTGATCCTTAACATTAGGAAGGAAAGGATGAAAAAAGTGTGAATCAGTCTCCAAGTTGATCACCATTTAAACTTGATAATACAAACCTAGCCAAATAAATACCAGTCTATGATCTCTAAAAATGTACTGTTAACTGGAAGAAAAATATTACCGCCCCTCCCCCCCCCCCCCCCCCCATTTACTAAACCACAGTAGTTGCTGCCATGTGACAATACTGACACAGCCCATTCAAAGTGAATGGGCTGTGTCAGCATTAGCACAAAGCTTAGTAAACAGGGGGGTTAATATTTAGCCCCTCCCTACCTCTCTACCTTCATCTCCCCCTACGTTTCTACCCGTAACCTCCGCTCTCAAGACAAATCCCTCCTTTCAGTACCCTTCTCCACCACCGCCAACTCCAGGCTCTGCCCTTTCTTCCTCGCCTCACCCCATGCTTGGAATAAACTCCCTGAACCCATTCGCCAGGCCCCCTCCCTGCCCATCTTCAAATCCTTGCGCAAATCCCACCTCTTCAATGTCGCCTTCAGCACCTAACCACTATACTTCTATTCAGGAAATCTAGACTGCCCCAACTTGACATTTCGTCCTTTAGATTGTAAGCTCCTTTGAGCAGGGACTGTCCTTCTTTGTTAAACTGTACAGCACTGCGTAACCCTAGTAGCACTCTAGAAATGTTAAGTAGTAGTAGTAGTTGTGCTCAGCTGTGGTGTGGTCAAAATGGAAATAAAATTGGCAATGCTATTACAAGCTGTTGAATACAGTATAAAACAGCAGTGATCGTCTTAGAATATCTTTGCTCCCATAGTTGGCAATCCTTTTATTGAACTGTTAACGAGCATGGCGCTTGGTCAACAGGCCAACTGTTAACTGTAGGTAACATCTGAAGACTTAGAAATTATTAATTGCTTACACTTCGTGTGTATTGCTTTCTGAGGTCAATGGAGCTGTGCACGGCTTATTATCTTTTACAAAATGATAGACAATTCCCCTATTATAAGTTGCCTTTTAATTAGACTTTTAAGAAGACATTTTTGTGTTTGCTCCAATTTGTTTTAACACATATTTCTTGCACCTAATTAGAGATAAATTGTTTTGCTCATAACATTATGATCAAAAACTTACTGTAAATGTTTTGTTCATAAATGGTCTTTTCCAAACACACTCTTCTTGTTCTCCTATGTGGGTGGCCCACCTCATGTAGGCTCCATAGTTGTAGCTACCTTCCACCATGCTGTCCAATCAAGCACGGTTCTCATGTCTGCGCTCCAGGCCTCAACGGCCTCATGAACAACACTGAACTGCATTGTCTCACATCGTTATTTGGGCCTTGACCGCCTAGCTTGTATTTCCAATGCCTTCCTATAAATATACATGCCATCTCTTCTTCATACATGCGCGAACTATAGAATCTTCCTTCCTTCATCTTCTCAGTAATTTCAATTGTTGTCCTTTTCTTAATTTCTTCATGAATTTTTTTTCCATCCGCATCATCCCATGCATCCAATGCAGCATCCTCATTTCTCTTACACCCATTTCTTTTTCTTTCTTTCAGCATTTCTGCTTCCTTCTTGCTGTCTGCTGATGCTGGTCTTAATGCTTTTTTACGATTTTATACCGCTTTCCTTTCAAGTAAGCCAGGATCATTTATCATAGATATTTTTATAAAACAGACTTAGGGCCCTCTTTACTAAGCTGCGCTAGAGGCGTGTTAGTGCTTTTAGCGCATGCTGTGTAAGCGCCCACAGTATTCCTATGGGTGCCTACACAGTTAGCACGCGCTAATTTTGTGCATGCGCTAAAAACGCTAGCGCACCTTAGTAAACAGGGCCCTTAAAATAGGTGCCTGCTAGGCCTTCACATATAGGTGGCCTGTTATAAAACTACCTTCCTTAAAGGCTACATTTATTTTATTGTGAACACTTATATCCCACAAAATCCCACTGAGGCAGACTCCATGTGGCTTACAACATTCAAGTAAAGTAGTAACATAGTAATGCTAGAGCAACACAGAATAAGGCAGAAGAGGGGAATGGAGGGAAACAAGAGGATAAAGGGATGAGGAGTTGCAGGAGGTCAAGCAGCAGAGCAGTATGATCCATCACATAGGTAGGTCTTCAGGGACTTCTTGAACAGGCTGTGATCGGATATCTCTCTTAACGATAGTGGTAATGCGTTCCAATAATGAGGACTCATAAAGCTAAAAGTAGCTTGTATCTCAAGTTTCTGCAGTTTGGAAAGTGTAGATTGAGATAGGTGCGGGACGACCTCATGGAATTTCGTGGAGGAAGGTCAGTCAGGCTATACATATAAGCAGAAGCGTCCCCATAAACTATCTTGTGCTTAAGAGCACAGTTTAAATTCGATACGTTCTTTAATTGGGAGCCAGTGCAGCTGTTCATGAAGGGGTTTTGCTGCTGCAAACCGAGATTTGCCAAACAGAAGCCTCGCCGCCGTGTTCTGCGCAGCCTGGAGTTTCCTAAGGGTACATCAAAATGAAAGCGTGAATAACACAACCATTTTCGTGCTGGTTCAATACATTTGGGATCTCTTGCTTCTCTTCTCCCTAATCTGCTTCCCCATTCTTTAATCATCTTCCCAACACTGCTCCACTCCACTAATCCTTTACCGTGATCTCTTTGCTCCTCTCCTTCCATCTACTAACCCGAATTATAGCTACGTCATGCAAGGTTCCACGTTAGGAGTTACAGACCAAGAAAGGGATCTGGGTGTCGTCATCGATAATACGCTGAAACCTTCTGCTCAGTGTGCTGCTGCAGCTAGGAAAGCGAATAGAATGTTGGGTATTATTAGGAAAGGTATGGAAAACAGGTGTGAGGATGTTATAATGCCGTTGTATCGCTCCATGGTGCGGCCGCACCTTGAGTATTGTGTTCAATTCTGGTCGCCGCATCTCAAGAAAGATATAGTAGAATTGGAAAAGGTGCAGCGAAGGGCAACTAAAATGATAGCGGGGATGGGATGACTTCCCTATGAAGAAAGACTAAGGAGGCTAGGGCTTTTCAGCTTGGAGAAGAGATGGCTGAGGGGAGACATGATAGAGGTATATAAAATAATGAGTGGAGTGGAACAGGTGGATGTGAAGCATCTGTTCACGCTTTCCAAAAATACTAGGACTAGGGGGCATGCGATGAAACTACAGTGTAGTAAATTTAAAACAAATCGGAGAACGTTTTTCTTCAGCCAACGCATAATTAAACTCTGGAATTCGTTGCCGGAGAACGTGGTGAAGGCGGTTAGCTTAGCAGAGTTTAAAAAGGGTTAGACGGTTTCCTAAAGAACAAGTCCATAAACCACTACTAAATGGACTTGGGAAAAATCCACAATTCCAGGAATAACATGTATAGAATGTTTGTACGTTTGGGAAGCTCGCCAGGTGCCCTTGGCCTGGATTGGCCGCTGTCGTGGACAGGATGCTGGGCTCGATGGACCCTTGGTCTTTTCCCAGTGTGGCATTACTTATGTAAGTTCTTATCTAATGGTGGAAAATTATCTTCAAAAATAAATGAACCAAAGAAAAAAAAAGTCAAAAGAACATTGTACTATGAATTGTAGGAATACAGAAAATTCATATTTAGGGGCCTGTTTACAGAACCATTTTATTTCTCTAAGGGGTCCTTTTACTAAGGTGTGCTGAAAAATGGCCTGCGCTGGTGTAGACGCATGTATTGGACATGCGCAGGTCCAGTTTTCAGTGCACTTGCAAAAAAAAGCCCTCTTTTTTGCCAAAAATGGACGTGCAGCAAAGTAAAAATCAGCGTGCGTCCATTTTAGGCCTGAGATCTTACCACCAACCACTGACTTAGTGGTAAGGTCTCACACGTTAACCGGCCGTAATCGTCGGATGGCAGACAGAAGGGAGCTGAGGGTAGGTAGGTGGAGATTGGGGACTGCGGCGCGGGCGGCCTGGGAGGAGGAGAGGGAGGTGACAGCAGTAGTGATTGGGAGGAGGTGGGGTGATCCTTGGGGGGGGGGGGCTGGTGGCGCCCTTTCCCCGGGCCCAGCTCAGTCTCTCGGCGGCCCTGTGCATGACATAGATTTGCGTGCCCTAGCTCCATTGTATGAAGATCTATGTCATGCATATTCATTGTGAGTATTCTGAAGATCTGACTGCCTAGGGCTGGGTTGTGAACCCCTGACTTACAGCAGAGAGGTAACAAACAAAAAAATGTTTGCTTCATTTTCAGTTCATTTGCATTTTTTCCCCTTTTCCAGTGGTTTCGTTGTTGGTGGAAGGTGATGTTGGTGTTCATTTCATATATTAACGTTAATAACTTTTTTGCCTGTGTGTTAGAACATTTTAACACAGGCAAATCAGTTTTATGTGCATTAATTCTTAAGTTTATGAGCATAGAATTGATTTTGTATGCAATACATTTCTAAGACACCCAGGCTAAATAAGGGCTAATAAATACACATTCCTACCTCACAGTTTATATGGAGATTTATACAGCAGATAAAAGAGGAGTGACTAATTACAGCACGTTATTCATTCATTTCAGTATTTATATACTGCTTACACCAAAGCAGTTTACATTTTCATTTTATAGGTCTGTCCCTAGTGCGCTCACAGTCTAAGTAGTACATTGTACTACTGTTGTACCTGGGGCAACAGAGGGTTAAGTGACTTGCCCAGGGTCACACAGAGCTGCCGAGGTAATTGAGCCCAGTTCCCCAGGTCCACAGCCCACTGCACTAACCATTAGGCTACTCCTCCACTCTGCTGTCTTGAGCGAATGCCTGCTAAAGGTATTTCGCTTTCTTGCATCAACTGCATGGCAAGAAATCCTGGGGATGTCCCCAACCACTGTTCCCTCTAAGCTGAGTGGGAGTCCTCCAACTGCATTGCTGCCAGTGGGAGGCGGTGTTTCAATATTGTGTTTTCAATCATTAGGAACAGGCAGGTTTCCTGGAGTCCTGCAGAGCCTGCCTGTCCTTCACTATTGAAAATGTGATACTGACACAGCACCACCCATTGGCAGGATGGAGGACTTCCACTTAGCTTAGAGGGAAAAGCATACTCAACAGTTAATGAGGAGGTGTTGCAGTTACTGTGCATTAATTTGGGTGATTACCACTCAATAAAGCCAGTGGCGATCCTAGGTCGGCTGCCACCCGGGGCGGATCACCGCTGCGTACCCCCCCCCCCCCCCCCCCCCCCGGATGCAGCAGCGTCCGTCCCCCCCAGGGTGCAGCACAACACCCCCCCAGCGTAATAACACCCCCTCCTTGGCGCATCAAGCCCCACCACCACGGGTGCATTCTTGGCTGCTAGAGGGTGCAGAGAGCAACCATGCGCCTGTCAGCTCCACTGTTCCGGGGCAGAGGGAACAGGGAACCAGCGGAGCCACCAGGCGTGCGGCTGCTCTCTGCACCCTCCAGCAGCGTGCACCCAGGGTGAACCGCCCCCACCACCCCACCCTTGCTGCGCTACTGAATACAGCCAAAACTTAGCACAATGTCGTAAACAAGTTCCTTAGCTTTATTGTAATGCATAGAAACCAGTTTCAAACCATTTTAAATGCATTTCAGAATGATGGAAATCTGTTCATTTTACCATTTAAAACTGATTCGAGACTGATTTTCAACAGACTCCTGTAAAAGCTCTACAACAAACCTGGTCCTGGAGGCACCCTAGCCAGTCAGGTTTTCAGGATACCCATAATGAATATTCATGAGAGAGATTTGCATGCACTACCTCCACTGCTCTATAACACAAGATGTGACTTTAAGAGAAAATACTTCTGATTACTACAAGGGACACACCTACCAAATTAACCATTTCTGGGGGAGAGATTTTAACCGCTCATGGATGTCTAATCACTCTGTCCTGGTGTATTATGAGACCTGCAGCCCTGGTTTTAGTGGGTAGAATCAGGGACCACAAATACCACACCACATTAGGGGGTCCTTTTACTAAACCACATTAGCACGTGTGCACACCCAACATACGTCAGTTCTGAGTTACCGCCCAGCTATCGTGTGGCCCGGGCGTTAATTTCAATTTTGATGTGCGCCCAATATGCGCGTCAGAAAATATTTTTATTTTCTAGCATGCGGACGGTAATCGGCATTCTGGCACACACTTACCATTACCACCCGGTTAACAAATGAGACTTTACTGCTAAGTCAATGGCTGGCAGTAACGTCTCAGACCCAAAATGGACACGTGCCAATTTTCATTCTACCACAAGTCCATTTTCGGCGCCCAAAAAGAGGCATTTTTTACAGGTGCGCTGAAAAATGATCCTGCGCATAGCCAAAACCCACGCCTATACTACTGCAGGCCATTTTTCAGCGCATCTTAGTAAAAGGACCCCTTAGATTGTAAGTTGAAAAGCAGGACTTGCCAAAAAGTCTCCCTCCTGGAACTGGGAAACTTTGTAGTTCGGAAGATATCCGAGGTAGATGGTGTAGCTGAGTCAGTCTGTTATTCCTGAGAAAAAGAACAAGCATTCATCATTGACATGATTAAGACACAGATGTGAACTTTAAAGAACCATTATGTATGTCTCGTGATGGTCTTTTTATGTAGTATAATTGAGCATTCCTTTTTTCTTTCAAAGGAGCATTACTTTAAATCCAACATATTTCCGGAACCATCTTCGCCAAGCCACAGTCTTCAGATCTTTAGAAAGATATCCGGAAGCTGCCAGGTCTGTTTGGTCATATTTATGCAAATATTAACATAATGTATTAGCGACTTGTCTAGTGACCTTCTTTAAACTGTAATTTTCCATGTCCACTTAATCTAGCAGGGCTCGATACAAGAAGGTGCCAATTTTGGAAGCCCTGTTTGTGATTTGCACATGTAAATACCGACAAGTGCATGTCATATAAATGTAAAAATGCCAGTTTTAAAAACTGGGATTTACACATGGAAACCATGAATACCGGTGTGTGACAAGGGAGTGTGGCATAAATATAGTTAATTCAAAAGTCAGATTCACTAATTAATACAGTTGTGAAACAAAAGTGTGACATGAATCCTTAAAAAACATTAATAGACCACTTCTAAAGTGGCTGCTGGTTTTACATGCCGGCAGACTACAGCTCTCAAGGGACAGTAGTGAAGACTCTTGAAGAAGCCTGCGCGAAACGGGTCCGTCGGGACCTCACCCCGCAAGAGAGCAGCACTGCAATAGCCGATGCAACACAACCTCATACAGCACAGAGAAGTAATTTTTGAACTGTTCTGTGTTTTTGCTGACAACGTTTGGGAGGTTTTTCAGCTTATGATCACTTTTTTGCCGTAGTGCTCTTCCTTCATAAGAATTCCGGGTAACATACCGAGTTGAGCAACGGTAATATGAAGCTTTTACTCCCTTTTTGCATACAAACTTTAGAAGTGGTCTATTAATGTTTTTTAAGGATTCATGTCACACTTTTGTTTCATAAATGTAGTTAAGACAGGCTAAAATATTTAGTGGTCCTTTTACTAAAGTACGCTGAAAAACGGGCTGCGGTACTGTAGGCACGTGTTTTGGGCATGCTCAGAAACATTTTTCAGCGCACCTGTAAAAAAAAGGCCTTTTTTATTTTTGCCAAAAATGGACGTGCGGCAAAATGAAATTGGTGCGTGTCCATTTTGGGTCTGAGACCTTACCACCAGCCATTGACCTAGCGGTAAAGACTCATGTGGTAACCAGGCGGTAATGACCTGTGCACGTCAAATGGCACTTGGCACGCGTCCAATACGCGTACCCAAAAATAAAAATGATTTTGCAATATCGGACGTATGTCAAAACCGAAATTACCGCAAGATCCACGTGGTAGCTGGGTGGTAACTCTATTTTGGTGCGTGTTGGGCGCGCTTAGAAGCTTACGCAGCATAGTAAAAGGGCCCCTTAGTTTATTCCACACTTAATATACTGCATTTCTGTAGATACAGTCATAGCGGTTTACATATACTATTTTTGCAGGTATTTTTCTGTCCCTAACGGGCTCACAATCTATTTATACCTGGGGCAATAGAGGGTTAAGGGCC
Organism: Microcaecilia unicolor; assembly: GCF_901765095.1. Taxonomy (NCBI): domain Eukaryota; kingdom Metazoa; phylum Chordata; class Amphibia; order Gymnophiona; family Siphonopidae; genus Microcaecilia; species Microcaecilia unicolor. The sequence continues at coordinate 198,948,039 of NC_044040.1, read as the reverse complement.
CTGTTTACTAAGGTGCGTTAGGATTTTTAGTGCGCCTACACTTAGCACGTGAGCTAACCATGTAGGCGCCTATACGGGTATTGTAGGCACGTACATGGTTAACGCATGTTTAAATGTTAACGTGCCTATAACGCTGCTTAGTAAACAGGACCCTAAGTGACTTGCCCAAGAAACTGGAGTGGGAATCAAGCCCAGTTCCCCAGGTCCAAAAACCCACTGCATTAACCATTTGGCCACTCCTCTACCCCATGTAGAGGAATGGCCACGCATTCAAAAATGCATGGGATAAACATAAAGGAATTCTGTTCAGAAGGAATGGATCCTCAGAAGCTTAGCGGAGATTGGGTAGCAGAGCCGGGGGGAGGCGGAGCTAGTGGTTGGGAGGCGGGACTAGTGCTGATCAGACTTCTACGGTCTGTCCCCTGAAAATGGAAGATACAAATCAAGGTCAGGTATACACATAAAGTAGCACATATGAGTTTATCTTGTTGGGCAGACTGGATGGACCATACAGGTCTTTCTCTGCCGTCATCTACTATGTTACCACGTTACTATGTGTGCATTGCTCATTTCAGAAGGGGAATGCATGTCTAAGCTCACCATTCTGAAGATCAGAATTTACAGCTGCTCCCTAGAATGTCTGGGCTTTCTGAAAGTGCTCATTTTGGGCAGCGCTCTACAGGAGGGATCAAGGGATGTTGCCCCTTAATCCCCCTGTTGTCTCCTCCTCCAAATTCTCCCAAATTCTGCTGAAAGATTGCAGGATCTGTATGTAATTGAGCATGTATTGATGTGGAGGTTTAAGTACGTAATGGTCATAACACAACCCTTCCGCTTCATGATTCCCTAATGTGAATATTCCACAAGAACTTTATCTTACCACGACATCATTTTGTATTTGCTCACTCCGGAGTTTGTGAACGCCTCTCCGGTACCATGTAAGCCACATTGAGCCTGCAAATAGGTGGGAAAACGTGGGATGCAAATGCAACAAACAAATAAATAAATAAAATGGCACACATACTTGTCTATATGTCTGAATACCGACATACATGTGCAACACGTGGAAGGACATTTTCGATATGACGTCTAAGTCCGACTTTGGATGTTTTGCAAAAAATATCCAAAATCTAAATAGAAAAGAAGATCATTTTCAAAAAAGAAAAACATCTATCTTTTTTCCCGAAAATACTGTTTTGAACAAGGTTTTGTGATTTGGATGTTTTGTTTTTTGGTCCATTTAAAAAAACAAAAACGTCCACGTGCAAAACGCACACAATCAAGCCATTGTGATGTAGGAGGAGCCAGCATTTTTAGTAGACTGGTCCCCCAAACATCCCAGGAGATAAATGGGGCACCCTAGGGGGCACTGCAGTGGACTCCCAGATACACATCTCACCGTTGCTCCCTTATTTGGTCTGCTGAACCCCCCAAAACCCACTACCCCCAACTATACACCACTACAGTAGCCCTTATGGGTGAAGGAGGCACCTATATGTGGGTAAAGTGGGTTTCTGGTGAGTTTTGGAGGGCTCACAGTTTCCACCACAAATGTAACAGATAGAGGGAGATAGGGACCAGAGTCCCCCATGCCATGGTGCATTGCTTTGACCACTACACTACTCCAGGGACTTGCATTCTGCTCTAATAGACCTGGCTCTAACATCTGAGGCTGGCATAGAGGCTGGTAAGTCATATTTTTATTCACATTTTTTGGGGGTGGGAGGGGACCAGTGACCACTGGGGGGGGTATTGGGGATTTTGATTTTATTTTTGTTACATTTGTACCCCGCGCTTTCCCACTCATGGCAGGTTCAATGCGGTGGGCAATGGAGGATTAAGTGACTTGCCCAGAGTCACAAGGAGCTGCCTGTGCCAGGAATCAAACTCAGTTCCTCAGTTCCCCAGGACCAAAGTCCACCACCCTAACCACTAGGCCACTCCTCCACATACACCCCTGGTTCCCTCCAGTGGTCATTTAGGGCACCCTTTTGTGCCTTATTCGTTATAAAAACAGGTCTAGCTCAAAACGTCTTAGTTTTAGTCCTGGACGTTTTGATTTTGTTCCATTATGGCTGTAAAACATCCAAGTCTTAGGAACGCCCAGATCCCATCCTTAATATGCCCCCGACACGCCCCCTTGTGTTTTGAATGTACTTCTGACGGACTTCATAGAAAAACATCTAAAAATTGTTTTTGAAAATATTGATTTGGATGTTTTCGTGAGAAAAACATCCAAATGCTGCTCTTTTTAGACGTTTATCTCTTTTGAAAATGAGCTCTTTAGACAAGTAGCCCATGTAAACACATCCATTCTTGCATCCTTTTTTATTTTAGAAGAGGCTCTACGTTGGCAGACCCTTTTCTAACTTACTAGTGGAAATTGACACATCTAGACTTGGACGTCTCCATTCCTATTTCTATGTTGCTTCACATCATCCTTTCCACGAGACATTTTGCAACATACTACTACTACTTAGCATTTCTATAGCGCTGCCAGGGTTACGCAGCGCTGTACAAGTTTAACATGGGGAAGGACCGTCCCTGCTCAAAAGAGCTTACAATCTAAAGGTTACAAACTATGTAGTCAGTGTAGGTATCATGAGTGGGGAAGGTGGTTATGCGCCAAAAGCAAGGGAGAAGAGATGGGCTTTGAGTAAGGACTTGAAGATGGGCAGGGAGGGCGCATGACGTTTGGGCTCGGGAAGGCTGTTCCAGGCATATGGTGATGCGAGGCAGAAGGGGCGGAGTCTGGAGTTAGCGGTGGTGGAGAAGGGTACAGATAGGAGTGATTTGTCCTGAGAGCGGAGGTTACAGGTGGGAACATACGGGGAGAGGAGTGTAGAGAGGTACTGGGGGGCTGCAGATTGAGTGCATTTGAAGGTTAAAAGGAGAAGCTTGAACTGTATACGGTAGCGGATCGGGAGCCAGTGAAGTGACTTGAGGAGAGGGGTGATATGAGAGTATCGGTTCACGCGGTAGATAAGACGTGCGGCAGAATTTTGGACAGATTGAAGGGGGGATAGATGGTTAAGCGGGAGGCCAATGAGAAGAAGGTTACAATAGTCAAGACGAGAGGTGACGAGCGAGTGGATAAGGGTTCGGGTGGTCTGTTCAGAGAGGAATGGGCGAATTTTGCTAATATTATAGAGGAAGAAGCAACAGGTCTTAGCTGTCTGCTGGATATGGGCAGAGAAGGAGAGGGAGGAGTCTCATTGTTGTAGTTATTGGCTGCTGTAAATATACACTGACTCCCTTCCAAATCTACATTTTTATTTTCCAACTCTGGACATAATTCAGAACAATTCCAGGCTGGTTATCTCAGATGCCAATATCCAGATTACTTCAACTTTAATTCCTATCTGTAACTCGGATTATTAGAGCATGGTCATGTAGCTACTGTGAATTTGTTGCCCAAACAGATTTTAATGAAAGGGATATTAAGATTGTGATAAATCATTCTACTCACCTTCTTCGTTGAAAGCTGGATATATAGGTGCTAGCTTACACTGGAGGGCAGAGACAAACTCAGAAACCCAACTCAAACAGGAAAATCTTGAGAGAGTTTTATTTCCTAAAAATATTTGAAATTGTGGGATAGCAAATTTGAACATAAATATATGGTTGGATTAATGAAAAGTGCTACTGTGGACTTGCAGCATGGAGAGAGCATTTGTGAGATCATTTCACAGAGGGATCACAGGACACTTGAGAAAATATTTGGGGGATAAAACAACATTGAACAGAAAAAAGAGAATAACACAAATGGGAATTATGTAAATGTAATTTGTTTTCGAGTTTTGGAATACCCTAATGAAGGTTCATCTTTAAAACCCAAATGCCAAGTATTATGTAAGGTACTCGGGATCTCAAAGCTGACCCTGCCAATGCTTTAAATTATTTTCCTATATCTAACGTCCCCTTTGTTTTAAAAGTCACTGAGAAATTTGTAACTGCCCAATTCTTCAACTTGTTTGAGAAAAGATCAATGGCTTGCACCTCACACAAACTGGTTTTTGCACACAATAATACACTGAGCATTCATTGCTTGAGCTGTTAGATTTTCTTACTATTAACTTAAGTGCCGTTTTAGCGGCCATTTTCATTTGAATATCGGGCGGTATGTACCCACCAGAGTGCATGTGTAGTTTAATATGTGCACTTCTGCTGAAAATGAAATCCAGGGGCGTAGCCAGACTTTAACGGTACGGGGATCCAGAGCCGAGGTGAGGGGGCACATTTTAGCCCCCCCCCCTGGCGCCTCTGACCCCCCCTCCCATTGCCAACACTGACCCCCCCCATTGCCGACACCTCCCCCGCCCACCATTACCGACACCTCCAACAACTTTGACCCCCCCCCTGCCGATGACCCTCTCGACCCCCCGCCCGCCGTCGCCTACCTTTGCTAGCAGGGGACCCCAACCCCCGCCAGCCGGTCTTCTTCCTTCGTTTGGTTTCTTCTGACTGAGTCTGACGTCCTGCACGTACAACATGCAGGACGTCAGACTCAGTCAGAAGAAACCAAACGAAGGAAGAAGACTTCGGCTGGCGGGGATTGGGGTCCCCCGCCAGCACAGGTAGCAGGCGGTGGGTTGGCAGTGGGAGGGGTGTTGAGAGGGTCGCCGGCAGGGGTGTCCAGGCCCAAATCTACAGGGGCCCAGGCCCCCATGGCCCCATAGCAGCTACGTCCCTGGATTAGGCGTCCAGCACTGTATCAGTCATGTAAGAGCCATTTGAAAACTGATCGCTTTGTTTCTTGCCCTCTGGCCCTCTCGTTCGATCACTAGGGTTTACTTTTTTATGCATGCTGATGACACCCAACTGCTGGCTGGTGTGGATTCAGACTCCCCTGAACAAAATTTCAGACATTTCACTGAAACTGAAGAAAATTGCAGAGTGGCTGTCTAGGAATGAGCTTAAGTTGAATCCCAGGAAAATGGATACTGTTATTTTCTCTTGAGGCAACACTTGACTGCTTTAGCACGTGCCTTCCCTTCATGGTATCCAAATTTCATTGAAGGAATCTGACAAGATTTTGGGTGGCACTTTGAACAGGCAACTTAACTTTGACATATTTTTCAAATCTAGTGAAAAAGTCATCTTTTGCCCTAAAACAAATCTGGGCAGCTTGTTCCCTGCTGGATAAAAATGCTTTATACAGTGGAGGAGTGGCCTAGTGGTTAGAGCACTGGTCGTGCAATCCAGAGGTGGCCGGTTCAAATCCCACTACTGCTCCTTGTGATGTTGGGCAAGTCGCTTAACTGTCCATTGCCTCAGGTACAAACTTAGATTGTGAGCCCTTCTGGGACAGAGAAATATCCAGAGTACCTGAATGTAACTCACCTTGCACTACAACTGAAAAAGGTTTGAGCAAAATCTAAATTAATAATTATTCAGATCTCTGCAATAAACCTTTAAGATGAATGTAATTCCCTCTTCTCAGGGCCTGATGTCCTCTCACATTAGGAGATTACAGGCTATCCCTAACAGTGAGCTCAAGTCACCCGCCACCCCCGCCCTCACAACTGATGAAAGAGCACCAGCTGCCAATTTCTTTTTAGAATTCCATTCAGAATTCTCACTATAACTCACCAGGTTTTCTATACAGATATGCTTGTCTTCTTGACTAGTTTGCTGATCCCCTATTCACCTTTGTGGTTACTTCGGTCCTCACACCATAATCTAATTGTTATTCTGTTGTACCATCAAATCTGGTTTGGTTCCAATAGGTTTTCAGTGCACTGGCCCCTTCCCTTTGCAATTGTTTTCCATTAGATATAAGACTAGAGATTTTGAGGAAGAAGTTTAAATAATCCTTGATGACCACCTATTGCTTTGGATAAGCATTTCCACCTGACTTGGCCTATCAGTCACTGCCTCCCTGTATTCAGTGTGTGGCTTTATGGTTCTGTCACCTGGCATTCTGGCACTGCGTTTTATCTTTTGCCTTCGCTCCGTGTGTATACGTTTCTTTGATTGTCAGTCTAGTTTTCATTATGTTGCTTTCCTGTGTTTCTCTCTACTTGCCCCCCCTCCCTTTTTTTTTTGTTAATATTGTAAGTCACTTCAATTTTCTGAGATGCAGTATATCAAATAAAGGTGAAACTTGAAATATATAAGCTATAACTGTACAACAGGATGCAGCAAACCTTTGGAAGAGCATGATAAGGCACAAAAGACAGACAAAATGAATAGTCTAGGGTGACAACATAAAAAATTGTTCAATTTCTAGAAACAGAGGTGAAGCAAAGTGGAAAACTGAGCACAGAAAGAACTGGTACATCATAGTTTCCTGCCGTCATAGCAAAGACTTAATAATGAGAATAAATAAACCTTATTTTTACAAGTGCCTGGATATGAGATTTCTCTCTAGCAGGATCTAAAATGGCAAATGAGCCTGTTATAAAACGCCTACCCCATGGCAAAAGTTCTGATATACATAACATTATTGCTCACAGTATAGCAAGTGAAAGGGTAAAACATTTTAATAAACATATTAATTGCTCAGAGAGGCTCATCTTATGTGCACAACTAGCTTGAATTATAATGGTTAGAATCTCTCCCTTATATGGTGTGAAGTCACACCCAGCATATCCCAGGATGCACTGGGCAAGGATGGGCGCCACCATTTTCGAGACGGCGCTGCTGGAAGAGGAGGGAGTCTATCTCCCTCCTCCAACAAAGGTACAGGGGGGGTGGTGGGGAAGAGGGCCACTAGACCAGGTCGGGGAGGGTTGATTTGCGGCCCACTGGGCCACTATGGTTTTACTTGGGGAGATGCTAGGGGGGTTAGGGAGGCTGGAAACCCACTGGATCTCCAGCCACCTCTGAACTTGTGTAGGGGGAGTCGGGAGGACTGGAGGTCCGCTGGACCTCCAGCCCCCATGTCTCTGGCTCAGGGTGGGGGTATTATGCCACCAGGGCCATGCTGTTTGGGGTCTGGTGGTCCCACGGACCTCCAGCCCCTGTGTTTGACAGGTCTGGGCTTTTGACAGCCTAGAGCTGTCAAACAAGTGTGGGAGGATTAGGCAGAATCCTCACGCACTTTACCCTATGATCAGAGATAATAGCACACATAAATTTGCATGCTACTATCTGTGATCATAGGGGCGGTAAAGGCCCCCACTGTTCCAGAGGTATTTTTAGAGTGCTGTTTTGATCATCTGGGCAAGATTAGCATAGGGGTCAATATTCAAAGTGATTTAAGCGGTCAGACCAGTTAAATCACTTCTGTGCTGCTATCCACTGATATTTAATGGTGCTAACTGGTTAGTTCAGCTGAATATCAGCACTGATTTCTAAGCTGAATGCCCATTATTTTGTAGGTAGTCCAGGGGTAGATATTCAGCATTTAATCACCTATGTTAAGCAGCTAAATCAGACTGCATAAGATACAGTCCTAGAAGTTTGTATTTCATTTATGGTGACCCCTGAGGAAGACTTTATGCTGAAACACAGCCCATGTTGGGTCATGATTGTTTATGCCCCTGGCAGATCAAGATTATATACCTGCTTGTTCACTCCCTGAAGAATAAAGAGCTTTTAGAAGCCTGGACTTCACTTCTTGTCTGATTACCTTGGAACATTTTTCTTCTCCTCCATCTTGGTGCTTCTGATTTAGTCCACCATGGACTGTTGTTGGGCTGTTGTCATAGAATTGGTATTATAGGAGCAGTTGAGTAGATTAGATCTTTTTTTTATGGGAAGACATCGCATAATGAATATAGAAAGCATGCAGCTGAATGTAGTATGCCACAAGGAATCTCATTGTCTCCTTTACTTTTCAGCATTTTTCTGTGCCCTCTTGGTGTCTTTACCTGTTCTTTGGGTACATCAGTTAACTTGTATGTGAATAACCTAGTACCCTAGTGATAGCAGATAAAGACCAGCATTGCCCATCTAGTCTGCCCAGTAAGGTGGAGGAGGATTAATCAAAAGCTGGCAATTATGGTACAAAGAACATAAAATATTGTTTTATTGTTGTAGAAAGAAAAGACAGAGGTGTTATGGGTTACTAGAATAAGCAAGATTTTGTTCTCCCCGTTTCCCCCCTAACATGGAAGATAAAGCACAAGTTGGTGGTGGATGTTGATAACGTGAAGGATTTGGGGCGGTTCTGGATGGGTGTTTTGCTTTAGAATCATAAGCGTTTTTGCAGTTGAGAGAGTTGAGAAAGTAAAGACTCATTGAGCATTGACAGTGGTTATTTGTCAGGAAGAATTCAGTAATATCATGGAGACTAATATCTTTGAGGTGTTCTCAGCATGCCTTGCTGTCATACCTTTGCAAAGGAAGACTTTGTGATAAAGGGCCCTGATCTATGGAATTCCATGCCTTTGGAGTTGACAGTAGAGGAGGATGATATGAAATTTCATGAACCTCTGATGAAGTGGAGAGATTGCGATGATGGTTGGTGAAGTCTGATCAGGGAGATATTATCTGTGACATATTAGTATAGGCAAGATGTGTCTGATGGGTGGGTGGAGTTGGTAATCTTTCTGTTTTCTGGGGAATTTATTTGTGGATTGGGTCTTCTGTAAGAGGAATTGGTATTTTTATTGTTTTCAATTGTTTGTTATATAGTTTTTAATTGCACTGGGGATGCAGTATATAAGTAATAAATGAAATGAAATGAAATATTCAGAACTGCTACCTAAATGAATAGCGGTGCAGAATGTATGGGTTAAGCCACAGACACTGGTAAACTTATTTGGGTCACCATGTTGACTCCTTTGCAACCCTGAGCAAGTTACTCAAACACTTGTGCTTATGCTTAGGTTGTAAGTTTTCAGAGCATAACAATTATAACTATTTGAATAATATTGCATAGTAATGTATACAGTAGTGATAGTAAATGCATATAGTTAACATCCTTCTTTGAGAACATCCACTAAAGGTTTCCCATGCATTATGCCCATAACCTTTTGTGCCAAGATTTGTTGACTTGTGGCCAGTGGCGTAGCCAGACACCCAATTTTGGGTGGGCCTGGGCCCAAGATGGGTGGGCAGAAGAATGCCACCTTGTCCCATAAGTGATTTAGTCTCTCCTTCTCTCACCTACATGCCATATGGTCTCTCAAACATTCCCCCCTTCCCCTGCATACATTTTAAATAGCAGATTTTCACTAGCAGCGAGCAGTAACTAATACACACTGCTCATCTTGACCCCATAGCCTTCCATCTGATGCAACTTCCTGTTTCCGCATAGGCAGGAATACATCAGAGGGAAGGCTGTGGGGCCGGTACAAGCAGTATGTATCAGTCGCTGCTCACTGCAGGTGAAGATCTACTATTTACAAGGTATGCAGGAGGGACAGTTGTTGAGAGTTTTTGGCTGGTGGAGCTTGGGGATTCCTGCCATCCACATCATAGGTTTGCTACTACTGGGTAGGCCTGAGCCCAATGTGGATGGGCCTGGGTCCACCCAAGCCCACCCTTGGCTACGCCACTGCTTGTGGCTGAGCCACAAAGGCTGATAACTAGCAAAGTGAGCTCCGAGAAGCATGTCCACAAGCAGCAGAAGGTGAAGCTCCCCTCCCCCCCCCAGGAGACCATTGGAGTCCAGTCAGACACACCCTTGCTAGTTCAACACTTTATGCTGTGCCCAACCTGTGTCTACTTCTATCCCAGCTCTTTGTACTGGTTCAGTACAAGTTCTTCCCTATCTGCTTCACACTTGATTCCTGCTCTACCCTTGGTTCCCATCTCATACCTGATTCTTGCAGCTTGGTTGGTTCCCACTCTGTCTCATGATTCCTGCTCCATAGCTGGTTCCTGGTCTTTGCCTGGTTTCCATCTTGCTTGACTCTACCCTGGACCTAACCTTCTCCATCCATAATCTTCCCCAAGAATGTTCTTGACACCCTCTCCAATGACTTTGAAATGTATTCCATTTGTATTGATCCAAAGTTAAATCTGCACTATACAGCACTTTTTTTTTTTTTTCAAACAAAGGTTCTGCTGCAAAGTGAAAAAAAAAATCAAGTTTTCATAATACCCTAAATAAATATGCATGAGATAAATTTGCATACAATGAACTGATTACCATGATTTGCATCTGCCTTGATTAGGCTAAAATTGAAAAAAGTACACAACAGCAACAGACTGAAACTGAGTACCTGTGTGCTAATATTTTATTCTGATATTGATTAACCTTTCATTCTATTTCTCTCCTATAACCATCCATGTAAAACTACTGCATGTTAATTAGAACCTATATAATTTCAAATTGCCTCTTGTTATTTTTGTAGATTAAATTACAAGGTGAACTACTGTTTCACTTATTGTAATTGGAGCACTGCATATATGCAAATACAGTCCATTTTTTTTTACAGCTATTCGTTCTTGTATTCCACAATTATCCAAAAATAAGTTTTGGTTCATTGTGACTTACAGTAGGAATTGGAGGTAAAATTCCTTGACAAAAATCAAGGACCGTTTTATGGAGCTGCAGGTACAGGAACCAACAAGAGGAGGAAAAACTCTAGACCTAGTCCTTATTGGAGCAAATGATCGGGTGCAGGAAGTAATGGTGCTGGGGCCGCTTGATAACCGTGACCATAACATGATCAGATTTGATATCGGCTTTGGAGTAAGTACACACAGGAAATCCAATATGTTAGCATTTAACTTTCAAGAAGGAGACTATGATAAAATGAGAAGAACAGTGAAAAAAAACTTAGGGCATCTTTTACTAAGGCATGCCCATGTTTTTAGCGTGCACTAAAATTGTGGGCGCGCTAAACGTTAGAGACGCCCACAGGAATGCATTGGCGTCTCTAACGTTTAGTGCTCCTACAGTTTCAGCACGCGCCAAAATTTTGAGCGCGCCTTCGTAAAAGACCCCCTTAGAGAGCAACTGCAAAGGTCAAAAACTTACATCAGGCTTGGATGCTGTTCAAAAATGCCATCCTGGAAGCCCAGGCCAAATATATTCCGTGTATTAAAAAAGGAGGAAGGAAGAACAAACAGCAGCCGGCATGGTTAAAAAGTGAGATGAAGGAAGCTATTAGAGCTAAAAGAAAATCCTTCAAAAAATGGAAGAAAGATCCAACTGAAAATAATAAGAAACAGCACAAGGAATGTCAAGTCAACTGCAAAGTGCTGATAAGGAAGGCAAAGAGGGACTTTGAAAAAAAAGATTACGTTGGAGGCAAAAATACATGGAGGGGCATTTTCGAAGGGGGGACGCCCATCTCTAAGGACGCCCATCGCTGAGGACGTAACCGCAAAGGGGCGGGGCATCCCGTATTATCAAAACAAGATGGGCATCCATCTTTCGTTTGATAATACAATTGGGGACGCCCAAATCTCAACATTTAGGTCAACCTAAGAGATGGTGTCAGAAGATGGGCGTCCTTCTCTTTTGATTATGCTGCTGATAGTAAAACTTTTTTTAGGTAAATTAAAAACAAGAAGCTGGTAAAAGAATCAGTTGGACTGCTAGATGACTGAGGGGTAAAAGGGGCGATCAGGGAAGACAAAGCCATAGCAGAGAGAATAAATGAATTCTTTGCTTCAGTGTTCACCAAGGAAGATTTGGGAGAGATACCAGTGCCACAAATGGTATTCAAAGCTGACAAGTTAGAGAAACTGAATGAAATCCCTATAAACTGGGAAGATGTAATGTTGCAATTTGACAAATTGATGAGTAGCAAATCTCCTGGACTGAATGGTATTCATCCCAGAGTACTGATAGAATTGAAAAATGAAGTAATATGTAATTTATCTTTAAAATCAAGCATGGTACCCGAAGATTGGAGGGTAGCCAATGTAACGCTGATTTTTAAGAAAGGTTCCAGAGGAGATCCAGGAAATTTATAGACCGGTGAGCCTGACGTCGGTGCCGGGCAAAATGGTAGAGACTATTATTAAGAACAAAATTATAGAGCATATTCAAAAGCATGGATTAATGAGACAAAGTCAACATGGATTTAGTGAAGGGAAATCTTGTCTCACCAATCTACTACATTTCTTTGAAGGGGTGAACAAACATGTGGATAAAGGTGAACTGGTCAATATTGTGTATCTGGATTTTCAAAAGGCGTATGACAAAGTACCTCAGTCAGTAAGTGGACAGGATATTTTTAACTGAATTTGAAATGTCAGTAAGATACGCTAATAATGCAACTGGTGTTTTGGGCTCTACCAGAGGAAATTGGAGAATCATGGGATAGGAGGTAGTGTCCTATTGTGGATTAAAAACTGGTTAAAAGATAGACAAACAGAGAGTAGGGTTAAATGGTCAGTATTCTCAATAGGAGATGGGAGTAACTAGTGAGGCAATTACTGTTGCTGATGACACAAAGTTATTCAAAGTTGTTAAATCGCAAGAGGATTGTGAAAAATTACAGGAGGATTTTACGAGACTGGAAGACTGGGCATCTAAATGGCAGATGACGTTTAATGTAAGCAAGTACATAAGTACATAAGTAATGCCATACTGGGAAAAGACCAAGGGTCCATCGAGCCCAGCATCCTGTTCACGACAGCAGCCAATCCAGGCCAAGGGCACCTGGCGAGCTTCCCAAACGTACAAACATTCTATACATGTTATTCCTGGAATTGTGGATTTTTCCCAAGTCCATTTAGTAGCGGTTTATGGACTTGTCCTTTAGGAAACCGTCCAACCCCTTTTTAAACTCTGCTAAGCTAACCGCCTTTACCACTTTCTCCGGCAATGAATTCCAGAGTTTAATTATACGTTGGGTGAAGAAAATGTTTCTCCGATTTGTTTTAAATTTACTACACTGTAGTTTCATCGCATGCCCCCTAGTCCTAGTATTTTTGGAAAGAGTGAACAGATGCTTCACATCCACCTGTTCCACTTCACTCATTATTTTATATACCTTTATCATGTCTCCCCTCAGCCGTCTCTTCTCCAAGCTGAATAGCCCTAGCCTCCTTAATCTTTTTTCATAGGGAAGTCGTCCCATCCCCGCTATCATTTTAGTCGCCTTCGCTGCACCTTTTCCAATTCTACTATATCTTTCTTGAGATGCGGTGACCAGAATTGAACACAATACTCAAGGTGTGGTCGCACCATGGAGCGATACAACGGCATTATAACATCCTCACATCTGTTTTCCATATCTTTCCTAATAATACCCAACATTCTATTCGCTTTCCTAGTCGCAGCAGCACACTGAGCAGAAGGTTTCAGCGTATTATCGACGACGACACCCAGATCCCTTTCTTGGTCTGTAACTCCTAACGTGGAACCTTGCATGACGTAGCTATAATTCGGGTTCTTTTTTCCCACATGCATCACCTTGCACTTGCTCACATTAAACGTCATCTGCCATTTAGCCGCCCAGTCTCCCAGTCTCGTAAGGTCCTCTTGTAATTTTTCACAATCCTGTCGCGATTTAACAACTTTGACAACTTGGGGTGCAAAGTGATTCATGTGAGAAAGTGGAACCTGAATTACAGATACATAATGCAAGGTTCCACATTAGGAGTAACCGACCAGGAAAGGGATCTAGGCATCATCGTTGATGATACGTTGAAATCCTTCCAGTAATCTGCCTCAAAGAGTACCCCAAACCAGGAGTAGAGGGGTGACTGCGAAAAAATGAAAATGAATTCACACATTAGTTAACTTTTATTTATTTTTTATTTATTTATTAGGATTTATTTACCGCCTTTTTGAAGGAATTCACTCAAGGCGGTGTATAGCAAGAAAACTTTATCATATATCTTGTCATCTCACATCTTCCTTGCACATGTATTTCTACACATGAAATCTAAGAGCAGTCCCACAGTTTGAAGTATGAAAGTCAAAAGTACACACATAATTAAAAGATCCATACCATAAGTGTGGAAACCTTTTTCCCACAGGTGTGAAGCTGTGATAAGGTGTAGACTCATGAATAAACAGACGATACTTCAGATGGTCTAATCATTTCTTGTGAAACAAATGAAACGACACAGCTCTGTTTCAGCCAACAAGGCCTGCATCAGGAGTCTGTTACAAAAAATATGTAAATAATCATAATAAATACATTTAAAATAAACAAAAGATAACAAATGTTAAAAACAACATAAGATCAAAAACACAAAAGTGAATGATAAAATATAATGAACTTTAACACAGTAATCCAGATCAACAGCCATAATATCTTACAAACAGAGAATCAGATATTATGGCTGTTGATCTGGATTACTGAAGCATCGTCTGCTTATTCTCGAGTCATCTACGCTGTTGTGTTACATATTTCCTATCTTGCAAGGATTTGCTTCTTCTGTGTATACAAAAAGGCGTAGACTTCTATCACTCTATTTTAGTCAGTACCAGTGGCGTTCCTTGGCTGGCTGACACCCGGGGCGGATCGCTGATGTGCCCCCCCCCCGGGTGCAGCGCGACCCCCCTCCCCGGTGAAATTACACCCCCCCCCCCCAGTGCATTTTTACTTGCTGGGGGGGGGGGGGTGCCGCGCGCCTGTAGGCTCCGAGTCCGCTCGTTCCCTCGCTGCTGCTCCCTCTGCCCCGGAACAGGAAGTAACCTATCTTTGCCCAGTTACCTATCCAGACACTGGTATGGAATTTCAGATGATATCCAGATAATTTTCCATGGATCTTCAGATCCCTCAAAGAGGGTAGTGCTGCAGAGGGATTTTAAAGCATTCTCCCCCAGATTCCATATATGGCACCTAAACAAAACCATGTGTAAACCAAAATGTATTCTACAACACTGCGCATAATTTAATTGGTTAACTAGCTAATCAGCTATGTTAATTGGATGTTAAGCAATTATCAGCACTAATTGGGATTAATTGAGATTTACGTACCTAAGTTCTAAGTCACATAGTTGGAAAGGGGTGTGGCCATGGGCAGGGCATGGGTTTTTCTAAAATCTATGCACATTATTATAGAATACATACGATCTGTGCTTAATGTATAGAATGTAGGTTTGGGAAGCTCGCCAGGTGCCCTTGACCTGGATTGGCCGCTGTCGGGGACAGGATGCTGGGCTCGATGGACCCTTGGTCTTTTCCCAGTGTGGCATAACTTATGTACTTATGTCCTCTACTTGGCTCACTTTTATTACATAGAGCAGTGATTTAACCTATTGTGATGTCATAGTGGCTCATTCCACCAATAAGAGCCAACCTCATTAGTGATGTCACAATGGCTTGATTGTATAGAATGTTTGTGCATTTGGGAAGCTTGCCAGGTGCCCTTGGCCTGGATTGGCCGCTGTCGTGGACAGGATGCTGGGCTCGATGGACCCTTGGTCTTTTCCCAATGTGGCATTACTTATGTACTTATGTAATTTAGGAGTCAGGATTTTCACCAAGTAAAACGTGGCCTAAATGGATGCGACCAAATTTGATCACATGGAGAGCCGCTCGGTGTTTTCTATATACTGCGTGGAAAGTTAGGTCTATTCTATAATATTTAAGCATAGTTTAGAGAATATACCTAGGCCTAATTTTATTCTGCGCAGATTTTTCAGGTGCATATATAGAATTTGGCCCTCTGTGGCTACAGAAATCATTATCAGATGAAAATCATGTTTTAAGAGGGCTCCGTATTCAACAGAGCAGGTAGGAAATGCAGCCTGTCCTTCCTTCATATCCATGTTCCTATTAGATCACGGACTGTCAAAGAAAGTTACATCAAAGAATTGCCTGATTGGTTTCCACAGGCCAGGAGCACAAAAGCCCCATGTCTGCCTTCCTTCTTAACAGCACAATGTGTCACTATCAGACAAACTCAAAGTCTTTTTACTTTCACTGGCTCTTAGCACTCTGCATACCCGGGGAGCAGAGTATGAGACATTTTCTGAAAGGATATTACTTTCAATAAGACATCTATGCCATAAAACAGGGCGCAGTGTTTTTCTCAATTCAATTTACAAACATAGCAGAGAAGAATTAATGTACAGGTAATGATAAGTAAAACACACACACACAACAGGCTGATAGCATCACATCAATCACATCATTGTTGGTCATAGCAATTACATGCACTTCGTTATTATGCTTTTAATTGTGTAAAATGACATTTTGGAATCACATCCAGCCTCATTTAATTGGATTGACAGTATTTAGAGTACCTAAATACATTGAACAGATTTTTATGCAGGCGTACTGGTTCGCGGGCTTTTTAACAACAAGAGCTTACCAGGTCTCAGTGAACTCGGTTACTTCTGATCTGTGGAAGGCCTCCTGTGGGGTTCCGCAGGGCTCCCCACTTTCACCAGCCTTAATCAATATTATGTTGATGCCTTTAGCTGCTGCTCTCGCAAAACTGGACCTTAACCCTTTCATCTATGCCGACGATATTACCGTCTACATTCCCTTTCGCACCACCGTGTCAGAAATTGTTCACCTCATTGATGCCTGCTTCTCCACCTTAGAACATTGGGCTCAGGTCTTCCGTTTCAAATTAAACAAGGACAAAACACAGTGTCTCATCCTCTCGTCCATCCACACTCCAGTAACTGACACGGTGCTCCCAGTATTGGGCTCTGTCCTTCCGATTGCCACAAGCCTGCGGCTTTTAGGAGTGCAACTGGACACACACCTCCAGCTGGACAATCATGTGCACTTGAAAAAATGTTTCACGCCATGTGGAGGCTTCGGCGTATCAGATACTTCCTTACTAGAGATTTGTTCTGCACACTTGTCCACTGGCTTGTCCTCTCCCACTTGGACTATTGCAGCGGAATTTACGCGGGCTGCCAGGCCTCTGTTGAAAAAGTTCCAAACAGTTCAGAACACTGCTGCGAGACTCATCCTGAGAGAGCAACACTTTGCACATGCCGAACCCTTACGGTTCAAATTACACTGGTTGCCTGTTCAGGAGCGCATTGCCTTTAAACTCTGCTCCTTGACCCATAAAATTATCTATGGGTTTGCCCCGGAGTATATGCACCCCTTGATCGACCTCCCGCCCAGGAATGCCAACCCTGCTGCTCGTTCCTTCCTCCACCTTCACTTCCCAAACTGTAAGGGTGTCAAGTACAAGAGGATCTTCGCCTCGTCTTTCCGCTATTGGAGTCCTAAGCACTGGAATTCTCTCCCGCAACACCTTAAAACTCAAGCGGACCACGCCCTCTTCAAGAAGTTGTTGAAGACCTACTTCTTTGCCAAGACCTACTCCTCACTTTATACCGCTGCTTGATGCACCCTCCCTGGCTCCTACCCTGCTAGTTCACCCTGTTAGATGCTTCTCCCCCTGCATACTCCTTGTATATTCTTCTAAGTTTTCCTATTCTGTATTTTATTTAATGTTTGTAAGCCACATTGTGCCTGCATGAGTGGGAAAATGTGGGATATAAGTGAACAATAAATAAATAAATAAAAGTAAACTGTTTGTTTTAAGGTATGTTATAGTCATGCGTCATGCGTAAACATTTCTTCCTTTCTATAACAGTTGTTAATATGCAAGTTAAATAAGGGCGATGTTGCAGCAGGGTTCCACAATCAGACCCTGAAATGAGCGACACTGTCTCCGAATTCTATACAGGTCACCCAAAGTTAGACTCTCAAGTGCATGCATAAACGAATTAGCCAATTAGGTGCTAATTGGCATTAAAATAGAATTAATTGGCACTAATTTGGATTTACTCACTCATCTGTCTACGTGCTACTCTATAACGCTGCATGTCCAAAGTGTCCCGTGCACAATCCAAAAGGGGCCATGGCCAGGGGATGGGACTGGGCGGGTCAGGGGTATTCCAAATATTGAGGCACTGTGGGCCAGATTCTATGTAAGGCATCTAAAAAATCCACGCGGCAAACATTTCTGCCTAAGCGTATTCTATAAGCCATGACTAGATTTAGATACGGTATATAGAATACGCTTAGTTGATATCCCAGAGCCTAAAACTACGCGCCTCCATTTACACTAATGAAAATGTGTTGTAAATCCCTGCGTGGAAATTTACACGCACTGGGCCATATTCTATTACTATGCGCGTACATTTTGGAGCACCCATGAAACACCCATTTCCCTGCCTATAACCATGCCCTTTTTGAACTGCACGCCTTAGAATTTAGGCGCCATTCATTACAGGAATATGCTTAGTCAGCTGTGCGTGTAAATTCTAATTATTGCCAATTAGTGCTCAGTATTGCTTGTTACGTGCTGTTATCAGTGCTGATTAGCTTCTTAAGCCAATTAATTTACGTGTGTTGGTAATGAATACGCTTAGATTTCAGCACAGAACCCTAGGCGCGCTATATAAAATCCGACAGTGTGTTATAAAATATCGGGGTTACACGCCCAACTTGCTCACCAGGATTTACACCAAATTTCAGAGGCGTAAAACCTTGCTCCCAAAATTACTTTAAGCGCAATTCTATGAAGAGTACGCAGCCTGGAACACCCATTGATTATTCCTAGTGCCTAAATTTTAAGCGTCTTTTACAGAATTTACCCCGTGAAGGCAATCCTTCTTCTAGCAGCAGTTTAAAATGTGTATAAAATCTAATTAGAAATAAACTTTTGGAGGAGGGATAAAATAATGTTGTTTTCGGATTTATGTGAATACTATTCATGTTCTGAAAATACGTGAAGAATGTTTCGTAGAATTTGTAAGAATTCATTCTAACAAGAGATCTGTTCAACTTAGAAAAGAACTATAAATGAACCTCCATTTCATGGAGGTTTCAGATCTTAGATAAATGACAGATCTATTTTAAATATTGCCCTTGTGCGTTTGTGAAATTCACTCGTGTATTCTGTCCTTTTTTATTAGGAGCGCTATGATTGCCGACTACATGTACTGGATGTCAGGAGGCAGCGAGCAGCACATAAGCAAACTCATCAAACTCTATTGGCAGGTAAAAATTGATGTTCCCACCAGGAGGGAGGAACCCAGCTTGTTTGTTGAACTGAGATGAACGATTAGTACCTAAAAGACTGCAGGCAAAGGTAGCACTAGACTAGTCATATCAATCAGCAGGACCTCTGCAGTGGTAACATATTTTTAATGAAGTTAAAAGCTCAACCCTTGGCACATACAGCAGCTGAATCTGGAGGGGCAGCTGGAAACTTTAGCATTGTTAAGACCTCGATTTTTGTTTCCCGTTGGTTTTGCCTCATGGTTGTCATCCTTACTTTATAGAATTGAGACCTTATATTAAGAGTTAGGAATGTAGATATGCCAAAATAAAGATTCTCTCCCTTTCAGGTCGTAAATGTAGACGCCTGCTTTTACTAGGTTGCTAAATTTAGTTCCCTAAAAAGTAGGTAAGGCCTGATCAAGAGAATGAAGTTAGGTGCTCAGCAGCGGCATAGCTACCATTGAGTGCGCCCAGCAAAACGCCCAGGACCACTCAATAGTAGTAGGGGCTGCAAGCTGTGCCACTCCTCTTTCCATTTGCTGCTGTCAGCCCCATGTGTCATGCACTATCTCTCCCTTCCCTGCCCCTCCCGCAAGTCTGACATCTTTCCCTTTACCTACCCCCCCCCCCCCCATCCCTGTAAATTTGCAGTGGGTCACGGGCAACAGCCGCAATGCAAAGACATGCCGATAATGGAAACCGAGGACGCCCATCTCAAAAACGACCAAATCCAAGGCATTTGGTCATGGGAGGAGCCAACATTCGTAAGGCACTGGTCCCCCTGACATGCCAGGACACCAACTGGGCACCCTAGGAGGCACTGCAGTGGACTTCACAAATTGCTCCCAGGTGCATAGCAACCTTACCTTCGGTGCTGAGCCCCCCCAAAACCCACAACTGTACAACACTACCAAAACCCTTATGGGTGAAGGGGGGCACCTACTGTATATGTGGGTACAGTGGGTTTCTGGTGGGTTTTGGAGGGCTCACATTTACCACCACAAGTGTAACAGGTAGGGGGGATGGGCCTGGGTCCGCCTGCCTGAAGTGCACTGCTCCCACCAAAAACTTCATACTGCTGTGATGGAGCTGGGTATGACATTTGAGGCTGGGAGGGGGTTGGTGACCACTGGGGGAGTAAGGGGAGGTCATCCCCGATTTCCTCTGCTGGTCATTTGGACAGTGTGGGCACCTTTTCGAGGCTTGGTCGTGAAAAAAGAGGGACCAAGTAAAGTCGGCCAAATGCTCGTCAGGGACACCCTTCTTTTTTCCATTATCGGCCGAGGACGCCCATCTCTTAAGCACGCCCCAATCCCGCTTTCGCTACCCCTTCGACACGCCCCCATGAACTTTGGTTGTCCCTGCAACGGACTGCAGTTGAGGTTGCCCAAAATTGGCTTTCGATTATGCCGATTTGGGCGACCCTGAGAGAAGGACGCCCATCTCCCGATTTGTGTCAGAAGATGGGTGACCTTCTCTTTCGAAAATGCCCCTGATAGCGTTGTTAGTGCATGCTAAGCATTAGTGCATGCTAACCGTGTAGACGCACATAATATTCCTATGGGCATCTACACGGTTAGCACTCACTAATTTTTATCACGTGCTAAAAATGCTAGTGAACCTTAGTAAACCTTAGCCACCCAGAAACAGTACCAGTCTATCCCGAACTTACTTAAATTTACATTATCCAGACTGCAATGGTCTTAGATACAAATCAACTTATGCATCCAGCTTCTCTTACATAAGTACACAACTGTGGAACGCACTGCCTAAAACCGTGAAATCAATTCATAACCATCTTAACTTCAGGAAGTCACTGAAAACCACCTTGTTTAAGAAGGCCAACCCCTCAGACCCAACTTAATGCTCTACTTCCTGTGATACAGCAAAACTATGGACCGTATTGGACTTTTTATCATATCTTTGTTGCCTTATACTTATGTTATTTATAGGTTTACTACTATTTTGTGTATTTGTATTTTACCGAACCGGAGCCTGCCTCTATGGTATTATGTAAGCCACATTGAGCCTGCTACTAAGTGGGAAAATGTGGGGTATAAATGTGTTAAATAAATAAGCAGAGTCCTTAATGTATGTTGGATAAAGAGTAATTTAGTTTTTAAAAAATACTGTAAAAAAAAATAAGATCGTAAGCTTTGGAAAACGCACCAAAGATAGCATCAGAAATGCTATCATTAGAGATAACATAACAGTTGTCTCTCCTATCAAATTATAGCAATTTTATGGCAGACTGTTCATTTTTAAGAAAACACAGCCTCTGAACAAACTTTCTTGAGGTGCCTTGTTTCTTTAAATGTCTGGGCACTCAAGAATCATCCATCAGTAGATAAATACAGCTGACTGCATCCAAGTTCTAAAATTAATTCTGTACCGGGCCACAGTTTTTTCAAAGTCTGTCTCTTCAGAGGAATTAGTGCAGTATATCAGCCTTGAAACAGTATTTAGTGCATCAGAGTGCATGGCTAAGTAAAGATGGATTTCTTCTTTTTCTGAGAATACTAAAAGGTAGTGAAACAAATGAACCTTATTTATTTGGTATTTATTTTAAGTATCTTTTCTGCCTTTCTGAAAGAGTTTTGCCATAGAAAAAGAGTGGAAGAAAGTCCCTTAAAATATGATAGGGTAGGGGTTTGTATCACAAGACACATGAGAAAAGACTTTGAGGACCTGAACATATATACCCTGAAGGAAAGGAGAGGCAGGGTTGATATGATGCAGACATTCAAATATTTGAAAGGTATTAATCTACAAACCAACCTCTTCCAGAGACAGGAAGGTGGTTCATAACATCCTGACGTCAGCTCGCCTCCAGAGTTCCATTCCCTCTCACTGTCCCACCCTCAAAATGACATCAGAGGAGGGCGGGACACTGAGAGGGAAGGGAACGCTGGAGGCGACCTGACGTCAGGATGTTATGAACCCAGACAACCAGCCAGAGGAGGACGGGACACTGAGAGGGAAGGCAACGGAACGCTGGAGGGCAGAGGAGGGCTGGATAGGGATGGGAGGGGAGGGGAGGGGATGGGAGAATTGCTGGACGTGGAGGGATAGCCTTGCTAGCACCCATTTCATTTTTTCCAGAAACGGGCTTTTTACCTCACTAGTCATTAGATAAAAAGCCCGTTATATTCCTATGGGCGTTTTATCATGTAGTGCGCTGTAGTCATTAACGTGTGCTAAATCTGTTAGCGCAACTTAGTAAAAGGACCGTAAAGTTAGGACAGCTGTTTTGCTTAACTAACTTTATATGGGGGTCCTTTTACTAAGGTGCATTGCAAAATGGCCTGCAGTAGTATAGGTGTGTGTGTTTTGGCCACGCGCAGGATCACTTCTCAGAGCATCTGTAAAAAAAATGCCTTTTTGGGAGGGGGGGGGGGGCCAAAAATGGACATGTGGCAAAGTGAAAATTGGCGCTTGTTTCCATTGTGGGTCTGAGACCTTACCACCAGCCATTGACTTAGCGATAAGGTCTCGTATGTTAATTGGGCGGTAATAACCAAATGCCACTTGGCGCGTGTCCGATACGTGCGGCAGAAAATAAAAAACTATTTTCCAGAGGCGCGTATCGGACGTATGCCAGAAATAAAATTACTGCAAGAGCCACACGGTAACCAGGCGGTAACACCATTTTGGCGCACGTTGGGCGCACATAGACGCTTACACAGCTTAGTAAAAGGGCCCCCACTGTTATTTACATGTAGAATTATCCCAAAAGGCTTCTATAAATAAATAAAGAAAACGACCTCCAAAATGTCATAATATCCCTTCTGATGTTGCCTTTTATTTTTATAAAGAACACAGTATTACAATGTCAGAAATAGAAACGTACAGGCCAGTTGTATTCAGATAAGATGAGGTGACACATGACCTTTATCAGTGGGGAGGCATTGCACCATTGATAAGAAGGCAGGCTCTGAATAATAAGATTTATGCACAGCATAAACAGATTAGAAAAGTTCAAATGTATTGCACCTTTACAGATAGTAAAAATAACATTGAAATTAGACCCCCCCCCCCCCCCCCCCGCCGAAAAAAGAAACCTTTATATCATAAAACAGACACGCTAAGTGCCCCCTTCTGTCAGACAACTGCATAGCTGCTGTACTTAGCATGGGGTTTACCTCAAAATTACCAACAATCTCTCCCTCCTTTTTCCCGTTTCTCCTCTGAAAGTCAGTGCAGCAATTCAGCAGTGCAAAGCAAAAACCATCAAGAAAGTAACAGCTTTCCCGTGACTGATTCTATTAAAAGTAATTAAATCATATCGAAACACATCAGATCCTTCTCTAATGTACAGTAGCCAAGTTCAAGCCGCAGACAGGAGAATGCTTGGCTAATTTTAGAGAGCGAGATAATTAGACCTGTTCCTTCTCTTCATAGGTAAAAGATTACGTTTAGGAAATTCTGAATTACTGTATACTGAACAGCATCTCGCAGTCCTAATTATCAAGTTACTGTAATCTCACAGTTCATTTCTTCTTTTACCATTTGGGTGATGTACTAAAATTTGATAACATGGACCATTACTGCACATTAATTATGTCACTTTTACAGTCCCTGTTAATGGCATTTAAATCAGTTTGTGGAAGATGTGTCTTACATTACATTTGGCGCTTCAGTGCCGACAATAACGCAAAAATTCTTAACTCTAGGGGTGACAAATGTAAATAAAGAAATCAACTCTGCCTCCCGAGGTGTAGTTACGAAGCCGTGCATAGAATTCACGCATGTAAATAGCGTCATTTTCATATGTAAACTGCATACGTGGATAAATGATGATCTGAAAAATGCCGCTGTTAATATATGTGGATGGCCCGGGTGCTCAGATTCAGAGTGGGTGTGTCTTGGGTTTGACAGTCCCAAAATTATGGGGTCAATAGTCAGCTGGTGGCGCTCATTGTTTTGCTTTAGGACCAGAAATCTCAGTGCTGGGACACATCTGGGCCCTATCATTGAATTTCGGGGTTTACGGCGCAGCTACACCATAGCGAGTTAAGTGCAATATTTACCGGCTGTGGTGCATTGTATAAAGGTAGGACTGACTTTTATGCATATCTATTTGTGCGGTGACCTTGGCTGGTTAAAACCCCAGAATACACCCAAAAAAGGCCTTTTAAGCAGTGGCGTAGCCAAGGGTGGGCTTGGGTGGGCCCAGGCCCACCCACTTTGGGCTCAGGCCCACCCAGTACCAGCATAGCTATAATGTGGCTGGCAGGGATCCCCAAGCCCCACCAGCCGAAAACTCCCAACAACTGTCCCTCCTGCATACCTTGTAAATAGCAGATCTTCACCTGCAGTGAGCAGTGACTGATGCATACTGCTCACACCGGCCCCATAGCCTTCGCTCTGATGTATTCTTGCCTAGGCGGAAACAGAAAGTTGCATCGGAGGGAAGGGTATGGAGCCAACATCAGCAGTGTGTATTAGTTGCTGCCTGTTGCCGGTGAAAATCTGCTATTTAAAAGGTATGTGGAGGGGGGGGGGGGGGGGGAGAATGTTTGACATTGGTATGCAGGTGAGAAAAGGAGAGACCACATCATCTGTGGGATGAGGCGGGGTTCTTCTGCCCACCCATCTTGGGCCCAGGCCCACCCAAAATTGGGTGTCTAGCTACGCCCCTGCTTTTAAGTGCCACTGAAAATGAGTGGTTAACCCCAAACAATTAATTTAAGTGGCCAGGAGCCATTTCTTGACCCTATGTGAGCATTTCTCATTTTATGATAGGAATACACACATCTTTCTGCAAAGTGCTTGTTTCAGTCACTGCTTAAAAGGAGTGATTGAGGACATGATTCTGCTTAGCCTCCTCCTGGTGCTTTCTATATAAACTTTAAAATATAAAATTTAACCTGTCAGGACTTTGCTCTTTAATTGGAATATGATTCTTACACATACCTATAAAAAATAGAGGAATGGAGGAAAAGGTATGGCAGCCTTAACTCTAGACTTCTAAAAAGCCTTCAGTCTGTTCAAAACACTTAGCGGTAAGGTCTCATGCGGTAACGTGCAGTAATTGTCTACGTGTGTAGAATGACAATTACTTTCCGGTTTCCGCTGCATGCAGGAAAATAAAAAATTATTTTCCGGCGTGCGTAGCGGACGCACATAAAAAATGAAATTACTGCCCGGGCCTCGTGGTAGCCAGGTGGTAACTCCAAATTGATGCATGTTGGGTGCACGTAGACACCTATGCGACTTAGTAAAAGAGCCCTTAAAGCAGTAGCTTACCAAGGGCACCACATCTCCCAAAGCTTATCACACCCCCATCTTTCCTCCTAGCAAGGGGGTGTACGGAGCAGGCACACAACTGTCGGCTCTGCCGGTCCCCTGCCTCCTCAGATGTTACTTCCTGTTCTAGGGCAGGGGACAAGCAGAGCCAACAGCTGTATGCCTGCTCCGCACACCCCCTTGCTAGGAGGAAAGGTGGGGGTGTGACGCGCTTCGGGAGATGTGGCATGCTGGGGGGGGGGGTGACACATCAGGAGACGCAGTGGCGACCTGCCCTGGGAGGTCAACAAGCTAGGAATGCCACTACATTAAAATGTTACCGGTAACATGCTGATACACATTAACATGAATCAGTTTGAGTCAAGCACATAGTACTATATAGGTCCTATTGAGAATAATTTGACTTGCATTTTTTAAGGGCAGATGCTCAAAACTCTGGCGCTGTTCAGTACGGTGCTGGAAAAATACCACCACAACAGCCCTGCAACACAGCTCCATAATGCTCAGTGCTAATGACATGCAAATCTAGGCGTGATGTCAGTGCTGAGCATTAGGGAGCTGTTTCGAGTTCTACAGGAGAATTGTGCCTGGGTTTGTCCTCAAGAGCTGTGTGTTAAGCTAATCTTCGGGAGAAGGGGTCCTTGCCAGGGGTCCCACTGGACCATCAGGGTTTTATTTATTTTTGGGGGTGGGAGTCTAGGGTCCACTGGACCCTGGACCACCAGGCCTTATGTGTTTGGGGAGTAGGAGGTCTAGGGTTCTGGATAATTGTGCACAATATTATAGAATACCGCAGGCCAGGATTTACACCTGGTTTTGGTTTATTTAAGTCCTTGCACTCAAAGTTGGGCATGGAATTCGGTGCATAATGCTATTCCATAAAGAGCACTTCTCCCACAGTGCCCTTTCTAATATAGTACTGAGTTCCATTTATTGAATCCAGCCCTTACTCCCTTCTATACTTGCCACATTCTTGTCCAACCCAAAATACCCCCAGACCATGCCCTCTTGCCACTTGCATGTATTTCAGTTTGATACATGCATTTCCTGGCTTTGCAAAATGGGAACTTATACGTTTATGCAAGATAAATGTTTTAAGTGCTGGTTTATGCACATATCAGATGTGAATAGGGCTTTTAAAATGAGGGCCACAGATTTTAACAAAACACATTGTTCAAGAATTCCTAGGATCAATGAATTAAATTGGCCAGCAAAATATTAAGAACAAAATTATTTTCAGAGTTTCTGTGTTTAAGGTATTCTAACACTGGCGGGATCCATGGGCAGTCGTTTTAATGAGAAAGTCTGGTCTTCTTGTGATTCCCTACAGAGAAACAAGTTATGAGCAAGACTTACGTGGAATGCAATTTATGGCAATTGTGTCTTGTAGAAAGCTTTACAGAACACAGTTTAATTTTGGAAAACAACAAGTACAGTAAGTCTAGAAGAGGTTAGCAAGGGGCATGATTCAGATTTTAAAAAACAGGGAGTGTATTTTATCTTGTCCTTACATTTGTAAACTAAGGGATCCTTTTACTAAGCGGGCTTACTGCAGTATGTGCATGCCTC
Source organism: Microcaecilia unicolor (assembly GCF_901765095.1). Classification (NCBI taxonomy): domain Eukaryota; kingdom Metazoa; phylum Chordata; class Amphibia; order Gymnophiona; family Siphonopidae; genus Microcaecilia; species Microcaecilia unicolor. The sequence continues at coordinate 198,921,424 of NC_044040.1, read as the reverse complement.
AGACCCCCTGTACCTTTACATTTAGAAAAGTAATCAGTATCATTAATATTAACATAATTGGATCAGACCAAAGTATTATTATTATTATACATGGCACATAACACAAAGATTTCTCTGGTATCACTGGAGAATTCAACCTTCATCCTGAAGCTTAGCAGTTATCCAGGTATCTTCATAAAATGTAGCTTGAACCAAGTAACATAGTAACATAGTAGATGACGGCAGAAAAAGACCTGCACGGTCCATCCAGTCTGCCCAACAAGAACACTCATATTTGCTGCTTTTTGTGTATACCCTACTTTGATTTGTGCCTGTGCTCTTCAGGGCACAGACCGTATAAGTCTGCCCAGCACTATCCTCACCTCCCAACCACCAGCCCTGCCTCCCAACCACCGGCTCTGGCACAGACCGTACAAGTCTGTCCAGCACTATCCCTGCCTCCCAAACACCAGTCCCGCTTCCCACCACCGGCTCTGGCACAGACTGTATAAGTCTGCCCAGCACTATCCCCGCCTCCCAACCACCAGCCCCGCCTCCCGATCTTGACTAAGCTCCTGAGGATCCATTCCTTCGGCACAGGATTCCTTTATGCTTATCCCACGCATGTTTGAATTCCGTTACCGTTTTCATTTCCACCACCTCCCGCGGGAGGGCATTCCAAGCATCCACTACTCTCTCCGTGAAAAAATACTTCCTGATATTTTTCTTGAGTCTGCCCCCCTTCAATCTCATTTCATGTCCTCTCGTTCTACCGCCTTCCCATCTCCGGAAAAGGTTCGTTTGCGGATTAATACCTTTCAAATATTTGAATGTCTGTATCATATCGCCCCTGTTTCTCCTTTCCTCCAGAGTATACATGTTTAGTTCAGCAAGTCTCTCCTCATACGTCTTGTAATGCAACTGTTTTCTGTAAGTCTGGTATTGTGAAATCTGAAGTTTGTCCAACCTAACGCTGCCTAAAGCTCCTACAACAATAAGGATAACCTGACATGACTTATTCCACTAACTTGCCATTTATTTTTTTTTTCATTATTATTATTATTTTTATAGGACTGACCGAACTTCCCTGTTCACAATAAAATGATCAACCATGAGCTAGAACCAGCACTCTACGTGGGTAGAATGGACAATGTCCATAGTTTCAAACTAAAAATGTGATGCTAAGAGGACTGAGGAAAGCAAAAGCTAAAATCTATCAAATGTCTCCCATAGAGCAGAAAAGGCCCATGTAAAAAGAAACACACACACACAGACAGCGTTAGAGATGAGGTAAGGCAGATCAATCCATTCATGCCCTTATAGCACCTGAATGTGCACCAAGAGCCTGAGGAAAATGCCTCCTTTTGTTCATGAATGGCTCCACAGTCTCCACTTTTACAAGTAACTCCCAGTACAAAGAATGAGGGAAGAATAAGAGAGCTTCACACTGAGCCACTGCAAACTATGCTCAATTTGCTGTCCAGAATGTATACAATGCTGGCTGTTTTCGCTTTTATCTGAAGTAGGTTCCATTGTATTGCATACCTGAGAGCCCTCTCTAAATAATATCATAAGCAATTGACTGAGATGCCCCGGTGCCGAATTCCACTTCTTTTTGCCAATGTTGTCAAAAGTCGGCTTGAAACAAATTTTTCACAGCACACTTGTCAGCGGTATGAGCAAAGGCTGGAAGTAATATGATAATAGGCACTCATCGTAGATTGAGTCTACTAGACGAACTCTAACATGTGATTAAGTCTACAAGATGGCAGGGAATGCAAATAGCCTGTTGATTCGTAGGTGTAGAAGCACTCAGAAAATGCTGGGGTCTAGGGGCAAACTCTGAAGGTGCTATTGAAGTGATGTGCAGTATCTTTAAACGGGCAGTGAGATAGTTTGTAAGGTCTAGAGCAGAGGTCACTTGGTTGAGGTGTGCATTAGCACACATGTAGTTAATGCATGTAAATCACTTGTGCACATGTATAGCAATGAATGAATGTATATAGAACCAGTTTATATAAGAATAGCCATACTGAGTCACACCAGTGATCCATCTAACCCAATAGCTTGCTTCCATCAGTGGCCAATCCAAGTCACAAGTACTTGACAGAAACCCAATTAGTATCATCATTCCAAGCTACCAATCCTAGAGCAAGCGGTGGCTTCCCCATGTCCATCTCAATAACAGACTATGGATTTTTCCTCCAGGAATTTGTCCAAACCTTTTTTTAAACCCACATAGGCTAACTTCCGTTACCACATCCACCGGCAACAAGTTCCAGAGCTTAACTATTCTTTGAATTGTTTGTTTTAAAAGTACTTTCCATGCAATTTCATTGAGTGTCCCCGGTCTTTGTACTATTTGAATAAGTGAAAAATTGATTCACCTCTACCTGTTCCACACTACTCAGGATTTTGTAGCCCTCAATCATATCTCCCCTCAGCTGTCTCTTTTCCAAGCTGAAGAGCCCTAACCTCTTTAGCCTTTCCTCATAGGAGAGCAGTTCCATCCCCTCTGTCATTTTGGTCACTCTTCTTTGAACCTTTTCGAATTCCGCTATATCTTTTTTGAGATACGGCGTCCAGAACTGAACACAATACTCAAGGTGAGGTCGCACCATGGAGCGATACAGAGGCATTATAATATTTTTGGCCTTATTTTGCATCCCTCTCCTAATAATTCCTAGCATCATGTTTGCTATTTTGGCTGCCACCACACACAGCAGAAGATTTCAGCATATTATCTACAATGACACCTAGATCTTTTCTTGATTGCTGACTCCTAAAGTGGACCCTAACATCAGATAACTATGATTCACATTACTCTTTCCAATGTGCATCACTTTGCATTTGTCCATATTAAATTTAATTTGCCATTTGGATGCCCAATCTTCCAGTTTCCTAAGGTCTTCCTGCGTTTTGACATATTCAAATAGTTGTAAGCACAAAACTGCATTTATGTGTGGAAAACGTGGAAAAAAAACGTACACAAAAATCAGGAAAATTTGAGAATGAATGAAACATTATTTTTTTTTTGGGGGGGCGGGGGAGTCATGCACATCCCTATCAGTTGGAATCATGGAGCTGGTAAGTGCAGAGCTCGAGAAGAGTAGAGACCTGACAGCCAAAGTTAAGTTTTGTCTGATTTTTGATTTTTGAGCTGTTATAATTTTGAAAAATAATAGAAGCCTAATAGCCAAGTCACACTGAGCCACAGAGGGGGGGAGGCAGGGGGGACAAAATTCCCCGGTCCCAGGCCTCCAAGGGGGGCCCAGCACCACAGTCCCCGGTCTCACCCGCCCACCCTCGGCTCCGTCGACAGCCCCTCTCCATCCGCCACCGCGCCCCCTGCATTCAAATCAATTCGGCAGCGCCTCACCTCCATGTGAAAGTGCAGCGGCAGATCGCCTCCCTTCGGGCCTTCCCTCCCTGTGTCCCGCCCTCGTCTGATGTAACTTCCTGTTTCCGTGAGGGTGGGACACAGGAAGGGAAGGCCCGAAGGGAGGCGATCTGCCGCTGCGCTTTCACACAGAGGCGAGGTGCTGCCGAATCGATTTGAATGCAGGGGGCCCGGTGTGGAGGACGGAGAGGGGCTATCTATGGAGCCAAGGGCGGGAGGGTGAGACCGGGGACTGCGGCGCCGGGTGGCCTGAGTAGCCATTGGGGAGGAGCGGTGGCGGCGGCCTCGGGGGGGGGCCCGGCTCAGTCTCTCGGCGGCCCTACAAACAAGAGAAACAGCACTGGCAGGCTGAGCCATCTGGAAGAGGGGTAGAGTGCCTAAGAGCAACCAGCACTATGGAACCAGAGAGGGGGCACTGGTAGGAGAGAGTTTTCACTTATGCATGTTTGATGTCCTATTTTCTGTACAGAAAAGGGGAAGTACTATTTTTGTTACTTGTGGTTTTTGTATATTATGGAAGTCCTACGAGGAAGACGCCAGGAATAAAGGTTTGTATTTTCTGTTTGTTATATCCACAATAAAAGACTGGGTTTTGGGAAATGCTGAGAATTGTGGTTATTTTAGGAAAAGGCTCCCATAGGATTAAGTTGCTCCAGTTCTGGGGGGAAGTAGAAATAGCAGAAAGGCTGGAGACAAAGCAGACTGACTGTACACTTGTCCATAGGCGCCCCGTATAAGAGGCTTGGGGAGGCTAAGCCTCCCCAGCCCAATCGTCGACTTCCGCTTGTGGTGCAGCCCACCCTTCCGCCCGGCGTATTTTCATCTTTTATTTCCGTGGCAGCGACGTCAATGAAGAAAAAGACTACAGGCTCGCCGCCAGCTTCTCCCTTCTCTCTGCTCTCGCGGAAACAGGAGATGCATCACGGGACACTGTGTGCAGAGAGAAGGGAGAAGCTGGCGGCGAGCCTGTAGTCTTTTTCTTCATTGACGTCGCTGCCACGGAGCGTATGGAGGTAAGCTCCGCCCTCTTTAGCCTCCCCAAACAGTTGGGCTACTGACCGTCTATGCACTTGTCCTTTAGATTGTAAGCTCCTTGAGCAGGGACTGTCCTTCTCTGTTAAACTATACAGCGCTGCGTAACCCTGGTAGCGCTTTAGAAATGTTAAGTAGTAGTAGTAGTAGCAATCAGGTGGGACTTTGATCATTTGAACTCTCCTGATAGTTTGGATCTAACTACGTTTTTGCAGCCATCACAGGAAAATATGGTTAAAAGAGCTACTTTGTCAGTAACACTGTCATCTACCGAGAATAAACTGTATATATTGAGGTCTTATTTTAAGAAAACGAATGTTCCTTTCTATGGGCAGGTGGTTATGTATGTTCCCAGATGTGGCCAGGGCAACACAGTTTCAACATAAGGCTTTTCTGCAGCTTAAGGCATGTGTCATGTTTACTGGAGGTCTTTTTTTTTTTTTTCTTAAATTTCCTTGTAAATGTATGGTCACTTTTGAGAACCATACCAATCTGTTCCTGGATCCTGCTGATTTAGAAACATTTCTTACTACTAAGGTTCCCTCTGTTAACATTTCTTAGTGTATTGTGGCAGGTTATATAGGGTTATATATGGAGGGGCATAATGGAACAGAAACGCCTATCTCCATGGGCGTTAATCTCCGAGAACGGGTCCGTGAAGGGGCGGACCGAACCGTATTATCGATAAAAAATAGACGCCCATGTTTTATTCGCCAATGTGTGAGCTGGGCGTTTTTGCTTTTCAGCGATAATGGAAAAGGAAAGTGCCCAGCTCAAAAACGAATAAATCCAAGGCATTTGTTCGTGGGAGGGGCCAGGATTCGTAGTGCACTGGTCCCCCTCACATGCCAGGACACCAACCGGGCACCCTAGGGGGCACTTTTACAAAAACAAAAAAACAGGTAAAAGAGCTCCCAGGTGCATAGCACCCTTCCATTGTGTGTTGAGCCCCCCAAATCCCCCTCAAAACCCACTGCCCACAAGTCTACACCATTACTATAGCCCTAAGGGGTGAAGAGGGGCACCTACATGTGGGTACAGTGGGTTTGGGGGGGTTGGACGACTAATAAGCATTAAGCAGCACAATTGTAACAGGTAGGGGGGATGGGCCTGGGTCCACCTGCCTGACGTCCACTGCACCCCCTAACAACTGCTCCAGGGACCTGCATACTGCTGCCTGGGAGGAGGGTATGACATTTGAGGGTGAAAATAAAAAGTTGTGAAACATCATTTTTTTGTGGTGGGAGGGGGTTAGTGACCACTGGGGGAGTCAGGGGAGGTCATCCCCGATTCCCTCTGGGGGTAATCTGGTCATTTAGGGCACTTTTTGGGGCCTTATTCGTGAAAAAACAGGGTCCAGGAAAAGTGCCCTAAATTCTAGCTACAAACGCATCCATTATCGGCGAAGGGCGCCCATCTCTGTTCGGGTGATAACCACGCCCCAGTTCCGCCTTTGACACGCCTTCGACACGCCCCCGTCCACTTTGTCCGCATCCGCGACGGAGTGCAGTTGAAAGCGTCCCAAATTCGGCTTTTGATTATACCGCGTTATTCGTTTTTGTGAGATAAACGCCCATCTCCCGATTTAGGTCGGAACTTGGGCGTTTTTCTCGTTCGATTATAAGCTGGATGGGGTTATATAGTTTTTGTGCCTGCAATATTTGCTTCTTGATTTTCTTTAATCATTTTCTGTAATGGATCAATGCTTACTGTCTCCCCTTGATGTGGGCTTGAATTTTCTGTTTTTTACTTTAAACATTTTTTCTTGGTGTATTTCTATTTTTCTTAGTGCTTATTTGTATTAGTTTGCAAATTAATAAAAAAATGAGAAGAAGAAATAGCAGATAGACTACAGCAAACTCTCAGTACCAAGCTGTACCCGAGTGAGACTCCTTCAGGGCCCAGTCACTCGACTTAGCCCGTTATCAAAACCAGAATTTACACCCCAGAGTGACCCCTGGTGGTGAAATATTGTCCAAAACTGACTAAACAATTTTGGGGTCCTTTTACAAAGGCATGCTGAAAAACTGGCTTGCGGTAGTGTAGGCGTGGGTTTTGGGCATGCGCCGATCCATTTTTTACCAGGCCTGTAAAAAAAGGCCTTTTTTTGCCGAAAATGGACGTGCGGCAAAATCAAAATTGCTGCGCTTCCATTTTGGGTCTGAAACCTTACCGCCAGCCATTGACCTAGCAGTAAAGAATCCGGGCGGTAATGGCCAACGTGCATCAAATGACACTTGGCGCGCGTCCGTTACGCGTGCCTAAATATTTTTCAGACGCGTGTATTGGACGCGCACCAAAAATGAAATTACCGCAAGAGCCACGCGGTAGTCGGGCGGCAACTCCATTTTGGCGCGCGTTGGGCGCGCGTAGACACTTGTGCGGCTTAGTAAAAGGGCCCCTTTATCTTGGTCTTTTTTCTGCTGCTCATGCTTTTTGATTCGTACCTTCCTGACAAATGCTTCAACGGTTTCCTCAAATCGACAGGACTAATAGTAAGGGATGTATGGCAGTTTCGTTATTATTTTTGATATCACGCTTTTATTTTTTCATGGTTTTTGATATCGTTTGGGGGAATCACACTCTGGACTGGGTTCGGATCCAACCTCGTGACTTTGGCGCTCAGTACATCATTGGACAAGTTTTTCAGATAAGTACTATTTTTAGTGACTTGCTGTGAGATTGTTATCAGCTCACAGAAGACAATGCTTTTTCCATCAACGGATGTCCTTATAGCGTTTATTCATTTCCTCAACCAAGGGAGGCTTCACTATTGGTCTAACATTTGCTTTGGACAATGTAATGTGAGATAAGGTTATACAACTACAGTATCTCTAATTAGTATAAGTATCTGTTGGTGTAACTACTTGATGCAAGCACTTTTGTTATTTACCATACAGCTAACGTAGTCATTCAATTGAGTCTGCCTGTTGTTACAAATATGGGGCCAAATAGATTGACTCCTTATATTTAAGAACGCCAAAGTGTGATGATGGTTCTCTACTCAGCCAGTCCCGGTTCTCCCTGCCCATCTTCAAGTCTTTGCTTAAAGCCCACCTCTTCAATGCTGCGTTCGGCACCTAACTCTTACCTTTCAGGAATTCCAGACTGCCCCAATTTGTCTGCCCCTATCGGTCTGACTGTTCATGTGTCCTTTAGATTGTAAGCTCTTTGAGCAGGGATTGTCCTTCTATGTTAAATTGTACAGCGCTGCGTAACCCTAGTAGCGCTTTAGAAATGTTAAGTAGTAGTAGTAGTGTGAACTGAGCACTTTTCAAAATTAAAATTCTAATTCCATAAGTAATTGAGCATCAATATACAATTTCAATTTGTTCAAAGGGGAAAAAGTGTTATAAAAATTCTTGTATATCTTATGTTTAAACATTTTAATTAAGTTCAAATTTATATATTTCCTATTTATACAGTTTGTGTTATACAACTTGTAAAGAAGAACATTTATTCAATTCATTTTCCTTCGGGGCAGATTGTTTATGTTACATTTTTGCTCCCCCAAAATCTTAAGCCCTATTGCTCTTCAGACAGGCTGCAATTTTTGAAATAGATTACATATATCCTTACGTTAGGTTGGAAGAATTATTGTTGTTCTTATGTCATTTATGGAACCTCTTTTCTCTTAGGCTATGATCGAAGAAGCTATCACCAGAGCAGAATCCTTCTCAGTGATGTATACCCCGTTTGCAAAAAAATTAAAGGCTGAGAAAAAAGAAAAAGTGAAGGAGATATTTATAAAGAGGCACCCTACCTATGCAGAGTACATATATTCAGGTAAAAGAAGAGTGATAAATAAATCCTAATAAATATATAAAACTTTTTAAAAAGCTAAAAAAAACCAATGTTTACATAATGTAGGCGCTCCTTTACTAAGCTGTGCTAAGAAAGGGCTTAGTGAGCCCTTACACAGGTCTTTTCTGCATGCTAAACCCATTTCTTGCATGGCTGCAAAAGGCCTCTTTTCTATTTGTTTTATTTATGGTCATGCGCTAATGTTATCATTACCGTGCAGCCATTGAAAAGATGAGCACTTTTGAATTCTTCTGCATGCACTGGTACTCTCGAATCTAGATTATTGCAGTTCATTCTTTAAGGGTGTCTGTCTAAGGGAACTTAGGCATTTGCAGCTAGTACAGAATACCACGGTGAAATTACTTTTGAGAGGGAAGAAATACGATCATGTTACCCCTTTACTACAAGCAGGACATTGGTTGCCAATCACTTTTAGGATTTCCATTAAGATGCTGCCGCAGTGGCGCAAGGCTTCCTTTTACTGCTGCCAGTAAGAGGACTTTTTTTTTTTTCATGGAAATGGCAGTGCGGTAAGTGTAACACTTGCCGCGTGGTCATTTCCAGGTGGAGCCCTTATCTCCTCCTATTTCGGAGGCGGGGAGGTCTCCTGCGCTTAACCCAGCAGTAACATGGTCCATTCCACAATAAGCAATGGACCATGCCAACTAGGCAAAAATGTCTTTCTTAAGTCCTAGTTTCTGGTAAAATGGCAATAGAATACCTTGTCACCAATTTGGTATTCCTCGGAAGTAGTCCCTTGATCATAGTAGGTATTCTACATCTAGTGCTATGTTTCAAGTTCGTTTGGGCAAAGACAAATGCACTCTGCAAATGTTGGCGTAAATGAGTGACAAATATAAGCAGTAGCAGCACCGAATAAATTCACATTATTAATTCTGTACAACAAATGAATAAGTAACAACATTTCCCTACCTGTCATTATTTCAAAAAGAAACACTCCTGTGGAACAATTGAGGCGTGGCACAAATGGCTATGGGGACCAACGGTAACTTCCTAACCCAATCCTTTTCAGAAGTTCATACATACTTCTTCAGGATGATAATGATGGTACGGTTGGCACTTACTGGTAACATGCAGGTCAGTAAGTCCACAATCATAGAAACCCTTGTACTTGTACAACAACTCAGTCAACTGTGCCGTCTCTTCTTCATCAGTAATAGAAGCATCAGCCTGCTCCAACTGATCTTTCACAATGTCATCACACTCGGAGAAAGGCTGGTTGGATGGAGTTTCCACTTGCTCTTCAATGTCCTCCTGAAGAGATGAAGTTGCTGTGGAATTGACCACTCTAGGAGTTTGGGGTAAAACAACCTTCTGGACAAAATCATGAAGTCATCCTTAAACGTCACTTAGGAACACAGGCCAGACCAGTTCAAGATAAGGCGTTTGGGAGGGGTGAAAAAAACAGTCAGGTGTCTTCCCTCCCCCCCCCCCCCCCCCGGCAGATATCCCAAAAGGAAGGCAGTCTGCCAATGATAGGCAAACTTACCTCAACATATGACAGCATCTGCAAGTTGAGAATTGATGATCAACAAGTAAAAGGGAGAATCAGTCTTCTCGAGGCAATGCAAAGCACCAAGAGACATGCCCCCATCCCAAACGTGAGCATGGGGATCGAAGAACACTATCTTGTCCAGGAGTCTCTGGCCCTGTGCCAGGCAGAGCTTGAGAGAAAAGTCTTCAACCTTCCCCAGAATCCGCACATCTTCAGCGCACATCGCTTCACAGACCAGAGGTTTGATCTGTCCAGACTTCAGGCTGGCACTCATGGTCTGGGACTCCACAGGGGTACCTAGCATTCCACTCCAAAGTACTTGATTCACCAAATCAACATAAACTCCCTGTCTGACTAGGCAATCCAAAACCAAACATAAGTGGAAGGGCACTTTTGTGCAGGTACCTGGGCAAGGTGTCAAGCCTCTTATGGGGATTTGCAGTTTACCCATGACCTTGGGTATGAAGACTTTCACCCACCACTTCTCTATTGACTGAGGCCTGCAATAGCCCTCATGTTTGGTTTTGGACTGCCTCATCAAACAGGGAGTTTATATGAATTAGTGAATCAAGTAATTTGGAGTGGAATGTTAGGTACAGGGAGTCTGGTGCCTGGTGCTCCTGAGCACCATCTGAAAGGGTCAAAGTTGCACAAAGGTGTTACCCCCCCCGGACCCTCCAAAGAGGCCCCCAAAGAAGACCCCCCCCCCAAAAAAAAAAAAAGATCCTACTAAAGACTCACACACCCCCTTAGGCCTTTGAGGGCTTATTTCTTTCAGTCCCTGCTGGTCTAGGGAGTCAGGTGCAAGATTGATTCCCATTGCTCCTGCCCCTGCCAAAACTGGGGCAGGAGCAACTGAGTACCACTGCCAGGATGTCAACCCAGACCCCTAGACCACCAGAGATTGATAGAGGGGGTCTGAGGTGGGGGTCTTTGGGGGGAGCACTGTTCAGCTTTGTGTAGCTCTGTCCCCTCTGGGTTCTGAAAGGAGCATCGGGCTGCACATTAGCTCCCACAAATTGTGTTATCCATTTACCACAGAAATCACTAACCTGTGGTACTAAGTTATCATAGGTTCCTGACTCCTGTAGTTAACTAAGATGCGGAAAATGCCAGCATAGTAGCTTCCAAAGTGTGCGGCAGCAGCAAGAAAAACAAACAGAATGTTATTAGGAAAGGGATGGTAAATAAGACCAAGAACATTATAATGCCTCTGTATCATTCCATGGTGTGACCTCACCTTCAGTATTGCATTCAGTTCTGGTAACCGTATCTCAGATGAGAATTAACGGAATTAGAAAAGGTTCAAAGAAAAACAACCAAAATGAAGAGGATGGAACTCCTCTCATATAATGAACGCTAAAGAGGTTAGGGCTCTTCAGCTTGGAAAAGAGACGGCCGAGGGGAGAGACTTTTAAAACAAATAGGAGGAAATATTTTTTCACTCAAAGAATAGTTGAGCTCTGGAACTCGTTGTCGGAGGATGTGGTAACGACAGTTCACGTAATTGGGTTTGAAGGGTTCCAGTAAGGAGAAGGTTGGCTAACAGAGCTTGAGGATCTCCACCAGCTCAGGTATTTCTATTTTTAGTTAGGGGAGCTCTGGTGGGGGTGAGGAGGATAGGGGGCAAAGATGGAATTTTGGGCCCACCCACTTTGGGCTCAGGCCTGCAGACAGAGAAACAGAGAAATGCAGTGGAGAAGAATGATGTGCAATGGCTCATACATTTTGCAGTGTACCCAAGAAAACCTCAAGGAGCTTTGAACACTGAAAAATAACTAGGACCTGCAGTCCAAAAGGGTGAAAGAGGTTGATTTGAAGTTCTCTTGTCACACTAGTAAAGACATTTCTATAAAACAGAAACCTGCCAATATTCAGCATGAATTAACCGGCCAGAAATGGCCGCCAGCCGGTTAACTCGCATCTTGGCAGATAGCCAGTCATTTTCAGCATCATTTAACTGGTTATTGCCACTGAAATTGCCCAATTAGTGCCGAAAATAAAGTGGGCGATGTTAGGGGCATTCCGAGGGTGTAACCGGTTAAGTCTTGATATTCAGAACTTAACCGGCCAGGCTTAGTGGCCAAATAAGGCCACATAAAAAGCAGGGCCTATCTTTTCCCGCTAAGCCACAGCCAGTTAAATCTGAATATCGACTTAGCCAGTCATGCGCTGGCCGGCGTTGAAAACCCGGATATTCAATGCTCTCCACCAACTGAATATCAGGCGGAAAATATCCAGACCACTGTTTTCCAAAGAAGAAAGAAATTGGTTTTCTTGGAAACTGTTATTTAACAATAGTGAAATGCTTTTCTGTCATTTATTTGAGTTTTAGTATCTTTGCAGTAATTATGGAACCTGCAAGCAAATCTGGACCTATCAGCAGCAAATTGAAAGCAATTAGCCTTTCAATAGATGTGGCATTACAGCAGATGGTTTGGCTATTTAATAGCTGTTAAGTGGTTTTTAATTGAATTCTCCACACCAGATTTTGCACATATACCTCAAATATAAAACCTTTACATATCAGTGAAGCAAACTCTACTAGATGTAAAAAAAAAAAAAAAAAAAGCTTGCATTTTGCATGATTGGTGTCCAAACTGCTTTTCTGCTCAGCAAATAATCAGAGTGCACACAACTGTGTACATAAACAGGAAAGACATGAATGGTTTAACATAGATTTGGGGGTCCTTTCACCTGATTTACTGTATTTATGTTTATATTTGGTCGTTTTTACTATTGTTGTGCTCTTAACAAAATTGTAAGTTTTATGTTAAACTGTATCCTGCTGTCCATAGCCTTGGGTGAATCTCTTCACAAAGGCTGTTAATAAATACCATTAAATAAACAAATTATCTGTGTTAAGCGCTAATGCACGTTTAAACAGCATAATTAAACTAATGTGGGGCGTGCTGAAGCATTCAACATTAGTTATGGCATCTGCGCCTGCTAAGCAGCGGTAATTATTTTTTTCTTATTGTTTTTGAGTGGGCATGTCGGGGGGGGGGGGGGGGGACAGAGAGTGGGCATTCCTGTGCCAACCTCTAACACGTGTTGTGAAAAGCTAGCTGTCTATCCTACTGAATGAGCATAGCAGGGTCAGAACAGGGGTGTAGCAAGGCCCCTTTAGAAACTTAGGAGGGCCGTCCTCTGGATTTTGTTCTACTTTAGGGCGGGAAAGGGGGTGGGTGGGAGGGAGTGAGAGGAGGGATGGAGTCGTATTGCTATTTTTAAGCTTTTTCTATAGCTGTCAATGTATTAATTGCTTGTTATAATAAAAATTTTCAATTAAAAAAAAAAAAGAACAACGGCGTTGCCATTGGTAACAGAGAACGTGCAGCACGGTACCACACGCTAGCTGACGTGACTGCTGATAGTTAGTACCACCTTAAGAAGATGACTCCTTATATGGAGGGTTGAACCCTAGTGGTAGAAATGCAAGACAACCACTAGGGTCATAGTGGCCATTCTGTGGGCTGGAGCTGGATGGGTGGGACCACTTCCGCCCTACCCCACCAACGATCATCTCCAGGGGCCAGAGAGGGTGGGGAGAAGGTTTAGAATGCTAATGTAGGCATGGCTTGGGGCCAGGGGAAGGGCCTGTTGAGTTGTGATGTTCAATGGAGGGGAAAGATTAGAGGGACTGGAGAGGTAAGCAGTTGGCAGAGTGTTTGGGGTATCAGGAGAGTGTCAGGGTGGGCAAAAGGATGGGGAGATCAGAAAGGGGGGATGTGGGGGGGGGGGGAGTGCCACCACAACAATAACCTGTATGATAACTTATTTCATTTTGGGCCCCAACTCATTATTTATTTATTTATTTATTTTTGAACATTTATACCCCACTTTTTTCCATATAAAGCAGACTCAAAGTGGCTTACAATGTACTTATGAATCAATTACAATGACATTAGAGAGGGTAGACGGAACAGGAGAAGAAGTGAAAGGGAAGGGAGGGGAAAAGAGTCTAACATGGACGGTGGAAATCCAGACGCTGAGATGGATCAGAGTGGCTGGAACAGATCCCTGCAAGGCACAGTTGTAAGACCCAGCGAGCGCAGTCGAAGTGCAGAGGAAGCAGCAGTATGCGGCTTGGAGAGTGGAGGAGATCACTGGAGGCAGACGACAACAGCTGGAGGCAGACAATGCCGGCGGGGCCAACGGGTCCGGCAATAACACCGCAGAGGAATAGGGATCGTAGGCTGCCTGAAATTAAAGGCAACAGCCCCCCCCCCCCCCCCCCCCCCGCAACATCCGGCGACTCAAAAGGAAGCAAGTCCCCCACAAGGTGCAGCTATGCCCAAAAAGACTCCCCAACGCGAAGTAGGCCTCGATGCCCAGCAGCCGGCAACAAGCAGCGTAGTGGACTATCACGGTCTGGAGCAGTCCGATGGAAAGGCTGGAGGAGAGCTGGGTCAAATAATCATTATCTGCATGTAACCCATTGCCTTGCCTTTAACCTACAGTAAGTGCAAAATCTTGCCACATTTTAGTAAAAGGGCCCCTGTAAACCTTTATAAAGTAGACTTTCAGAACCAGATCCAATAGTGTGTAAATGCTCACATACATATTTGTAGCTGCTCCAAAAAAAGGTGCAATTATTTTTGTCTAATTTACCGTGTACCCACTGCTTTATAAAATATATGGGCACCTCACATCTCTCTCCCTTTGCCCGTACTACACCCTGGGACTGCCTGTATGCAGTTCACATTACTCTCATTATGTGCTGCTTTCAGTGCATCTTTTCTAGCAAAAAAGGTGCCGGTACTCAAATGCTAGGCCACCCTTCAAGGGTGGGGTGATCACTGAGGGATCCACCCCACAATAGCCAGACCCCCTGCAACCAGTCACAGAATCTATGACAAGGCAGAATTGGTGTGTAGAGCCTGAGCTCTTTCATTTAAAACTTGGGGTCCTTGGGTCAATTTTCGCAGACAATGGAAAAGGTGCCGGTACTCAGTACCCCCAAGTACCCCCACAAAAAAAGCCCTGGCTGCTTTATTCTTGCATGCCAGTGGTTCTCAAACCTGGACCTGGAGGCACCCCATCCGGTCAGGTTTTCAGGATATCCACAATAAATATTCATGAGTGAGATTTGCATGTAGTGGAGGCAGTGCATGCAAATATCTCTCGTGAATATTCATTGTGGGATATCCTGAAAACCTGACTGGCTGGGATGCCTCCCGGATTAGTTCTTGGAATCACTGATGTTTGCTGTCACTTTATAAAGTCCTTCTCTGTATGTAAAACAGGTTTTACAGGTGGAAACTTGTTAATAAAATTCCCCTCTTCCAGCTGAAAATATGAAGAGGTGCACTTTGCAACGTTTGCAGTGAAGCATTGAAAAAGTGGAGAGATGGCCTGCGAGTAAAAATGGTGCTTGGAAAAAGAAACGTGTCATCGAGTGGCCTAGTGGTTAGGTCCTGGGGAACTGAGGAACTGAGTTCAATTCCCACTTCAGGCACAGGCAGCTCCTTGTGACTCTGGGCAAGTCACTTAACCCTCCATTGCCCCAGGTACAAATAAGTACCTGTATACAATATGTAAGCCGCATTGAGTCTGCCATGAGTGGGAAAGCACGGGGTACAAATGTAACAAAAATAAAAAATTTGAGATTCTGGAATGTTGCTACTATTGAGATTCTGTTGCTACTATTTGAGATTCTACATGGAATGTTAATGTTGCTATTCCACTAGCAACATTCCATGTAGAAGCCTGCCCTTGAAGATCAGCCGCGCAGGCTTCTGCTTCTATGAGTCTGGCGTGCAGGACGTCAGACTCACAGAAACAGAAGACTGCGCGGCCGTGTTGCTGATCTGCAAGGGCAAGCTTCTACATTGAATGCTGCTAGTGGAGGAGTAGCCTAGTGGTTAGGGTGGTGGACTTTGGTCCTGGGGAACTGAGGAACTGAGTTTGATTCCCACTTCAGGCACAGGCAGCTCCTTGTGACTCTGGGCAAGTCACTTAACCCTCCATTGCCCCATGTAAGCCGCATTGAGCCTGCCATGAGTGGGAAAGCACAGGGTACAAATGTAACAAAAAAAAAATAGATATGAAGAGCACGGAAATGACGCTTTCCACTCAGTGTTATTCTGCCTTGATAAAAAGGACTGCATGAATCTAAAACCACTGAGGGCCTTGTTTACTAAGCCGCATTATAGGTGCGGTAGCCTCTTTAACGCATGTTAAACATGTACGCCCACTAACCATGCAGGCACCTACAATATCCCTATAGGCGCCTACATGGTTAATGCGCCTGCTAATTGTAGGCATGTTAAAAACGCTAACACACCTTAGTAAACAGGGCCCTGAGTGACCACCTGGAGCCCTATACTTTAAAGGATCCCCGAAATTTTGCGACAAATTGTTATGGGGGGGGGTAAAGATTTTCAGAAGTTGTTCTGTTTGAATTTTAACACATATATAGTAACATAGTAACATAGTAGATGACTGCAGAAAAAGACCTGCACGGTCCATCCAGTCTGCCCAACAAGATAAACTCATATGTGCTACTTTTTGTGTATACCTTACCTTGATTTGTATCTGTCATTTTCAGGGCACAGACCGTATAAGTCTGCCCAGCACTATCCCCGCCTCCCAACCACCCGTCCCGCCTCCCACCACCGGCTCTGGCACAGACCGTATAAGTCTGCCCAGCACCATCCCCGCCTCCCGCCACCGGCTCTGCCACCCAATCTCGGCTAAGCTCCTTAGGATCAATTCCTTCTGAACAAGATTCCTTTATGTTTATCCCACGCATGTTTGAATTCTGTTACCGTTTTCATTTCCACCACCTCCCGCGGGAGGGCATTCAAAGCATCCACTACTCTCTCTGTGAAAAAATAGTTCCTGACATTTTTCTTGAACCTTTTATGTAATTCCTTCAACAAAGGTTGAAAAGATCTGTGCTACAACTTTCGTTGTAGATTCACAGTCAGGATAAACTAAATGTGAAACTGAAAATGTCCACCTTGCTCTTAGATCATCAAACTTAACCCTCTGAGGAGCCCAATTGACCAAGGACCTTAACAACCCAAAGGTCACCACTGCTGAATCCACCTAGGAATCTTCACTTACGTTGTTAATAGAGTAAAATAATTGTTTGCATTGTGAAAAATATCCTACCTTCATTAGTATATTGTATTCAAGAAACACGTCTTCCTTGTATTGTTGCAGATTCTCAAGTAGTTCATATTTTGCCTCAGACCGTTGACTGGTCGTCTACCACACCACAGCAGTACTTGCTGATTTTGGGTTTTAAAAGCAAAGAAGATGGTTGCTTCTTGGAAAAGATGTCAAGCAGAAAATTACCAACATATATAGGTACAATCCAATGGCCAGAGCCAACACAATGGTCATTCTAACATTCTGAGTAAATAATGCCATGATGTAACATATTTGCATCAACATACGAGTATAACACCTTTACAACTTTCCTACAAATGCTTGAACAAATCCTCTTGCCTTCTTTAACTTCTTTGTAACACCACATTGAGCCTGCAAATAGGTGGGAAAATGTGGGATACAAGTACAATAAATTAAATATATCATTCACAACATCCTTTATGAGGTGATAAGATCTAAACTGTGACAAATATCATGTGAATTTGTGTAATATCGTAAAAGAAATGGTGGTTAAGTTTTTGCCCTCTTTATTAAGAATTATCTACACAAGGATACCATGTTTCAATATTCATAGTTACATAGAGGGGCATGATCGAACGGGGCCGCCCATCTATAAGGGCGGCCATCTGTAATGACGGCCCCGTAAGGCGGCATACCCAACTGTATTATCGAAACAAGATGGCCGGCCATCTTTCGTTTCAATAATACGGTCGGGCCGTCCAAATCTCCACGTTTGGGCCGGCCTTAGAGATCGCCACCATTGGTTTTCGCTGATAATGGAAACTAATGACAGCCATCTCAAACCCGACCAAATCCAAATCATTTGGTTGTGGGAGGAGCCAGCATTTGTAGTGCACTGGTCCCCCTCACATGCCAGGACACCAACTGGGCACCCTAGGGGGCACTGCAGTGGAATTCAGAAAAAGCTCCCAGGTGCATAGCTCCCTTACCTTGTGTGCTGAGCCCCCCAAACCCCCCCCCCCAAAACCCACTACCCACAACTGTACACCACTACCATAGCCCTTATGGGTAAAGGGGGGCACCTAGATGTGGGTACAGTGGGTTTCTGGTGGGTTTTGGAGGGCTCATATTTACCACCACAAGTGTAACAGGTAGGGGGGGTGGGCCTGGGTCTGCCTGCCTGAAGTGCACTGCACCCACTAAAACTGCTCCAGGGACCTGCATACTGCTGTCATGGAGCTCGGTATGACATTTGAGGCTAGCATAGAGGCTGGCAAAAAAAAAAAAAATTCAATATTTTAGGGTGGGAGGGGGGTGGTGACCACTGGAGGAGTAAGGGGAGATCATCCCCAATTCCCTCCGGTGGTCATCTGGTCAATGTGGGCACATTTTTGAGCCTTTGGCATGAAAAAAAATTGACCAAGTAAAGTCGACCAAATGCTCGTCAGGGACCCCCTTCTTTTTTCCATTATCGGCCAAGGACGTCCATCTCTTAAGCACGCCCCAGTCCTGCCTTTGCTACTCCTCCGGCACACCCCCGTGAACTTTGGTCGTCCCCGCGACGGACTGCAGTTGAGGGCACCCAAAATCAGCTTTCGATTATGCCGATTTGGGCGACCCTAAGAGAAAGACGCCCATCTCCCGATTTGTGTTGGAAGATGGGCGCCTTTCTCTTTCGAAAATGCCCCTGAAAGTCAGCATGCAGTCCCTTTGCCTTACAGATGTGCAAGGAACATTTTTAGTTTGTTTTGGGTCAAGTTTTAACCTTTTCCTCTGATTTTTGAACCTTTGTTTGTTTCTTTCACACATTTGTGATAAAGGGACCCTTTTACTAAACTGCTTTAAGTGGTAACGTGCGCTTAACGCAGGACAAAAAAGGCTTACTGCAAAATGCGTTAAAGTGTTTTACAGTAATTTGCCTACCAGCGCGTGCTATTTATTTATTTGGGCGCTGGGCCTGTCATGGGCAGTAAATGGGTGTGGAAGTGTTATCCAGCTAGTGTGATTGCATCAGCACACATTAACTCCCAGGTTCTATATAGCGCGTCTAGAGTTACGCGCGGTTCTGTGTGTAAATCTAGGCGCATATGCATATAAATACGCATGTAGATTAATTGTTTTAACAAGCTGTTAAGCATTGTTAACAGCTCTTAAGAAGCAATAACCAGCACTAATTGACAAAAATTAGAGTTGATGTGCGTACATTGCTAGGCGTATTCTGTAATATACTGCGCCTAAATTCTAACGTGTGCGGGCAAAAAGGGGCGTGCTTAGGGGGGGGCGTAGAAATGGGTGTTCCATGGATGTTCCAAAATCTACACGCTTTGTTATAAAATATGGGCCAGTGCACGAAAATCTACGCCAGCTTTTTGTTGGCATAAACGGACGCGCGTAGATTTAGCCTTGTGAACTACGCCTAAGCATATTCCGTGTGTAGATTTATGTGTGGTATTTAGAATACGCTTAGATGTGATTGCCAATCAGGCATTAATTGTAGGCGCCATATATAGAATTGGGCCCTAACTGAATAACACAGTAACACTTAGCAGTCCTTTCACTAGGGGGCGCTAAAAATGAGCACATGCTAAATGATAAGATGACCATAGGAACATAATGGGCCCCTTAGCATTTACTAAATCCATTAGACCGCCTTTTTTTTTTTGTTACATTTGTATCCCACGCTTTCCCACTCATGGCAGGCTCAATGTGGCTTACATATTGTATACAGGTACTTATTTGTACCTGAGGCAATGGAGGGTTAAGTGACTTGCCCAGAGTCACAAGGAGCTGCCTGTGCCTGAAGTGGGAATCGAACTCAGTTCCTCAGGACCAAAGTCCACCACCCTAACCACTAGGCCACTCCTCCACTGTTGCTACTATTTGAGATTCTAGTGGAGTGGAATAGCAACATTCCATGTAGAAGTCGGCCCTTGCAGATCACCAATGTGGTTGCGCAGGCTTCTGCTTCTGTGAGTCTGATGTCCTGCACATACGTGCAGGACGTCAGACTCACAGAAACAGTAGCCTGCGCAGCCTTCTACATGGAATGTTGCTAGTGGAATAGCAACATTCCATGTAGAATCTCCAATAGCATCTATTTTATTTTTGTTACATTTGTACCCTGCGCTTTCCCACTCATGGCAGGCTCAATGCGGCTTACATAGGGCAATGGAGGGTTAAGTGACTTGCCCAGAGTCACAAGGAGCTGCCTGTGCCTGAAGTGGGAATCGAACTCAGTTCCCCAGGACCAAAGTCCACCACCCTAACCACTAGGCCATTCCTCCACTCATATGCAAGGAACCTGAAAAAATAAAAGGAAAGAAGCCCTATTATAGGTTCACATTGGAAATGGGCTTAGAACATGGTAAAGTCCCACTTTAAAATGCGCTAATCCCCAACTTCTATAAAGGGCACTATAAGTTATATGCGCTAATGTGGCATTGTAATGAACTTCCATAGATGTTAATAATAGGTGATCCTATATTTGTGTTTACTGTTAGAACGTAAGAGTCTCTTCAGCCCTTTTACTAAAGAAGAAGCAGAGAGGAACCTTGAAAGCTTGGGGAAGAGGGTCTTGCCCATTCTGGATTTTATCCGATGCACCAAATTGCCTGTGGGTATACAAACCTTTATTTTTTATTTGCAAGGCATAGACCAGAATTCAGTTTTATCAGCTAAACTCGAGACGCATGCGGTGTTTTATGGTACTAACACAGAAAAAATATCTGAATATGTCTGTTTCTTGGTAAACAAAAGGCTTGGCGACAGGGGTGTAGCCAGACAACAGATTTTGGGTGGGCCTTGGGAAGGACTGGGTGGGCACCAATTGTTCTCCCCCCCCCCCCCCCACCAACCACCACCCAAAAAATATCTCAGCTGGTGGGAAAGCGCTTCTTTCCACCTTGCAGTCTGTAGCAGGCATGCCCTGAAAACTGAAACTACGCAGGTGCCGGTATCATGGAGAGTAGCATTTCGTTACCGTCAGGGGGAAGTCTTCAGCTGGCCGAGCTTGGGATCCCACCAGCTACCACTAAACATGTGCTACTGTTGGGTGGGCCTGAGCCCTAAGTGGGTGGGCGTGGCCCACCCAGGCCCACCTGTGGCTACGCCACTGCTTGGCAACAAGCTTTTCTTCATTCAAAATATAATTATTTCAGATATGTGTCCTATTCCAGATGTTTCATAGAGTAATATAGAAAAAAAATTAAAAATCAGTATTTTACTTATTGATAATCTATATTCTATTAATCTTCATGTTCTGGGCTGTATTAGTTATCAGATGAGTGCAGGGCACTGTTTCCTCTAAGCTGAGTGGGGGGTCCTCCAACTGCTTTGCAGCCAGTGGGGGGCAGTGCTTCAATATTGTGTTTCCAATCTCTAGGGACAGGTAGGTTCTCTGGTGTACTGCAAAGCTTGCCCGTCCTTCACTACTAAAAATGTGACAGTGAAACGGCACCCCCTGCTGGGAGGACTGTAGGTGGAGGACTCCCGCTCAGCTTAGAGGGGTGGTGCAGGGCATGGGCGAGAACTCAGCACGTGCAGGGTGTTGGTGTCAAAAGTCCACCACCAACTGCTGCAGTTTTCTGACAAGGGTTTGACACTTTGGTGGGCTGTGAATGTCTTCAAATAACAGGAGGATCTGTGCAGGGCCGCCGAGAGACTAGGCCGGGGCAAGGCCGCCCCGCCGCCGCCCCCTATCGCTCCCCCCACTGCTGCCACCCCCCACCGCTGCAGTCCGCGGTCTCACCTGCCTGCATCCACGGCTCCGGGCCCCCTGCATTCAATGTGGCAGTGGCAGATCACCTCTCTTCTGGCCTTCCCTCCCTGTGTCCCGCCCTCGTCTGATGTAACTTCCGGTTTCCGCGAGGGCGGGACACAGGGAGGGAAGGCCCGAAGGGAGGCGATCTGTGACTGCCGCTTCGAATGCAGGGGGCCTGGAGCCGAGGAGGCAGGCAGGTGAGACCGGGGACCGCAGCGCCGGCGGCCTGATCCCGGTGCCGGGCCCCCCTTGGAGGTCCGGGCCCACCCTGTCTCTATACCTATTTATTAAAATGACACATAACGGGAATTTACCCCAAATTAAGCAAAGAGCAATTCATGCAGAGTCACCCAAAGAAGTAACACGCAACCTTTGTCCCAATTGATTTGAAAATTACCCCTTAAGAGTGGATATCGGGAGGAATGATGCCCGCTAGTGTGATATTTAACAGAATTGTGAGTAAATTCCAATGCCTAAATTAGGCACAGAGCGGGTGTATTCTATGGCAACACGGATAGATTTTAGTAATGCCCATGCCCCACTATGGCCACACCCACTTTTCAGCTATGCGCCCTAGAATTTAAGTGCACCACGTTACAGAATACACTTAGAGAGTTATGCTTGTAAGCCTTAATTAATTCCAATTAGTGCTGATAATTGCTTGTTAACATCCAATTGACAGCGCTGATTAGCTTGTTAACCAATTAAGTTACACACACTGTTATAGAATATGCTCCGATTTCTGCGTGGAAATTAAGGTGCGATATTTAGAATCCTGGGGATAATGGGCTTCTTAGCACTTGTGCATGCTAATGTCTGTGAGCGTACGCAAAGCTTTTAGGAAAAAGGTCCCTTAGTGCCAGGGGTGTAGCCAGACTTCGGCGGGAGGGGGGTCCAGAGCCTGAGGTGAGGGGGGCACATTTTAGCCCCCCCCCCCCCCTCGGCGCCGAGGTTTTTGCAACTACATTCAAAGCGATTTACATATATTCAGGAACTTATTTTGTACCAGGGGCAATGGAGGGTTAAGTGACTTGCCCAGAGTCATAAGGAGCTGCAGTGGGAATTGAACTCAGTTCCCCAGGATCAAAGTCCACTGCACTAACCACTAGGCTACTCCTCCACTCCACACTCCACACCTAAACTTAGTTGCAGTGTTTAGAATATCACATAGGGCTTGGGAATGCGCCTACATTTAGGTGCGGCCATATAGGAGCATTCCTCCGAATTCTAGAACAATGCGCATAAGTTTGAGTGATGCCCTGACCATGCCCCCTTTTCAGCTATGTGTGTTAGAATTTATGTGCACCTCTTTTTAGAATACGCCTAAAAGAAGCACATGTAAATTCCAGTTGTTGACGATTAGTAATGACAATTGGTTATTATCGGCCAATTATTATCATCTCTGATTTATTTATTTATTTATTTATTTATTTATAGTACATTTCTACCCCACATTTTCCCACACATGCAGGCACGATGTGGCTTACATAGAAAAATAACAATACAATATAATAAGAGATATGTTAAGAGACATTAAGCGAGTAAAGGGGCATATCAGAATCAGGGAAAGCAAGTGGAATTATTAATCGGTAAGACTATAGGAGGGGTAGGTTAATCCAAATAGGTGAGTTTTCAGCAGCTTCTTGAACAGTTGGTGATCCATTTGTAGTTATAAGTATTTCGGCAAAACATTCCAGTTCTTAGCACAGGAGTGATGGAAAGACGAAGTGAAGATCGATTTGTATTTGACGCCTTTACAATTTGGGAAGTGCAGGTTGAGATACGAACGCGAGGTGGCCACTGAGTTTCTGGGTGGGAGGTCAATAAGGCGAAGCATATACTCCGGAGCTTGACCGTAAATGATTTTATGAGTTAATGAGCAGATTTTAAAAGAGATACGTTCCTTCCCAATTTAACTCAGGCTACTCCCTGCGCCTTTTATAGAATCCAGGGGTTAAGGCGCAAAATTGTATGCAGGCTAGAGAATACCTACAGTTGCACATGTGACTTAATTGGCAATAACCAATTATTGGTGATAATTGGACTTAATTGGCACTGATTTGCTAATGCATGCCTCATGCAGCAAAATATGGACTACGGTGGGACACGCTACAGCGTCCCAAGGTAGTTTTCAAACATATGCATGTTCCGTGTCAGGAGTGGAGAATGAGTGTTCCTGCACTAACCAGTTAACTCTTCTACATTACCAGGCATAGGAGCCAATGTTTCGTAATTATTGGGGGTGCTAAGCCCAATGGAAATAACCCCTCCCTGGACAAATAAAGGAATTTTCTCAATATTGGGGGTGCTCAAGCACCCACAGCACCCACAGAGTCGGCTCCTATGTTACCAGGGGCTAATTGTGTTAACTGAACGTAAAGCCACAGAGGACACACCCAACAGATAACACGGAGGTTTTGCAGTTGCAAATGTAATGTAAATAGGCTCTTAAACATGTTATCATGTTTAATGATATAAATACCTCATTCCTTAATGCATCTGTGCTTTACTTATGTTATTTTGTTTATTTTAAAATATTTATATTCTGCTTGGTCCACAGTTCCTAGAGGATTACAATAATAACCAAATACATAACATATATTAAAAAGAATAAACAATACAACAAATTCACAAATCATACAAAACAAACTCCACATCATGTCACAAAAAACAATTGAGAGCTAGTCCCAGCCTTTATGAAAATGCCGTCTGGAATAAACAGGCCTTAAGCTGCTTCCTAAAAAAGATATGAGTCAATTTTCCCTAAATCCACAGGTAATGAGTTTCATAGAGTGGGACCCATTACCTGAAATGTAAAAGACCTAAGGGCAAGTAGATTAACAGTACAAAAACCAGGAATTTCCAGAAGGAATTTATCAGCAGACTGTGATAGTGTGAGTGTGGTTAGAGCAGGAGGCTTTCATAAAATACAGCCAGATAAGAATAAAAGTGAAGCAAACTCTTTTTTTTTTTTTAAACAAATACTGATTCCTGTTACCTCATAGGTACAGTAAATAAAGAATACAGTTTCACAGGCAAACTTCGCTCAGGCCTGTAGCTGACAAGTCCCAAACCCACAGTATATACAGCTACTTGCAGGATTCCACAAACACAGGCCTGGCTCCAGCCAGCTCTCAAGAGCAGGTTAGAGTTAAAGTTAGAGTTAAAACTTGGCTTAACTCAGTCAGGTTTTGGTAACTTACACATAAGCAGGACTAGGGTTACCATATTTGGTCCCTCTAAAAAGAGAACACATGCCCCGCCCCTGTCACACCCCACCCCCTGTCACACCCCGCTCTGCCCCATCACGCCCCGTCCCCTGTCTGTATCGCCCGCCCCTCCCACACCCCTCTAAGGGTGTCCTATCCCCTCCCCTTACTTTATCTTACTGTACTGCCCTAGTGGTCTAGTGACCTCTTCGGGGCAGGAAACAGGGGATATTAGCGGTATATAACACCTAAATTGAATTGAATTAGGATGATGCTGTTGTCATCCTATACCTCTCATCTTTTCTCTCCATAGGCAGGCTCCTGTAAATTATCAGCAACATATAATTCAGACCAGTGACGTAGCTAGGTGGGGCGCCAGGAGAGCGTCGTTCCCCCAAACGAAATTCTGCCGGCACTGGTGCTTATTTTTTCTCAAGTTGTGTTGCATTGAAAATGTGCACCTGCGGAAGTCCGCTCGCGCCGGCAGAAATCTGGTCTCGCCCCGCTTTTGCTTCCCCCGCGCCGTCAACCTGGCTCCGCTTCTGATTCAGACCTCCCGTTTTTCTATTATTTTAACCTATAGAGATCATTAGAAATCAAACAAAATAAAACATGGAAAAGAAAATAAGATAACCTTAAGAGTGGACTAACACGGCTACCACACTCCTCTACTTAACCTATAGAGATAAATTTTCCTGTGTGTTTTTTTTTCTTTGGGTAAACATTGGGAAAACACCCCTGCCTGTGATGTCCCTCTCTTTCCCTGCCTTGGAGCTTCCAGTCTGTTTTGTGCCTTTTCTGTGCTGATGATTCCTCAGCTGTGCAATGTTTGAGCAGCTGATGGGACTCTGTTACTCTCCTTCCTCCTGTTCCACTGAACAGCTGTTCCCAACTGTGAGCATTGAAGCTGAAGATAAGAGGATTGAATGAGCAGGGGTGGCAGATTTAAAAGTGGAAAGGGTGAGGAATGTGCATTTGTTTTGCAATGAAATTTTAAAAAAAGGAAGAAAACAGGCTTTTCATTCCCAAACATTAAAAGAAATACTAACACTGAGATTTTTAATTTTCATTTTGTTTCATTTCATTTTTACTGCATGCTATTTATCAATAACAAAGGTCATTTTGGAAATGCTACACTCTATTGGCACATGTAAAAAGCTCATTTACATATGTAAATAGACACACGCTGCACACACAGTTTTGCACAAGGTATGGTTTGCCTAGGCCTGAAAAGTATACGTTTTTCCTGCTTCAAAAAACTCCCCCTTCACCATTTACTCCTGCTCCAAAGCAGGCGTAGGTGTCCGCTAACTGCTCATTTGCATCCAGGCTATGGAGGAGTGATTGAGTGGGTAATTGGGCTTTCTTCTCTAGTGTTTAAAACCACCTTAGAAATGCAAACGTTTGAGTTAGATATGCAGTTTTGTAAAATCTGCAAATTAAACAAAAATGGCAACACATGTGCCGGTTGTAAAATCCACCCTACACGTCTCAGTGCTGCATCTGAACATCTAGGAGGCAATTCTATAAATTGACACCTCCATATAGATGTGCCAATGGTGCATGTTTGATGCCATTTCTATAATGGAATCTTCAAGGTGGCATGGGCATGCCCAAGTTTCAGAGCCACTGAGAGGTGGAGGCGAGGAGGCAAGATTCCCCATGCCCAACCTCTAAGGGGGGCCCGCCTGGCACAGGCAAGGCCTCCGGAGACAGACAGAAGGTTCTGTTTCCTAGGTCTGTCTCTCTCCTACTCCTGTGTGTCGAGACCCGGATGATTGCGTTAATGCATTAACCTGAGTCCCAGTACACAGGAGCAGGACAGTGACAGACCAAGGGAGGAGCAGACACAGGAAAGCAAGGGAGCGGGGGGAGGCGGCGACCTTAGTGGGGGTTGGCGGTGATGGGGCAAGTGGGGGGACGGCGGTGGCCCAAGGGGGGGGTAGTGGTGGCCTGAGTGGAGAGGCGGCAACTGTGGCCTAAGTGGGGGGGGGGGGGGGGGGTTGCAGATGCAGCTGCAGCAGCCCTGCCCCGGACCCAGTGGCCCTGCCAAGTCTAGATGCGACCACTTATGCCATGTCAATGCAGTTGTAAATGGGCACATTTATTTGTGCAGAGTGATTTGCGTAACTGATAGTATTCTATAAGCTACACATGTCACTTGGAGCCACGTCCATAGCCCTCACGCTCCACCCATATATACACCCCCTTCATGTACATGTTATGCCACTTAGGCCAATGATTCCCATGGGCATGTCTTTAGTTCCATCCAAATACTGCAGAGTCTGACAGCTGGGAGAACTTCTACAGTTCCTGAACAAAAACCCCAACCCTTGTTTGACTGTCCTACTGACCTCCCAATTCCTCAGAGGTGGGTAAGAACTAGTACTGCCTTCCTGGCTCAACAACTGTAAATTTATCAATTCCTTGTTTAACACACCGAGCGTTATTCTATATAACACATCTAAAGTTAGACGCGGTGTATAGAATAGCGCCTAGGGCAGTGTAATGCGCCTATATCTAGGCACTGTCATTTATGCGACTGAAAACTTGATGCAAATACCCGCACCTAAATGTAGGCCCATTCCCCCAAATTCTATAACAACATTCGTAAATTTGAGTAACGCAGACACGCCCACAATCCTCCCGTGGCCATGCCCCCTTTTTTAGCTAAACAAATTGGAATTTACAAGCACCTTTTTTTAGAATATGCCTAAAAAAAAGCACTCATAAATTCCCATTTTTGCCATTTAGTGATGATAATTGGTTATCGGCCAATTATCATCACTGATTGACTTGTTACTCAATTGAGTAGCGTGCACAATTTAGCACGCATCACTTTCCGTGCCCTTATATAGAATCCTGTCCAAACTGCAATAAAAAAAAGAAGGAATGCCCCTCCAGAAGGTGCCTTGTTAGATCTGGGCTTAGCACATGGTAAAACCCTATGTTACAATGTGTTCAGCCCAGATTCTGATGCACCGTATAAACCTCGTAAGAACAGAGCTCTAATTATTTACTGTAGGGTTCATTACTTTCAGCAAAAAAAAAAAAAAAAAAACAAAGAAAAGGAATTGAATCATAGAAACAAGTGTGCCATGTTGTAAGGTACAAGATTAGCCTTCCCGACTGCCAAGTAAGGTAACTTACTTAAGGGAAGACAAAATCTCTCAGACATGCTTAATTGCTTTCTAGTTTAAAAGTTTATCAGCCTCCACTGGAAAATAAGCAGTAAAGTCGGCCAGGCTTTTCTTTCACATGCAATAAAAATATCGTACTCTTGCAGTCTCAGTGTGTGAGGCCGCTCTTACCTTCATAAGTGAGTTACCAGTACACCGCCTGAAGAGTTAAGTGATAAAGGTCAATGGAGTGGGTGGTAAATGCCATCTGGCTAATGAATGCATTGAGTTGCATGCAGGATCATAAACTCAAGGATGGTTTTGCTCCAATTATTAAAGCCTCTTTACTTCATAGCAAGAAATGAAACCAACAAGAGTCACGTGAGCCCAAAGAAATGTTACAGACACTTGTACGAGCCTGGTCATGCTCATAGAATTTTGCTTGTTATGGCCAGGAGCATTTTATTCGAATCAACCTCATTTTATAAAAATGAAAATACATTGGGGTCGATATTCCGCAGCGGCGTTCAGCGTTTTGCTCACTGCCACTAGCTTTATGCCCAGAAATTCAATGGAGTGAAGGAGTAGCCTAGAGGTTGATAATCCAGAGGTGCCCAGTTTAAATCCCACTGCTGCTCCTTGTTATCTCGGACAAGTCACTTAGCCCTCCTTTGCCTCAGGTACAAACTAGATTGTGAGCCCTCCAGGGACAGAGTAATACCCAGTGTACCTGAATGTAACTCACCTTGAGCTATTACTGAAAAAGGTGTGAGCAAAATCTAAATAAATAAATATTTGAGATTCTACATGGAATGTTGCTACTATTAAAGATTCTACATGGAATGTTGCTACTATTTGAAATTCTGTTGCTACTATTTGAGATTCTACTTGGAATGTTGCTGTAGTGGAGGAGTGGCCTAGTGGTTAGAGCACCGGTCTTGCCATCCAGAGGTGGCTGGTTGAAATCCCACTGCTGCTCCTTGTGATCTCGGGCAAGTCACTTAGCCCTCCTTTGCCTCAGGTACAAACTTAGATTGTGAGCCCTCCAGGGACAGAGTAATACCCAGTGTACCTGAATATAACTCATCTTGAGCTACTATTGAGCAAAATCCAAATTTATAATAACAATGTCTGGGCTTTGTCATTGCATTTCTGGGTTTGCAGAGCCAGCCAGTTAAGTACAATAACCGCATAAAGATAGGACTGACATTTATGTGGTTATCTTGGCCAGTATAGGGCCCCTTTTACCAATGGCTGGCGGTAAGGTTGCAGACCCAAAATGGATGTGCAGAAATTTTGATTTTGCCGCTCATCCATTTTTGGCAAAAATTTAAAAAAGGCCCTTTTTACTGGCGCGCTGAAAAATGGATCAGTGCGCACCCAAAACCTGCGCCTACACTACCGCAAGCCATTTTTCATCACACCTTAGTAAAAGGACCCCTAAAACTTTTCAAGTGCCCAAATAAACCGAATGCGTGCAAACGACTTCATGTCTCTATCTTTTGTTGTTTATCTGCTGTTGAGTTAATGTCATCTCATGATGACTCTATGGATAGTTGTCATGAGCTGTGTTCAGTCTTCACTGAGGGGGCTAATTGTTGACAGAGGGGCATCCATGGCTATTGTTATCCTATCGATCCATTGCATTGCCGGTCTTCCTCTTTCTCTAATGATCTTTCTCTCTGCATGATGTATCCAACCTCACCTTTTATAGTTTCCTAAATGCTTTTTTACAAGCTCTCATCTGGCATCACACTTTGGTATTCTTGAAAGCAATAATTTCTCTTATACCCAGTCTGTCTCTTCCTTAGCTTTTAGCACACACTGGGCCTGGAGTAGCACCTTTGAGAAAGGAAAAAAATAATGTCAAGCATGACACCCTTTGTTTCAGAATTTGCCACCTGGTACTTCTACAGGTCCTAAATGATTCTCGCTTCGCTCTTGTGACTTTTCACAGCATTTACAAGAGAGCAGGGATGTACATTTACTAGCACATAGTCAGTTTGTTAAAAAAGTTCCAATTCACATTTAAAAAAAAAAGTTGTATTAATTTGCAAAACAAACAAAAAAGGCAAAGCAAACTGAAAACACACGGAGACCGACATTCAAAGTGATTTAAGCAGGTAGGGAGGCTCCTGCCCGCTTAAATCGCTTGTCGCCGCCTCCTCCCCCCTCCCCCCCCCCCCCCGATGTTCAGTGGTACTAAAGCGGGCAGTGCCACTGAATATCGCCTCTGACTGCCACCAAACAAAAAGGGACAGGTCAGGGGTGGTATGAAGGCGGCTTTCGGGAGGAGCCTGGAGTTATGCAGGTGCTGGTAATATACACTGTCCTAACTTTGGTCAGTCTAGCTGTGTGGGTCCTGCTGGCATAACTTTGGGATTTTTTTGTTTTTTTTGTGGGGAGGGGTTGTTAAAAAAAATCTCCTGGGCCCCCTTCTACCCCCCCCCACCCCGATAATAGCCATTTTTCCTTCCCCCATCCCCCCAGTCCTCTGAATATTGACCAGGCCCGCATAAGTTCCAGCAGCCTGTCTGGCCCAAATTATCCCCCAATCGGGGGATATCGGGGGAAAATTTAGCCAACAACGATTAGCGTTTTAAAAATCATGGACTGCCACCAGATGAATATCAGGGGTATAGTTTCTAAAATAATTTTTCCCTATACAGATCCCCACAAGAGAGTGAAGTATCCGTATTTATGATGAGAGCCTGTCTTGGTTTATATAGTTCCTGGCATAGAAGGGGTTCCAAAGCCCCTGACTGACACATTCCTTTGCCTTTCTTGGGTCTTAGATATTTCTGCTTACATCGCATTAGCATGTGAAAGTCGTAACCGTGATTCCTCTCAGGCTGTTCTTTAAGTGAGATTATTTTACAGTGGCGTAGCCAAGGGTGGGCTCGGGTGGGCCCAGGCCCATCCAATAGCAGCACACCTATGATGTGGCAGGCAGGGATCCCCAAGCCCCACCAGCCAAAAACTCCCAACAACTGTCCCTCCTGCATACCTTGTAAATAGCAGCAAGCAGTGACCGATGCATACTTCTCGCACCGGCCCCACAGCCTTCCCTCTGATGTGTTCCTGCCTATGCAAAAACAGGAAGTTGCATC
The DNA here is from genome assembly GCF_901765095.1 of Microcaecilia unicolor. Lineage (NCBI taxonomy): Eukaryota > Metazoa > Chordata > Amphibia > Gymnophiona > Siphonopidae > Microcaecilia > Microcaecilia unicolor. Next base: position 198,890,413 of record NC_044040.1, on the reverse strand, counting down.
ATGGGAAGGCTGTGTGGCCAACATGAGCAGTGTGTATAAGTTTCTGCTCGCTACTGGTGGAAATCTGCTATTGAAAAGGTATGTGGGAGAGGGGGGATGTTTGAGAGACCATATGGCATGCAGGTGAGAGAAGGAGAGACCAAATTACCAGTGGGACGGGGTGGGGCTCTTCTGCCCATCTATCTTGGGCCCAGGCCCATCCAAAATTGTGTGTCTGGCTACGCCCCTGTTTTAGAAGACAGAGAGTCTTCAGAAATAATGGGCTTTCTGCCCTTTTGGAAACTAGCAGTTAGTAAACACTTAGCTTGCCTGAAAGGAGTGAAAATGCCAATGAGGGAAAACTATGAAGGTATGAGGGTAACTTCATAACAGATTACCCAGATTGGAAGGCCAAGTAGGCACTTATCTAACCCTCTTTTATAAACACAGGGGTGCCTAACCTCTTTGTAAAATACTGCAACCTCACAAAACCTGCGCGCTAAGGCCTTTTTTACCGCAGTATGTAAAAAGGCTGAAAAAAAGAAATGGCCATGCGGTAACTTCACACTTGCTGCATGGCTATTTCGGAGGGGGGGGGGAGCTCTTACTACCACCCACTGAGGTGGCGGTAAGGGATCTCGCGCTAACCCAGTGGTAACCGGGCAGTGCGCGGCACAGCCTGATTACCACCGGCTAACCCCCTGCGGAAATAGTTTTGAAATATTTCCTGCTAGCACAGGAAATGGCGCACACTGGGGGGTGGAACTACTGCCAGCACCCGCGTTGGGCCAGCGGTGGGTTCCAGATTGCCACGCGGCAACCCTTTTCGTAAAAGGGCCCCTTATAGAATAGCACTTAGTCATAATGGCGCCTTTGATGTGCGTCAGTCAGTGGCCTAGCCAAGGGTGGGCTCAGGTGGGCCCAGGCCCACCCACTCTGGGCTCAGGCCCACCCTTGATGTGGCTGGCAGGGATTCCCAAGCCCCACCAGCTGAAAATGCCTAATAACTATCCCTCCTGTATACCTTGTAAATAGCAGATCTTCACCTGCAGCAAGCAGCGACTGATACATACTGCTCGCACTGGCCCCACAGCCTTCCCTCTGATGTATTCCTGCCTATGCGGAAACAGGAAGTTGCATCAGTGGGAAGGCTGTGAGGCCAACATGAGCAGTGTGTATTAGTTGCTGCTCGCTGCCGGTGAAAATCTGCTATTTAAAAGGTATGCGGGAGAGGGAAGATGAGAGACCATATGGCATGCAGGCGAGAGAAGGAGAGACCAAATCACCTGTGGGATGGGGAAGGGTTCTTCTGCCCACGCATCCTGGGCCCAGGCCCACCCAAAATTGGGTGTCTGGCTATGCCTCTGGCGTCAGTGCCAGGGGCGTAGCCAGACAGCCAATCTTGGGTGGGCCTGAGACAAAAATGGATGGGCATGGAATTCAGCCCCTTCTGGGCCCCCCTCAACTCTGCTCTCCCCATACCCTCAAACACAAAATATTAAATACCCGAGCTGCTGCGGATTCCCAAACTGCACCAGCTGAAGATTTCCTCCTCCTTGGGCAGCCAGTGCTCTTCCAAACAGCCGAAGCAAGATGTCGCTACCGGTACTCCGTACATGCTCAGTGCTTCCGCCTGGTGAAAACTGAGCACGTGCAGAGGGGCTGGTGTGTGGCAGAGCACTGGCTGCCTAACAAGGAGGAAATCTTTAGCTGGTGGAGTTTGAGGATTCCCACCAGCCACACATCAAGAAAGCCACAATTTTGGGTGGGCCTGGGTGCAAATTGGGTGGGCCACAGCCCACCCAGGCCCACCTGTAGCTACGCCACTGCAGGTACTGATTTTTGAGCTGTACTCTTACAAAACATCTTACACACCAGTTTGTGCATGTCTAACTCTCAGTTTCGAAAGGCACAGATTGTTTGGTTGTCAGGTAATGTTGCATGTTATTAAATGTTTTGTAAAGCCTTCTTTTGCAGATTTTCTGTAATGATCCTGTGCGTTCCCCCCAAAAAAGGAAAAGCAGATATGAGCCTTCAACTGCCAGTGTCAGATGTTAGAATATAACATTTGCATTTCGACATCGTTGTAAGCTCTTTAATGGCCTTCAAGGTTTGGGATTCTTTGTAAAATGTAGAAGTGGTAAAATGAAGTGATAAGTATGCGATCAGAAGCAGCCTTTCAAATTAACAAGCTGAAATGCAAAACTGTGGCTGTATATTAACTAAATCATATATTATTCAAAGAGGCAAATAGCTTTTTTATTTTTGTAATGATTTGTTCTGTAGGATTAACGTGCACTAATTGGTTAACACTGGGTTAACAGAAGAGCATTTACTGCCTCCTCAATAAGGGGCGTTAAGTGTTCCCGCATTAACATTTTGCAGATACCGTGCGCTAATGACAACATTAGCGCAAAACCTGCAAAAATAATTGAAAGTTTCAAAAGGCTGCGTAAAATATGGGCTTAGTTCACGGGGAAAGTCCCACCTTAGGACGCACTCTGCCAGATTTTGCCACCCTTTAGTAAAATGGCCCCTGAAATGTGGGAAAAAACAAATCTTTCAAATTAAACTTTATGTTTGTTGGGTCTCAAATCTGAGCAGGCAAAAACAACGAAGGTGACACAAAAGAAGATATATGAAAAAACATCCAACGGACTCAGAGTTCACCTCAGAAGTTTTATTCAAAAATATGCAATGAACTGGACACGAATCGTGTTTCGGCCGTGAAGGCCTGCCTCAGGAGTCCCTGTACACGACCCCCGCCCCCCCCCCCCCCCCCCCATGGAGGTTGCCTCCGCCGCTCCCCCCCTCCACCAGGCCGGGCCCCCTGCATTGAAATCACAGTGCCTCTCACCTCTGTGTGAAAGCGCTGCAGGCAACAGATCGCCTCCCTTCGGCCCTCCTTCCTTCCCTGTGTCCTGCCCTCACGGAAGTTACATCAGATGAGGGCAGGACACAGGGAGGGAAGGAGGCCCGAAGGGAGGCGATCTGCTGCCTGCAGCACTTTCACATGGAGGTGAGAGGCGCTGTGATTTCAATGCAGGGGGCCCGGCCCGGTGGCTACACATACAGGTGCACGTCAGGCAACCAGTCTGGATTTTAAACTAGCTAAGCCATATACAAATTAGTCATGTTTAATGTGGTTTATTCAGAATTACACAATGCACATTTGTGATATATTATGAAAGCCATGATGGAAAGTAACTTGTCTTGATTATTTTTAGCGTCCTGCAGGGTTTACTGTACTATTACTAGTCTGAGTGTTGTCTGGTTGTAGTGTGCTTGCTTTACGAATGGCTCTGTGGCTGAATATTATGAAGCAGTCATTCCCAGAAGTGCTCCCTTAATGTGTGTTCTGGATCTGTAGCGCTAGGCTTCCGGCAGAGGTCTCTGGGGAGAACTGTCGCTTTTCAGGGCTGCTCTTCTAACACCTTTGCTTTTGCCGAGAGGACAGGGGACTTTCTCTGCATGTTCAGGTGTGATCGAAAAGCTGCAGTACGCCAGTTTTCTCTGTCAGTCGCAGCGAGGGAAGGAAGAGTCCCAGGTGATTAATCAAGCCATGGCTGAACTTGCCACACTTCCGTATCTACAGGATATCAGTCCTCAGGATGCTGAACTGGTATGTGTGCTTTTTTTTTTTTTTTTCAATCCTTCTGAAGCATTCTTTTGACCTTCCACAAGCAGCAAACCAAGAAGGAAGGAGACTGAATTGTTCTTTGGAATACAATTCATTTATTAATACATGAACTAATTAAAAGAGGTTTTTGAAGTGGTCCCTGTAGCACTCTGCTTCTGGAAGTGCTAAGAACCCAAAGGATTAAATTATGCCAGCCACTCTCCACTCCGCGTTTACCAATATTTGTGCTTTGGAGTGGAGGAGTAGCCTACTGGTTAGTGCAGCGGACTCTGATCCTGGGGAGCTGGGTTCGATTCCCGCTGCAGCTCCTTGTGACTCTGGGCAAGTCACTTAACCCTCCATTGCCCCTCGTACAAAATAAGCACCTGAATATATGTAAACCGCTTTGAATGTAGTTGCAAAAACCTCAGAAAGGCGGTATGTCAAGTCCCATTTCCCTTTCCCTATTTGAGATTCTAAATGGAATGTTGCTACTATTTGAGATTCTACATGGAATGTTAATGTTGCTATTCCACTAGCAACATTCCATGTAGAAGCCTGCCCTTGCAGATCAGCAATGCGGCCATGCAGGTCCTGCAGGACGTCAGACTCACAGAAACAGAAGCCTGTGCGGCCGGCCAGCAGCATTGCTGATCTGCAAGGGCAGGTTTCTACATGGAATGTTGTTAGTAGAGGAGTAGCCTAGTAGTTAGCACAGTGGACTTTGATCCTGGGGAACTGAGTTCAATTCCCACTGCAACTCCTTGTGACTCTGGGCAAGTCACCTAACCCTCCATTGCCCCAGGTACAAATAAGTACCTGTATATACTATGTAAACCCCTTTGAATGTAGTTACAAAAACCACAGAAAGGCGATATATCAAGCCCCATTCCCTTTCCCTTTCCAAGAATGTTCTGGAATTACCAGTTCATCTTGCGAAGAAAATGTGTAGACAACAGCTCAGAGCACATTGAGGGCCCCTTTTGCTAAGCGGCGGTAAGCCCAACACGGGCTTACCGTTCGCTAAACAGGAAGTACCGCCAGGTTACCGCAGCAGCTCAGTGGTACTTCCCACCCCTAGCGTGCCGGTGGTGCAAAAATATATTTCTTTTTTGTAGCGCCGGAGCATACCCGGCAGTAATCGGTTACCTTCCGGGTTAGCGTGGGAGCCCTTACCGCCACCTCAATGGGTGGCGGTAAGGGCTCCCGCCCCCCCATAATAGCCACGCAGGAAGTGCTTTGCTTGTCTAAAGAATAAAAGAGTATTTAAAGTAGGGGTGAGGACAGACAGAACATTGGTGCCCAATACCCCTGAAGGGTGAAAGAAAAAGAGAAAAAAGTGATAGAAAGATAACATAGAACATTTGAACGCACAATATAAGTATCCCCTCTTGCGTTCAAAAGAAGAGAAAGGAGGATAGAGTGAACGGTCAGCGTACGGCTGGTCACCACTGTTTTAATTTCCCCCTCTTGGACCTCTTTCTGACTCCAGATCACACGGGGGACTAAAGATACCTATTTCACATAACAGGTTCTGTATGATTTCTCCCACCTTCATTGTCACCCAATCACAAGGAGGTCTGTTCTGGGTTTGCATTAGGGGCTGTAATCGAATTCTAATTCCCATAACTACTGCTTTCAGTCTTCCTGGATCTAGGTATACTCTGAGCCATTTATGTTCCCAGATAATGCCTATTAAAAATCTGTCTAAGTTTCTCCAGAGACTGAGTGTATGTGATGTGCCTTGTAAGCTAAATGTAAGGTAAAGAGAAGATAGAATAAAGACAGAGAAAGGTTTAAATAGATAGATACATTTTATTTCTTACCCAAAGACAAGTCTTCAAGTTGGTACGAATACAGACATCAGACTTTAATCAGGTACAATCAGCCCCAAATCGCAGTCCTTACTTTAGACACTTGCCACACAGCCATTTCCTGTAGGAAAGAGAGACTTCCCTTTTACCCGCTGTGGTAAAAGGAGGCCTCGGTGTACGTGAAAGACATGTGCCGATGGCAGTGCAGGCCCCCTTTTGCCGCAGCTTGGTAAAAGAGGGCCTGAAATCCCATAGTAATGAGGTAGAAGTCTAAACCGTGACACAACACTAGGGTTTTAATACCAGGTCTGGGGAAGTATAAAAGTTTAGCTCATTCTTTCCTAGTAGAGTATCTAAAACTACAGTATTTTTCAGGGTTTTATAAACAGCATGGGTTAAAAAAAAAAAAACAGCAGCAAAAAGACAGCACTGAAGCCCAGGTGCTGGGACAAAGAGCAGAGTGCTGACTTGCATGCACAGGTCTGAGCACAACAAACTGGAACAGCACCCAGAGTTTACATTTTATTAAAAGCTTGATATACTCCTAATACAACAGAGCTGGCCAAAGCGGTTCACAAAATTAAAATGCTAAAAGAGTTTTAAAAAAAGGAGGCGAAAAGGAAGGCCAATATAACTAGGACAGCAGATATTCAGTCAACAAACATTCGTTGGCTAGGAAAGAGGTAGGGTCAGGGAATAGGGTGTCAGCTGCTGCAAAGACAGGTCTCTTGGCACTTCAGTTGTTTAGAGAAATGGGTTCTGCTTCTCAAGTAACAGAATCAGTTGGCCCGAAAGCTCACTGAAAAAAAAAGTGAGTTTTTAAAAGTGGTTTACATTTTGGAAACAAAAAAGCTTCGGCTCTGATTGACGGAGGTGGAGATCGTTCCAAGGTCTTGGAACCACAAAGAAAAAGGCAGAGGAATCCGTGGATTCATAGTGAGCCTTTTGGGGTGAAGGTCAGGTCAGCCGATTTGCATCCAATGACCTTAAATTACGGTTGAGAGAGTAAGGAATGATCAATGAAGAAAGATGTGAGGGCAAACCTAAGATAGATGGAAGTACAGGAATGGTATTTTGTGCAGATATATCAGTCATGCAAAAAATGTATGTTCCACATAGCATTCCAGCATTTGCACAGAAGCATGGGCTATGTAGGCTCCTCCAACTCTAATTTTACTGTGCTCAGACCTGTACTAGCAAGAAACCATGTGCATATGTATCCAGTGAATTCTCCCATGTCAGTGTACTTTATTTTGCAAGCAACCACCTATTTGCATACTATTTGGCTACTGGAGTCGAGGAGTGCAGTGGCCTGGGAACCAGGTTTCATTCCCACTGCAGCTCCTTAGGCTGAAACTGCTCATTTCTATGCATGTGTGTTCACATTTATGCACATACATGTAGGGCTTTTTTTGAGGGGGTACTTGAGGGTACTGAGTCCCGGCACCTTTTCCATTGACTGCTAAAATTGACCCATGGTCCCCAGGTTTTAATGAAAGGCTCTACACACCAATTCTGCCTTGTCATAGATTCTGTGACTGGTTGCAGGGGGCCTGGCTATTGTGGGGTGGGTCCCTCAGTGATCACCCCACCCCTGAAGGGTGACCTGACATTTGAGTACCGGCACCTTTTTTGCTAGAAAAACACACTGCATGTCACCTAAAACTAGGTGATTCCTTACAGAATCACCCCCACAGTGCAAAATAGTGGATGCATCATGTCATTCACGATTGTCACTAGTTTATGAACCTCAGAGGTGTGCAGAAAATCATTCACAGGAGCAGTGGCGTCACGAGGGCAGCTGACACCCGGGGCGGGTCGCCGCTTCGCACCCCCCCCCCCCCGCCCGCCCGCGAGAACATACATGGAAGGCGGTGAGGGGAGGGCCAATCCGCCGAGTGCACGCCGCTGGGGGGGGGTGTCGGCGCCTCACTGGTTTCTTGCTCTCTCTGCCCCGGAACAGAAAGTAACCTGTTCCGGGGCAGAGAGAGCAAGGGACCAGCGAGGCGCCGACACCCCCCAGCGGCGTGCACCCGGGGCGGACCGCCCCACCGCCCCGCCCCCTTCCTATGCCACTGCACAGGAGTACACCATTACAGTCTGAATGTCCTTTTTTGGTAGTATGAATGAAAAGGAAGCAAATCTCTTTAACATTTTCAGCTATGTTTGTTACTTGGGAACTTTGGAGTGTGCAAATATCTGATGAGTGTTCATCCATGCTCTCCTGAAAAAACCATGGTTGTAGACTTTGCTTCTACAGGTTGTTCTACGTTATTACGCAGAGTGGCAACCACGGTCCTTGAGGGCTACAATCTAGTTGGGTTTTCAAGATTTCCACAATGACTATGCATGAGATTGATTTGGATGTACTGTTTCCATTCTGTGCAAATAGATCTCATGCTTATTCCTTGTGGAAATCTTGAAAACCCGACTGGGTTATGGCCCTCAAGGACCGTGGTTGCCCACCTCTGAAAATTTGGAAACGCATTCATTCAGCAGAGTACCGAGCACGACAAGGCATATTTGCATAATGAAATGTATAATCAAACCCAAATGGCATTCTCTAAGAGATCCCGCTTGTGGTTAAGTACTTCATACCTGCCATGACATTTTTTTGCAATGGCCGCAGTAAAGACGAGATGACAGTGCTCCCTTCTGTGAAAGATGAGTAATAAAATCACCAGCATACAAATGATTTTTTAATTGGGTTTTAATCTGTGTATTTAGAGAAGTTATTTCCGTGTGAATTCCACTCTGATAATTTTTATCTTGGTGCCACAGCTGCAATCACTAATGGCAGATGCCATGGACAGCCTCGAAGGAAAGAGGAGCAATAAGGAACGTGTATGGAATAAAATTCAAAAGGTAAAATATTTTCTGCTGAAAGGCATCTAATGCACCATGTTTTGCCAAATCAACAGCGGACCCATCTCTGCTCAACTCCTGTTGCAATCCTATCCTTTCTCTTTAACTTAGCTGGTACATATGCAGCTTACAAAAGGGAGGTGCAGTCTACAGAGAGAATATTTATTTATTTCTGTATTTATTTCTTATTGCAGCTTTTAAAAATACTCAACCAAGTTCAGGCCTAATCCTATTTGTGTCTGATTACGTCTATAAAATGGCACTTAACTGTTTATCTTGCATAAACGTTTAAGTTCCCATTTTACAAAGCGGGGACATGAACATATCAAACCCAAGTGCATGCAAATGGCAAGGGGGTGCGGACTGGACTTGACTTGGGCGGGACAAAAAGTGTGGCAAGATCATAGACATTTATTCCCCGTTTTAGAAGGGGACAGAGGACTAAGGGCGTCTTTTACTAAGGCACGCTCACGTTTTTAGCACTCGCTAAAATTGTGGGCGCGCTAAACATTAGAGACGCCCATAGGAATGCATTGGTGCCTCTAACATTTAGCGTGCCCACAATTCCAGCGCACACTAAAAACGTGAGCGCGCCTTAGTAAAAGACACCCTAACTTCAGTAAATGGTGTCCAAAGTTACACGCCGTTTACAAATTGCACGCTGAGTGCTGTTCTGTAAACGGGCACTATTTATAGACTAGCACCTAGGGCCAGGATCCATGCCCAACTTTTAAGTGAGAATTTACACCAACTGACCCTGGCCTAAATCCAAGTTCTTCAATTAGGCATGGATCTCCCAAATTCTACAATAATGCATGCATCTTATGTGAGTGCCTCTGACCCGCCCACTCCCCTCCCATGACCACGCCCCCTTTTCAGTTGCATGCTAAAAGATTTACATATGCATCTTTATGGAATAGCGCTTAGCAAGATGCGTGTGTAAATCTGGATTGTTCCAATTTGCACCAATAATTGATTATTAGCACCCAACTATCGGCACTAACAGGCTCGTTATGTGCCCAAATTTGCACATGCAGTTTTAAGCACCATTTATAGAATGCCCCTGTAAATGTCTAGTATCTTAAAAGATCAACTTTAGGACTTATAGCTGCTACTAAGTATATTTAGGAATTGGGAAACAGCTGCAATTGAGCAGCACTCTACTGGAGAGATTATGGGGGGGGGGGGTGCCGCCTTTTCCCCAGTCGCTTTTCTCCCCCAAATGGCCTTAACATGCAGGAAAGACCCATGTAAGGGTGTGCTAAGGCCAATTTTTACCACAACTTAGTAAAGACTCCATAGATTGCAGACCCTCAGAAAAGAGAAACAGCTCCATAAACAATGTTGGAACCCTTAACATGTCAACATCTGAGAAAATTGATAATTCTCATGTGAGTTATAGAAAATAACACAAAACCTTAGCACAAAAAATATGTAGTGGCTAAAATCCATAATGAATCGTAAAAACCACATTTAAAACAGTCAATAAAAAGTCTGTGCTAACATAGACATTTACTTATCTTGAAAGTTGCACCAAACATCTAGGAACCAACAGCCATCCAGGTACAAATCAAGGTAAGGTATACACAAAAAGTGGCACATATGAGTTATCTTGTTGGGCAGACTGGAAAACTCTTTTTATTGGAAAAAACTAAAAACAAATAACATACAAATCAAAAACAAGCCCCTAGCTATACACGGTCCTCCTATCTATGTACACCCCCTCCCCCTCCTCAATAGTACAGTGGAAACTGTTTATTAGAAAGACCAAAGAAAAAAACCGGACATGCAAATCAAACCCCAGGCTCCTAGCTAGACATGGTCTGCCTATCTATGTACACCCCCTCCTCAATAATACAATGGATCAACCCCCCCCCCCCGACCCCCCACAACCCCTTCAGACAACTGGCACACAATCCCCTGGGAAGCATGTCCCCTCATGGCGGCTTAAGCCTCACGTGTCTCCACCACCTCGAAGCCACCCCCACCCCTTTTTCCACCCTTTCCCACTTCGCCGCTTCCTGCACCGCCCTTACCACATCCCAGCTGACTACCTCCGCCAGCCGGACCTCCTGGTACAGGGACACCCTGCAGCGCGCCATCCAGAGGCAGTACCGCAATATCACCGAAATCAGAAAGCGTGTTACCGGATCCCCGCGTCCCTCTCCACCCTCTGGGCCATACACCCAGTCCGCATAGCTGTAGTTGCGGAAACTGGGGATCTGCAGCAACGAGGAAACCCGGTCAGAGACCTGGACTGTAAATGGGCACCTCACCAGGAAATGCTCCATCGTCTCTTCAGTTCCAGCACATTCCTCCCGTGGGCACCCTCTATCCCGCACATTGCGATATTTCAAATTTCCTCGGACGTACAGTCTACCGTGAAAGGACAGCCACGCCAGGTCTTTATACTTCACCGGGATGCGGTTCGAAGCAATCAACCGTAACCCCTGCTGCATCCGTGGGGCCGGCGCGTCCCTCAGCGCCAGAGGAGCTGAGAACACCTGCGCCCGTACTCTGTCCGTCCAGAGCCCCCGTTGTCCTGCCTTCACCTCCCCCACCGTCAGCCCCCACACCCTCACCAATTTCACTAGGGTCTTGCAATAACTCACCCCCCCCGGAGCCCCCCTTCGCAGTGCCACTACCCTCCCCCCCTCCCGCCATAGGTCCCAATATCTCGGCCACCACTGCAGGACACTCCTAGCCCACCCCGGTGGCTCCCGCCCTACCGCCCTCCCCAGATTGAACTGCAGGAACAAAGCGCTGAAAAACAGGACTGGGTTTATCATGCCCACCCCCCCCTCCCTCCTAGGCAGATAGGTAACATTCCGTTTTACCGGATTCGTCCTGTTGCCCCAGAGCAGCCGGAAGAACACCCCATACAAGGCCGTGTACCGGCTCTCCGGCAGCAGGCAGATGTAACTGACGAACAGAAACAAAGGAACTAAGTGTGCCTTGATGAGCTGTACCCGCTCCCCCATGGTCATTTTCCACCCCTTCCATCTATCCACCCTCCCCTTCACTTCTTGGAGACACCTATCCCAGTTGTAGAGCCTATAATCCCCCTTCTCGAAGTATATTCCCAAGACCCGTATACGTTCCACAGCTGTAGGAAACCTACCTCCCAACTCAAATTGCAGCCCCTGATCCCCAACCCACAGGCTATTGGACTTTTGAAAATTGACCTGCGACGCTGTTGCCTGCGAGTATTCCTGGATCAGGTTCTGCAATCTACCTCCCTCCCTCCGGTCCGCTACCCACACTGTAACGTCATCTGCATACGCCACGACCCTTAACTGGTTATTGTCCCCCACCTCCACCCCTTCCAGCCCCTCCGCCCCCCCCTTCTCCAGCCGTCTTATAAAAGGGTCGATGGCGTATGCATACAACAGCGGGCTGAGTGGGCACCCCTGTCGGACCCCTGCCCCTACCTCAAACCCCTGCCCTCTCCACCCGTTAACCAGGGGAAAACACCCCGCATGCCGATAGAGTAGCTGTAATTGCTCTATCCAACCCTTCGGAAACCCATAGCGCTCCAGAATGCTCCATAGGACACCCCACTGCACTCTATCAAACGCTTTTTCCTGGTCGAGTGTTACCAACAGCCTACCATGCCCTCCCACTCTACTGCGTTCTACCCCCTCCCGCACCCACGCTGCAGCTTCCAAGACCCCTCTCCCTTTAACCCCACATGCTTGCGAGGCTGCTAGCAAATCCCCAGACACCTGCCTCATTCTCTGGAATAGCATTCGCGCAAAGATTTTTCGATCCGTATTAAGCAGTGCTATAGGCCGCCAGTTGGCCAGCATCGCCGGGTCCTTCCCCTTACTTAGTAGGATAAGAGCCGCCTCTGTCAAGGAACTAGGCAAGGAACCCTCCAACTGGGCTGCCCCCCATACCCTCACCAGGATCGGCACCAGCTGCTCCTTAAAGGCCTGGTAGAACTCAGTTGTTAGCCCATCCGGCCCCGGCGAGGTCTTCCTGTGGAGCGCCCCGATGGCTTCCTCCACCTCCTGTTCTGTCCACGGGTTCAAGAGGGCCTGAAGCTGGGGTCCCCCGTGACCTATCCCCGGGGTTCCTTCCACATAACACTCCATCTGCTCCATATCAATCTGCTGGGCTGAAAGGAACGCCGCAAAGTGGTCCCTCACTGCCCCCAGAATCCCCTCCCTGGTGTCCTGCAGGACCCCCTGTGCATCCCGCACCCCCTCCACCACCCTGCGCGCCCTCCGCTCCCGGCAGCATGCGAAGGGGTCCGGGCTACACATTTTCCCGAAGTCCCGCTCATACACCAAGGAGGTGTAGCGGTTGTACTGTACCTGCTCCAGGAGTGCTTGGAGATCATGTATTTCTTCCTCCCTCCCCCCTTGTGAAATCAATGTGTCCCTCTTTTTCTTTATTGCCATGCCCAACTTTGTCCTTTCCCTCCCCTCCCTTCTCGCCTGTCTGAGAAAGAATCCCCGCGTTCGTCTTTTCACTGTATCCCACCACTCCCCCAATGACTGAAATGCCCCCTGCACTGACACCTGATCTTCCAAAAACCGGCGGTACTCCTCCCGCACCTGCTCGCTACCTAACCACTTTAAATTTAGTCGCCATAACCCCCTCCCTGGCCTCTGCGCTGCCGCCCCCCCCACCTGAAGGAGGACCATGTGGTGGTCTGAAAAGTCCACGTCCACGGTTCGTGGACCCCCCAGACAAACCCCCTTCTTTACCAGGAATCTATCGATTCTACTTTTACACTGCCCTCGAAAGAACGTGAACCCCTCCTGTTCCTCACAGAAGGCCACATGCGCGTCTACCAGCTCCGCCTCCCGCATGATCCCTGCCAGCCTCACCCCGTCATAGCCCACCTGTACCGATCGTCCCCCACTATCCTTTTTCCGCAATATGGTGTTAAAATCTCCCCCCCAGACTACTTGGCGCGAAGTGTATAGGTAGGGCTTGATCTTCCCAAAGAGGAGCACCCTTTCCTTCTTGCTTTGGGGCCCGTACACATTCACCACCCTCAGTGCTCTATCCTCCCAAATCGCATCCACAACAAGACATCTCCCCACCCCCAGCTCCACCACTCGCTGAATATTCACCCGGTGGGACTTAAATAAGATCCCCACCCCACCATACCTCTCCCCCGCCAACCCCCACACCGAGGGACCCCACTTCCAGGCCCGCCTTGCCCGCCTGATCACCTCAATGGACCGCAGCCGAGTCTCCTGGAGCAGGAAGCAATCTGCTTGGACCCTCGCGAACCAGTCATACGCTAAACCCTGCTTCTTCGGAGAGGCGATGCTGGCCACATTCAGCGTGGCAAATGTCAACACTAAGCCTGCCATCCTCATTGCGAGTCACGGGTCTGCTCACTCCCAACTTCTTTCCTTATCTCCTGGGATACCCCCTTCTTACCCTGAAGCAGGTCCTCTGCTATGCGGTCTACATCATCCCCTGCCAGATCCCCCTCCCCCCCCCGCAGCCGTCCTGTCTGCACCTTACCCCCCCCTCCCCCTTTCTTCCTTCCTTTCTTCTTTGCTCTATCCGGACCCACCCCCTGATCCCTCCCTCTCCCCTCTTCACCCCCGCCCCCTACCTCCTCCTCTGAGTCCTCCACCTCCCCCAAGTCCTCCAAGTCCTCCAGATCCTCCTCTAGCTCCACTCTGTCCCCCCAAGCCTGCACTTGGGCCTTCACCACCTGCCCGGCCCCCTCAGCTTTCCTCTTACTCCCCTTTCCCCTCCCTCCCTCCCTTCCCTCTTCCTCCTCCCTCACCCCTCCCCCTCCCCCCAGAGCCTTCCCGCCCTTCTTCCTACCACCAGTACCCTCCTCCAGTGCTTCCTCATATTTCCGTTTGCCCTCTCCAATCCCCCCTGCCGCCCCCTCTTCCTCCATTAACTCCACCTCTTCTCCTTCCCCCTGTTCTTCCTCCTCCCTCCCAACCTCCCTATCCTCCTCCTCCTCCTCCAACACCTGAAATCTGTTCCCCCCCCTCTTCCCCTGCAGCGACCCCTCCCTGCCCACCCCTACTTTCCCCCCCCCTCCGAAACTTCCCTTTCCTCTGTGGCACTTGTACCCACTCCCCCTCTCCCCCCTGCTCCACTCCTGACCCAGCCCCCTGCCGCCCCCCCTCCTGCATCCCCTCCTTCTCCCCCCCTTGCCCCTCCCTGCCTATCACCCCCTGCCCTATCCCCTCCTCCATTACCCCCCCTCCCCGTCCCTTCCCCCACATATCCCACTCGTTATGGGCCGCCCTAGGGCAGTTCCGATATGCATGGCCTAACCCGCCGCAGAGGTTGCACCTGATCGCGGTGCAGTCCTCTGTGGCATGCTGATCCCCGCATCTTCCACACTTTACCACTGGGCATGACATGCTGAAGTGCCTAAACGAACCACATCTGAAGCACTGCCGCGGCTGCCCCTTGTAAAAGCACAGTATCCTGTCACGACCGATAAAGGCAGCCGAAGGAATGTGCTGGACCACATGGCTCTCCTGTCTCAATTTGACCAGGGCTCCCCAACCTCCTGCCCAAACCCTGCTTGGATCCGGTAACTTTGTAAGTGGGGATCTCAGCTCCGCGTACCTCTGTAGCCAGTAGGCTAAATCTGCCCCAGAGATAGACTCATTTCTCACGAGCAGGGTGATCTGCACCAGGTCCGGCTTGCTGACTGGAATGGCCCTGAGGTCCCGCCACTCCCCCTTTCCCCTCACCCCCTCGTACCTTTCCCAGAATATTTCCATCCCCCTCTGGGTCATGAAGCTCAAGTCATATTCTGGGATGTTGATGGGGTGTATACATGCGTAAAAGTCCTCGGGTATAAACCCCATCCCCATCACCAGCCTCAAGACCCGATCCCTGGAGGGCATTGCCCCCTCCCCTATCCATTTGAGCTGTACCACATTTCGCCGCTTAGGCAGCTGTCCACCCCCTGTCCCCGCTCCCCCCCAACCCCTCCCTGGGCCCTCAAAACCACCCGATCTCCCCCCCTCCCTCCTTCCCCCTCCCTGGACTACTGCCGCAAAGGACTTGGACCCCAGCCCCCACCGCCCCCCCTCCACACTTGTTCCAGCCCTTCCCTCTGCCTCCCCCCCCTTCTGTCCCTCTGCCCCTCCCCTCATCCCTCTCCCTTCCTCAATATCCACCGCCCCCTCCCCCTCCCGTTGTCCCCCGTCCCCTTCCCTCTCAGACAAACATCCAGCAACGTCCATAGTCAGTTCTGCGGCTTGGGCTGCCTCCAACTGATTGTCCTGCCCATCACCACTTCCTGGAACGTCCCTGCTCGTCCCTGCCACTGCAGGCTCCAGCCTCTGGGCTAATCGCCTCCTCTCCTCTGTCTCCTGGCGATACTCTGGCACCTGCCCAGTCAGGTCTGCAGCTGGCGATACCAGACTCCCTGCTCGCTCTGCCCCCGAACTCCCTCCAACCTCCGGCACCAGGGGCGAAGCCTCCGGAACTCCGCCGCTCCCCTTGGCTCCTCGCTCCCAGCCGTCCTGCTGGCAGGTCTGCTCCACCACCCGCTGCACATCTGTTAGACTTGCCATGTCCACTTCTGTAGTCAACGAAAGTCTCTCAACAATCGGGTTACTTCCCCCTTGCTTCTGGTGCAGTCCCTCCTGCGTTCTCCCAATGGCTGGCGCTTCCCGGGGGCATGGCTTGTCTGTTCCTGATTCCGCCACAGGCTGGCTGTTAGCACCCCCCGATTTCACCTCTTGTAATGGACAGCTGGTCAAATGAGCTCCCAGCTGCTGCCCGCTCCTATTCCTCTCTCTCCGACCCCTCTCCTGTAAACCGCCAGCTACTCCATGCTCAGGGAAGACCTCCCCTGCTCCCGGACTTCGTGGGCGGGGCTTCTCCAGATGCCATGCTGCTTCGGTTTCCACTTCAGTCATTGCAGACCCGGCCAAAAATACCGGAGTCTGCCTCTGCTGACCCTTTTCCAACAGGGCTTCCTTCACGGCAACTGTCTCTGCTGTTTGCACAACTGCAGGTAAGCCCTCTGAGACTTCGACCACCACCTCTGTAGAAAACAGGCTGCTACCTGCGTCTCCCTCTGCTGCCTCCATTATCTGGAGTTTTGAGAAGTTACTGAGTTCTGTCCTCCCCTCCACAGGTAGGATCTCTACTCCAGCCCCCACCTCAGAGCCATGTCCTGCCGCTGCCTCCTTATCCTCTGGCTGCTGGGTAAGTGCTCTAGACTGTGTTGCCAACTGTCTCATGTATTTTAAAGTGGGGTCACCTCTGAACCCAGACAACTCTTTTGAGTCTAATGCTGCTGAAGACACTGAAGCTTGCTGCAACTGTAGTGTTCCTGAACCCCCAGACTGTGGTATTGAAGCCATCCTTTCTCGGTTAACATAGAGCTCCCTCAAAGGATTCACAGAGCCCTTTTTTAAACAGTTCAACAAGTGTTCTTTTTTCCCCAACAACTTTGATATCCGGGCTTCCTCTTTAACATACATTTGTCTGTGCTCCGCTGGGGCAAATTTACACATAGTTCTTGCCATTTTCAGACGTTTTCCTAGCTCCACTACTTCTTTTTCCACCAGCTTAATTCGTCTTACAATATTTACCACACTACTTGCTGGATCATCAGGGTCATAGCTCACTTCAAGGAACTCCTCATCTGACGATCCACTCTCCTCATTCTCACTCTCAGCTGCCTCCAGCAAAGGCTTCTGGCAAACTTCCATCGCCTCTTCCTTCTCCCTTCCTTGGAAGCGCCCTTCTGGGGCCTGTACTATCTTCCTCCCCCCTCCACTGTCTTCTCGCTTACCTTCCGCAAGCTGGGCCATGGAGGGGGAACTGCTCTGGTGGCCTCCACTGGGCTGCTTCTCCCTTCGGTCCACTGGACTCCTTTCCCTTCTCCCGGTAGTCAAACCAGGGAGAGAGCCACTCCTTTCGGCCTTCTGGTCCCGGGCCCCAGGAGGCCCCATAGCCTGGGACTTTCCTGAGGCCTTCTCCCCAGGGACCCTCCTCATCTTTGGGGAGGGAGCTAGGTCTCACTCCCTTTCCACTGGAAGTCAGCAGAGCTCTCTAAAACACCTCCTTCCTCCTCAGCAGACTGGATGGACCGTGCAGGTCTTTTTCTGCCATCACTTACTATGTTACTATGTTTCAGGTTGGTCTGCCTCAGGGATATACCCAGGGATTCTGTATATCACGCCTTCATTTCTATTGAAGCATATTCTATAAAAATGCAGGTAACTTAATTGTTTAACTAGCTAATCAGCACTGTTAATTGGATGTTAGCAAGCAATTATCAGCACTAATTGGCATTAATTAAGATTTACGCGCACAACTCGCTAAGCATATTCTATAAGATAGTGCATATAAATTCTAAGTTGCATTGGTGAAAAGGGGGCATGGCCAGGGGTGGGGCATGGGTGTTTCTAAAATCTATGCACGTTGTTATAGACCACACCCGCTCTGCACCTAATTTAGGTGTCAGGATTTACACCAAGTAAAACATGGTGTAAATGGCCACAACTAAATTTGGTCGTTTGGAGAGGCACTCGGCGTAATTCTATATACCGCATGGAAATTTAAGCCTATTCTATAAAATGATGATTTTCCATCTGCTAACCAGACAACTATCTACGTAAAGTTTCCTAACTTCATCCAGCTAGTTATCTGGGTACCAGACAGAATTTTTCTAGTAGCCAGTCACATGCAGGTAGGTGCCAAAAACCTGGATATTCAGGGCCAGTATACAGGTACAGCACAGAACTGAATATCCAGTTATAGAAAAGCCCACAGCAGACAGCATTTTAAAAAGCACTGAGTACCGTGTGCTTGGTTTTGCCCCGTAAACATTCAAGTAGTACATAAGGGAGCTTGTGCTACAGGGGCGTAGCCAGACACCCAATTTTGGGTGGGCCTGGGCCTAAGATGGGTGGGCAGAAGAACCTCGCTCCATCCCATAGGTGATTTGGTCTCTCCTTCTCTCGCCTGCATGCCATATGGTCTCTCAAACATCCCCCCTCTCCCGTATACCTTTTAAATAGCAGATTTTCACCAGCAGCGAGCAGCAACTAATACGCACGGCTCATGTTGGCCCCACACCCTTCCCTCTGATGCAACTTCCTGTTTCTGCCTAGGCAGAAATACATCAGAGGGAAGGCTGTGGGGCCGGTGCAAGCCATATGTATGTCACTGCTCACTGCTACTTACAAGGTATGCAGGAGGGACACTTGTTGGGAGTTCTCGACTGGTGGGGCTTGGGGATCCCTGCCAGCCACCCCATATGTATGCTGCTACTGGGTGGGCCTGAACCCCCACCCAAGCCCACCCTTGGTTACGCCACTGTTGTGCTATCATGTATGTTGTTGTGGAATAAATACGTGATATATCTGCTGCTAAGTTGAAAGAGGCCAGTCAGTGGCCATGAAAAGGAAACAAATGGACTCCATAATGTGTTCATAATATTCTGCTGTAATTGAACTGTTTCACATAACTCTTTCTGCTGCCCCATCACATTGTTTTCATCAGTCTGCACATAGATTTCCTGTCATCTAAACATTTCTGCTATCTGTACGCTTCTGATTGCACATCCATTTTAAGCAGTTGGGAATTTCACTGAAAAACAACAGATTAGAGCAATAAACCCTTCTGATTAGTCAACAGTAAAAGATTCCATGGTATCACGGTGCCTAATCCAAAATTATAGGTGTCAGTGTATGGATATTTGCTATAGTAGTTAGAAAAAAAAGAGGCAACACAAAACTGTGGAAAATAAACCAGAGGCATAGCCAGACACCCAATTTTGGGTGGGCCTGGGCCCAAGATGGGTAGGCAGAAGAATCCCTTCCCATCCCATAGGTGATTTGGTCTCTCCTCTCGCCTACATGCCATATGGTTTCTCAAATATCCCTCCTCCCCTGCACACCTTTTAAATTTCAGATTTTCAGTGAGGAGCAACTAATACACACTACTCATGTAGGCCCCACATCTTCTGTCACGATGGTGACTGTTTCCTTGTCTGTGCTCTCCTCACCCTGCCTGAACAGCACCCGTAGCTGCCTTGTGATTCCTGCAGCTGAACTTCAGCCGCTGATGGGCTTTATTAATCACCGGGAAACTTCTGTGTTGGCCTTTGCATCGTCTAAGGTCCCTGGTTTGTTGGTGCTTTGTTGCACTTCTGCCTAGTCTGGTTTCTTGTTTGAGTTTCTTGTCCGGTTCTAGTTAGTCTGTGTGTAGTTTAGCTTAGGTTTATTGCTTATTTCCTAGTCTTGTTTCTGGTCTGTATCCTTGGTCTAGTTTCTGTTTGTCTGTGTCTCTTTCTTAGTGGCTGCGTGGCAGCTTTCAGTCCTGACTCTTTTCTGTCTGTGTTCTGGCTTAGTGGCTGCTCTGCAGCTTTCAGTCCTGTCTCGTCTGTCAGTATTTGTACCCTGTTTTAGTGGCTGCTCTGCAGCTTTCAGTCCTGTCTCTTGTCTGTCAGTATTTGTACCCTGTTTTAGTGGCTGCTTGGCAGCTTTCAGTTCCTGTCCTTTAGCGTGTCCATTTCCTGCTTTGTGTAGTATTGTCTGTCTGTGAGTCCTACCCTGTTTCCTGCCTTGCGGCCCATGTTTATTTCTTTCCCCTCTGACCCTTAGTCTCTGTTCAGCCTAGTTGGTATTCAGTTCTTGCTCTGTCCGGTAAGTCCTGCCAGCCGCCTGCACCCAGGGGCTCAACTCCTGGGGAAGGGCGGTCAAGTGCAGGTGAAGTCTAGCTGTTTCTGTCAGAGTTCTGCCTTGTCTCTGGTGTGGGGTGATTTTGCCTGCCACTGCCACTTCTCGGCAGTGGCCCAAGGGCTCACGAACTTAGTTTCTGCCTTGAAAACCTGACATCTTCCCACTGATACAGCTTCCTGTTTCCGCATAGGCAGGAATATGTCAGAGGGAAGGCTGTGGGGCCAGTGTAAGCAGTATGTATCAGTCGCTGCTTCCTGCAGGCTAAGATCTGCTATTTATAAGGTATGCAGGAGGGACAGTTGTTGGGAGTTTTCAGCTTGGGAATCTCTGCTGGCCACATCATAGGTGTGCTGCTACTGGTGGGCCTGAGCTCAAAGTGGGTGGGCCTGGGCCCACCCAAGCCCACTCTTGGCTACACCACTGAAATAAACAGAGTTCTAAAAATGTAATACACAGGAATGGGATCCACTGGAATAAGGTATGATAATACTAAACCTGTGGTTCCCAAACCTAATCCGTGAGGCACCCCAGCCACTCAGGTTTTCAGGATATCCACAATGAATATTCACGAGATAGATTTGCATTAGGTGGAGGCAATCCATCTATCCTGAAAACCTGACTGGCTGGGGTGCCTTCAGGACCAGGTTTGGGAGCCACTGTACTAAACAATGATCACCAGCCAGTTGGGATTCCAGGGTTTCCACAAAAAATATGCATGAGAGAAATCTGATGCAACGGAGACAAGGATGCAGATCTCTCTCCTGAACATTCATTGTGATGTCCTTCCAGAAAATCCCAGGTCAGATTTGGGAACAGCTGTGCAGAAATATGTGATCTTCTCAAGATATGAAACGGCCTGGATTTCACCCTATGTACAATTAGGTTTATCTGCGTACATTTTGTCTGAGTATCAGGTTAATTTGCATAGGTCAGTTACCTAGAATATCAGGCCCATTGACGGGCAGGATTCTGCACTTCTGGATTAAAGAATTGCTCTACCGAGACATGGCTCCACTGGTATCTACAGAGGAACAGAAAAGTGAGGTGAAAACAAGCATTGAAGAAGATAATTCTCTATATCAACCTTCAGTGTGTTTAGGAGAGGGGAGGGGTGACCCAGGAGCAGAGCTGAGAACAGTCACCCTACTCTCTATCCAGCCCTTCTCCTGTTGCTCCTGCCCCTGGCCTAACCCACCCATAAGCATAGTTTGGGAATGAATCACCCCCCCAAATATAGGTATTAATGTTGAATTCATTACCCCTCTTCCACTGCCAATATGACTCCCTTACCCTTTAGCTCCCCCCACCCCCAAAGCAAGCACATAAGCTACACCTTATCACCCATCCCCTCCTGCAGCTCTACAATCCCACTTCCTTTTTCTGTACAAACTAGCCGTTGAGCCCGTTAAAACGGGCTGGTGGGTCGCCGCCCCCGCCTCCCCCCCCCCCCCCCGAGTTCACCGCCCCTCCACCCGGCCCGTCTCTTCGCTATTCAACTTACATCTCCGCAGCAGGCAGAGATCAGCTGAGCTCCCGTCGGCCTTCCTTCTCTGCCTGTGTCCCGCCCTCGTGTGACGTAACGTCAGCGAGGGCGGGACACAGGCAGGGAAGGAAGGCCAACGGCAGCTCAGCTGATCTGCCTGCTGCGGAGATGTAAGTTGAATAGCGAAGAGACGGCCAGGTGGAGGGGTGGCGGCAGCAGCGACTCCGGGGGGGTACCAGTGGCGGCGACCTCGGGGGGGGGGTATCGATGGCGACCTCGGCGGTTCCCTCCCCTTCGCGCAGTTTCCCTCTCTGTCCCGCCCCCCCCCCCCCCCCCCCCGTCATCACGTATTGATGCAGGGGCGGGACAGACAGGGAAGTCTCTACTGCGCATTTGCGAGTGAGTACGGTCACTCGCTGTTTATATGTTTGATTAAGCCCTGGGTTCACTCCATCTACTGTGTTGCTTTCTCAGTTAAATGGACAAATACAGGGAGAAAACAACATCTGTACAGCAGTTGACAGGCAAAGTGAGCTCAGTGTACAATCACTGAAAGAAGCTCCCAGGAAGCCACTAAAGTGTGTCCTGATTTCAACATTTCAAAAAAATCTACACATATAAGCAGTGCCAATTAACTAGTGAAGCTTGCAAAAAGTTTTTTTGATTTTTTTTTACTTTTGAGGCATAATTAGGAAACGAATAACTAAAGAAAAGTACTCATTTAATCCTGTTTAAAGTCTTGGCTGAAGCGAGCACTTCTGTGGAGGAGTGGCCTAGTGTTTAGGGTGGTGGACTTTGGTCCTGAGGAACTGAGTTTGATTCCCGGCACAGGCAGCTCCTTGTGACTCTGGGCAAGTCACTTAACCCTCCATTGCCCCATGTAAGCCGCATTGAGCCTGCCATGAGTGGGAAAGCGCAGGGTACAAATGTAACAAAAATAAAATAGATACTATTGGAGATTCTACATGGAATGTTGCTACTATTGGAGATTCTACATGGAATGTTGCTATTCCACTAGCAACATTCCATGTAGAAGCCTGCGCGGCCACATTGGTGATGTGCAAGGGCCAACTTCTACATGGAATGTTGCTAGTGGAATCTCAAATAGTAGCAACAGTGGAGGAGTGGCCTAGTGGTTAGGGTGGTGGACTTTGGTCCTGAGGAACTGAGTTTGATTCCCGGCACAGGCAGCTCCTTGTGACTCTGGGCAAGTCACTTAACCCTCCATTGCCCCATGTAAGCCGCATTGAGCCTGCCATGAGTGGGAAAGCGCAGGGTACAAATGTAACAAAAATAAAATAGATACTATTGGAGATTCTACATGGAATGTTGCTACTATTGGAGATTCTACATGGAATGTTGCTACTACTGGAGATTCTACATGGAATGGATGTAGAAGGCTGCGCAGGCTTCTGTTTCTGTGAGTCTGACGTCCTGCACGTATGTGCAGGATGTCAGACTCACAGCAGCAGAAGCCTGCGCGGCCACATTGGTGATCTGCAAGGGCTGACTTCTACATGGAATGTTGCTAGTGGAATAGCAACATTCCATGTAGAATCTCAAGTAGTAGCAAGAGTGGAGGAGTGGCCTAGTGGTTAGGGTGGTGGACTTTGGTCCTGGGGAACTGAGGAAATGAGTTTGATTCCCACAGTCAGGCACAGGCAGCTCCTTGTGACTCTGGGCAAGTCACTTAACCCTCCATTGCCCCATGTAAGCCGCAATGAGCCTGCCATGAGTGGGAAAGCGCGGGGTACAAATGTAACAAAAAAAAAAGCACTGTGTGTCTCAGAGCTGATGTAAAACCTCTAGAAATGTAAGTCAGGGCCAGCGTTGGGGGGGGGGGGGGGGAACAAGGCAACTACCCTGGGCCCCACATCTCCAGGGTGCCCCCATGGTCCGGCATCTGTTCCTCTTCTCCCCACCGTCTCTCTCCTTTCCCAGTCTACTTTAAGAACCATTTCCCTTCATAGAGGAGTCACCGGCATTGCAGTGATTCAGGCATGACCATGGTTTAAAAATATCATAGTGGAAACCCAGATCAGATGTAATCCACATATTAATTAAAGTGGTAAGAAGAGCAAATGCCTGCCAGAGTGGTTAAAAGGTGACGTAAAGGAGACTATTAGCGCCAAAAGAGCATCCTTCAAAGATGAGAAAAGGATCCGAATGAAGAAAATAAGAAGCAGCATAAGCAGTGTAAGAAGGCTAAAAGAGAATATAAAGAAAAACTTGCCGTGGCAACAAAAACTCATAGTAACACCTTTTTCAGGTACCTCAGTAGCAGAAAGCCTGTGAGGGAATCCTTGGAACCATTAAATCATAAAGGAGCAAAAGGGGCACTCAGGGAGGACAAACCTTAACAGAGAGATTGAATGAATTATTTACTTCGGTCTTTACTGAAGAAGATGTATGAGATCTACCTGTACCAGAAATGATTTTCAAGGGTAATGAGGCAGAGGACCTGAAAGAAATCTCAGTGAACCTGGAAGATATATTGAGCCAAATTGACAAATTAAAGAGTAGTAAATCACCTGAACCAAATGGTATACAACCCAGATCTGCTGTTTAGTGATCTGTACCCTGTCGTTAAAATCATCTGTAATACCTGAAGATTGGAGGGTGGCTAATGTAACACCTGTTTTCAAAAGCATCTAGGGGTGATCCAGGAAACTACAGATCAGTAAGCCTGATGTCAGTGCCGGGTAAAACAGTGGAAACTATTATAAAGAATAAAATCATAGAACACATAGAGAAACATGGTTTAATGGGAGGACAGAGTCAACATAGATTGCCTCACCAATTTGCTTCATTTCTTTGAATGCATGAATAAACATATGGATAAAGGTGAGCTGGTTGATGTAGTGTAGATCTTCAGAAAGTGTTTGACAAAGTCCCTCATGAGAGACTCCCGAGAAAATTAAAAACCCATGGGATAGGAGGCAATGTTCTGTTGTGGATTGGTTGATGGATAAAAAACAGAGGATAGGGTTAAATGACCAATTCTCTCAGTGGAGGAGGGTAAACAGTGGAGTACCTCTAGGATCTGAACCGGGACCAGTGCTATTTAACATATATAAATGATCTGGAAATGGGAACAACGAGTGAGGTGATTAAATTTGCAGACAACACAAAGATATTCAAAGTTGTTAAAAAGTATGCAGATTGTGAAAAATGGCAGGAAGACCTTAGGAAGTTGGAAGACTGGGCATCCAAATAGCAGATGAGATTTACCCCCTAATTCTATAAAAATTGCCAAAAATTGCATGCACAAACTTAGGCACGTACAATTTAATTGAATAATGAGCCAATTAGTACCAATAATTGGAATTTTAACAAGTTATTATTGGTGTTAATTGAAATCAATTAACATGTACACGTGTAAATGTAGACACGTGATCTGCACCTAAATTTCACCTGCATCCCAGAAAAGGGAGTGCAGAAATGGGATGGTCATAGGCGTTTCAGGGCCTGGATTCCAGTTATAGCACAATTATAGAATAAGGGGGTTCCAGGTGTAAATTTAGGTGGGGCATTTGTACCACGTTTTTGTTGGTACAAATGGATGTGCCTAAATTTACATGTGATCCCTGTGCTTAAGCACTATTCTGTAAACCATGCCTAACTTTAGGTATGGCTTATAGAATAGTAACATAGTAAGTGACGGCAGATAAAGACCTGAACAGTCCATCTAGTCTGCCCAACAACATAAACTCATTTTACATGGTATGTGATACTTTATACCCGAGTTTGATTTGTCCTTGCCATTCTCAGGGCACAGACTGTAGAAGTCTGCCCAGCACTCTTCTTGTACTAAGTTCTGAAGCTAACGTTGAAACCCCTTAAAATTTACACTCCAGCCCATCCATATCTATTCAGTCACGATCAGGGCGTAGACCGTGGAAGTCTGCCTAGCAACGGTTTCGCTTCCCAATTGCCAACATCGCCACCTAATCTCTGCTAAGATTCCGTGGATCCATTCCTTCTAAACAGGATTCCTTTGTGTTTATCCCACGCACTTTTGAATTCCATTACCATTTTCATCTCCACCACCTCCCGCGGGAGGGTATTCCACATATCCACAACCCTCTCTGTGAAAAAATACTTCCTCAAATTACTCCTGAGTCTGCCCCCCTTCAACTTCAATTCATGTCCTCTAGTTCTACCGCCTTCCCGTCTCCGAAAAAGATTTGTTTGCGGATTAACACCTTTCAAATATTTGAATGTCTGTATCATGTCACCCCTGTTTCTCCTTTCCTCCAAGGTATACATGTTCAGGTCAGCAAGTCTCTCCTTGTATGGTTTGCAACACAAATCCCATACCATTTTTGTAGCTTTTCTTTGCACCACTTCCAGTCTTTTTACATCTTTAGCAATATATGGCCTCCAAAACTGAACACAATACGCTTAAGTGCTTTTTTCCTCTTTGATTTTTTAGGGGCAATTTATAGAATCCACCCCTTAATGTGGACAAGTGCAAAGCGATGCACGTTAGGAAGAATAATTCAAATCATAATTATTTGATGCTAGATTCCACCCTAGAAGTCAGCACCCAAGAAAAAGATCTAGGTGTCATCCTGGACAGTGCACTAAAATCTTCTGCTAGCATGTGGTGGCAGCCAAAAAAGCAAACAGAATGCTAGGAATTATTAGATAGAAAACAAGACAAAGAATATTATAATGCCTCTGTATCGCTCCATGGTGCAACCACACCTTGAGTATTGTGTATATCTTTAAAAAGATATAGCAGAATTTTAAAAGGTTTAAATAAGGGTGACGAAAATGATTAAGGGGATGGAACTCTTCCCATATGAGGAAAGGCTTAAGAGGTTAGGACTTTTCAGCTTGGAAAAGAGAAGGCTGAGGGGGAATATGATAGAGATCTACAAAATACCAAGTGGTGTAGAGGTGATCTGATACAGACATTTAAGTACTTGAAAGGTATTAATATACAAGCAAACGTCTTCCAGAAACGTAGGGGTGGTAGAACTAGAAGACATGAAAGGAGGTTGCAGGGAGGTAGACTTACAAGTAGCATCAGGAAATACTTTTTCACGGAGAGGTTAGTGGATGCCTGGAACGCCCTTCTAGGAGAGGTGGTAGAGTCAAGAATGGTGAACAAATTCATATTAAAGAGTAGTAAATCACATGAACCAGATGGTATAAACCCCAGGGTACTGAAAGAACTCAAATATGAAATTTCAGATCTGCTGTTAGTGATCTGTACCCTGTCGTTAAAATCATCTGTACTACCTGAAGATTGGAGGGTGGCACAGGGGATGCCTAAATAGAAAGAGGAGGAAAATACATGTTGAGGTATGGTGTTAAGAGTAGTGGGAACTTCTACAGTCTATGTGCCACAAATGGCAAAAGACTGAAAGAAGTTTCACCAAATCCAGCATGGAGAAACTAAGGTCAATGCCGGACAGACTTTTATGGTCTGTGCCCTGCAAATGGCAAAAGACAGATGAAATATGGCAACGCCAGTGTTGTAGATTACTTTATTGTCATGTGCTGCAAGTGAGGGTGCTATTCAGCTCAGGGAGGAGGGGTAGACATCTTGGCTGGTACGTTGAATACTGTTAGCAATACTTGGGGATGATGATATGTGGTTATAACCATCATGTTTGCCTGCCTATATGGTTGTTATGGTGGAGACTTGACAACCAGTGTTTAAGCATAGATGACTAAGGTGGCTCTATCCACCTTGTTGGGCAGATTGGATGGACTGTGCAAGTCTTTATCTGTCGTCATTTACTGTGTTACTGATGTAAAACCTCTGTGTGTCTCAGTGTTGCTATAAAACCTCTGTATGTCTCGGTGCTGATGTAAAATGAGTAATATATATGTATATTTTTGGTCTGCCCTAGCCCCCTTGAAATCTCTGCATCCCAGCCACCCATACGTGTAGATAACAGCTTTCTAAAATTGCTGTTTACAAGTGTAGCCAATCCACATGTGTTAATACCACATAAAGATGCTTCTACAATGACCTCCATACTGTAGTTATACTGACAAAAGTAAGTTAAGACTTAAAGCTTAGAAGTACCTTTAGAAAATCATTTTTAAACTTTATTTTAAAAATGTATATATAACCAATTTGACCACAAATCATTCAAATCAATTAACAAAGCCATAAAATACACATACATATTAACTAACGTTAAAATCCTAATAACACATACACACCCCACATCCATAACAGTACACCAAGGAAAAACGATCTTTCAGCAATGCCAACAGATCACTGTCCATTCAATCTCACAGTAAACCTCCTTGATCTGATATATTAAGATATGCTCATTTCTTTCACAATTGCAACATAAAAACTATACTTTTAATAATGCATAAAAATGTCTTTTTTTTCAGCCCTAAAAATGAAATGATTGTATAACTCAGAAAGTCAAAATGCATTAATGAAGATATGGTAGAAGTGCTCTAATGTGAAGGCAAGGATGAAAGAAGACGGAGAGCTTCCCTCATTCTCTTTCTGCCTCCACATAAGATAATAAGGTAGTAGCATGACAAAATATAATAAAGGACACCTCCCAGAGGGTTTACTTTCACTCAGAGCTCTCTGTAGGCAGAAGATGCCCCATAGTGAGATCAAACCCATCTTTCCGTTTTAAAAAATGACTTTGAGAAACTCATTAACTTAGGAGAAAGATAATTTGGGAAACATAATTATCATATTCTGCATATAATTTTTTTTTTAAAAACCTTAATACTCATTTATGTCACATCTTTTTCACTTATCCGTAATTAGACAAGGACTGAACAAAGGATTAAAGTGATAAATGCATTTGAAAACAACTATATTTGGAGGGATTGTCATTGTACTTGGGCTATTCAGTTAATTGGACCCTTTGTACCATCCAGTGTAAATATAAGATTACCTAGTGAAGGATTTCCCATTTACAGGTCGTCTAAGCAGAAGAATTATTCCCCCCCCCCCCTCCCCAGTATTCAGGAGCCTAAAGTGATCAGGAGGTAGCCTCTATTTAATTAAGCAATAGTCCCCTTGGTAAAAGGTTCTATTGCCAGTTAATTGCTTGTGACTTAAGTTAGCTGTCCCAAGGTGCTGGCAAGGACATTTCATGAACACAAAGACAATTATTCTGCCACCCAGAGGGACCATTATTTTAGGAACTGAAATTTACTTTACAATACATATTCATTTTTTAATACCCTAACTTCAAAGTCCAAAAACAGATGAAAAAGACTTAATGAAATATATATATCCTCAGATTTATATGTAAAGGAACTCATAAGGTATTTTAGCCATCCTTATCTTCCCAGAGTCAGGGCTGATGAAAGACTATTAGGCACTGTACAAAAACTTTCAGTCTTGTGCCCTGCCCCCACCCCTCCATCACAATCCAGCATCTCACTGCTCCCTCTCTTCCCAACATAGTCCAGTATCCCCCCCCCCCCCCCGCCTAATCTAGTTTCTTCCTGCCTCATAGATCAGCAATCTCCCTCTCTCTGTTCTTCTTCCCCTACCACCTGACAGCCTAGCATCTTGTGTCCTCCCCTACCTAGTTGTCCAGCATCTCCTTTTTGTTATCCCTTGATGCAGTGGCTGGGTAGAACAAACAGAGCTCAGCAGGCAGACCCAGATACACCAAATCCACGCTAAAAGCCCTTCCCTTACCAATCCCCGGTTGCTGCTTACCAATTTTGTAAACAACGGGCGTGCATGAAGGAAATCACATGCAAATGAGCTGCTCACTATTAGCACGTTTGCATGCGATCCCCTTGCAGCCACTCGGGCAGCCGAGCATGCACAGAGCAGCCAAGTGTTAAGCGTGGCTGCTCTGCGCATGTCACAGGTGGCTTCATACATGCAGACAAGCTGCATGTATAATAGCCATTTATAGCACTTGCCTGCCTGCCTGCCTTGCCTTCCAATCACAATATGTTTAGCTGACACTGGTGTCTGCTAAACACGCTGTGATTGGTGAGAGAGACCAGGACTGTGTAAATGGGTCGAGAAACAAAAAAAAAAGTGTTTTCTGTTGGAGTTCAATTCTATTTCAAATCGGACCTTTAAAAAAAAATGAGAAATCATTTTCTTGAAGAGACATGCTTGTATTTTCCCCTATCCCGTTTTCTTCAAGTGCTTCTGGAAGAGATAACTTCCTGCCCTACAATGCCAGCACCAGATGAGAGCAAGAGGGCACAAGGGAGATTTCCAATGAGCACCGAGCAGCTCCTGAAGATCAGCTTCCTTGCACCAGCAGCCCAGCCAGGGATTAACGAGAGCTGCAGACCTCCCGTTAGATTTTCCACGGTAAAAGTAGGAACTGCTTTTGTGCACGGGGTCGGAAAACAGCTGTGCATTGCATTGCATGCACATTAGTAATTAGCTCATTATAATAGCTTTGCATTCTGTTTTCATTATCTGCTACCGTGACAGGAAAATAGCTCGGAGAACCCCTTTGTGCATGTCTCGTTTTACTACTTGCTCGTTAACCGGCTAGAACTAGTTTAAAAACCACGTTGTTGGCTCGTTATGTTTAATGCATCTGGGCTTAAACCACAAGGAAGTACAGGGCTTCAATATATGTGCACACAGAAGGCCGATGTGTACCCACCCACTCCATAACAGGAGGTCTGCATTGGAGTAAGGATGGGCTATCATTTGAAACTAATGTCATTTGCCGATAAGTGAGTGTTCTTTCCATATCATGCGCACTTTTCTTAAAGAACATGTGCTAAATGTACACAGAGGAGTGAATTCAATAAAGTTCTTTAAAGGGAGCATGCCCTTTATAGAACAGCATTCAGTGCAGATTCTGTGCTTAACTTTTGGGTGCTGTACATACACCTGCTAAAAGCAGGAGTAAATGTTGGCACCCAACTTAGCAATGCTTCCGGCGAGTTCTGTACATCCACGAGCAACTTTTTGGAACACCCCCGACACGCCCCTGGCCTAGCCCCCTTTTCAGATACACGCGATTGAAGTTAGGTGCCATGTTTATAGAATAGCGCACAGCATTATACACGTGCAAATTTTTAAGACTGCCAACTAACATCAATATTTATTTATTTGCTACACTTGTACCCCACACTTTCCCACTCATAGCAGGTTCAATGCGGCTTACATAGTAATAGGAATACAAAGTATAGTGCAGAGAAAACAGGCTAAGCTTAGCAGAGTAATGGGGAAGTGTAGATAGGTAATATAATAAGGGAGAGGGATTAGAGGAGGTAGGAAGAGGTGCTGGGTTTAGGCTAGATTGAAATAATCAAGGGATAGGGTCAGGGTGAGCATAGGGAAAAAAATTGGAGGAGGCGTAGTCTGAATCATTGCCGTCGTAGGATTGGGTGATGAATAGGTGGATTCTTAGGGTTAGGTTATGGCGTTTGGATAAGCTTTCTTGAATAGATGGGTTTTCAGCAATTTTCTGAAGGGTAGGTAGTCTTTAATAGAGCGAATGGGTCTGGGTAGGGCATTCCAGAGTTGACTGTCTTTGAAGGAGAAGTTGGAATCATGCAAGGATTTATACTTGAGCCCTTTGCAGCTAGGGTAGTGCAGGTTGAGGTAATTCCGAGAGGATTCAGAAGTGTTTCTAGTGGGTAGGTCAATCAAGTTGGTCATGAAACTCGGAGATTCTCCATGGATGATCTTGTGAATCAGTGTATGAACCTTGAAGTTTATTTGTTCTTTAATAGGGAGCCAATGAAGCTTTTCACGAAGGGGTGATACACTCTCAAATCGTGATTTACCAAAATTGAGTCTGACTGCTGTGTTTTGGAAAGTCTGGAAATTAGTTGTTAGCACCCAACTATTGATGTTTCCGAGCTCATTAGTCAATATATTTGCCCGCACATCACAAATTTGGGTGCAATACATAGAATCTGGGAGCTAGCACACACTTTTTCTCAATAGTGCACATGTGCACACCCGCGAAATGCTTTGCGCTTGTGTGCACTATCAGAAAAGAGTGTGCAGTACAGAGGTTATTCCATACAGGTTGCGTAATTACCATTATAAAATACTAGTGTAAGTTGACATGTATGCGCTGAACTTTAGGCGTGAGCACTTATGCCATGTCAAAGGCTGGTGTAAATGCTCGCGCCTAACTGCTGTCAGTTATGCGCATAACAGTATTCAGTTCCATAGCTGTTGGCATGTGAAGGTATTTGCTACAATAAGCTTTTATAATTCTTTGTTTTATTGCATTAGCCTGAGTTGATATCATAGATCAGTCTCTTAGGGGTCCTTTTACAAAGGTGTACTAAAAAATGGCCTGTGGTAGTGTAGGCGCGTGTTTTGGGCGCGTGCAGAATTATTTTTCAGCGCGCCTGTAAAAAAATTGCCTTTTTTAAAATTTTTGCCAAAAATGGACGTGCGGCAAAATGAAAATTGCCACACATCCGTTTTGGGTCTGAGACCTTACCGCCAGCCATTAACCTAGCGGTAAGGTCTCACGCAGTAACCGGGCGGTAATGACCCATGCATGCCAAATGCCAATTGGCACACATCTGATGCGCACATCTGAAAATAAAAATTATTTTTCGGATGCGGGTATTGGACGTGCGTCAAAAATGAAATTACCGTAAGAGGCATGTGGTAGCCCGATGGTAACTCCATTTTGGTGTGTGTTGGGCACACGTAGACACACGGCTTAGTAAAAGGGCCTCTTAATGACTGTCATCTTGCTCTGGTCCTAGGTTGGGGATAAAGCAGGTTGTAAAAGCCTAATATAACATAACACGATGGGCTTGTGGCACAGAGCACAAGGGGCAGGGAGGTGTATCTGAGAGTGAGATGACAGCTGAGATAGAGCAACTGCAACTGAGATTCTAAAGTTGACTTGATAAGTTTTCAGGTACTATTGCAGAGACTGTAGTATATGAGTGACTCTCTTGAATTATGTACTCAGCGTCATTCAGGTGTCAGCATTCTAGATGAGTCTGCAACACTAAAACAGACTTCCAAACGATAACAGTGCAGTTATGCTAATATTTCCTTGCTTTGATGAGACAGTAAAAGAAATGAGGGTCTCACACAAAGCATTATTAATGCACGAGATAGTCACCTTTTCTTGTAGATAAAAAAAGTGGCTCGTCTATAGCTCTTCAACAGAAAATAAACTAATGAGATCTAACGAATGTTATGGACTGGCAGAGGCAGGAAAGAGCGCTCGAGAAATGCAGAGGTAGGGGGAAAGTGAAAGCGAGGAAGACAGAACGGGGAAAGACTCTGGGTAACAGAATAATTGTGGAAGAAAGAGATCTGATTAGTGCTGCGAGTGGAACGGATCCCTATAAAAGAGCAATTATAACACTGGACATGTTACTCGAGGGTACACTAGAATCCGAAACAGGTCCGGCTGAGCTTTCACTGTCTATTGGGACTGCTGCATTGAAATATGGTCCTACTGAACATGAGTTGTAGACTATTCATCTGGCCTTCTTTAAAGTAGTGATTTCCCCACGCAACGTCTAGCTTTATGATGGTCACACAGCTGACAGAAGCATAAATAAAGATATGTGAGTTATTCCAGGTAGCTGATGGTCAGTGCTAACTGACCATTTCTTCTGAAGCATGGAACTGATGGAAGGACCCTAGTACTGAGCCTGATGGAGTTTTTTTTTCCTCCTAAGGATGAGATTTTTAAAAAGCTGCAGTTAAAAATCTGCCCTTCTTTCTACAAAGTTGTTTTTTTTTTAATCGCAAAATTCTTCAAAACAGAGATCAGCAGATTTAATTTTAAGGTCCCTCGTATAGACTTCATTCAGAGACAGCAGAATTACTACGAAAAAGGCTGAGTGTGTGAGAAAGCACTTGTGAATAGCACTTAGTTGTGACTATGCATAAATTGAAAGGAGAATACTGCATAAAAGTACTATAGATTGAAATATAATGTAACTTGATTAGACCAAAAGACTACTTCACACAGTACTTTTGTTCTTGCTGCCCAGGAACAGTGAGTGGCTCCTGGGGCTGCTGCAAATGTGGCAGTTTCAATCAGGGGCGGACTGACAGCGATCTGGACTCCCGGGCAGTAAAGTGTGCAGCGGCGGCAGTCCGACTGGGGGGGGGGGATGCAATGGTCCGGTCCTGGTCTGGGCCTGGCTGGGTCTTTCGGTGGCCCTGTTTACACCAACTAAACCCTCACACTTAAATTAGGAACGGATCTCCCTTATTCTATAACAGCTCGTATAAATTGTGGGAACACCTCTGATCCGCCCCTGACCCACCCATGGCCATGCCCTGTTTTTGGAGCTGTGCATAAAATTTACGCATGGATCCCGGCACATAAATGTGCATGTGGAAATTTAAATTAATCCCAATTAACACCAGTTTATTATTTGGGTCAAATTATCAGCATTAATTGGCTCATTATTCAAGTCAAATTGCGCACGCAAATTGGGCGCATGTCCAAACTTGCACACACAATTCTGAGTGCCATATATAGAATTCAGTGCATGGTGCATAACTGTGGGGGAGCACAGCTGTGGGCCATGGGCATGTCTGCAATGATGCAACTCTATCATAGATAGTAACATAGTAGATGACGGCAGAAAAAGACCTGCACGGGCCATCCAGTCTGCCCAACAAGACAAACTCATATGTGCTACTTTTTGTGTATATCTTACCTTGATTTGTAACTGTCATTTTCAGGGCACAGACAGTACAAGTCTGCCCAGCACTATCCCCGCCTCCCAATCACCAGTCCCGCCTCCCACTACCGGCTCTGGCACAGACCGTATAAGTCTGCCCAGCACTATCCCCGCCTCCCACCACCGGCTCTGGCACAGACCATATAAGTCTGGCCAGCACTATCCCCGCCTCCCAACCACCAGCTCCACCACCCAATCTCGGCTAAGCTCCTGAGGATCCATCGGTTACTCACTTCACGTGGCTCATGTAGGACTACCCATTTGCCCCTGCCATTCACATGGCATAAACCAAGGCACGGCCATGCCGACTTTCACTAGTACATCTTTGCACACATCTTTGCGCACAGATTACATTTTAGAATTGGTGCCAGTGCATAACGTCAGTGCAACTAAATTGGCAACGCCAATTTCTACAGTTGCCTTCATTACAATTTGTAGCATAGACAATGGTAATATAAGCTCATTCCAAACTCTTAAAAATCTCTAATTTTTAATCAAAACTAAATGACAGGATTACTCATTCTACACCAACACCAATGCCTGTGAAGAAAATGTCTTCTTCTTCTGTTTCTTTCACTGTGCACTCAGCTGGCTAATATTTTATAGGAAACATATTTATTCAGTTACATGTTGATTTCATAGAAAAATGGTTCTTGCCATAGCAATGTACAACGCTCATTTTTCTTTCCCTGCAAGCATATGGCATTTAAATGCCACAACCTCTGTTTGCTTTCCGTATTCTTTTCTTATAAAAAAAAACTGCAAAAGATTAATTTCCTCATCATGCATCTCTGTTAAAGTGGCTGTTTTTCAATGCCATTAAAGGACAGCTTTTTGACAAATTCCTATTCCCATCTTGCAGGGTTTTCAACATTTGTAAGGGACAGTAGGCTAGTCTGTATTTGTAAAACAATTGATTCCCACGGGGCGATAAAAATTCTTTTGATTTTAGTTCCACAGTTGAAAGTGTGGCAGTTATTCCTAATCTACTTTTGAAATAAGGTAATTGGAAAATGAAGGGGGTTTTTCCCCCCTTTTTTTAATGTTTCTGTTTAAAAAGGGGGTATGTTTTATCTAGACACACTTTTTTTTTATTTTAGGTTGGACTAATTGAAGACTATTTGTACCAGTTAGAAGACAGCTTCTTAAGAACAAAAAAACTTAGAAGCGCTCGGAGGCAGAGGATGAAAATGAAAAGGCTTCAAAGCGTGCAACTCTGCCAGTCACAGGAAAGCACCCAACCATCCCCAAGGCACCCTGCGGAAGGGGGCAAGGACATGCATACAGTGGAAATATGACAGCTGGGACAGCAAAGGCTTCTCAGCTAATGAATGAGGTGTCTCCTCACGGCACCTCATCTGCAGTACAGGGTGCTCCTACACTTCATTTCTCAACTGGCAGAAATAAATGTTTTGAGGAAATTCAAGCTTGCTTCTCTAAATGTGCTGTCGACGAATCATTAATTCTGCTCACTGTCTTCTTGCTTGCTCTATAACCTGTAATAAAGATAAATCCTCTGCCTAAAATTGGCCACAGATATTTATTATTGATTAACAAGCTTTAGAAGGAATTTCATATTATTAAGGACAAGACATGGTAGGTATTTCATATAAAGGGACTAGAGTAAAGCTTGGTCACATGGAACAGTCTTCTGATAGCATGATTTTAAAAAATTGGTCCACAGTAGAAGTCATTATTTACCTTTTAATATTCAATTTCAGTTCAGAGTTGCTTAATATTGTATTTGCTGTGTCAAATTAAAAGACTATCTGTGTTTATGACTTTCACTAAAATGTAATTTTGTTGCATAAGGGGCCCTGATTCTTGATTCCAGGAAATAGAAAGGGTAAATATTAAAAGTAATTGTATATAATCTATCATACTTTTCATAAGAAAATAGTTTGTAAATGTAAAGGAATTGTAGAGGTTTTTTTTGTATAATTAGTAGAAATAAGAATCAACAAATTGCAGATAATTTTGAAGTGATTTAATACATCTGTCACAGCTCAGTCCATTCAACTGCACTTTCAAACTGTGCATATGGGCTTATTCTCCTCCACGTTTTTGAATTTCACTAATATTTTTTGTCTCTAACCCCTCCTCAGAAAGGAGGAAGGGCACTTCAGGCATCCACCATCCTTTCTGCTGCTGTTGCCCTTCTTGGCATTTCACATTGTGGCCATTATTCAAATGAGGATACACATTCACCAGCAGCCAGTGAATTTATAACTCTGCTATCCAGACATTTTCTGCTGCCCCGTGGAGAGTATTGGTCCAAAAATCTATCTACTGCGTGCTGGGAGGCTGGAGTGAAGATGGACTGTGAAAATTATCCAGACAGCGGTGATAGTCAGCAATTTTCAAAGTGCAAGAGGATTCACAATTGGTGCATAATTCACCACAACTTTGCAGCAATGCAGGTAGTGTGAAAATTGGTTTTAGGACCACTTCATCTTAGCATAGAAAGGAAGTGTAATACCATTCTGCTACAGCATCATCTCTCATTGCAATTCGTCACCTGGATGCTTCACAATTCCGTGCACTAATCCTCTCTCTCTTTTTTTTTTTTTTTTTTTTACAACCCGTCTTGAGAGAGGAAGGCGGTAGAACTACAGGACATGAATTGAGGTTGAAGGGGAGGCAGACTCAGAAGTAATGTCAGGAAGTATTTTTTCACAGAGAGGGTGGTGGATACACGGAATGCCTTCCCACGGGAGGTGGTGATGATGAAAACGGTAACGGAATTCAAACATGCGTGGGATAAACACAAAGGAATCCTGTTTAGAAGGAATGGATCTACGGAGATTGGGTGGCGACGCCGGTAATTGGGAAGCAAAACCAGTGCTGAGCAGACTTCTACGGTCTGTGCCCTGATCGTGACTGAATAGATATGGATGGGCTGGAGTGTAAATTTTAATGGGCTTCGACGATAGCTTCAGAACTTTTAGTACAAGAACAGTGCTGGGCAGACTTCTACAGTCTGTGCCCTGAGAATGGCAAGGACAAATCAAACTCGGGTATACATATGAGTATCGCATACCATGAAAAATGAGTTTAACTTGTTAGGCAGACTGCATGGTCCGTACAGGTCTTTATCTGCCATCATTTACTATGTTACTAGGTTTGTAATGTTGTTTATGTTGGTTTACCTCATCACGCACTA
The DNA here is from genome assembly GCF_901765095.1 of Microcaecilia unicolor. NCBI lineage: Eukaryota > Metazoa > Chordata > Amphibia > Gymnophiona > Siphonopidae > Microcaecilia > Microcaecilia unicolor. The sequence continues at coordinate 198,853,200 of NC_044040.1, read as the reverse complement.
AAGAAACTTCAGTCGCTCCAGAACACAACCATCAGATTACTCTGCCATGCCCGTCACTATGATCATACTTCACCTCTGCTGAAACAATATCATTGGCTCCCTGCAGAGCCGTAGCGAGGGGAGCTGACACCCGGGGTGGGTCGCCGCTGCGCACCCCCCCCCCCCCCCGGATGCAGCATGGCGCACCCTCCTCCCGCTGGAGCGCACCCCCTCCCCCCCGGAGCGCATACCTCCCCCTCCTCCAGAGCGCATTCCTGCGGCGAGGGCCGGGCGGGAGGGCCGATCCGCCCCGACTGCACGTTGCTGGGGTGTGTCGGCTCCGCGCTGGTTCACTACTCTCTCTGTCCCAGAACAGGAAGTAACCTGTTCCGGGGCAGAGAGGGCAGTGCACCAGCGCGGAGCCGACACCCCCCAGTGGCGTGCACCCGGGGCGGACCGTCCCCCCTCGCCCCCCCTTCCTACGCCACTGGCTCCCTGTTGAGTAAAGGATCACTTATAAAATTGCCACCCTCATGTTCAAGGCCTTTAGACTTGGTCTCCCTAACTAACTCCCTTGTTTAATTATTCCTTTTAGCCCCTCCAGAACCCTCTGTTCATTAAATGATCATCGCTTAGTTCTGCCTTCTCCAAACCGTGCCCACTTGGAATCAACCCGTCACAGCGCTTTCTTCTTCCTGACTCCTCATACCTGGAGCAATCTCCCCCTTTCTCTGCGTAGCAATTCCTCTTTTAAGGATTTTAAAACTAAGCTGCAAACCTGGCTTACATTTTGGTAAAACAGTTTGCTGAAATTATCAGTGTTACCCTTTGACCCTGGCCTTTCTTTTTTGTGTTTGTTTTACCTGCTGTTTGCAAAACTTATTTATTTATTTAGATTTTGCTCACACCTTTTTCAGTATTAGCTCAAGGTGAGGTACATTCAGGTACTCTAGATATTTCTCTATCCCAGGAGGGCTCACAATCTAAGTTTGTACCTGAGGCAATAGAGGGTTAAGTGACTTGCCCAAGATCACAAGGAGCAGCAGCGGGATTTGAACCGGCCACCTCTGGATTGCAAGACGGGTGCTCAGTGGCGTTCCTAGGGGGGCGGACACCCGGGGCGGCGCCCTGCCCCCCCGGGGTGCAAGCCGCTGGGGGGGGTGCCACAGCACACGCCTGCTCAGAGTTCCCTGACTTTGCGCGTTCGCTGCAGCTCCCTCTGACCCGGAACAGGAAGTAACCTGTTCCAGGGCAGAGGGAGCTGCAGCGAACACGCGAAGTCAGTGAACTCAGAGCAGGCGTGCGCCGCCGCACCCCCCCCCCAGCGGCGTGCACCCGGGGCGGTCCGCCCCCACCCCCTTGGTACGCCACTGCGGGTGCTCTAACTTATGTCTCTTAACACACTGCTTTCCTGTACATTAATGGAGTTCTTTTCTTGTTTCCTAGGTGTGGCTTGTCCACTGCACTGTTCTGTCAGCTAGAGCAATATAGAAAGTTATTGCAAATAAATAAAATAAAAAGGGGTGTTTGCAATGGTTCTGCCTGCCCTTACATTAGGAGGATGCAAACAAGACAGTTGCCCCCAGCCTCCTTGAAGCTGAATGACATTACAGTCCGCCAGTATGCTTTCAGGCTCCTTCCCAAATTGCTACCCTAGGCTCCAGCATGTGTGCCAGCAGCACTGCATACATAAGCCAGAGACCCCCCTCCCCCCCCCCCCCCCCCCCAGTACAGATTTTCAACCCAGCCAGGCGGGGTTTTCAGGATATCTCCACTGAGAACTGGGTTGAAATTATCTGCCCTAGTATTTGTGGGGTGGCTTTTCCTGAGAGCAGCAGTGCTATTAATTAAATCTCAGCTTTTATTTATTTGTTATATTTGTATCGCACATTTTCCCACCTATTTGCAGGCTCAATGTGACTTACATAATACCGTAGGCGTACGCCAAGCCGGTAAAGAACAAATACAAAGTGGTATTATGGTTGAATAAGATAAATGTGTTACAGACACATTTAGGAATCGTAGAGAAGAGGAATTGTGTTAGGTCCGATTACCCGCTTTAGATAGTTGTGTAGCAGGGTTCAAGCTTTTAGGTTGTGTCATTAAGGCAGTGATTTCCCGAAGTTTAGGTGGTCGTATGTTGTTTTTACAGCTTTTGGTAGTGCATTCCACAGTTGTGTGCTGATGTACGAAAAGCTGCTTCCATAAGTTGATTTGTATTTGAGTCCTTTGCAGTTTGGGTAGAAAAGATTGATCTGATTGTGTTTCTGGTAGGCAGGTCTATAAGCTCTGTGATGTATCCTGGGGCTTCGCCGTAGATAATTTTGTGAACCACGGTGCAGATTTTGAAGGCGATACGTTCTTTGATTGGGAGCCAATGCAGTTTTTCTCGTAGGGGTTTGGCACTTTCGTAACGCGTTTTTCCAAATATTAGCCTGGCTGCCGTGTTTTGGGCAGTCTATAGTTTCTTTATGAGTTGTTCTTTGCATCCTGCATCGATGGCATTGCAGTAGTCCAAGTGGCTTAGTACCAATGATTGTACCAGCCCTAGTTACTGTAATTTGGAGGCAAATATTTAAAAGGTGCTAAAAATTGGGCTCTAGGCCAGATCTGGGGAGAGAGATGCAGGACAAAGGGGGTAATTTTGGAAGGCCCACCCAACTTAAGCCCACTGACCTGTGGAGTGCACCTAGGAAAATTTGGGGCTGATGGAATTTGTACCTGCTATGCAACAGGTACAAAGTACATGGAGTAAGTATACACAAGGACTTCACAATAGAATCCCTGTACCTGTTGGTTAACCCCTTTTCCCATACCTGAAATGGTGTATACACTTTTAGCTGTTCAAAGTAAGAAAATTCTCAGCCTGGGGCATTCCAGCTGGGCAGCTATTTTGAATAGTTCCTTTACAATACACCACATCTACTGCAGCCTTTAGACCCAATAGTCTAGTCTCTTCAAAGCATTCAAGCAGCACAGGTCCAACCCAAGCAGTGTTCCAAGGCCTGTTGTGTGTGAAAGATTTGGTTCCCTGCTGTGTCCTGAATCAAACTAGCCTGGACTGGGTGACTGAACCTAGCTATGACCTGGTCAGAGCTACCAGTCAAGACAAAACATTGCATTCCAGAATGAACCCTGTAAGATTACACCAGGACCACAAGGCTTTTCTTCAGTTCTATGGCTTGTTACTCTGCAGTTGCATCAGGCCAAGGACTGCCTCTTTATGCCTTTACCATGAGACTAGCTAGATCTGGCCTTGTCTTTAACATGGAAGAGCTGAGAAAGCCTTGTAAAATGGACATTGTTTATGTTACTCAAGCCCAACCTAAAGACTGTTTATAGACATCATTGATAACTACCACTTACTAATTACATTGCAGAGACAAACAGTGGGCTTTTCCATCATAACTAAGTACTTTGCTTGGCATGCTACCATTGCCAATACCTACACTGCAGGGGTGCAGCCAGACCTCACGGTGGGAGGGAGCCAGAGCCCGAGGTTGGGTGCACATTTTGAGTGCCGCCACCACCACCCCTACCTCCTCGCCTGTCCCCCCCACCCAAATACCTTTGCTGGTGGGAGTCCCCAACCCCCACCAGCCAAAGCTTTCTTCATTGCCAGTCTCTTGCGCAGCCGCGTTTGCTTCGCTGCCCTGCTCGTCTTTCTTCTCGCGCTTCCTGTGCACCTTGACGCTCTTTCTCAGTTTCACGTAAAGGAGCCTCAGTTTGCACAGGAGGCGCAAGAAGAAAGACTAGCAGGGCAAGGGCAGCGAAGCAAATGCACCAGAGACTGGCGCTGAAGGCTTCGGCTGGCGGGGGTTGGGGACCCCCACCAGCAAAGGTATTTGGGTTGGGGGGGGGAGGCGAGGAGGTAGGGGTGGTGGTGGCGGCACTCAAAATGTGCACCCAACCTCGGGCTCTGGCTCCCTCCCACCGTGAGGTCTGGCTGCACCCCTGCAGTGTAGGTATTGGCAATGGTAGCATGCCAAGCAAAGTACTTAGTTATGATGGAAAGGCCCACTGTTGTCTCTGCAATGTAATTAGTAAGTGGTAGTTATCAATGATATCACTTGCTCATCTTCCAATGTGGTATATATCATTCAGTGTAAAAAATGTAACGAAGGATGCTATATTGGAAAAACAGGCCAGATGCTTAAGACAAGATTCAATTTACATAGACATCACATGAACAATGCAGCCAGTAGGGCCCCCACCCGGTGGGACAGCACTTCACAGAACCAGGGCACTGTACCAGTGATTTCACAGTGAGAATACTGAAAGGTAACTTTAAAACTATACAAGAACGTAAGACCTTTGAAGTCAGAATGATTGAATATTTTAACACCCAACAGAAAGGACTTAAGAAGGATCTAGGGTTCCTAGCCCATTATAAAGCATAAAGCTGTATGTCTCTGTTGATCACCCCACCCCTCACCTATCCACACCCATTCTGTTAGAATATCAATGATATGCTTTGATGTCCCCATGCATACCTCCTACCCACCCCCATCCTCCCACCCTGTCAGACTGTCATAGTAATGCTTGAATGTTTTCACTTATATACACTGTCAGCTAGCACATTTGCTTATTTCCGATCTGAGGAAGAAGGGCAACCTTCGAAAGCTAATCAAGAAATGTATTAAGTTATGTCCAATAAAAAAGGTATCATATTTTCTTTTCCATGTTTTATTTTGTTTGATTTCTATTGATAACAATGATATCTATAAACAGTCTTTAGGTTGGGCTTGAGTAACATAAACAATGTCCATTTTACAAGGCTTTCTCAGCTCTTCCATGTTAAAGACAAGGCCAGATCTAGCTAGTCTCATGGTAAAGGCATAAAGAGGCAGGCCTTGGCCTGATGCAACTGCAGAGTAACAAGCTATAGAACTGAAGAAAATCCTTGTGGGGCCCAGATTAAATTTGTGGGGGCCCAAGCCCCCCGTAGCTACAACCCTGGCCTACAGGTTTTGCCCAGGACATTAACAAATGGGTAAATCAACTTTGGTGGCCAACCTGTGGCTTAAAGTAAAGGGTAATAGATGTGATATTATTTATTTAGATTTATTTACCATCACTCAAGGCAGTGTACAGCAATACTGCCTCTCTGTGGTGCAACCAAAGCAGTTTACATTATATACAGGTACTTTCTCCATCCCTAGTAGGCTCACAATATAAGCTTTTTTTTTTGTACCTAGGGCAATGGAGGGTTAAATGACTTCCGCAGAGTCACAGTGAACCAAAATGAGAATTGAATTTAATTCCCCAGGTTCTCCGCTCACTACCCTAGCCATTAGGCTACTCCTTTACTTGATATTATATCTTTCTGTAGATCTGACCTTCTGCTCACTGACTATTGCCAAATTAGCTGGAGCCCATTGGGAGAAACACTCCAGCCACCTATCAGAGGACCAGAGACATTCCTGCATTTGGAACTTTCACTAAAAAGGCATATGACTTAGTAATGCAAACTCTCAATATCATGAGATAGAGAGTTAGTTATTGCTTGTGAACTGCTGAGTCAGACTAGTTGGTACATTGTGGTTACATTTATTAGAGAATATTAGGTATTTAGAGTTTTATTAATTATTTAAAATTTGATATACCATGATCCTGAAAAACAGATAGGGGTAGTATTTCAAAAAAGTAATTAAAATAAAAACTATATGATGAAGACAGGGACATAAAACACACATGCAACCACAAACTCATAAATACAATCATCCAACAAAAAACAAATACCAAACAACATAACAACATAGGTAAAGCGCCAGACCTTAGTCAGGGCCTCTTTCATTAAAGTGAGCTAGGAATTCCCATGCAGCAATGCTGGCAAAGCGCATTCAAAGGGAATGGGCTTGGTTGGTATTGCCGCACCGGGAAGCGCTAGCGCAGTTTTAATGAAAGAGGCCCTTAATTTCTATCTGCCAAAGTAAAAAAGTAACTCTCAATAAGGTCTTAAACCGCTTAAAAGAAAGTTCAGCAAAAAGACTTAACACATAATTATTAGTAGTATAGGAATTAGGAACTAATTACTGCTCAGAGTATAATTGCTAGCTATATTCACTCACTTTTGCCATTTATACAATAAACTCTATTTTCATAGAATAGTTGTTTCTTTGCCAGTGTGAACCCAGGCCTGGGGGAGGTGTGCTAATTACCCTAGGCTTAGACAACATTCTTTTTCCCCACAGAACCTGTAACATGCTGGCTTCAAAGTATTTTCCTATAGCATTCTGGACACCCGGATCACAAATTAAATGTACTTTGGCAGTGGCTTTCAGATTGCTTTCTGGATATGCTCAATCAAAATGGCCTTGTTAAATAAATTAGTTTGTTAGCTACCTTATATAATCCTTCTTATTTGGCTAATTAATAACCAAACTAATGCACTAGAAGACTTTTATAACATTCCAGTGATATATACACATAGACAGTTCTCAACATGATTTACAATTCGAGGGATAACCTATTACTGACAGGTGACATTAATCTCCATTTAAACAAACTTGAAGACCCACATACTAAAGGTTTCCTAGATTTCCTTAAAACTTGGCAATTCTGTACTCCCTTTGTAGAGAGGTGTGGTAGCCGTGTTAGTCCACTCTTAAAGGTTATCAATAGAAATCAAACAAAATAAAACATGGAAAAGAAAATAAGATGATACCTTTTTTATTGGACATAACTTAATACATTTCTTGATTAGCTTTCGAAGGTTGCCCTTCTTCCTCAGATCGGAAATAAGCAAATGTGCTAGCTGACAGTGTATATAAGTGAAAACATTCAAGCATTACTATGACAGTAAAATAGATACCATTGGAGATTCTACATGGAATGTTGCTACTATTGGAGATTCTACATGGAATGTTGCTATTCCACTAGCAACATTCCATGTAGAAGGCTGCGCAGGCTTCTGTTTCTCTGAGTCTGACGTCCTGCACGTACGTGCAGGACGTCAGACTCACAGAAGCAGAAGCCTGCGCGGCCACATTGGTGATCTACAAGGGCTGACTTCTACATGGAATGTTGCTAGTGGAATAGCAACATTCCATGTTGAATCTATAGAAATCAAACAAAATAAAACATGGAAAAGAAAATAAGATGATACCTTTTTTATTGGACATAACTTAATACATTTCTTGATTAGCTTTCGAAGGTTGCCCTTTGTGCATCTATTTAAATAGTTATTTTGGCACCAATAGGATGAGAGTGTGCACGTGCACATGAGCATACAGTAACTCAGAGAAAGTGTGAAAAAAGATCTCATATCAAAAATGCAACTGTGCTCTAATGAACCAAAGCATAAAACATAACTATTTGAAAACTGCCCACCCTTGCTGGAGGGTGAAGTGCACACAAAAGTACCAATGCACAGCCAAAACATTTTATTACCCACCCTCTAACTCCAAGAATCATCTGAGTACAGGGTTTTATTGAGATTGAGAACATGTAACAAATATACAATGCACCCTATGTATTTATTTTATTTGTTACATTTGTACCCCGCACTTTCCCACACATAGCAGGTTCAACGCGGCTTACATAGTAGTAAGATTACAATACGTAGTGTAGAGAAAACAGGAGAAGCTTAGCAGCATAATGGGGATGTGTAGATAGGTAATATTATAAGGGAGAGGAGGTAGGAGAAGGTACTAGTTTTAGGCTAGATTGAGATAGTCGTCCCAGGTTATATGGTTGACCTGATCAATCTCCCAATCAGAAATAGTACCAGTTCATCACGGTCTTACCTGAATTTCCACTACCCAAATTGTAAAGGACTAAAATACAAGACTATCCATGCGTCCAACTTCTCTTACATAAGCACGCGTCCGTGGAATGAACTGCCAGTGAAAACAACTCACAATCACCTAAAATTCAGAAAATTATTAAAGACTCACCTATTTGGAAAGGCATAGCCGAATGACCCAACTTAAATGCCTCAACCCTGCAACACTTCACTATCAAAGATCGTATTGGACATTATCAAACCCTTCTACCCTAACCCAATTTGACTGTATCTTATCGTCTCTAACCCATTATAACATCTTTTGTACTTGTCCCCTACCAGACTTGGCAAATGCCTTTACGGTATTATGTAAGCCACATTGAGCCTGCAAATATGTGGGAAAATGTGGGATACAAATGTAACAAATAAATAGGGGATAGGGACAGGGTAAACATAGGGAAAAATTGGAGGAGGCGTGGTCTGAGTCTGTAAAATGCTCCTGTGGGCAAGAAAGTTAAATAAAAACCCATCATGGTTTGGATCAAGGCATAAGCTGTTGATCTACGCTGGCACAGAATATAGGTACCCATCACATTCATGAATGCATAACCTACCAGGATAGGATGGAGATCCCTGCTATTTACTGTAGTTTTCCCACCTCTAGCTCATCTGTAAGTGGAGACTGAAGACCCAGGTTACATTCATCTTCACAAAAATTCACACACAGAGCAGGGATAGCTTCTCTACGCTAGTGCCTGGATTCAAGGATGCATAAAACTGAATTCTACCATTTAATTAGCAATCGGCACTGATCTGTCAGTCATAGCTATTGTAATTCATGAACTGTTGAGTCAAAGCAAAATGACAGCTAATTATACTGTATCCATTAGAGCCTTTGCTAAAGCTTCCATTTCTAGGGTTCTTGGCCTGAGAAGAAGGAAAAAAAAAACCCACCACAGACTCCTTAATGTATTCAGCTTTTTAATTAGCAATCAGTGCTGATTTGTCAACCATGCCCGCGTTAATGCATAAAGCATTGAAACACAGAGAAAAGACACAGTTTGGAAATCAATTATGCTTGTATTTATGTTCCCGGGAGACTATATAGGAGAGGCTACTAAAATATCTTTACCAGCACTGAGTGGCAGAAAGTATGTATGTAAGAGGTAGAAAAATCAGTCAATAAATCATTCACTGTTTGAGGAAAAAATACAATATATTTGAATATTTATAAGTAAATTGGTGTTCCTTGCCTGTTAATGCTGGATGCTACACATGTGCATATTTACCAAAACACTTCCAAATTTCCATCAAGATAGGAGGTGAAAAAAAAAAAGTCTATCCTTGCTTAGCCAAATTTTTACTAAGATTTATAACATGAACAGTGACCCTTTAGTGAGTGCTGCTAAAAATGTCATGCCCGCTAAAGTATTTTTTCCATCTATTAATGGTACATTATTAAATGCTAAAAGAAATGTCCTCCAAGTCCTCCATAGTTGTATGCTATGTCCTGCAGTCAGAGAAACTATCTAAAGTTAAAGAACGAAAAAATAAATGCACTCCTTTTGATGTGTTCAGGCCTAAGAGAAGATAAATGGAAGAGAGTCTTCAAACTATTCCCAGTTCCTTACTGGTATGAAATACAAAGACAACAGGTTGCTTATGTGCCATGCACGCAAAGCAGATGATGGTGAGGACACCTGTTAATGAATGAGCTTTATACTGGCCTTGACAGTTTACTAGCAATCAAGTATTTAAAAAAAAAAAACCCCACACAAACCCACACGACAAGTTCTGGCCCCAGAACTATCTCTCTATATAAAAGGCACCTCCAACGTTCCAATGAAGCCTCAAGCCGGAAACTTGAGGCGCCAGAGATATCCGGTTTGGCTGGCCTGCAGTGTAGCTCCGCCCTCGCGTCAAAACGCCATGACGTCGAGGGCGGCACGGGGAAGGCACGAGTTCAACAAAAGCCACGCAGGGGCAGGAGTACAGAAATACGCCCGCCGTTCCACCGCCCTCGACGAAAACCTTGCTACCGTCCGTTTCACCCGCTCCCCTTCGCATCAGGTACGCGGACGGCAGCTGAAACTCGCAACGAAGTGAGTGAGGGAGGGACAGGGGGGGTGTGGAACTCGGAAGGGAGGGACGGGGGGGTTTAATACCTTGCTAGCGCCCGTTTCATATGTTTCCGAAACGGGCATTTCTTACTAGTTTCATATAATTCACAGGTTGCTCAGAATACAAATTGGTAGTATGAAGGCTGTCCTGTGTAATGGATCTAAACTTGAATCCAATATTAGGGATGTGCATTTTCCTAAAATTTAGGCGCACCCATTTAGGCCACCTAAAGCAGGCCTAAATACCTGCGCCTAAGTTAGGCGCAGATCGGGTGTATTTGTTTGAAATGCCCGCAACCTGCCCATTCCACGCTCCCCTTTTTGACTCCGCCCATTAGAATTTACATGCACAGCGTTATAGAATATGCCTACAAAGTTGTGCGTGTAAACTCTAGTTAAAGCCAATTAGCGTCACTAATTGCTTAGCATCCAATTATCAGCACTGATTTATTTATAGCATTTCCTACGACAAAAGAGTATTATCTACCCCTTTCTATTTTTTTCAAATTCTATATTGATATCCTAATCAAATATTTTTTTTTCTTCCTTATCAGAGTCCTGGATTTAACATTGGGATATATTACAAAATTAATATTTTTTTTTTTTATATCTTGTAAGGTATTTGGTTTGGTTCTAAGAAACCATATTGATATACTTACCTTTCTTAGCTTTATACAAAGATGAATATGCAAGTTCATATTATAGAAATACACACAGGTTGAATGAAAAGAAATGCCTCCATCGTCATAATTCATGAACAGACTCACTAAACAAGTTGACTTGCTCTTTGCAATCTCATCCTTCACCTCAGAAGTCTCCATGTGAAGAGAGAGTTTTGCGTTTGCTTGTAAAACGGAAGCATACAGTGAGCAGTGGTCAGTGTAATTAAAGGAACATAGAAACATGACGGCAGATAAAGGCCATATGACCCATCCAGTCTGCCCATCCTCTGTAACCCCTAATTCTTCCTGTTCCTAAGCGATCCCATGCCTTTTTAAATTCTGGAACAGTCCTCGACTCCAAGACCTCGACCGGGAGGCCATTCCAAGCCTCCACCACCCTTTCTGTGAAATAATACTTCATTAGGTTACTCCTAAGCCTATTCCCTCTTAACGTTGTCATATGCCCCCTCATTCCAGAGCTCTCCATTTGAAAAAGGCTCTCTTCCTGTGCATAAATGACCTTGAGATATTTAAATGTTTCTATCATGTCTCCTCTCTCCCTCCTCTCTTCCTCAGGGGCGTAGCTACAGGTGGGCCTGGGTGGGCCCAGGCCCACCCAATGTCAGCCCAGGCCCGCCCAGCGCCAGCGCCCATTGCCGGCCACTGCTGCTTTTCCTGTTGAGCAGCAGGGCCGGCGCTACAAAAAGAAGCGCTAACGGCGCTAAGGACAAGAAATGTTTTAAAAAAAAAAAAAAGCGCGGCACTGTCTCGGCAGCCTTGAGGCATTGGCTGCTGGCTCGCAGGCTCCTCCCGTCTGCAGGAGGAGCCTGCGAGCCAGCAGCCAATGCCTCAAGGCTGCCGAGACAGTGCCTGCCGGTGCCGCGCTTTTTTTTTTTTTTTTTACATTTCTCGTCCTACGGTCCTTAGCGCCGTGAGCGCTTCTTCTTTTTGTAGCGCCGGCCCTGCTGCTCAACAGGAAAAGCAGCAGTGGCCGGCAATGGGGGCTGGCGCTGGCATGCAGGGCGGGCCTCATCGAAGGAAAACATGGAAGGATGGGGAGAAAAAGAGGGAAAACAGATGGAAGGATGGGGAGAAAAAGAGGAAAAACAGATGGAAGGATGGGGAGAAAAAGAGGGAAAACAGATGGAAGGATGGGGAGAAAAAGAGGAAAAACAGATGGAAGGATGGGGAGAAAAAGAGGGAAAACAGATGGAAGGATGGGGAGAAAAAGAGGGAAAACATGGAAGGATGGGGAGAAAAGAGGAAAAACAGATGGAAGGATGGGGAGAAAAAGAGGGAAAACATGGAAGGATGGGGAGAAAGAGGGAAAACATGGAAGGATGGGGAGAAAAGAGGGAAAACAGATGGAAGGATGGCAGAGAATGAGGGAAAACATGGAAGGATGGGGAGAAAGAGGGAAAACAGATGGAAGGATGGCAGAGAATGAGGGAAAACATGGAAGGATGGGGAGACAGAGGGAAAACATGGAAGGTTAGGGAGAAAAGAGGGAAAACAGATGGAAGGATGGCAGACAATGAGGGAAAACATGGAAGGATGGGGAGAAAGAGGGAAAACATGGAAGGATGGGGAGAAAGAGGGAAAACATGGAAGGATGGGGAGAAAAGAGGGAAAACAGATGGAAGGATGGCAGAGAATGAGGGAAAACATGGAAGTATGGGGAGAAAGTGAATGATACATACCTGTAGCAGGTGTTCTCCGAGGACAGCAGGCTGATTGTTCTCACGACTGGGTGACGTCCGCGGCAGCCCCCACCAACCGGAAAAGGCTTCGCGGGACGGTCGGCACGCAGGGCACGCCCACCGCGCATGCGCGGCCGTCCTCCCGCCCGTGCGCGACCGCTCCCGCCAGTTGAATGACAAGCAATAAAATATGAAACACAACTCCAAAGGGGAGGAGGGAGGGTAGGTGAGAATCATTCACTTTCTCCGAGGACAAGCAGGCTGCTTGTTCTCACGACTGGGGTATCCCTAGCTTTCAGGCTCACTCAAAACAAGAACCCAGGTCAATTGAACCTCGCAACGGCGAGGGTACAACAGAAATTGACCTACGAAGAACAACTAACAGAGTGCAGCCTGACCAGAATAAATTCGGGTCCTGGAGGGTGGAGTTGGATTTACACCCCAAACAGATTCTGCAGCACCGACTGCCCGAACCGACTGTCGCGTCGGGTATCCTGCTGGAGGCAGTAATGTGATGTGAATGTGTGGACAGATGACCACGTCGCAGCCTTGCAAATCTCTTCAATAGTGGCTGACTTCAAGTGGGCCACTGACGCTGCCATGGCTCTAACACTATGAGCCGTGACATGACCCTCAAGAGTCAGCCCAGCCTGGGCGTAAGTGAAGGAAATGCAATCTGCTAGCCAATTGGAGATGGTGCGTTTCCCGACAGCGACCCCTAGCCTGTTAGGGTCGAAAGAAACAAACAATTGGGCGGACTGTCTGTGGGGCTGTGTCCGCTCCAAGTAGAAGGCCAATGCTCTCTTGCAGTCCAATGTGTGCAACTGACGTTCAGCAGGGCGGGTATGCGGCCTGGGGAAGAATGTTGGCAAGACAATTGACTGGTTAAGATGGAACTCCGACACCACCTTCGGCAGGAACTTTGGGTGGGTGCGGAGCACTACTCTGTTGTGATGAAATTTGGTATATGGAGCATGAGCTACTAGGGCTTGAAGCTCACTGACCCTACGAGCTGAAGTAACTGCCACCAAGAAAATGACCTTCCAGGTCAAGTACTTCAGATGGCAGGTATTCAGTGGCTCAAAAAGAGGTTTCATCAGCTGGGTGAGGACGACGTTGAGATCCCATGACACTGTAGGAGGCTTGAAAGGGGGCTTTGACAAAAGCAAGCCTCTCATGAATCGAACGACTAAAGGCTCTCCAGAGATGGCTTTACCTTCCACACGATAATGGTAAGCACTAATCGCACTAAGGTGATTCCTTACTGAGTTGGTCTTGAGGCCAGACTCTGATAAGTGTAGAAGGTATTCAAGCAGGTTCTGTGCAGGGCAAGAACGAGGTTCTAGGGCCTTGCTCTCACACCAAACGACAAACCTCCTCCACTTGAAAAAGTAACTCTTTTTAGTGGAATCCTTCCTGGAGGCAAGCAGGACCCAGGAGACACCCTCCGACAGACCCAACGCAGCGAAGTCTACGCCCTCAACATCCAGGCCGTGAGAGCCAGAGACTGAAGGTTGGGGTGCAGTAACGCTCCGTCGTTCTGCGAAATGAGAGTCGGAAAACACTCCAATCTCCACGGTTCTTCTGAGGACAACTCCAGAAGAAGAGGGAACCAGATCTGACGGGGCCAAAACGGCGCTATCAGAATCATGGTGCCGCGGTCGTGCTTGAGCTTCAGTAAGGTCTTCCCCACCAAAGGTATGGGAGGATAAGCATACAGGAGACCGGTCCCCCAATGGAGGAGAAAGGCGTCCGACGCTAGCCTGCCGTGTGTCTGAAGTCTGGAACAGAACAGAGGCAGCTTGTGGTTGGTCTGAGAGGCGAAAAGGTCCACCGAGGGGGTGCCCCACTCTCGGAAGATCTTGCGTACCACTCTGGAATGGAGCGACCACTCGTGCGGTTGCATGACTCTGCTCAGTCTGTCGGCCAGACTGTTGTTTACGCCTGCCAGGTATGTGGCTTGGAGGAGCATGCCAAACTGGCACACCCAGCGCCACAGCCCGACGGCTTCCTGACACAGGGGGCGAGATCCGGTGCCCCCCTGCTTGTTGACGTAATACATTGCAACCTGATTGTCTGTCCCAATTTGGATAATTTGGCAGGACAGCCGATCTCTGAAAGCCTTCAGCGCGTTCCAGATCGCTCGGAGCTCCAGGAGGTTGATCTGCAGATCCTTTTCCTGGAGGGACCACAGACCCTGGGTGTGAAGCCCATCGACATGAGCTCCCCAACCCAGGCGAGATGCATCCGTCGTCAGCACCTTCGTGGGCTGCGGAATTTGGAATGGACGTCCCAGGGTCAAATTGGTCCGGATGGTCCACCAGAGCAGTGAAGTGCGGCAACTGGTGGAGAGGCGGATGACATCTTCTAGATTCCCGGTGGCTTGGAACCACTGGGAAGCTAGGGTCCATTGAGCAGATCTCATGTGAAGACGAGCCATGGGAGTCACATGAACTGTGGAGGCCATATGACCCAGAAGTCTCAACATCTGCCGAGCTGTGACCTGCTGAGACGCTCTGGTCTGCGAAGCGAGGGACAGGAGGTTGTTGGCCCTCGCTTCGGGAAGGAAGGCCTGAGCCGTCTGGGTATTCAGCAGAGCTCCTATGAATTCCAGAGACTGGGTTGGCTGGAGATGGGACTTTGGGTAATTTATCACAAACCCCAGCAGCTCCAGGAGTTGAATAGTGCACTGCATGGACCGGAGGGCTCCTGCCTCCGAGGTGTTCTTGACCAGCCAATCGTCGAGATATGGGAACACGTGCACTCCCAGCCTGCGTAGGTACGCCGCCACCACCACGAGGCACTTTGTAAACACTCGTGGGGCGGAGGCGAGCCCAAAGGGCAGCACACAGTACTGAAAGTGCCGTGCGCCCAGGCGGAATCTGAGATACTGTCTGTGAGCTGGCAGTATCGGGATGTGAGTATATGCATCCTTTAAATCCAAGGAACATAGCCAATCGTTTTTCTGAATCATTGGCAGAAGGGTGCCCAAGGAAAGCATCCTGAACTTTTCTTTGACCAGGAATTTGTTCAGGCCTCTCAGGTCTAGGATGGGACGCATCCCCCCTGTTTTCTTTTCCACAAGGAAGTACCTGGAATAGAATCCCTGCCCTTCCTGCCCGGGTGGTACGGGCTCGACCGCATTGGCGCTGAGAAGGGCGGAGAGTTCCTCTGCAAGTACCTGCTTGTGATGGGAGCTGAAGGATTGAGCTCCCGGAGGACAATTTGGAGGCAGGGAGGCCAAATTCAGGGCGTATCCGCACCGCACTATTTGGAGAACCCACTGGTCGGAGGTTATGAGAGGCCACCTTTGGTGAGAAAATTTTAACCTCCCCCCGACCGGCAGATCGTCCGGTACGGACACTTTGAGGGCGGCTATGTTCCCGTGGATCCAGTCAAAAGCCCGTCCCTGGCTTTTGCTGTGGAGGCGCAGGGGGCTGCTTAGGCGCACGCTGTTGATGGGAACGAGCGCGCTGGGGCTGTCCCTGTGCCTGACGAGGCCTTCGGGCCGGCTGGTTGTACCTACGCTTTGCAAAAGAATAGGGTGCAGCCTGCCGGGCCCGGGAAAAACGTCCACCTGCTGAGGTGGATGCTGAAGGC
The DNA here is from genome assembly GCF_901765095.1 of Microcaecilia unicolor. Taxonomy (NCBI): domain Eukaryota; kingdom Metazoa; phylum Chordata; class Amphibia; order Gymnophiona; family Siphonopidae; genus Microcaecilia; species Microcaecilia unicolor. The sequence goes on along the minus strand of NC_044040.1, from coordinate 198,837,413 downwards.
GCCCGGTGGGAGAGCTTGTCGAGAGCGGTTTCCCGCTGATGCAGTTGGTCCACCATCTACTCGACATTCTCACCGAAAATGTTATCCCCCCGGCAAGGGACGTCGGCCAGTCTCTGCTGGGTGCGGTTGTCCAGGTCAGAGGCACGCAGCCATGAGAGCCTGCGCATCACTATACCTTGGGCCGCAGCACGAGATGCCACGTCACAGGTGTCATAGATACCCCTGGACAGGAACTTTCTGCACGCCTTCAGCTGCCTGACCACCTCCTGATAAGGCCTGGACTGCTCCGGCGGGAGCTTATCGACCAGGTCCGCCAGTTGTTGCACATTAGTCCGCATGTGGATGCTCATATAGAGCAGGTATGACTGGATGCGGGTCACGAGCATGGAGGATTGGTAGACCTTCCTCCCAAACGAGTCCAGAGTGCGAGACTCCCGCCCCGGGGGCGCCGAGGCGGTATCCCTCGAACTCCGTGCCCTCTTGAGAGCAGAATCCACGACCGCAGAGTCATGGGGCAATTGGGGCCGCATTAACTCTGGGTCCGAGTGGATCCTGTACTGGGACTCTGCTTTCTTGGGAATGGTGGGGTTAGTTAACGGTCGCACCCAGTTCCGAAGCAGTGTCTCCTTGAGGACATTGTGCAGCGGCACCGTGGTGGACTCTCTAGGTGGTGATGGATAGTCGAGGACCTCGAGCATCTCGGCCCTCGGCTCTTCCACAGAGACCACGGGAAAGGGAATGCTAATAGACATATCCCGCACAAAGGAGGCAAAGGAGAGACTCTCAGGAGGTGAGAGCTTCCTCTCCGGTGAAGGCGTGGGGTCCGAGGGAAGGCCCGTAGACTCCTCTGAGGAGAAATATCTAGGGTCCTCCTCTTCCCCCCAGGAGGCCTCCTCCTCGGTATCGGACATGAGCTCATGTAGCTGAGTCCTGAACCGGGCCCGGCTCGACGTCGAGGCACCGAGGTCTCGGTGTCGTCGAGCGGTGGACTCCCGCGTCGGCGGGGATGGAGCTCCCTCCATCGACGTCGACTCCACCTGCGTGGCGGTCGAGACCGGCGCCGCAAGCGGCGGCGGTGTCGACGGCCCCGGCGCCGGGCTAGAGCTCGCCGGCGCCACAGACATCGGCGCCGAGGGCGCAAGCACCCCCGGCACCGGCACAGCCTGGCGCATCAGCCCTTCCAGGATCCCCGGAAGGATGGCTCTGAGGCACTCGTCCAGGCCCGCTGCCGGGAAAGGCGGTGGGGCCGGCAGGGGTGTCGGTGTCAGAAGCTGATGGGGGCCAGGAGACGGCACCGAGGTGCCGGAACCCTGACGCGTCGGTACCTCCACAACCGACGGGGACCTCTCCTCTCGGTGATGACGCTTCGGCGTCGCCTCCTCTCCGATGTCCGGATGCACCGAGGGCGACCGGTGACGACGCTTCTTGTCCTTCTTTCGATGCGCGTCACCGGCGCCGGGAGGTATGGAGGAGGAGGAGGACGATCCCCCTCGGTCTCGAGGAGCCGGGTCAGACAGGGTTCGGTCCCGTGGACCACGGGCTGAGGGAGTGACCGGGGCCGACTGCACATGCGGCCGCTCACCTCCACCCTCGCCGGCGGACCGGCGGGCCGACGGGACCTGTTCTCCTGGGGTCGATGCCATCGGTGCCGATGTCTCGGGCATCGATACCGGTACCGAAGGACCGGGCGTCGATACCGATGCCGTCGAGGTCGACGTCGAGGGGCCGGCGCAAGTTCCAAAAAGACGGTCCCGCAGAACTTGCCTCGCAACTTGAGTCCGTTTCCGGAGACCGAGACACAGGGAACACGACTTGATATTGTGCTCCGGCCCGAGGCACTGGAGGCACCAAGCGTGGGTGTCGGTCTGCGAGATCGGCCGGCCGCAGCGACCACACTTTTTAAATCCACTCGGGACCTTCGAGGACATCGACGGAAAAATCGCGTCGGCGAAGTCAAAGTCGTCAATGGTGGCGAAAATCACACCTCGAAAAAGAAAAGCGCAACGCGGCGTCCCCGCTGGAAACGAGGGAAAAAGGGAGCGCGTGCTCCACACGCTCAGGTTTTTTTTTTTTTTTTTTTGAAAAAGAAAAGAGAAACCGGCGGTAACAAAAAATTAAATAGAAAACGAGCCGTGGAAACGCGATCGACTTTCCGGCGGCTGAAAGCAGAGAGAGCGGCAAAGCACGACTCTCTCCAGACGCGGAAAAAAAGGAACTGGCGGGAGCGGTCGCGCACGGGCGGGAGGACGGCCGCGCATGCGCGGTGGGCGTGCCCTGCGTGCCGACCGTCCCGCGAAGCCTTTTCCGGTTGGTGGGGGCTGCCGCGGACGTCACCCAGTCGTGAGAACAAGCAGCCTGCTTGTCCTCGGAGAAAGAGGGAAAACATGGAAGGATGGGGAGAAAAGAGGGAAAACAGATGGAAGGATGGCAGAGAATGAGGGAATCTAAATACATATAAAGCAGAGTTTTTTGTCTATGAGGGAAAAGTCTCAACCACTACAGCTATATTCTATACACCTGAGTGTTCATTTTATAGCCTGTAGAAAAAGTCATCATAGACTTGAAAAACCCTCGATTTTTTTCTTATATAGAATTTTTTGTTTTCTTTATCAAAAAGTAAAATCACTTATCTTGCCAAATATTCATTTGGACAGGCGCTTAGTCCAATTAGATCATGAAATTGCAATGGAAAACATGGAAGGATGGGGAGAATGAGGGAAAACATGGAAGGATGGGGAGAATGAGGGAAAACATGGAAGGATGGGGAGAAAAGATAGAAAACAGATGGAAGGATGTGGAGAGAGAAGGGACACTGAACAGAAAAGGGTAGAGTGATACAGAGACACTGGTTAGAAAGAGGGAGAGAGACATTAGATGGAAGGATCAGGAGAGAGGATAGATGGATGGAAGGATGGGGAGAGAAAGAGGGAAGACGCTGGATGGAAGGGTAGGGAGAAAGAGGTGACACTGGACGGAAGGATGCAGAAAGAAAGAGGGGAGACTACTGGAAGGATGGGGAGAGAAAGAAGAGAGCTGCTGGATGGAAAAGGAGAGTAGTGAAAGACTGGAGAATAAGAGGAAGGGGCATGGGGAGAACAAGGGTGAGAAAAAGATGAAAAGCCATAAGTAGATGAAGGAAATTAAAGAATGGATAGTAAGAATGAATTAAATCAGGACAGAGAGAGAGAGGCAGAAAAATATTGAAGAAAGCAAAGAAAAAGGTGAGAAAAATGAGAAATGACCAGGAAACCGTGGCAGAAGAGTTAAGCGAAAACGAAGGAAAGCAGAATCTAGAGACTGGGAGCGACACAATGAGAAAAAGTAAATGGCCATACAAGAAAGGTAAAGAAAATAATTTTATTTTTAATTTAGGATAAAGTAATATGGTACCTGTGTTAATGAAGTTTCAGAGACCAATACTTCCTTCCTTAGGTCAGGCGAGGATACCGTAACAGCATTATACTGACCTGAGGCAGGAGGTTTTGGCCTCTGAAAGCTCATTGAAAAGGGTGTTAGGCTATTAAATAAATTTTCTGAAATCTGATGCACTGAAAAGCAGCACTTTACCCTGTGTGACAAATGCATCTGATTAGCGTGACTAAATTTTGCTGGGGGAGGGGGGTAGAGAGAAAATTTTGTGCCCACCCACTTTGGGTTCAGGCCCATCCAAAATTGGCAGTCTGGCTACGCCACTGCAGCGTATACACGTTGAGGTTCATAAGCCTGCCCCTATAATTTTTGCATTCAAGACCGCTTACTAATTTCATAGCCGCCCTCTGGACCGACTCCATCCTGTTTATAGCTTTCCGTAGGTGCGGTCTCCAGAACTGCATGCACTACTCCAAATGAGGCCTCACTAGAGACTTATACAACTGTACTATCACCTCCTTTTTCCTGCTGGTCATGCCTCTCTTTATGCACCCAAGCATCTTTCTGGCTTTGGCCGTCACTTTTTCTACCTGTTTGAAAGCTTTAAGGTCGTCAGACACAATCAATCCCAAGTCCCGCTCTTCTTTCGCACACTGAAGCACTACACCCCCTATATACCATTCCCTTGGATTTTTGCGACCCAAGTGAATGACCCTGCATGCACTTGGGTCGCAAAAATCTGAGGGAACATGCCATGATAGAATTTCTGACTGTTGAAGGAATCCCTTCAAATGAAATTCACTGCTACATGCAGGTCATTTATGGTGATGAATGTTCATGTGAGTACTGTACATCACTAGACCAAAAAGTGATGAGACTGGGGCTCAAGGAGGGCTGATTCGTGTAATCAAAAACAAAGTCTCACATGAGAGAAGTTGAAGAACTCATAAAAGAATCAAAGGATAACTCAAAAGGGAAACAACTGACACTTGAACAGAGGAACACGTGGATTATATTATTGATATTCTTGGATATCGAAAGTTTTTTTTGCAAGATACACCAATTGCAGAAATGAAAGCTTTGCCTTGAAATCTGTCAGCAATCGTTGTCCTGGTATGAGAACCAAGGTAAAAAAAAAATTCACAAGATCATGACAGCCAATGAAACACAAGGCCAGCATGAGCTAGAAACAAAACAAAAATCCATGGAGTATCAGTGGCAAGGTTCAGCTGCAAATAAAAATTCAAAACACATCCTTCTGCAGGAAAAGTCATGACTACAATTTTTGGAACAAGGTGTTTACATGAACTTCCTTGAACCTGGTGCAACCATTAACCATTACATTGCAATCCTGAAAACTTTGAAAGAATGATAGAGAACAGTTTGGAAGCACAAGGAGGAAATTTTGTTACAACATGACACTAGGCCTCATACAACATTAAACACCACAGAGGCAATTAAGATGGGTCTCAGTCTTACCGCACCTGCGATACAGCCCACTTAGCCCTAGATTCTATATAGTACTCTTAGATTTAGGTGCCAAAATCAGCACAGATTCTATAACACCACACAACTTAATTGGCTTAAACTGAGCACTGATATCAATACTTAAGCAATAATGAGCACTAATTGGCACTGATTAGAATTTAGGTGCACAACTCGCTAAGCGTATTCTGTAATGTTAACTGAACTTCTCATGCGCACAGGCAAAAAGAGGCGGGGTTATTGGTGTGGAAATGGGTTGTTTCGTGAACATTCTGAAATTTAGGCGCCTAGTTATAGAATATGGCCCAGTGCACCTAAATCTACACATCAGGGTTTAACTTACGTTTTAGCTGGCACAGATTTAGGTGCTGAAATATTAACTACGCTTATTCTATAATTGGCGTCTAAATCTAGGTGCCAATTATAGAATACACTTAGTCGGCACTGATTTCAGCGCCAATTTTTTTTAGGCGCCATATAGAATCTCTTTTAGTGCCATGCGATTTCCAGCTTTTTCTAAAATTGAAGGAAGACCTGCAGGGGGCCTCTGTTCAACTCAAATGAAGAGGTGAAAAGAACCATGAGCAACTGGTTGAAAAAGATGTGAAGCTCTTTTGCAATGGCTTTCAAAAACTTGTCTGTCATGCATATTCCTTTTTGGATATCCTGAAATCCTGACTGGCAAGGGATACCAGCGACATAACGTAACCAAAGACTAACTGGACATAACTTAATCCTTCCTCTTCCTCTCTAAGTTCCCCCCAATGGTCTTTACCATACATGTACCTCAATATCACCTTGTTCATACCGGAATCAGCTAACGCCGTTTACAGTACTATGTAAGCCACATTGAGCCTGCAAAAAGGTGGGAAAATGTGGGATACAAATGTAACAAATAAATTTGAAGAAACATAACAAATGGTGGCGACTATTTAGAAACAAATACATGCAATAAGAGCAATTTTCAAATGTTTTCATGTTTTATTCATTATTTTCATTTAAACTAAAGTTATAAAGGCATTACTTTTCATTTAACCCTTATGTGTGTGTAGGTATAAATAATCATTTGTAATCTTTGGCTGAATTGTGCTAGTTTTTGGGTCTTTCGATCACTAGCTTGATGCACTGAGTTGGAGATTAAGCTTTTGACTGAAAAAACATTTCAATTGAACAGACTATTTAAAAGGAGACAATCAATCATTAAAAGCTGGCCTGTTACTATACACTTATATAATGCAAGCAGCAGAAAAGCCTCAATAATAGAATAAAAATAAAGCTATATGTTTTTGTTTTCAAACAAATGAAATTATTGGACAGCATTATGGAAATAAGGATCAATGTTTGCCTAAAGCATACAACTCTTCAAAATGGACAGAAACATCACCTAAATGTAGCAGATTCTGTAAGCTTAGTTGCTCTCAGATGATTCTGAAAACCAGAAACATGCACCCCCTCCTCATCCTTGTCTTTCTAGCACACTGGTAAAGAGCAACACAAGCAGCTGGATGAAACACCAATAGGCGATTCCAAAGTTACACATACCTCCACACATCCATACTTCTAACTATCCCACATACACCCAACTCTCCATACAAACCACTCCTGCCACCAACACACCCCTCATATCCATGCATTCATTTAATGCATACGAGTCTCTCAATTGAAAGCAAGCTCTGGATTGAGGGGGCAGAGAATAGCTAGGTGTATACTGTATAGGACAAAAACCAAAATAGACCAGATAGAGAAAGAGCACCGAAAAAGTTTATTAAGACCCTACACGGTACTAGTATACACGCCGACGTTTGTTTTTAGACAGCACCAGCGTTTATGCCTTGTACTCCATGAGAATTCTGGAGGCACATCTGTATACGTCAATCTGAAGACCCCTGAAGAAGGCCGGTTGGCCGAAACACGGACCGTGTAAGGTCTTAATAAATTTTTTCGGTGCTCTTACTCTTTGTGGTTTCTATCTGGTCTATTTTGGTTTTTCTCCTGCTTTCTTTGTTGTTTTATGTGTTTTGCGGGAGAACTGGACCTTCTTTTTGTTGGGTATACTGTATAGGGACAGGAAACTGGGAGGTATGGATTCCTGCCTAATCTGTCCTTGTATCAGAGTAGCACAAATAAAAGTGGAATTGTTTCAGGATCATGTCCATATTTTACATATTTAACACACAAAGCATCAAGCTGGTCCAAGTAAACTGTCTCAATCAATGTAGCTGCCCTATCACTTCAGTCTTGACAGAGGAATCATGCCCGTCCGCTTTACATGCTTTTCAAAGTTGGGATCAGATGGATGGGGAGGTGGATTTTCCGATCCAGGCATAAGCCTATTTCTGCTAACCCCATCTCAGCCAGCAATAGGTTTCAATGCTTTTAAAAAATGGGAATCCTCAGGATTGTCTCATTGGGGCAGTTTGATACCACATTAATTGCCTCCGTTGATCGGCATGTTCTTATGAACTTCCTCATAGGAAACTGGTTCACTTCTTCGCTATTCTATTATGTTTTTGAGACAGGAAGAATATTTTCTTTAAAAACAAAATGTAAAAAAAAAAATCTGAACTTCCTGGGTACCAAAAATTTGATCACAAGTATACCATGCAAGCAAACTCCACTGTACATCTGGTCTGCCCAATAAGAAACTCAGAGAATATGCATGATGCCTTATAACATCTGCATACTTCATCTTGATCTGTCATTGCCATTTTGGAAGACAAGACCATAGAAGTCTGCCTGGCATCGGACTTACTCCCCAGCTACTAGCTTTGAAGTCCTACTCCAGCTCATCCAGATCCATCTACCCATAAATCAGGGCATAGACCATTGAAGTCTGCCCAGCATTGGCCTTATTGCCTAATTACTGGAGTTGCCATCTAAACATCAGTAATTTTATTTTGGTTCCATTCTCTTTCTATATAGGAATCCTTTGCGTTTATCCTATGCATATTTAATTCCATTACCATTTTCATCTCCACCACTTACTGCGGGAGACCATGCCAGAGAGCTACCACTCTGTGAAAATGCTTTCTGACGTTACTCCCAAGTCAACCTCCACCCACCCTTCCAACGTCTATTCATGCCCTCTAGTTCTATTGCTTTCCTGTCTTTTGAAAAAGTTTGTATGCTAATATCTTTCAAATATTTAAACATTTACCATGGAAATAGGTGCTGGAAACTCAGTATGATGTGCATGAATGGATTAAAATGTAGCTGTTCTACCCAAGGTCTCCATGGCCACAGATGTCCAACAGAAGTACTCTAAACGCTTGAGACTTTGTTGACTTTTCTCCACCGTTTCTTAGTGTTGGAGGGACTGTGGGAGAAGGGCACTATGAGACATCTGGTAGTCGAGTCCAAAGACAAAAGCCTACTGAACATCCAGAGCTGCGATAATCCTATGGGACCTGTTTTTTTTTTTCCTAGGCAGATATAAATTCCAAGCAATTTTCATTAAACAGCCTTAATCCAGCTAAGCTGTTCCCAGTGAGCTCCTGGAAATTTGTTGGAATGACTCCTTTCCATAAGTGGGGTAGCAAGGCTATGGTCCATATATGACAGTGTCGATTGCACAATAGGACTCTTACCAAGTGTAAAGGCTTTTTATATTTAAATACACATGACTTGGTGAATTTTCTCTCTTTGCCCCTCTTTTTCTTGTTTCACTTTTTTTTTTGTGCGTGTTCCACTTTGGGTTGAACATACAATTTTTCTTTAGTTTTTGTAAGGAGCTTTTACCCCTCCCTTTGTTTTCCCTTTTATTAGTGGTATGGTTATATGAAAATATAGAGTGAAGGGGTTTTATCTTCCCCTTGTTCAATTTTGATGGAAGTTTACATAAGGTTTGTGGGGAAACATGCTGTATATTACTTTTGCAATAAGTACATTTTATGAGTTTTCCCTGTATTCTATATACGGCACCCAAAATTGCACGCTGAAATTTGGCATGTATTGAGTTTATTCCATAATTAACAAATGAGCAGTTAATTGGCAATTGAGCACTAATTACTGGTGCTAATTGGCAACAATTTTAATTTATGCACATCTTGTTAAGTTCTATTCTATACAGATGCAAGTGCAAATCTTTAAGAGTGCAACTGAAAAGGGAACGATGTCATTGGCGGACCAGGGGCATTCCCTAAAGATACATACACTATTATATAATTCTATGGATCTGCGCCTAATTTACATGCGAGGATTCACACCATGTTTCAGCTGGTATAAATCCTTATGCCTAAAATTGGGCACAGATCCCAGTGCTACAAGACGACCTCGTGAGACTGGGGGATTGGGCGTTCAAATGGCAGATGAAGTTCAACGTTGACAAGTGCAAAGTGATGCATGTGGGAAGGAGGAACCCGAATTACAGCTATGTTATGCAAGGTTCCGCGTTAGGAGTTACGGACCGAGAAAGGGATCTGGGAGTCATCGTGGATAGGACGTTGAAATCTTCAGCTCAATGTGCTGTGGCGGCTAAGAAGGCGAACAGAATGTTGAGTATTATTAGAAAAGGGATGCAAACCAAGCATGAGGATAATGCCGTTATATCGCTCCATGGTGCGACTGCACCTGGAGTATTGTGTTCAGTTCTGGTCGCCTCATCTCAAAAAAGATATAAAAGAATTGGAGAAAGTGCAGAGAAGGGCGACAAAAATGATAAAAGGGATGGAACGACTACCCTATGAGGAGAGGTTAAGACAGCTAGGACTCTTTAGCCTGGAGAGAAGGCGGCTGAGAGGTGATATGATAGAGGTTTACAAAATAATGAGTGGGGTAGAGCGGACAGATGTGAAGCGTTTGTTTACACTAACAATAATAGAACCAGGGGACACAAGATGAAATTAGAATGTGGTAGGTTTAAAACAAATCGGAGAAAGTTTTGTAGTTAGACTGTGGAACTCATTGCCGGAGAAGGTAGTGACAGCAGCTGGCCTTGCTGAATTTAAAGGGGGTCTGGACAGATTTCTGAAGGAAAAGTCCATTGATCGTTATTAAATTTTGGGTTTTTTGCCAGGTTCCTTGGGCCTAGATTGGCCGCTGTCAGAGAGTGCTGGGCTTGATGGACCTTTGGTCTTTTCCCAGTGTGGCAGTGCTTATGTACTCTATAACAGCACCCAACTTTGAGCGCTGTTTATAAAATAGTACTTAGCGTTTGGGGTTTTTTGGCATTACTACTACTCCTCCTCCCTCATTTCTATACCGTTACTAGATATACGCAGTGCTGTACACATTATATGCAGGTACTTTCTCTGTCCCTAGAGGGCTCACAATATAAGTCTTTGCACCTGGCGCAATGGAGGGTTAAGCGACTTGCCCAAGGTCACAAGGAGCTGCAGAGGGAATCAAACCCAGGTTGCCAGGATCCAAGCCTGCTGCACTAACCATTAGGCTACTCCTCCACTGCCCCAATCATAGAATTTAGTCCTTTATTTATTCAATCACAAGATATGGACACTAAATGTAAAACCTGTTTTAAAACAGACAAGCTGCTGAATTTGTTGCCCACTTGCATATAATACACCCCCACCATCACAAAAACAACATTTAGACAAGTTCTTGGAGACGTCCATTAACCATTAGCAGTTATGTAGTCTTAAGGAACCCACGTCTCGCAGGGTATGAATAAAGAATCCATCTAGTCCTTGAGCATCTGGACTGACCAATGTTGGGGTCAGGATACTACATTTAATACACTTGATCTGATCCAGTAGGTCACTTATGTTCTTAGCATATAGAATTAGTTTTCAAAGTAAATCACTATCTTCTCTCCAAGTTAAAACAAATCTCCAGCTTCATGGCTTGGCTGTACTGCCACTCCAGGAGATACTTGGTTGAATCAATTGTCTATTGGGAATCAGGTGCTTTGGGTATGGATTAGTTTTAACTAGATATGAACAGAGGCATCCCGCTGCAGAAAGCATAAGTCACTAGACGAGAGGAGGGAGTTCACAAGAGTACAATCCAGGACAAAACAAAAGTTATTACATTTCAAACTTCGAAGAGACCCAACATGTTTCAGCTAACCACCTGCTTCATGGGTACATCATAGCATTACTCACACTGCCCCAAAAACAATCATTATCTTCAAGGAGTTACATTACGATAAGGCCTGCCAAGTCTATCCTCAGCAAAGGGTCTACGAAAATGGCCATTGTTTTTGGTGTGTGTGAGCAGTGTTATGAAGTACTTCTGAAGCAGATAGTTGGCGTTAGGTCTTTTGAAGATTAACACATTTTAATTTGAATCCCATACTATTTTGTTTTGTAGACTCTCTGCTCTTTTTGTGGTTGTAGTTTTAAAATATAGTATCACAAAGCACTGGCGAGATCTTTTGATAGGACGGGAAACAGTAGGCTAGAAGGAAAATTAATGTCTCCACTGAGATGACTCCTGTTAGCTTCAAAAACAACCAAGGGGTACAGTGGAGAAATTTGGCATGCAGTCTTTGGTCAGTAAGGGAACTTATACTGCCCAGGTAAATCATTCTAAGTAGTAACAGAAAGTGAAAAAGTGTGACAGTTTATTTACATAATTTATTGAATATAAACTATTTTAAAATGTTGGAACAAAGCAATTTTACATATTTTCAGAAGGAATGCATTTTTCCATTACAAAATTACTATTTTGGCAGACGAGATACAAAATTTAAAATAAACAAAACGTTTGTACAATACGACAAAGTGCAGAATCAAACGTGGACTAACACAACACACTGACAATAAAAGTAGAATAGAAAACAAAACAAAAGCAGCCTACTATAAACCAAAAAACATTTGTAGTGTTTCAAAATACAGCAAATGCTGAGAAACTGTGCATCCTGTACATACACATTTCAATTGGACATCATAATTAAGGTTATTTCATTTGAATGGCATAGCTATGTCTTCTGTTAATTAAAAAAAAAAAACGCTTTTTGTCTTGTATGCACAAAATGAAAGCTATAAATGTCATGATCAATTTCTACCATATCAAAAAAAAGTGACATCCAACAATTTAGTTGGGTTTCCACAAGATGAAGTAGCATTTTGGCCCTCACTCCTGCAACTCCACACAAAACAGTATCGTATGCATGACAAAAAAACCAAAAAAAAAACTCAGCTCCATGCAGAACACATTTCTTCTCTGCAATGGCAAAAGAAAGCAAAGCAAGTACTTCAGTAAAAATAGACACTTGTTTCCTTTTGCCATTACAGGGCAGATTTGCTCCAGAGCCAAAATCCAGTTTATTTTAATATTTCACAAGAAGTATAAATTCATACCATTTAAAAAATGGGCCAAAAGAAACACACCTTTGTTTCTACAGGTTCTTATATAATCCTTTAGAGCAGGGGTGTCCAACCTCAGTCCGAGGGCCTCAACCAAGCTGGGATTCCAGGATTTCCCCAATGAATCTGCATGAGATCTATTTGCATGCACTGCCTTCAAAGCACACAAATAGATCCCATGCATATTCATTGGGGAAATCCTGAAAACCCAACTTTGAGATTGGACACCCCCTGCTCTAGAGGGAATGCAGAAAACCCTCTTCTTATTAAAAATCATGGATCATAAATTAAAGATGCCCCCCCCCCAAAAAAACAAACAAACACATGAGTCACCAATCCAATTAATTTGTTACAATACTCCAAAGTTGTAGGATTGTGACAAATGACCACAGCAGCTAAATTTAACACAAATTCCGATACTACTGTCAGCTTTAAATACTGTTCCAAATGTGTTTCACAGAACTTTTACAGCATGCTGTTAGGATCGGAAAGTTAAATACCCCGAGCCACATATGCCACTTTTCCGTTAAAACTAATAAAAGCTGCAGTAGTACTGTGGGATATACGTGGTTATTGATCCTAAATTTCCTAGTCAAGTGCAAGTAGCGAGTACCATATGAAGTATGCAGTACAGTCAATTGTCAGTAATAGTCATTTAGATCATACAGGATCTGCTGGAAGTGAACATCTTCATATCAAGTGGGTTGTAGACCGACTGAAAGTGTGATATTTCCTTTCAAACATGTATGGAAGGCTGACCAGTGAAGGTGACGGGATACCCTGTTAAAAGGAAAAACAAAAAAAAGTCAGTCTTCAGATAGGCTACTAGCAGCATCCAAAACAAAATTTTAAGCCTTTTCTTAAATGGAAACATAACAACTAGACCCTAAAATCTACTGAAAGTCACATTTTTCCTTTGAGTAAAAATGAAATGCACTCCCATCACCACTCTAAATGTCCATGAACTCTGCAAGACCTGGTAATTCGTATGGCGGATACTCGTGTTTATTTGAAGTACTATATATGTGCATCTTGTGTCCATGTGCAATTTGTGCATTTAGTAACCACAGATCATTCTTTCCAAGCTTTTCTTCAAAAACATTAGCCCGGGTTAACTTTTTTTTTTTTTTTTTTTTTTTTTTTTTAATTCTTCGCACTGGCTCCCAGGTTTTCTAAACACACACACACAAAAAGTTTATATACATCAATTTTACCCAGACTAACCTAATTTGTTATGAAATGCATTACAACCCCATATATACTCCGTTTCAAATTATACCACGTTCTTAGGTACCAATGCAAAGCCTAAACCAACTCAGTCAAGACAAAACATTCTGGTGGTTATACTTTGGTCAATGCCAGTATTTTTTTTTTATTTAAAAAAAAAATTTTTCTGCTTGAATCTGTAGTTCTCAGATTACTTAATTACATACACAATCTAAAAAGACAAATAAAACACTACAAAATAAAACAAATCAAAATCCTGAAGCAAATAAATTAAGTCATACTTTATCCAGCTTATAAGCTTTCATAAACAAAGTCTGAAATATTCCGTATTCACAATGGAAGTTTATTCCAATAAGCTGGTCCAGCAATACAAAAAACCCCCAACAACTTTACTTCTGTATTCCCTAGAGCATATCACATGATGTGATTATCCAACAATTTCCGAGTTGCTGATCTTTTCTACTCGATTTGGTTGATACATGAAGCTTTGTTGCCAAGACCTCTGATACTTGATGTGTAAACAAACATCAAACAGGCCATTTTAAACTGAATCCTATATTCTATAGGCAACTAGTGTAAACTTTCCAAAACTGGTGTCATATGTTCAAATTTAGTCATGCCAACCAAAACCCTAGCCACCGATTTCTGGGCTGTCTGTACAGCTTTCAATTGTGTATTTTGAAGTCCTAACAAAAGATTTGCAAAATCAAAGACTAAAGTGATTAAACTCTGTACTTACTGTTCTAAAACTTGGGGCTCAAACTTCACAGGAGACTAATTATACATGCAATGCATGGACATTGTACCGTTACTCCAAAGGCAGGACAATTTCCTGCAAAAAAATATTGCCTACCAGAACATTTCAGGGGAATATCCTTTAAGTTTGGAAAAACTGTCAGACACAAAAAAGGTGAGTGCTGAAATTTGATAAATTAAAAAAAAAAAAAAAAAAAAGTTCAGGCTGTTTTAATTCACGCTCTGACTCAACATGAATCCCCCCACCCAAGGGAGTTTTATGTTCTATTCCCATAGAAGTTAACGAATTACTAGAATTTTCATACTACCTGGAGATTACCTGCATGTTATTTAGCAGGTCCAAGTATCTTGCAGTTTATCTGGCTAAAGCTCCAAATAAATAGACAACATTCAAGCCAAAACAACCTTCCTAAAATGTTTTGGGACGAAAACATTCTATGAATTTCTCACTATTCAAAAACCATCTAGAAAACAGCAAGAAATTCATTTGGCTGACGTGGAAAATATGGTATGGAAAACAAACTCAAATCAAAATTAAATGAGCAGACAAATATTTTCTCTTCCTCCTATTAACCAAAGACTTGCCAGTGACCGTCACCCATTTCCGTACAGACGTCTTTAGGAACTAACTTGGCACAACTTTCAGCTTTTAGGCATCTAGTTTACAAAAGTGTAAACTATAGAATTCAACAATTATGCAAAAAGTGTCGGCTCATTATCAGCTTGGAAAGAAAGGTCTGACATCCAAATTGAAGTTGTGCATCTACAAAGAAATACGAACGTTACCTGGAATAACTAAAGCAGCATATTAAGAATAAAGAGAAGTATGTAACCACACAGGAATAATGTGAACAGAATTCTTAGCCAGTATACCCATTAGTTCAGCTTTTGTTATAATGAGCCCAAAAAGAAACATTAATCTCACTTCTCTGGCAATCAGGACATTAAGGAGAGGTTTCCTTTTCCTTGCTGAGAGAGTTAACGGAGCTTTGCTCCTTTTCTTCCACGTGTTCAGAAGCAGCAACGACTGAGATTGTGGGTGGTTTGGATAGCAGCTGACTATTAGGAGTTAATTTCTTAGGGCTAGTCATTCCTTTAAAAGGATGTAACAATGAAGTACTTGTGGAACCTGGGCAGAGAATAGTCCGAGACCTAGGACTTGAGGAACTCCCATCAAGGGAGTTTGAGCGCTGAACAATAGCGTGTCTGGCAGGTCCATTTATGCTGAAGGTAGAATTGGAACGTGCAATCTATGAACAGGAAGGGAATGAGGAAAAATGTTTTAAAATAATTGCTTGAAGTAGTCTTGTACAGAAACATGAAATCGCATTCCACTGATGTTATACATGACAGAAGCCACAACAGATTCATTAAGTACTAAATGGTACTAAACCTTCAGATTTCAATGCAGGTTCGAAATATAGTAGCTTTCCTGTTTCTCTGCTCAAATGTAGTTTGAAAAATTATTTAAAGCAGCATCAACAGTCCATAAAATTTCAACCTTGACAACTTATTGGAACCACAAGGAGAAGGGAAAAAAAAAAAAAAAAAAAAAAAAAAGTTTATGGGCAACTTCTTCAGAAATGTTATACATGACTGGGCAATTCATGGTCTTACTCCTGTTTTCCAATTGGGTTTGCTGACAGCCCACACATATAATTTATGCCACACTAGCCGTTGAGCCCGTGAAAACGGGCTACTTTTGGAATGGGGGGGGGGGGGTTTCCAAGCCCCCCCCCCCGAGTCGCCGCCACCGCCCCTCCACCCAGCCCGAGCAGCACTGTAAACTTACATCAGCACGCAGCAGCAGGCACATCAGCAAAGCTGCCGTCGAGGCGGGCTTCCTTCTCTGCCTGTGTCCCGCCCTCGTGTGACGTAACGTCGGCGAGGGCGGGACAAAGGCAGAGAAGGAAGCCTGACGGCAGCTTTGCTGATGTGCCTGCTGCTGCGTGCTGATGTAAGTTCACAGTGCTCGGGCCAGATGGAGGGGCGGCGGCGACTCCGGGGGAGGGGGAGCAGTTCCGACGTCTGCAGCATGCCAGTAGAGACTTCCCTCTCTGTCCCGCCCCCATCACCACGTATTGAAACGGGGGCGGGGCAGAGAGGGAAGTCTCTACTGCGCATTTGCGAGTGAGTACGGTCACTCGCCCTTTATATGTTTGATACTTTCACATATTCAAATACTTGGGATCCATGACAACAGTGGTGGTTTAAGTCTTTCAAATGTTAATTTTTTTCCCAACATATCAAGCCAACTATGAGCTAGTAAATTGTACTGTTGGTAGTACACAATATTTTTACACTAAATCACCCTAAACTGGTAGCTGCTGTAAAAGATATTCCTACACACACACACACACACAGAAAGATGAAACTATAGAAACAGAGCAAGCACAAGGTCACATGATCTGGTTCCACTTAGCAGCTTCCAGAAGCTTCTCAAATTTAGTTTTAAACTGCTGCAGAACTTTATACCTAGGTTTAGAGAAGTTATTATGCAAATTAAAAAAAAAAAAAAAAAAAGGACAAGTAGGTGGGTTTTAGATCAATGGCCATTTTTGGAATACTTATAAGCACTTACCGAAAAAACAAAAAACAGGGAGACAGTGACAAATATTTACTTAAGTGGCTATATGTTAGCTGGCTTACAAATAAAGCAAATATTCAAAAGCTGAAGTTTGCACAGGTCCGAGCTTTGAATATTTGGGAATAATGCTGTTGGCGGTGAGCAAAACGCTCACTGCCGACAGCTGAATATTGACCCTCAAGCTGTTTAAAACACACTGTTGTTCAAGAATGATGACGAACTGGTTAAAAATGGAAGATCATCCAATTTCCATAGAAGCTGTACATAATGTTAATAACCACCGTCATCATCTGAGGGATTTGGCATCTCACTGCAGACAAAACAGATTTGGGATAAGGGCAATAACAAGTAGAAGAATATACAAAAGAAAAGAAAAATCATCAAGTTGGAATTTAAGACAAACTTCTACAAAGAGAAAAATCAGAGTAACGAAGATACCAAATGTCCGTAACATTCACAGGAATAAGAAAAAACTGAAGACGCATTTCAAAGTCCAGATAAGAAATTAAATTGCCCCTTCTCCCACAGCATATTACCCACATTTGGTACATGCCAAAAGAAAATTTGCCTTTTTACTTTTACAGAAGAAATTAGCTAAAAATAATAGAACTTTATCAAAAACATGAAAAAAAAAAAAGTTACCAAATGTTCTGAGTTCGAGCTTTTCACATTAAAAAAATCAAAGAGAAAAACAAGATAACCAAATAAGTACAGCCAAGCCGATAAAAATTCAAAACTTAAAAGTGGAATAAAAAAAGGAAGAAGTAGACTACAGACCTTTAGTATAAAATTGGTGGGAGGTAGGATAATGGAAACACTAAAAGACAGATTAGTGTAGTACTTTGAATCAGTGTTACGTGATGATAGGTAGCATGGTTTCATAAGGACAAATATGAATAGTAACATACATAGTAGATGACCGCAGAAAAAGACCTGCACAGTCCATCCAGTCTGCCCAACAAGATAACTCATATGTGCTACTTTTTGTGTATACCCTACTTTGATTTGTACCTGTGCTCTTCAGGGCACAGACCGTATAAGTCTGCCCAGCACTATCCCCGCCTCCCAACCACCAGCCCCGCCTCCCACCACCGGCTCTGGCACAGACCGTATAAGTCTGTCCAGCACTATCCCCGCCTCCCAACCACCGGCTCTGGCACAGACCGTATAAGTCTGCCCAACACTATCCCTGCCTCCCAACCACCAGCCCCGCCTCCCACCACCACAAGAGAAGTACATCAAGGCTACAGTAGATGTGATGTTCCTGTATTTCACTAAAGTGCAAAAGTTTCACATAGAAAACAGTGATGTACTGGCTGAGCCACAGAACTGAGGATGGTAGACAAGGGTGTCCACTCAGAGGAAAGAAACCTGACCACAACAATAATCAGTGTGAAGACCACTGATTCGAGTAATATTAAGGTTAGGAAGAAATTAGGAAGGTCTGCAGATACTATGGTACTCAAAGATATAGAGAAAATGGGTTACCTAAAGGCCACTTGGAGAAGGGACATCCAATGGAACATTGTAACCAGGGTGGAAAAATATCTACGTGACAAGGGAATGAACTGGTGGTGGAATGACACTGTATGTGTTAAAATTGTACTTCATCTTATTCTATACAAAAAAAAAAAATTGTAAATTAAAAGTGTTAAGGGTTCCATACATTAAGGGAGAATGCAAAATCTGCTAGCAACAGACTGAAATCTGGCTACAGTGGGCTTTACCCTTTACAATTTACTAACCAGGACACTGAAAACCTGACTTTTGTTAATTGAGAAGCTACTAAAGATGGAAAACAATAGACTGTATTAAGTGGGAACATTCAAATTATCCCAATACTGAATGGGTGAAGTGTCTCATCAGTGCAAACTAGGGACATTAGGGGGGCAATTCTATAACACGACACCTCTAGTTAGGTGAGCTGATGCCACATGCTTGGAGCACCAATTCTATAACAGCCATCTGTGCACCAAAGTGTCATTACAGAATACTAGCGCAAACCAGAATTTAGTGTGCCACTTATGCCAGGTGCAAGATGGGTATAACTAACACACAACACAATACAAAATATTAGTCATTTAAATCCTTGAAAGACTGTAAAACAAAAAAAAACCCGTCTTTTCCAAAAATAGAGAGGCAAAGACGACAAAGTTGCAAGGAGGGAACCGAAACGCATTAAACACTCCTGGAAAGATCATCCACAGAAAACAGGGGTGTCAACAAAAAAAAAAAGTGACATAATTGAAAAATGTGTGGGATAAATACACAGATTCCACTATATTTCATGAAGGGATAGAAGTATTGAGCATCTCCACTTAAATAACTCACACTTAGGGGCCCTTTTACTACGCCACGTAAGAGTCTACGCACGCCCAAATGGAGCTACTGCGTGGCTCTTGCGGTAATTTCATTTTTGGCGTGCGTCCAAAAGTATTTTTATTTCCTTGCGCGGGTGGCAAATCGGCGTTTGGGCGTGCATAGACCATTATCGCCCAGTTACCATATTAGTCTTCACCGCTAAGTCAATGGCTGGTGGCAAGGTCTCGGACCAAAAATGGAGGCGTGCTAATTTTGATTTTGCCGCACGTCCATTTCCGATGAAAATTTTTTTTAAAAAGGCATTTTTTTTTACAGGTGCGCTGAAAAAATGTTCTGCGAGCTCCCGACACACGAGCCTACACCATCACAGCCCATATTTCAGCACAACTTAATAAAAGGACCCCTTACAGAATACAGCCAAAAAAATAAAAAGACAATACAGAAAGGCTCGAATTCTGTGGCCCCAAAGAATCTAGTGCTGCTGATAGGCTCATAGCCAATTCCTCCATCAGGCTTGTAGGCCTGCAAAATTTCACATCATTCCTACTGAGTTAGCTTCCCCCCACATGTAGTCGGGGGGAGTGCACCTGCTACTGTTGTCACCATCATAGCTCATAGGGAATCCACCCAGCTACTACCGCCAAATGAGGTGGGCCCCACCCAAACCATGCTACAGGACTCCTAACGCTTTCTTCAACTGAGGCATGGTACAAGCAGCAGCCTTACATGTTTCATGGTACTTCCTGTACTTCGAGGGAGCTGCCATTTTGGAACCACAATCGGATTTCTACAGTCCAACAGAAATTCTTCCCAATGAGTCATACAGACTCACACCCCTCAGCCACCCCCCCCCCCTTATTGGTTCTTAATGAGGGTCCCAGCTGCAGTAACCTATAATTATTATTATTATTTATTGCATTTGTACCCCACATTATCCCACCTATTTGCAGGCTCAATGTGGCTTACAGAGTGTTGTTATGACATAGTCATGACAGAATCTTAGATACAATCAGTAATAATCAGAAGATGTATGAGGGAGTAGAGAAGTAAGTGTTAGATAGGGTGGGTTAAGAGGTGTATTTTAATACTTGAGTGGGATGGGTAGTGAATTGAGTTGTTAAGGGTTCTTTTTTGTAGGCTTTGTTGAAGAGATGTCTTTTCAAAGATTTATGGAAACAAATGCTTTACAGTAACTGCTTTACCAAAAGGCCTCTCCCCCCCCCCCCCCCCCCCCCCCACCTCCAGGCAGGGTTGGCTTAAACAGGAAAGGGACAGGAGGAAGAGAAGGAAACCAGTACCACTGGTAATAGCTTTTTTAAGGTTTTATTTTCTTATATACTACCTGCAAACCAAAAAGCTATAGAAAGTAGTGTACATTCAGATACAGGAAGTATTCTTCTGTCCCTGAAAGGGGGATGTGGGGGGCTTACAACCTAAGTTTGTATCTGAGGCAATGGAGGCTTGAGTGGGTTGCCCAAGATCACAAGAAGTTTTATCTACCTGACTGGGGGAGGGGGGGGCACACTCGTGTGTCTGGATTTGACTTAGATGAAGGGTGAAAAATGCCAAAGTCAGGAGTCATTTTTCCCTTGAAAAATAATTAAGCATTGCAATAGCTGAGCTTGCTCAAGCAGCAACATGGGGCTACCTCCAACATGCTTCCATCAACTAACATTGTAACATCCTCTTATAATACAAGATTAGCATTACCCATGCGAGACTTGAAAACAATGCAGTAAAGCAGTTTTCAAATAAATTCCTGCTTCAAAATGGTCTCAAAACACATTTCTCGCCAGAGTGGACTACGTTACACAATTTCATATCAGCTTGGTTTACACTTACTGCTAAAGATGATGTGCTGGTCATACGGCTGCCGAGAAGGTTCTCACTACTGGAGCTTGGACTCCTTCCTTCTGGTGTACTGTGCCCCAGTAAAGCTCTTTGTAGTGCTCTCTTTGGTGTTTTTGAGAAAGAAAATGCTCTGGTAACCTAAAAATTGTCAAAAGAAACACCGTTCTTAAACCTCAGGACAAGATTCAGATAGGACTAAAGAAAGGAGGCTATGCTTATTAGGATGAGCAGATGGTTAGTCATACGAGTTAGATGTCTGACACTTTCTACTCCGCTGTTTCTAAAGGGAAAAGCAAAAAAAATAATCTTAGCCCTCAACTGGCCGGTAAACAGGCCCACCAACGCCAGCACTGTCCAGTGCACTTCTCCGCGCCCGGGAACGTACCCAACCATTCCCGGGCTCCGAAAACCTCCTCGCTGCCACTGCAGCAACCCGATCGCCTCCCCCGAGCCCAGGCAGGCCCCGAAAACACACGGACCTGGCGAGCAGCAGAGTCGGCGCTGAAACACCGCACCCCACCAGTGCAGCTCTTCACTCCCGGGGACGTGCCCAATCGTCCCTGGGAGTCAGAAAAACTTGGCGCTGCCTCCCTCGACCCAGAAACCGGCCCCCAAAATGGCGCGCAAACGGCCAAACAGCACAGGCCCACCGAAACGGCCCCGAATTTGGCAGCCAGGTCCCCACAAGAGTGGCCCCGAACATCCTCCCCAATCACGTTTCGGCCCAATTCGGGTCCCGAAAACAACGGGAATGCCCGCAACGCCTCAGGATGTGCCCTAGAGCCCCAAACAGCCCAGAAGTGACCCCTGCAGCCTTTGTTTCCCTCTTCTTACTTAACCCTATGTTACATTAGCAGTTCAGGTTCTTCCATTTTTCCCCACTGGGCACAATATTTAAAAAATAAACTTTGTGACCTGGATTGGCCACTGTTGGAAACAGGATGCTGGGCTTGACGGGCCTTTGGTTTTTCCCAGTATGGCAATACTTATGTACTTAATACATACATGTGGACGAAAATGAAAGTGTACTACAGCAGAACTAGAAACAGACGGTTCATGAGCAAATAAAAAAAATTAAAAAAAAAAAGTCAAGCAAAATTACCTGCAGCTTTACTCCATAAATGTTTCTCTTCTCATTCCCACTGTAGTAAGAGCCCTTCTGCAACCCAAATTCCCGAGTGTAAAATTGTCTCACTACCCTCTCTAAAACCAAAATTAAGTTACAGCAAGAATCAATATTAAACTATTCACTGCAACCATCTCTGCTCTTGTCCATCTAAATGAGACCTATAGGTATGTCTCTGAGGCAGAAAGCCCGTCACCTTAAAATAAAAAGGAAGGTCTAAGCTCCCTAGGCATTTTTAAGGGTTCACAGCTTGGACACTAATTCATTTTTATACCAACATTTTCCTGCTGACATTGGGCAGTTGTCCAAGTCAGACTCAAGTACTCGGATGCCAGCTCCGAGAGTCGAGGCCTCATCTTTACAGCCGACTCCATTGTTGGGATGTCTTGTTGCTTTTGAGTTTAGATTTATAGAATACGATCATTTTACGTGATTTTAATCCACACTTAACTGCTCCCCTGCTTTATTTTGCTGAAGAGTTCTTGCCTGCTCGGATTCACTGGGTATTCAATAAATTGTTATTGGACCAATAGATGTAATGTAAAAGGGGAAATTGCTGGATTTAGTGTTTATGGTGTCAGCCCTTCTAGAGGGTTCTGCTTTGCCTGCTTTGTAATCAAGGGTATGAAGACTTTTGAAAAGCACTAACCAGCTGCTCCGGCTTAAAGGATACAAGAATGATGCTTAGAAGAACAGTTTTCCCAACGCTCAAATTAAAAACCATTTTGAAAGAATTTATGAAACACGATGAATAATTTTACCTTTTTGGATGTTTTCTTTATTGCCCTGGATGCCCGACTGAGTGTACTGTCCATATCTTTTGTATTCACTTCAATAGACTCTGGATCAGTAGTATAAATCAGATTTTCCTATTAAAGACCATGACATTAGAACTAGTTTAAAAGAGTGCTTCTAACCACAAATACACTTGTTTCGAGATGGAATATACTTGGCAATCCTTAATCCATTATAAAGACACACTTGTAAATTAAAGATAGGCTCTACTGACATCATGTGGACAAACCACCACATAGCAATTTAAATCATAAAATGGATCAAGCAGCAACTTCTATCCAGTTAAACTGGACAGTTTTATTAATGAGAAAGACCTCAACGTGCTTATCTGTAGCTGGTCAAACTGGGTAGGAATGATGAAATTACGATGTGGCTGGATTAAGAATAAATTCAGTGAAGTCTGCTGTTAAAAGGCAGCCAGATCTGAAACTTTGAACAGTGAATTTTTGAATGACTTGCATGCAATGCCACAAGATAACCACTTGATACTGAAGTATTGCAGAACCTAGTCCAGTGATGGGCAACCTTTTGAGCTTGGTGTGTCAAAATTCGCCAAAAAACCGAGCATAACTCGGGTGGTGTGTCACTTCGAGAAAAATCACTGCTACTAGGACCGCCCCCGGCCCCCCCTACCCGAGATCGCTGCCCACCAGAGGTCGCTGGGCCCCCCCCCTCCACCCGCTACCGGGCCCAGAACTAACCTTAAAGCCTCCTTTCACGTCGCAAGCAAGCAGCAGCAGGGCAGACCTCTCCTCCTTCCTTCTGTGCTCCGCCCTCGCGGACGTTACGTCAGGCGAGGGCGGGACACGGAAGGAAGGCGTGGCCTGCCCTGCTGCTGCGACGTGAAAGGAGGCTTTAAGGTTAGTTTCCGGGAGCGAGGAGGGAGGGCGGACCACACTGCGGCAGCGCCGCGTGTCATCGAAAATGGCTACGCGTGTCATAGGGACCTAGTCAGACTCGGGTGCGACGGTCTCAAACAGCTTCTGTACTTCAACTATTATTCTGTCATTACAGCAGTGACGCAAGTTAGTTTTTAGTTGCCAAGTCTGGCTTACAAAAGAGCATACAAACACAGCCTGCAGGGATCTTGCAACTCATGTGTCCTGAAATCACCTGTTCAGCCCTACCCCCAACCACTGCTAAACCCGTTATGCGGCAGGGAGTGCAGTCTCGTTGGCTGGCAGCAATAAGCAACGGTGGACTAGCACGAACTGCTGAAGCTGCTTGCACTCCTCTGATATGTGGCATCTGTGGCTGCACATGAGCAGATATACTCTCCAAAGGCTTTCACTATCACAGCACATAATTTTAACTATCGCCACCACCCCCCCCCGAGGTCACCACCGCTACTCCCCACCTCCTCCCGAGGTCGCCACCGCTCCCCCTCCACCACCACCACCACCCCTGACGTCGCCACAGCCACTGCTCCCCCCTCCACCCCCTCGAGGTCGCCGCCGTCGCTCCCCCCCCCCCTCCGTCCACCACCGGGCCGGGCCCCCTGCATTGAAATTGCAGTCTCACCTCCGTGAAAGCAGCGCTGCAGCCAGCAGAACGCCTCCCTTCGGGCCTCCTTCCCCTCGTGTCCCGCCCTCGCGGAAGTTACGTCAGATGAGGGCGGGACACAGGGAGGAGAAGGAGGTCCGAAGGGAGGCGTTCTGCTGCCTGCAGCGCTGCTTTCATGGAGGTGAGACTGCGATTTCAACGCAGGGGGCAGACGGTCGACGACGGAGGGCGGGTGGGACTGCGGCACCGGGCCCCCCTTGGAGGCCCGGGGAATTTTGTCCCCCCCCTGCCCCCCCTCTTGGCAGCCCGGTTGGGGGGGGGGGGGCTGATCTCTCTGGAAAATAGAGGTGCTTAAGAAGAGATTTACTAGGACTTCCAAGGACAAGCTTTGCACATCAATTCAGACACACAAGTATCTACAAATCACAAATTATGTTGTAGAATATAGTCTGGCAAATGATATAGTCCTTTCAATCAACAGGTTAACAAAGTTACTAAGTACTGTTTTATTGATATTCCTAAAAGAGCAATTACATTTACACAGTAACTACTCTCAGGATTGTTACTATGTTGGCAAATTGTAAAGATAAGAAACTTGCTGGCAAAATAGACAACTTTTCTCTCTCTAAACTACCAAACCCTTATGGGTAAATCTTTCCATAGCCACTGAAATGCAACTCTGAATCAGGAATGAGGGGGTGGGGGGTGTTATTCAGGAAGAATGGGGCATTAGTGATCAGAACTAAGATTTCATTTTCAAACTGTTTTATACCTGCATGGGATACTTTACAAGATTTTCAAACCTTCAATGGCATAGGCGTCACACGCTTGTTTATACGCAGATTAGTTATGCCCCTATTTTAATACAGTGAAACCTCGGTTTTCGTTGACTTTAGATATCGTCGGTTTCAGTTTTCCTCGTTATTTTTGTCGAAAATTGTCTTGGTTTTCGTTGGTCGCCTCGGAATTCGTCGACTTTTTACAGAGACCACGCATAGGCAATCTGTTACTTCTAATAAGCGTTTGCTATTCTTTTGGGTGAACCAATCTGGCGGCAAGCTCCGCCTACTGGCTTCAGCCCACATAATGGCTGGCTAGATAGGCTGGTTCATGCCGTCTCCTGTTCTCGAATCTCAACCTATTCTCCTTTGAGTCGCCCCACTCCTTGCTCCTGACCTACCCTCAGTCTCAGAAGAAGCGGCAGGGTAATCTGAACTTGCGCGTTTCGATTAGTTCGCCTTTCCCGAGTCGCGTTCGAATGACGTAAGGGCAGGGGGAGTCCGAAGTTGCGAATGCGAAGTGGCGCGGTGTGGCAGTGTAGATTGATAGTGAGGATGTGTTTCTCCACGTGCAGGTGTGTGTGTATAACTGTCACTTTCTTTCTGCCACTGTCTGCAGAGGAGAGAGAGGGTTTGGCTTTTTGCCGCAGAGCGTTATTTTTTTCCTTGGTATCCGGCTGAGTGTTGTTCCAGGCCGTGGGCACCATGGAGAACTTTGAGTTCAGTCTTTCGGCACCGAAGAGCCTCGTTCCGCAGAGTGAGAAGAGCTGCAGCACGAGCGAGCTGGGCAAGCTCCTTTCTCGGCAGGTGATGTGCTGTGAAGGGGAGAGTAGCCGGCGGTAGTACCCAGTCTTTACTTTCAGTACTGGATGTCTTGTGGTAGTGGGGGAAAACTCACTTTATATCTGGTTGAGCTTTGTTTAAGCTGGATCTTCATAGGAAGTATGACCATATATTGCCTCGGTTTTCATCGATAATTTTCGGACGCATCATCGACGAAAACCGAGGTTTCACTGTACATTTAATGTGGGAGACCTTTTGACTAGGAGAATACCTTCTAGTGACAAGGCACAAAAGCAGCAGCAGGTGATACAAGACAAGAATATAGCCTGAAAATATGGTTTCTAGTCATTAACATTTGATTACAGGGAAAGATTAAGAATGTGACACTGGCTTAAAACAAGTTCACATGAGACAGCATTCCAACACCATAACAGCACTTCAGACCCAATTTTGAAATTGAGAATAGACCGATTACGGGTGTTTAGATGTATGCCTTACTGCTAAAACCCAAAACACATCCCCCTCCTGAGGAATATAGCTGCACAAATGTGCTACATACCACTCACTTTCTGGTAACAAGTCATTTTCATCCGAGAGTAGTGGTTTACGAAATGAAAGGAAAGGCCTTCGGAAGAATAATCTGCTCCAGCCACCCATATACCCATAACAGAGTTTATGGATTTAGGGTAGGCACTATCCTCCGAATTCTATACACAGCACCCAAATATGGGCAGATGTGCGCACAGATTAGTTTAACAAGCCCATTATTGGTGTTAATTGCCTATGTGGTATTCTAACATGCTGTGTCCCCAAAGTGTCTCATGAACCCAAAAGCTGAGTGCAGGAATTGCCACTAAGCACTATTCCATGAAGAATGCTTGGCACAAATGCCCTTTGTAAAACACGAGTTTAGTGCAATCTTTCTGGCGCCTAAATTTGGGTGCCATTTACTGAATCCAGTCCTATATCCTCCAGGTGAAAAATCGTGGAAGTAGACTGTCAAGTAATAGACTATTAGAAGTTAAATTAAAAACAGTGTTTCACTCTGCATGGGCTGCTTCAGGGACAACACAGTAGTGTAAAACAACAAACATACAAAAAAGTTAAAGGAGGATATTAAAACACAATAAAATTACTAAAAATACTCAAAGTCTTAAATAATCAAATAACGCTGCATAAAAAAAAATTGTCTAAAAATATACTGCATCAACATGGAAATTGTGTGGTAACCAAAGCAGAGCTCATTACATACCCTTATGATGTACAGCATTCACTTCAACAAAAAATAGTCAATACTGTGAATAATGCAAAAATAAGTTTATCATTAAATCTAGCAATAGCAATCAAGGGAAACCTCAAGTAGGTAAAAGGCAAAACAAAGTGAAGAGTTACTTATCAGGACCTCCAAACTGCGGGGGTGTCATTGTTTAAACAGCGTATCTGCCGATAAGGTTTCTTTTTAACCTAGTGCAGGGTCATGAACCACAGAACTGTGCAGTAAAAAACAAACAAAAAAAAAACGAACAACACTACACTGAAGATAAAATCTGAACAGCCTATGTTGGCCCCTGAAGCAGCCCGTGCAGGTTGAAATGGGCAAGCTTTTAGTGTAGCTAATAAAAAGTTCCTCTGCTTTTTGACAGAGTACACTTTCATGATTTCTTTCCACATGAATAGGCTTGCACATTGAGCTGTGACAATACTGAATGATCTACATGGGTGACCAGTTTAATACCACACTCTAACAATTAGGTGTGGGGGGGGTGGGGGGTGAAGAAGGGGAGAGGAGTTTGCACATAGATATTTGCATATACATCCTAAAATAAAGCAGTTCAATGTCAGAATGCTACAGCACAATTTTACAGCCCTGCCCCAGTGGCGTAGCCAAGGATGGGCTTGGGTGGGCCCAGGCCCGCCCACTTTGGGTTCAGGCCCACCCAGTAGCAGCATACTTATGATGTGGCTGTCAGGGATCCCGAAGCCCCACCAGCCGAAAACTTCCAACAAGTGTCTCTCCTGCATACCTTGTGAGTAGCAGATCTTCACCTGCAGTGGGCAGTGACATACATACTGCTCACACCGGCCCCACAGCCTTCCCTCTGATGTATTTCTGCCTAGGCAGAAACAGGAAGCTGCATCAGAGAGAAGGGTGTGGGGCAACATGAGCAGTGTGTATTAGTTGCTGCTCGCTGCTGGTGAAAATCTGCTATTTAAAAGGTATACGGGAGAGGGGGGATGTTTGAGAGACCATATGGCATGCAGGCAAGAGAAGGAGAGATCAAAACACCTGTGGGATGGTGTGGGGTTCTTCTGCCCACCCATCTTGGGCCCAGGCCCACCCAAAATTGGGTGTCTGGCTACGCCCCTGCCCTAATGGCATATCTAACAAGTAGGGTTTCCTGGCTAGTGAAAGAAAATGCAAGATACATATACTTGCAAATTCTGGAAAGTTAAGATTTATCATGCATATTCATAACCTGAAAATGGATTAGTAAGATCACACTAAAGGACAGTGTTAGAATCACTGCTATAAATCTATCGCCTTCACTTGCTATGAAAATAAATGACTGGAGGGTGGGGAGGGATAACAGCAGTTAAACGGTATGAGAGGGAAAACATTTTGGATATAGAAACTTTTGGACTAAGTGTACTATTGAATGTTAAAAAAGTTTGAATCCGAGGCTCCTGATTGTTGTCAAGTTGGTTATTTGTTTGTTACATTTGTAGCCCACATATTTGCAGGCTCAATGTGGCTTACATAATACCGTAAAGGCATTTGCCAAGTCTGGTAGGGAACAAGTACAAAAGATGTTATAATGGGATAGAGAAGATAAGATACAGTCAAATTGGCTTAGGGTAGAAGGGTTTGATAATGTCCAATACGACATT
The DNA here is from genome assembly GCF_901765095.1 of Microcaecilia unicolor. Lineage (NCBI taxonomy): Eukaryota > Metazoa > Chordata > Amphibia > Gymnophiona > Siphonopidae > Microcaecilia > Microcaecilia unicolor. The sequence continues at coordinate 198,808,676 of NC_044040.1, read as the reverse complement.
TGATAGTGAAGTGTTGCAGGGTTGATGCATTTAAGTTGGGTCATTCGGATATGCCTTTCCGAATAGGCGAGTCTTTAATAATTTTCTGAATTTTAGGTGATTGCGAGTTGTTTTCACCATTTTTGGCAGTTCATTCCACGGACGCGTGCTTATGTAAGAGAAGTTGGACGCATGGGGATAGTCTTGTATTTTAGTCCTTTACAATTTGGGTAGTGGAAATTCAGGTAAGACCGTGATGAACTGGTACTATTTCTGATTGGGAGATTGATCAGGTCAACCATATAACCTGGGACGACACCGTAGATAAAGTTTACAAAATGGAAAATAAATGGCAACTTACAGCATCTGCTTTACAAATGGTGTTGGCTACATGCCGGCACAGCATCTTCAACCAATCTGCCTTAAGGATTTCTTCCGTAGTCAGCTGAAAACTAAATAGCTGATTTGCCTGTTCTGTTGGAGGTCTGACCACCAGGGCAAAAGCGTTATGACAATCTGCAATGAGACAGCAAAAATGACTAGCTTATATCCTGCTAAAAAAAAAACAAGGAAAATATTAAAAACAACTTCCATCTTGATGCATAATTATATATATGTTGAAATAGAATCCAACGATTCTGCTAACGAGTAAACAAGACATTTAAAATTTGTTATGAAAAAAAAAAAAAGTGTTAATATGTGTTACAACTCGAATTCCAACGGAGGGTTATCCCCCTATAACGAGAACACAGTATATCTCGGGTGTTTCTAAACCTCTAAAGGAGCAACCGCTGACTACTCCAGATTTAAAATTTGACAGAATTTCTAGAGAACTCTCTGGAAATTATTACAGAGAGAACAACACTGATTGTGACTTTTGCGCTGGAAATGGACAGAAATAATATTCTGAGACTATATTTTCGCCATTTAAATGAGGTCTTCCTGGGTCAAAAAGATACAAATTTTTCCAGATTTGGCAAGGAGTACGCAAAAGAGGAGAAAAGAATTTCTGATTTATAAAACTAGAGTTCTTAAACTGGGTGCCACTTTTTTGCTAAAATTTCCTTGCAAATGTTATATTACCTTTGAATCGGTTAACTATATATTCTTTACTCCCTCGAAGCTGTTAGAATTTATTGATTCCAAGGAGAGTGTTAATTCACCTGGAGACTTGCCTCCCTAATTAAAAATGCTGTTTAGTTGGCTCAGATATCTGTTATGTCCCCTCCGTTTAAACAACTTTGTTTGTTATTATTAATTCCTGGTATAAATATTTCCTAGTATCTTGATTCAACTTATTGAGGTCAAAATTTGAATTACTATTTTCTGTAAGTAATGATATAAATGCATATTCCTTTATTTTATTTTTCTGATATTGCCAATCTTTATATCGTTTGATGTAAATGAAAAACGTATAAATAAAGAGTTAAAAAAAAAAAAAAGTGTGTTACAACTTGAGACCCCTCCACTGGAATAGTGGTGGGCCGAGCTCTATAGCTAAAGCTGCTGTAAAACACTGACTAGGCCAGAAAATCTGATGATGGCCTTGCAGCTGAGTGCCTGCGGAAGCAGGACCGGTTGGCAAGCCTTATAATGATCTGGTGTGACATTCAAATACAGTGTAAGGGCCAAGATGGAGGAATTAATGGCAAAAATAGTAAGAAGTTAGGTTCATAAAATGGAGTCTGCTTTTGTAAAGATGGCGTCCTGTTCATGAGATATGAATACTATTCTCTGTATGTTAGGAAAGTTGTTTACACTTCAGGAAGTTACAGTTATGAAGAAATAGGTGAAAGGAGGGAGAGGTGGGTATCCGATATACGATTAAGCAAACTGTCAGAAAGTATGATTCACATGAAAAAAATTGTGTGCCCATTGAATTGAATGGGCAGAAGACAGTATTTAAGATCTGCAAATCTAGGCGGAGTTTGGAATTTTCCCCAACTCTACCCAGAGGGCAGAACTACGGTCGGTCCACCTGAGATTCTGACTGATGAGTGTGCCAGATTGAAGTTCCAATTGGTGAGAATAAAGATCATTTCTAACACTTACTCTCCTAGTCTGTGCCTAAATTTCTTGATTGCATACCTGTTTCTCTGAACACCCCTACACAAATAGTGTTCACATAAGCAAGGAGGCTCCTACTCCTTAGTGCATTATGTGGGAGAATAGATGCCCTAAGATACACTTAAGACACCAGGAGTCGGAAAGCTGAGGTCCTGGGTAACAGACTTAAAATGAGCCTTCTGAAACCTACTCTTCATCTCCGTGGGCACGGGTCCCCCGGAGGTCTAGAGAGGACTAATTAAAACAGTGGTGACCCTGGCTGCTGACCCTTTCTTTTTTCTCTGCTGCTTTTCTCTGCCCCCAGTCTCTGACCCTTTCGCCCTTCTCTGTTCCTTTTGCTGCCAGTCCTTGGCAGCAGAGGGGATATTTCTATATTATGCGTCCAAGTTAAAACAAAAGCTAAACATTTTAAGTGAGCTATTTTACTTTAAGTTATCTGAACTGTTGATGCCTTGTAAGGAATTTTGCCTCCATATGCTAAACGGAGAAGTATTTGTAAATTATGTAAGAAACTGGGACCAAATGCATTTGGGAGAGCAATAACAAAGGTTTTTGAACTGTTATTAGGCAGTTTCAAAATTTCAAACCCTTGTTTGCTTAGAATTCTCAGTTAGAGATTGACAGACAACCCTACAGAAACCTTATTCAATTATTAGAAAGTTTAGTACCATGTACTAAACCATTTTATATACCAACCTTCTGTTTCCCTGATGTCAAGCACTTTCTTGATTTGCGATAAAGGCATTAAACTAATGTGTTTCAGAGATGCTGGAGGACGAGCATGACCATGGGGGCTTTTGAAGGAAGTCATAACTCTGTGCCGTTTCCTTGCAACCTATAAAAATTTAGATACAACAGATTTCAGGTTAATGCAATCAAATGCCAAAGAAAAGTGCGGCTGTTGTATGTGAGAATAAATTTACTATGGTTTTACAGCGCCTTACAAAAGTCTTCACAATCTTGTACATGTTTCACTTTTCCCTCACTTTTTATATTTTCTCTCTAAAAATACAACACAAAAATGCAATTAAGTAGAAGTTTTCAATGATCTGGAGAGCATTTTTTTTATATGAAAATCTTCAAAAAAAAAATATATTTAGTTGCATGTGTCTTCATACGCCCTTTGTCACAGAAAATTCAAATCAGCTGTTTCTAAAAGTTCCCTTAGCAAGGTCTATAAGGTGTGAAATGGAACCCACATATAAGCTCATTACAGTATTTGCCTACACCTAGATGAAGGATGAAGCTAACAGCAATGATGGACAGAGCAGTTCCCCAGGCCATACTCAAACATATCGACAGTTTACAGCCCTGCCTATATCTTGTCTAGCTTGGAGGGGTAGCCTAGTGGTTAGTGATCCTGGGGAACCGAGTTCGATTCCCACTGCAGCTCCTTCTGACTCTGGGCAAGTCACTTAACCCTCCATTGCCCCTGGTACAAAATAAGTACCTGAATATATGTAAACCGCTTTGAATGTAGTTGCAAAAGCCTCAGAAAGGCGGTATATCAAGTCCCATTTCCCTTTATCCATAAGTTCTCCTGGTAGATTCACATTTAGATCTTTGCTGTAAGCCAAACATGACAAATACAGAACTACTGAGAATACTCCAAGAAAATAAGCTATTCTAAGATACAAATGTTGAGTCCATTATAAATTGGAAACGGTGGCATCACACTATCAGGCCATCTGTCAAAGCTAAAAGAAACTGAGAAATTATACAGTAATCTTAGGCCTTACTAGGAAAAAACGTTGATTGTTCCAAGTCAATTACTCCACAAACATGATCCGTCTAGAAGGGTAGCCAGAAGAAATCCATTGCTGAAAAAGCCAAAGGGTGTGCTGCACCATATTTGCAAAGAAATAATTAGGGGACACTGCAAGCATGTGGAAAAAGGTTTCGTAGTCTGTGACCAAGGTAAAATCTTAGGTCCAGGAGCTAAATGAATGCACATTTATTCCATATACACCATCATACTAACACTATTCCCGCAGCACTATTTTGGGTATGTTTAAGCAGCAGGTACAAAGCAACTTGTGATCATCGGGCAAAGACTGCATAAAGCAGCGCTTCTCAATCCTCTCCAGGATGCATAATAGCCAGTCTGTTTTCCAGATTATCGGAAGCACTATGCATGACAGATTTTTTTTTTTTTTGTTACATTTGTACCCCGCGCTTTCCCACTCATGGCAGGCTCAATGCGGCTTACATGGGGCAATGGAGGGTTAAGTGACTTGCCCAGAGTCACAAGGAGCTGCCTGTGCTTGAAGTGGGAATCGAACTCAGTTTCTCAGTTCCCCAGGACCAAAGTCCACCACCCTAACCACTAGGCCACTCCTCCACTGTTGCTACTATTTGAGATTCTACATGGAATGTTGCTATTCTACTAGCAACACATAGAAGTCGGCCCTTGCCGATCACCAATGTGGCCGCGCAGGCTTCTGCTTCTGTGAGTCTGACGTCCTGCACGTACGTACGTGCAGGACGTCAGACTCACAGAAACAGAAGCCTGCGCAGCCTTCTACATGGAATGTTGCTAGTGGAAAAGCAACATTCCATGTAGAATCTCCAATAGTATCTATTTTATTTTTGTTATATTTGTACCCTGCACTTTCCCACTCATGGCAGGCTCAATGCGGCTTACATGGGGCAATGGAGGGTTAAGTGACTTGCCCAGAGTCACAAGGAGCTGCCTGTGCCTGAAGTGGGAATCGAACTCAGTTCCTCAGTTCCCCAGGACCAAAGTCCACCACCCTAACCACTAGGCCACTCCTCCACTGTTGCTACTATTTGAGATTCTACATGGAATGTTGCTATTCCACTAGCAACATTCCATGTAAAAGTCGGCCCTTGCAGATCACCAATGTGGCTGCGCAGGCTTCTGCGAGTCTGACGTCCTGCACATATGTGCAGAACGTCAGACTCACAGTAACAGAAGCCTGCGCAGCCTTCTACATGGAATGTTGCTAGTGGAATAGCAACATTTCATGTAGAATCTCCAATAGTATCTATTTTATTTTTGTTACATTTGTACCCTGTGCTTTCCCACTCATGGCAGGCTCAATGCGGCTTACATGGGGCAATGGAGGGTTAAGTGACTTGCCCAGAGTCACAAAGAGCTGCCTGTGCCTGAAGTGGGAATCGAACTCAAAGTCCACCACCCTAACCACTAGGCCACTCCTCCACTATGCAGCATGGATCTCCAATATGTGCTAATTTCATGCATAGTCATCATGGTAACCTTGAAAAGCCAACTGGCTAGGTGGGTCATCTGGAAGAGTATTGCAGTATTGGAAGAGTATTCGCTTTTTAGCAAGACAATGATCCTAATAACAAAGTAAAAGCAACTATGGAGTGCTCAACAAGGGGGAAGTGAACATCCTGAACTGGCCCAATTAAATCCCAGAGTAGAATTCAAACTCTGTGCCAAGATACGAAAGCTAAAGTTTTGTGAACTGTTCTGCCAATAACAGATTTAAAAAATAAAAAAACAACAACCCTGCAGCACCTTTGTGTGGGGTTGTTGTTACACACCTACCCTATATAAAACTCATGGTTGTTACTGCTGCAAAAGTGGGCCTTTGTCAAGTACTAGGTCAAGGGGTAACATAGTAGATGACGGCAGAGAAAGACCTGCACGGTCCATCCAGTCTGCCCAACAAGATACCTGACCTTGATTAGTATCTGCCATCCTCACAGCACAGACCGTAGAAGTCTGCCCAGCTCTAGCCCCGCCTCCCAACCACCAGCCCCGGCCCCCACCACCGGGCGACTAGGGGACTAACTTTCGTGGTCTTTCCTGAAGGTCGGCGCTGGGAACCGTCCAATCCTCCTTTTGCACGTCTGTGTGTTGGGAGACTGAGGGGCGCGCGCAGCCCCTGACTAACAGCTGCTGCCAGAACGCCCGCAAGGACAAAGGTTACCGCTGGCACTCGAGAGTCACCTTCACCGCCCCCGGGGCGACAGGGAGTCTGCGACGCTTTACCTTAATCAGAGGCACCACCTCCACCGGGGGAACCATCTTGCTCCGTTCACTTGCCGTCAGGTGGGCGACGAAGCAGCAGCAGAAAACCAGCCGCGCAGGGGTCTTGAGGACTTATGCAATTAAGACTTTTTGGTTTCTAATTTTTTTCCCCAATAATTCTATAATTGCAGTTGATCTAGACTACAACAGCAAAAACTACTGAATGCTAAAAGGAAGGACTGTGTAACCCCCTTGCTGAATAAATTACACTGGTTGCTAATGTGCTCTAGAATTAGATATTTTAAACTGCTTATGGCTACTTGTAAAGATACCTGGTGACTAGATCTTTATTTACTTAAATGCCAAAAGTCTATGCACCAGGCTGAACCTTATTATTTCAGGAAGAAATCAGTCAAACTTCCAGATGGGTTTCTGAACCGGCTACCACACTGGGCAGCACATGGGGACAGGCCAAGCTAGAATGACAGATTGCCAAGGACACTAAAAAAAAAGACACCAAAATGATGTTTAGGGGATGTGGAACAAAACAGAAAATGTGTTGTTACATCCCCCAAAGTTAGGCTATCAGGAGGTCCGAATGACAGTGATTTGGCCATTATGAAAAACGGTAAAGCAGAACGGTTTATTTCATGAGAAGAGATTACTAGGAGCTTTGAGGAAAGGAATTTGGAGAAGGATAGTTTTCACGTTTCGTCAGACTGAGTATTTCAAATTTGTGTCGGTTGTATAGATACTAGTTTTGTATTTGATTTAAACTTCATTGGCTGCCTGTACAGGAGCGTATTGCTTTTAAGATCTGCTCCCTAACACATAAAATCATCTATGGGGCTGCCCCGGATTACATGCTCCCCTTGATCGACCTTCCGCCTAGAAATGCCAACCCTGCTGCTCGGTCCTATCTCCACCTCCGTTTTCTGAATTGTAAGGGTGTCAAGTACAAGAAAATCTTCGCCTCGTCCTTCCGTTATTGGAGTCCCAAACACTGGAACACGTTACCTCGTCACCTTAAGCTCAAGTGGACCATGCCCTTTTTAAGAAGTTGTTAAAGACATTCCTCTTTGCTAAGACTTACCCCTCAGCTTACCATGTTGATTGATGCATCCCTTGTCCCTTACCCTGCCTAGTTCATGCTGTTAGTTTCTCCCCCCCCCCCCCCCCCCCCCCATTTGCTTCTTTTATGCTTGCCTAAGCTTTTAACTTTGTACTCTTATTTAATTCTCTGTAAGCCACATTGCGCCTGCATGAGTGGGAAAATGTGGGATATAAGTATCAAATAAATAAATAAATTTCGCTTTTGTAATCTTCGTCAAATGTTTGATAGAATCTTTCACCCTGAAGTGTACAGTACATTGTATAGATTAGTAAAAAAAAAACTCAGACTTGAATGCATTAAGTGTATGTTCTTTAGAGAGCAGACAAGGGTGTATAGACTTAAGTACATAAGTGTTGCCATACTAGGACAGACCGAAGGTCTATCAAGACCAGCATCCTGTTTCCAACAGTGGCCAATCCAGGTAACAAGTACAACACATTTTATGATGCTTATTCTAGAAATAAAGCAGCAAAATTTCCCCTTTAATAATGGTCTATGGACTTTTTCCTTTAGTAAGCCATCCAAAACTTTTTAAAAGTCTGCTAAGCTAACTGCTTTTACCACATTCTTTGGCAACAAATTCCAGAGTTTAATTACACATTGAGTGAAGAAATATTTTCTCCAATTCGTATTAAATGTACTACTTTCTAGCTTCATTGCGTGCCCCCTAGTCCTAGTATTTTTGTAAAAAAAAGTAAAGTGTTGGCTCTTTCATCTTTGGTTAAGCCAGCAGAACACTCTGGAGGCCATTTGGAATGCACTAGAGGCTCTCTCTGTTTTGTCTAAGGTCCTATCTGTAGGGGCCCAGGATGAAATTCAAATTCAGGCTTCGGAAAAGTGCAACGTTCAGTTATAAGAAAAGGTAGAGACTTTGGAATTAGAAGTTCAACAGGTGAAATCTACGTAGTCCGTAGTTGTACAAGATAAGATGGTTCTATATTGAAAAATTGAGAATTTTGAAAATTACTTAAGGTTTGAACTTGAGATTGTTAAACTTCAAAGATTTTAACATCTACACCTAAGGAGATGTTCTATACATTTTTGAAAGATATTTTTGGCTATGTGTAGACTGCTCTACCTCCCCTGAATAAAATATACTTTATTCCTCTTCCTGCTAAGAAACATACCAGCTCTTTAGAGAAACCTGATCAAGGAGATATTTCCTCAGCTAGTTTGAATCTTACTAATATTCTGGAAACCTCTGCAGAGGAAGTAACCTTTTTGGGGGTTTTTTTTGTATTTCAACAAGGCAAGGAAGCAGTTTTGTGGTATTTTAGATTAAACGATTAACTTTATGGGAGGAAAGATATTTTCTCTGATGTTTTTTGTTGAATTCAGATTAAATGGAGAAGCTTTTTGACTTATTGTTCCAAGGTTTTAGCTCTTGTAGCAATATTTCAATTGCACTATCGTTGTAAAATGTATTTCCTTAAATGATGTGAAATATGTTCTTTCAGCCCTCTCAGTTGCAGTTTTTTTTTTTCCAGAGGGAAAAGAGGCCCTTGTCCATGTGACCTTTACAGTGTTGTACATCAAGACAGGATTGAGAGATTTAAGGCATAGGACTCATTTTCTATACTCTTGCGTGTAGATTTCTCTCTCCTCAAGAATTTTGTTCTCTGGACTCCCCCTTATGTGGGCTTGATTTAGAGAGCAGAATATAGTGTATAATATTGACTGTTTTCTCGCTTTTTTTTTTTCTTTAAGATGTTACTTCTTTGATATTTCCAAAAAAGTTTTCCTTTATAATGATTTAATTGAAAAAAAAAAAAAAATTACATCAAAAGTGTTCATGTTCTAAACTGTAGCTATAAAAAAAAAAAGACGTATTTAAGACATTTGTTCCAACTACACCCCCCCCCCCCCCAAAAAAAACAAAAAAAAAAAAAACACCAAACTAATGAAAGGAAAATGGTATATCTACTTTTGGAAAAGAACATCTGAAAATAAAGCATTATGCCAGCATCAGTATGCATCTGTGGTAAATTTTGTTCTTCCTCGCTGAATTCAACTTCACAGCTCACCTACTCAATTACATCATAGGACTCTACTAAATCCAAGAGATGGGATACAGTTGGCACTAAACTATCACTTACCTCATTAGCCAAGCTAACCATCTGAAACGCTAATTAGCTAAATAAGGAAAAGCACAACATCCAAGCCTGTATTTGCCAATTTGGAACAACAGCCAACTTGAACTGTAGCTACAGAAAGCAAGTAATGCCACCTGGAAAGAAAGTCAACTATACAGAACTAGAAGTCACAAGGTTTGATTTACATAAGACACAGATAAACTTGTTATAACTGCTTTCAACTGCATTTGTTTCCAACAATAAAGCATCTATAATCACTCGGAGACATTCATCATTAATGAGAAACATTTCCCTCTACTTGCAATTAACACTTTTGTATTCTCATTTGAGATTCTTCCAATTTTTCTGCATACCTCCTAATTTGTGTACTGCTGTCACAAGGCTGAATTTAAAAAAAGCAAAAGAAAATCATCAACATTGGGGTAAAGCATGTGATGCCTTTCATTAATAGCTCTAGGCAAGTAATCGGTCTGTATGCGTGAGGCAATGGAGGATTATGTGACTTGCCAATGTACCTGAAAAGGCAATGAACAGCAGACTAGGAAAAGGACTGTGACAGGCTGAAGAGATAGCAGGGTTTGGAGAAAGTGCAAAATGAGGAGCCTAGTAGAGCCACAGTTTTTGTTACATTTGTACCCCGCGCTTTCCCACTCGTGGCAGGCTCAATGCAGCTTACATGGGGCAATGGAGGGTTAAGTGACTTGCCCAGAGTCACAAAGGAGCTGCCTGTGTCTGAAGTGGGAATCGAACTTAGTTCCTCAGTTCCTCAGGACCAAAGTCCACCACCCTAACCACTAGGCCACTCCTCCACTGTTGCTACTATTTGAGATTCTACATGGAATGTTGCTATTCCATTAGCAACATTCCATGTAGAAGTTGGCCCTTGCAGATCACCAATGTGGCCGCGCAGGCTTCTACATGGAATGTTGCTAGTGGAATAGCAACATTCCATGTAGAATCTCCAATAGTATCTATTTTATTTTTGTTACATTTGTACCCCGCGCTTTCCCACTCATGGCAGGCTCAATGCGGCTTACATGGGGCAATGGAGGGTTAAGTGACTTGCCCAGAGTCACAAGGAGCTGCCTGTGCCTGCAGTGGGAATCGAACCCAGCTCCCCAGGACCAAAGTCCACCACTCTAACCACTAGGCCACTCAATGTGGCCGCGCAGGCTTCCGTTTCTGTGAGTCTGTGCAGGACGTCAGACTCACAGAAACAGAAGCCTGCGCGGCCGCGTTGCTGATCTGCAAGGGCAGGCTTCTAAATGGAATGTTGCTAGTGGAATAGCAACATTAACATTCCATGTAGACTTTCCAATAGTAGCAACATTCCATGTAGAATCTTCAATAGTATCTATTTTATTTTTGTTACATTTGTACCCTGCGCTTTTCCACTCATGGCAGGCTCAATGCAGCTTACATGGGGCAATGGAGGGTTAAGTGACTTGCCCAGAGTCACAAGGAGCTGCCTGTGCCTGAAGTGGGAATCGAACTTAGTTCCTCAGTTCCCCAGGACCAAAGTCCACCACCCTAACCACTAGGCCACTCCTCCAATGTTGCTACTATTTGAGATTCTACATGGAATGTTGCTATTCCATTAGCAACATTCCATGTAGAAGTTGGCCCTTGCAGATCACCAATGTGGCCGCGCAGGCTTCTACATGGAATGTTGCTAGTGGAATAGCAACATTCCATGTAGAATCTCCAATAGTATCTATTTTATTTTTGTTACATTTGTACCCCGCGCTTTCCCACTCATGGCAGGCTCAATGCGGCTTACATGGGGCAATGGAGGGTTAAGTGACTTGCCCAGAGCTGCCTGTGCCTGAAGTGGGAATGGAACTCAGTTCCTCAGGTCCAAAGTCCACCACCCTAACCACTAGGCCACTCCTCCACTCTAAGCCTGTGTGATACTGGACAATGAAATGCATTATGGTGTATGAGGGCTCATCGACATATGTGCTATTTTTCTTCTTCTCTTTCATGTGTTTACTTAAAATGATTTACATGCATGCCCAAGATAACTAAACTGGTTTGATAAAGAGACTTGTCTTTAGGGGTGGGGTTAGAGTTAATTGAAGGGGAGGTTGTATAGGTTGGCAAATTTAGTGGTGAGGAAGGGGGGAAGGTGTGGCAGAGCTAAGTGGTGTGATGTTGCATGTGGAGTGGAAAGGGAGCTTGTAGGAGTGTCTGGCAAGGGGAAGGAGTGGAATGGCTTGGGTGCTCATGGTTGCTACATTAGATATGAAGGTGTTCAGAGGGATGTTTAGTGACAATTGGCATTGAGAAGCTACAACATTTTAAGGAAATGTTTAGGAATGCCTGCTCTACCCCAAAGTAACTGCTCTGAAAAGGAAGCAGGTTTTCATCTTTTTTTTTTTGGAGGGGGGGAGAGACTTGCTATGTTGGGGTCCAATGTTCATGCAACAGTTTTGGAGGAAAGACTCTAGAATGCGAAGAGAAATATCTATTAATTAAATTAGTCTTACATGGCCAAGTTGTTAAACTAATCTGTCCCTAACAGTGGTAAGGCAGCCTCCTTGGAAGCCTGAAACTGGAAGTGGTCCCCCAAGACTGCAAAATGGAGAAACTTCTGATTATCTCGAAGAATGGGGATATGAAGGTACGCCTCAGACAGATCCAAGGACGTGAGAAACTCCAACTGTACTGCCACAATAACCGACCGGAGGGTCTCCATTCAACACCCGCAAGGCCTGATTCACCGATCTAGAATCGGACGTCAGGAGACCTCCTTCTTGGGCACTGTAGTATTGACCTGAGATCTCACCTTTGCTGGTCTGGGCCTATATAAGCCTGAACCATTCTTATATCAAGATGGATTCTACACCCTGTGACCTGAATACGTCTGTAACTATCAGAAAGCAGTTTGGTTACTTCAGCCAAGGACATATTCTCTGTATTGTCAATTAGCTCCATTGTCTCCTGGGAACGTTGGGGGAGAGAAGCTCTCGGCTACAGGAATATGCAATCATCCTGGAGTATCTGAGCTGACAAGGAGTTGGCATGACATCTATAACAAAGGATTGCTTCTGGAACATGCAGGTGGCTGGACATGAGGTAATCATATGTGATTGGTCCGCGGGTATCATCTGACGCTTCGATACCAAAGTTTGGTAGTCTCTTGTCAGTCGAGAGGAGAAAAGGAGAAGAACCAGAGAAGGAAGAACACCAGACGACTGGCAGGTGGATAGAAAGCTCTGAAGAGCCAGAGACTGTTTTCCTAAACCAGTGAACTGCATACCTTGTAACCAATTGACAAGGTTAGCTCAGCTACAACAAGGCCTCATCTACTAACTGTGCCATTTACGTTCAGATACATAAATCTTGGACCTTATTCCCAGACTGAGAGGCTCGCTGAAACTTTCAGCTAGAGACTCTGAGGAATTCTGCTTCTCCACCATTGAAGTCCGTGACCAGACGGTAGGGTGAGATAAAGGGTAAATTCCTACGATGTGGGATAGGCAGTCTTTAGTTGTGTTTGAAACAGAGAGGTTTACGTCAGGACTTTGGTCTGTTTGTTCAGCTGCTAATTTGGGAAGGGCGCAGATGGGAGTTTGGGCCCCAGTGGTTGGCATCAGCTGCAGGACATGAATAGTGCCTGCAGACTGCCCCCAAGTGAATCCCCGATGAAGAGTTTGGTGTTGCATAACGTTACAGCATAAAGATGTCTGTTGCATGAGGCTCCCATGGGAGCAGGGATGAGCTGCTACTGGCCGAGACATGCAGATAAGGAAAAATGAACTACCTTCACTATCTCACACATTCCCACACCTACCTAACTTCAAATATTTAGCTAGGGGAGAGTTCTGTCAGTGATGTCACCCAACTCCCCTACTTGTATGTAGTGAATATTGCTTCCCCCCCCCCCCCTATAAAAAGCAACAAGGCAGATCCCTCACTCCACAACTCACTATCCACACAATGCTCTTTACTATTTAATCATTTATGAGCTCATGTATCATTTTAATATTACTTGCGAATAAAATATGTGTGCTGCTTCCTAGCATACCTCTTGTGGGCATACCCAAAATAAACCTACAACTAGTATAACAGCTCTAAACTTATCAAGTTATGCCAATTATTAGCTATTAGTCAATCATGTTTCATTCCCATGCAGGTAACCTAAAAGCTACTTCCAGCCAAGTTCACTTGTCTGCCATTCATCCATCAGTCAAATTTCCTAGGGTTGCTCTGCTGTGCTACATTACTTCAAAAGTAAATGCGTAATATGATCTTACCTCTAGGCAATCATTAAATAGAAACAGAGTAACCTGCTCTCCTCTGTCACAAAGGTCATCACCGAGTGCAACTGTTTCCACTCGCTGTATAAGACTTCGATGTGAGGACAAAAGATTGGCCTGTAATGATACAAATAGTAATGGAATGAGTACATTCAGAGCTCTCAAAGCAAACTTGATACGTGCTAAATATACAAAAGGTTTTGTCCCAACGTCCTTGCCACTACATGAATGATTAGAGTGACGGGTACATTACTGTTCTCTCCTCCCCTAAACAAACTCCTCAATTCCAATTTTTGGAAAAACTGCCCAGCATTTGCAAGTGGATTAGTAATAGGAAGAATTTCTACACCACAATTTGATGGGAAAAATAAATAAAATTATTCAGTCTCCAAATGACCCATATTAATACGGGACACTTGAGAAGAAAAACACAACACACTCCCCCACCCCCCTCAACTTCTGAGATATTCTAGCAGCAGGGGCGTAGCCAGACTTCGGCAGGAGGGGGGTCCAGAGCCAGAGGTGAGGGGGCACATTTTAGCCCCCCCACCACCGGCGCCACCGACCCCCCGCCATTTTTACCTCCCCACCTTTGACCCCCCCCCCCCCCTCGGCGCACAACCATGGAATAGTCTCCCAAAAGCTGTGAAAACAATCCATGACCAACTAAACTTCAGGAAATCACTAAAAACCAACCTCTTCAAAAAGGCCTATCCCACTGAGCCAACGTAAATCCCCACACTCAGCAACACAGCATTACCAATGATCGTACTGGACAATCTAAAATCTTCATTCCCTTCGACCCTCATGACGCCTGACTCAGACCTACCTCATTTGACCACAATATAACCTTGTATTTGTTATCAACCGAATTAGCAAACGCCTTTACAGTACTATGTAAGCCACATTGAGTCTCCAAATAGGTGGGAAAATGTGGGGTACAAATGTAACAAAAATTAAATAAACCCTTTCGACCCCCCCCCCCCCCTTCGCTGTCTGGTACCATTGCTGGCGGGGGTCCCCAACCCCCGCCAGCTGAAGTCCTCTTCTCCGGAGTGGCCGCTTTGTTGATCTGCAAGGCTTCTGTTTCTGCGAGTCTGACGTCCTACACGTTCAACGTCAGCCTCGCAGAAACAGAAGCCTTGCAGATCAGCAACGCGTCCGCACCAGAGAAGAGGACTTCAGCTGGCGGGGGTTGGGGACCCATGCCCCCACATAGCTACGCCCCTGCCTAGCAGTAGTGTACTTAGGGGCCCTTTTACTAAAAGGACTGCCGCACTGCAATCCGGAACTACCGCTGGCAGTAGTTCCACCCCCCCCACCACCCCCCAGTGAGCATTTCCAGCACTAGCGTAAATATTTGAAAAATATTTCTACAAGGGGTTACCCTTGGGGGGGGGGGGGGGGTAGGAATAAATAAATAAAACCCAGCAGCATGCAACACTGCCCAGTTACTATCGAGTTAGCATGGGAGCCCTTGGTAAATGCTCCCTCCAAAATAGCCGTGCGGCTAGTGCGAACTTAACCGCAAAGCCATTTATTTTTTTTCGAATTTATACTCACTGCAACGGGCTCTGGTGCGCTGCAAGAACAGCCACTATCTCTAGAGCAGGGTCTCTTTTACTGCAGCTTGGTAAAACTGCCCCTTTGGGTAGCATCAGTGGGACACCAGAAAATTGAGCCCATAAACATGGATGCAAACAACCTTCAAGCTTCTCCTCTATTCTGATTCTTCTGCAATTCTAGGTTAATCTGGACTGTTACACTGAGGGCAAGTTAGTGAACTGAAGTGATTTAGACCATGGCTGGTCCAGAGGCGTAGCCAGACTCAGTATTTTGGATGGGCCCTTCCACCCCCCCCCCCCCCCCACAAACATATCTTCCCAGAGATATTTTTTTTAAATACATATTTTTCTCACCTACCCCGCATCTCCCTTCCTCTTCCTCATGGTGACCCAGCATCTGTGTTTGTCTCTGAAACCCATCCTTCCCTGGTGTACCATACAGGCATCCTTGGCGTCTGTGATTCACTCTTGCTGCTTGCGCTGGCCCTGCAGGCTTACATCTGCCACTTGCGATGTCCCGCCCTCGCTAACATCATTGCCTGTTTCCTGTCTGATGAGACGTGGCAGATGGAAGCCTGCGGGGCTGGCGCAAGAAGTGAGAATGAATTACTGCAGGCACCAAAGATGCCTGTATGGTACACCGGGGAAGGACGGCGGTTCAGAGACGGAAGCACAGATGCCAGGATGCTGCGGCGCAAAGAGGGGAGAGAGCAGTGTGGTACTGCCGTTGGGTGGGACTGAGCCAAGAATAGGTGGGCCTGTGCCCACCCATAGCTACGCCACTGACCTGGCCATGAGGAGAAAAAGTAACATAAGATACACGAGAGAAGACAAACATGAAGCACTATGCTTTCATCCCCTAATAAAAATACCAGAGCTTTAAACAACCAGCCCTGTCAAAATGTAGCCAAAACAAGCTTACCACAATAACATTTTGATTATTATAACTTACGGGACATCCATCTACTTCATACACAACATCAAAGATCTGCCTCTGTGCTTCTGTTTTTCTTTTGTCTTCATTTATATGCCTTAGGATTTAAAAAGAAATATTTTTTAAAATAAAAATAAAAAAAGTTTTCAAAAACCAGACATTAAATGTTAGCCTTCCAAAACCTGGATCTTGCATAGACTAATATTTTATTGCAAAAGTTACAATGCATATAGTTTTGAACATCATTGGAGAAGTCAAATAATATCCATAGATGCAGGTGCCTTATTACAGCTGCAATACATGGCAATCTAACCCCACAGATTAATTGCAAAATCCCTACCTGCATCACTATTTTTTCAGAAAAGGATAATAAAAATCCCCCCTCTAGAACAGAGAGAACAAAGGATAATAAAAATCCCCCCCCCCCTCTAGAACAGAGAGAACCAAGGATAATAAAAATCCCCCCCTCTAGAACAGAGAGAACAAAGGATAATAAAAATCCCCCCTCTAGAACAGAGAGAACAAAGGATAATAAAAATCCCCCCTCTAGAACAGAGAGAACAAAGGATAATAAAAATCCCCCCTCTAGAACAGAGAGAACAAAGGATAAAATCCCCCCTCTAGAACAGAGAGAACAAAGGATAAAATTCCCCCTATAGAACAGAGAACAATTTCTAGATTTCTTCAATAAGGAGTATCATGCATCCTCATGGCTGGCATACTGCTTGCGATCAGGTATATAAAGTGATACCACAGTGTTACAAGGCTGTAGCTGCTGTGTTAACAGGTTTGATATAAAAGCTTGCCACTGCTAAAATCAAATTTACATCAAGCAAACTAAAATATAGGACTATGATAATAGCAATACAATCCCGGAATATTTTTTAGGATTGTATGAAATTACATGGGATACTTTTAAAACAAATAGGAGGAAATATTTTTCACACAAAGAATTAAGCAAGCTCTGGAACTCATTGCTGGAGGATGTGGTAACCGTGGTTAGCGTATCTGTGTTAAAATTAAAAAAAAAAAAAAAAAAGGTTTGGACAAGTTCCAGAAGAAAAAGTCCATAGTCTGCTATTGAGACAGACATTGGAAAGTTACTGCTTGCCCTGGGATTCATAACATGGAATGTTGCTACTATTTGGGTTTCTGCCAGGTACTTGTGACCTGAATTGGCCACTGCTGGAAGCGGGATACTGGGCTACATGGACCATTCTGACCCAGTATGGCTATTCTTGTGTTCTTATGTATAGAAACAATTATAGCAAGTTCTAAGTAGATTGGGGAATTATCAATGCCCACAGAAGTCGCATTGTGATGAAACACTGCTGCTTTTTGAGAAAGCACTGGATTCCTTTAGCAAACCTAAGACTCAAAGCAGAACCATTTTCTACCCCCCCCCCCCCCCGGGTTATTTCTTTACTCAGCTGCTCTGACCATTACGCAGAGCTCCACTGCAGCCAGCTGCTGCTGTCTGTCACAATCAGAAGTTATTGTTGAGAGAGGTTTGAGTGTTGTCATCCCAGCCCCAGGAAATAGTGATCCAGTCCTGCCTTGCGATACCCATTTATGTCAATTTACCTTTTACATCTCCTTTTGCTGTATCACTACAGAAGACATCATTGGAAAAACCTAGTAGCTGCATTATGGACTAACTGCTAATTATAAACTCCATGGAAGTGAAAATATGCACAAGTTGTGAAAAGCAAAAAGATTTTTTTATATACCACTTACATCATCACTTCCTTCAATGACTCAATGGCTCTCTCTAAAATGACTTTGTCGGGGTTATCATCTGCTGTGTGCTTTTTAATATCTGCAAAGTATATAGTAGCATTCTTATTACTGGGAATAAAACACAACATTTGTAGCTCTGATCTCCATTTACCATGAAATAAATATATAGCATATGGTCTTAAGAATCACAAAACCTGGGATAGGATATTTAAAATGATTTCAATCTTTAGCCACTCAGCTTCTGTTCATCAATTAGCAAAGCAAAATTGATCTTTATACAAAGCTTGCCTTTCTTTTTGTGGCCATGCCAAATAAATTCATGCGACACCCCCCCCCCCCCCCCCGGCAAGGTGCAGAATGATGTACCTATGGGGAACCTGCCCAGGTCATGACCCAGTTTAAGAAACTGTTATACACACATTTACTTACATCTCTTGTGCCATAACATTAAGTATGGTTATGTCATTTTCAACTGCTGAAAATACTGGTATGTAAGACAGATCAAGAATATTCACAGAATTTAACTTGTATATTTACCCACTGTCCATTGTTTGTAATCATAACAAGTACTGTGGATGTTCAACTATAACAGGCTGAACATTTAAACCAGGAGCGGGCAATTCTAGCCAAAGGGTCACAAACCAGTCTGGTTTCTAATCTCTCTAATGAAGCCACATGAGATTTATACATATAAAAAATCACCGATTCTTATTGGGGATCTCTTGGAAACCTGAACAGTTTGTGGCCTGCAAGGAATGGAATTACCCAGAATCCTATTTTTATACTTGAAACGTTCCCAGCTGTGCACAACAAAGTAGTGCTCAAACCAATCCTCAGGAAACACCCAGATGAGACATACTTTTAGGATATACAGTGGGGGAAATAAGTATTTGATCCCTTGCTGATTTTGTAAGTTTGCCCACTGACAAAGACATGAGCAGCCCATAATTGAAGGGTAGGTTATTGGTAACAGTGAGAGATAGCACATCACAAATTAAATCCGGAAAATCACATTGTGGAAAGTATATGAATTTATTTGCATTCTGCAGAGGGAAATAAGTATTTAATCCCTCTGGCAAACAAGACCTAATACTTGGTGGCAAAACCCTTGTTGGCAAGCACAGCGGTCAGACGTCTTCTGTAGTTGATGATGAGGTTTGCACACATGTCAGGAGGAATTTTGGTCCACTCCTTTTTGCAGATCATCTCTAAATCATTAAGAGTTCTGGGCTGTCGCTTGGCAACTCGCAGCTTCAGCTCCCTCCATAAGTTTTCAATGGGATTAAGGTCTGGTGACTGGCTAGGCCACTCCATGACCCTAATGTGCTTCTTCCTGAGCCACTCCTTTGTTGCCTTGGCTGTATGTTTTGGGTCATTGTCGTGCTGGAAGACCCAGCCACGACCCATTTTTAAGGCCCTGGCGGAGGGAAGGAGGTTGTCACTCAGAATTGTACGGTACATGGCCCCATCCATTCTCCCATTGATGCGGTGAAGTAGTCCTGTGCCCTTAGCAGAGAAACACCCCCAAAACATAACATTTCCACCTCCATGCTTGACAGTGGGGACGGTGTTCTTTGGGTCATAGGCAGCATTTCTCTTCCTCCAAACACGGCGAGTTGAGTTCATGCCAAAGAGCTCAATTTTTGTCTCATCTGACCACAGCACCTTCTCCCAATCACTCTCGGCATCATCCAGGTGTTCACTGGCAAACTTCAGACGGGCCGTCACATGTGCCTTCCGGAGCAGGGGGACCTTGCGGGCACTGCAGGATTGCAATCCGTTATGTCGTAATGTGTTACCAATGGTTTTCGTGGTGACAGTGGTCCCAGCTGCCTTGAGATCATTGACAAGTTCCCCCCTTGTAGTTGTAGGCTGATTTCTAACCTTCCTCATGATCAAGGATACCCCACGAGGTGAGATTTTGCGTGGAGCCCCAGATCTTTGTCGATTGACAGTCATTTTGTACTTCTTCCATTTTCTTACTATGGCACCAACAGTTGTCTCCTTCTCGCCCAGCGTCTTACTGATGGTTTTGTAGCCCATTCCAGCCTTGTGCAGGTGTATGATCTTGTCCCTGACATCCTTAGACAGCTCCTTGCTCTTGGCCATTTTGTAGAGGTTAGAGTCTGACTGATTCACTGAGTCTGTGGACAGGTGTCTTTCATACAGGTGACCATTGCCGACAGCTGTCTGTCATGCAGGTAACGAGTTGATTTGGAGCATCTACCTGGTCTGTAGGGGCCAGATCTCTTACTGGTTGGTGGGGGATCAAATACTTATTTCCCTCTGCAGAATGCAAATAAATTCATATACTTTCCACAATGTGATTTTCCGGATTTAATTTGTGATGTGCTATCTCTCACTGTTACCAATAACCTACCCTTCAATTATGGGCTGCTCATGTCTTTGTCAGTGGGCAAACTTACAAAATCAGCAAGGGATCAAATACTTATTTCCCCCACTGTACATAAATGAATCCACTACCTCTGTTGTATGCAATTTTGACTTAGGTTTTTCAAGATGTCTACAATTATGCATAACTGGCTGGGTATGTTCCGAGGACTGGGTCGAGATCCTTTGCCTTCATAGTAAACTTGCTAGAGGATAATTTTACACACCGATTTGATCTCACCAAATAAAGCATTAGATAAAACGTTGCTTAAAAAAAAAAAAAAAGAAGAATCATTGCTATTACTAAGCATGAGATCTGTAATTTCTTGACCTCCATGTTTTAATTACAAACCAGCTTAACAGCGCAGTGATGTCTGTGCAGACACTTGAAATACTTTACCGTTCAGAAGAAGAGCAACGCTGGGTAATCTCTGTACTGGTCGGATTAGTAGTTCTGCTAGAGTCTGGCGTCCACACTCTGCTTTAGCTTGGTTAATCTGAAGGAGGGGGGGGGGGGGGGGGCGACAAGAGGCCACAATTATATGTGCAGAAAGTTTCAGAACAAAAACACAACCAAGATATGGGAATATATATTCTCACGTTAAATACAAATTCCTGGTTAAATAAGGTCAAATGGTATCAGAAACACCAGCTTTGTGAAGCCTGTTTTTTTTTTTTTAATGAAAAATTCAAGTATGACTATCCCAGTAATGTATTAAATATTTAAGGAAATGGCCATATGACTTCTGGTTCTACTGCAGTCTAGCAGAGGAAAACAGTACAAGCAACCCAGAGAAGAGTGGAGGAGTGGCCTAGTGGTTAGGGTGGTGGACTCTGCTCCTGGGGAACTGAGGAACTGAGTTCGATTCCCACTTCAGGCACAGGCAGCTCCTTGTGACTCTGGGCAAGTCACTTAACCCTCCATTTCCCCATGTAAGCTGCATTGCGCCTGCCATGAGTGGGAAAGCGCAGGGTACAAATGTAACAACAACAACAAAAAAAAGTGTAATCTATGCAAACAGCTAAATATACTATGAGGCCCATTTTAGAAATGAGCAGTATGTCTGCAATCCTCAGTTTCCCCTTATTCTACAAAAGGCTCTGCCAAACAGATCCTTTATAAAATACTTAGGATGTGCAGGAGTGCAAGTCATTATGTCAGCAGAAAACAGCAACGTTAGGAATGAAAAAAGTGTCCACTACACGCCTTTTCACTGCTGCTGCCAAACACGGTGGGCTCTTAGCTGCAACAAGAAGCCCCCTATCTGGTAACAGGGAAAGTGATAGATCTAGCCCAGATACCTCCAACTCTTACAGGAGGCTCTCCCTGTATTTTTTTTTTTTTTGGGGGGGGGGGGGGGGGGGGGGAAGAGAGAATGGCAGGACCGATCTTTAAAAATCTTTGCATTCTGGTGAATACACAAAACAAAGATATAGGAAAGAAGTATAAAACCAAAAGTTCAGGCACAGTATTCAAGCATAAAGTGGACAAATGGGCCTGTTGACCATTTCAGAAATTTTACAAAAGTGAAGGAAGAAAGAGTTAAACAGGTAAAGCTGCCTTAATTTCTGTGAAGGGGGAAAGAAGAGTATAATTCTAGATAATGTACACAATTGTGGTAGTACCCACTTTCAAAAGTGTATGCAGAGTATTGAACTCACATATACAGATGAAAGTTTAAATATCTGCATTTTAAATGATTAAAATATTAATCATACACCCTATTGTATTTTTAGATCAATGTAGAGCAATGATGCTAAAATAGTCATCTATGGTTGCTAAAGAACCCATCTTCAAAAGATTATTATGGGACACTGTAACTGCTTTCATTATAATGTATTACAGGGAAGGCTCACCAGGTTTCAAAATTAGGACATTCTGTTATCTTTCACCCCTCAGTGGAAACTAAGTAGTGGTCCTAGTTAGTACCAAAAGGGAAAATTAGGTTCTTACCATGATAATTTTCTTTCCTTTAGTCATAGCAGATGAAGCCATTACGTATGGGTTGTGTCCATCAACCAGCAGGGGGAGATAGAGAGCACTCAACTTTTCACAGTGCCTCATGGCCAGCTAGCTCCACTGCCTCTTCAGTATTTGAAGCTTCCAAAGCAGTATGGCAAACCGCAATGGGAATAACATGAACTTTCCTCACAGCGAACGATGGCCCCTTAACAAGGGCATAAACTCAACAAAAGGAGGGAATGAACTCATCCTCCTGGAGGGAATAAACTCGTCCTCCACTTTGTATAAACGGAGGGAATACTTGCATCCTCCTGGAGGGAATAAACTGGAGGGAATGAACTCATCCTCCTAGCACTGTAACAAGAATCCTGAAGACTGTTTTCCGACTCCCCAAGGAAGGAATATAACTTCAGGAAACAAGAACAGCACCTAAAATCAGAATCACTGCAATACAGACAATCATACAGGGAGGGCTCATGGCTTCATCTGTTTTGACTAAAGGAAAGAAAATTATCATGGTAAGAACCTAATTTTCCCTTCCTTGTCATCAAGCAGATGAAGCCATTACGTATGGGATGTAAAAAAGCAATCCCTAAATAGGGTGGGAACAAGCCACACCATGCGCTAGCACCTGTGCTCCAAAACGCGCATCCCTCCTGGCAGCCACATCCAGCCTGTAATGTCGGGCGAAAGACAGCTTAGAAGCCCATGTTGCAGCACTGCAAATCTCATGAAGAGATAGTGCTCCAGTTTCCGCCCAGGAAGAGGAAATCGCTCTTGTGGAATGTGTCTTAAAGGCTTCAGGCGGAGCCCGGCCAGACAGCAGATATGCCGAAAAGATAGCTTCTTTGAGCCAACGGGCAATAGTGGCTTTAGACGCTGAAGACCCTCTGCGAGGACCTGCAAACAGCACAAAAAGATGATCAGAGGTCCTGAAAGAATTTGTAATTCGCAGATACTGCAACAGAGTCCTGCGCACATCCAAAAGGTGCAACTGCCCAAATTAATCTGGAAACTCCTCAACAAAGGAGGGAAGAAAAACAGGCTGGTTTAGGTGAAACGCTGAAACCACCTTAGGCATGAAGGAAGGAACAGTCCGAACCGTGACCCCTGACTCTTGAGAATTGCAGAAAAGGGTCTCTACAGGACAGCGCCTGGAGCTCTGACACCCATCTCGCCGAGGTAATGGTCACTAAAAAGACGGCCTTCAGTGTCAAATCTTTCTCTGAAGCACGCCGAAGCGGTTCAAAGGGAGCCCCCTGAAGGGCCTTCAATACTAACCCCAGGTTCCAAGCTGGACAAGATGCCCGCACGGGAGGACGGAGCCGAAGCACCCATCTAAGAAACCGTGCCACATCTGGATGAGCAGCTAAGGACACGCCTTCAACATTGCCAAGCAGGGAGGCCAATGCTGCCACTTGCACCCGCAGGGAATTATAGGCCAAGCCTTTGTGTACACCATCCTGCAAAAAGTCCAGAATCGGCGAGACAGGAGCCCGCAACGGAGAAAGCGCTCTTGAAACACACCAGACTTCAAACTGGCGCCAAATCCAGGCATAAGCCACGGAAGTGGAGCGCTTACAGGCCTGCAGGAGAGTGGAAATTACCTTATTTGAGTAGCCTTTCTCTCTCAATTGCGCCCTCTCAATCGCCATTCCATAAGACCAAAGTGGCAGGCATCCTCCATGGCCACCAGACCCTGTGACAACAGGTGCGGAACCAGAGGTAACGGAAAGGGAGCCTCCAACAGCATCTGTCGGAGGTCCGCATACTAAGGCCTCCTGGGCCAATCCGGGGCGATGAGCACCACTTCTCCTGGATGCAGCCGAATCTGCAGGAGCACTCGCCCTATCAAGGGCCACGGAGGGAACACATACAGCAAGCCCAGGGGCCAGGGTTGAGCCAAGGCATCCAACCCGGCAGAGCGAGGATCCCTCCGTCTACTGAAGAAGCACGGGACTTTGGCATTAGAACTGGTCACCATAAGATCCATCACTGGCTTGCCCCATTTGGCACATATCTGCAGGAATACATCGTCTGCTAGTTCCCACTCCGCTGGATCGGTCTGATGCCGGCTTAGATAGTCGGCTTGCACGTTGCTCTGACCTGCAATGTGAGCTCCTGACAGGGACTGTAGATGCAGCTCGGCCCAGTGGCAAATTTGTTCGGCCTGCGCTGCTAGAGCTCTGCACTGAGTGCCGCCTTGTCGATTTATGTAGGCCACTGCTGTCGTGCTGTCCGACATCACCCGGACAGCCAATCCTTCCAGGGTCACTTGAAAGGCCAGAAGAGCCAGAAACACCGCTTTCAACTCCAGGTGGTTGGTAGACCACTCCGACTCGTCGGGTGTCCACAGACCCTGGGCTTCCCCTGGCAATGTGCGCCCCAGCCCTTCAGGCTGGTATCTGTCACCACTAGGCACCAATCGGGGAGCGCCAGCGGCATTCCCCGCCGCAACATGCTGTCCGAGAGCCACCACTCCATACTGAGGCGGGCCGCAGTGAGCCAAGAAAGTCTGCACTGATAATCCTGAGATACTGGAGACCATCGTTGAAGTAGAGAATACTGTAGAGGTCTCAGGTGCGCTCTCGCCCATGGCACCACTTCCAAGGTGGCCGTCATCGATCCCAACAGCTGGACAATGTCCCAAGCTCGCGGGCGGGGCATCCTCAGGAGTAGACTGACCTGATTCTGAAGCTTGCACTGCCTTTGCTCGGGAAGAAACACATAGCCCGAGGCTGTGTCGAACCTGGCCCCAAAATATTCTAGAGATTGCGAGGGGGTCAGGTAACCTTTGGACATATTGACTACCCAGCCCAGAGATTGAAGGACTGAAACCACTCTGGCTATAGCTAGATAACTCTCTTTTTCTGAGTCTGCTCTGATGAGCCAGTCGTCTAGGCACGGGTGAACCCGGATACCCTCTCGCCTGAGAAAGGCAGCTACTACCACCATTACCTTGGAGAAGGTTCAGGGAGCTGTCAAGAAAAAAAACCTCTTTTTCAAGATCGCTGCGCTAAAGCGCGACACGACTATTTATTTTTTAACACTGTGAGGAAAGCAGAGGCAAAAGAGGTAAATAAAAACACTCCGGAGGCTCAGATAAGTGGGAAAGGCGAACCAATGTGCCTGCATCCACTGAGTGGGAAAGGACAGGGAAAAGCAAGCTAATATGTCCACATCCACGGGGGCATGGGTAAGGCAGGGAAAGGGCTGACCTATGTGCCTTCAAAGTGAAGCTACTACAGCCTCTAACACCCCGGCTAACAACTGGCAAGCCAGGAGCCACCCCCAGGCAGATTTTTGATGGAGCTCGAAGAAGCTGCAGCCACCCTGCTTGGGGAGATTGAGAATACTGAAGAGGCAGTGGAGCTAGCTGGCCATGAGGCACTGTGAAAAGTTGAGTGCACTCTATCTCCCCCTGCTGGTTGATGGACACAACCCATACGTAATGGCTTCATCTGCTTGATGACAAGGAATGTTTGATTCTGGATTTGAATTTTAGATTTACAATCGCTCCTCCCTTTCCCAAATCCAAAATCAAAGACAAGTTACAAGTTACTTCCCTGCTCAAGTGGGCTTACAATTTAAGTTTGCACCTCACAGAAAGGATGATCTAACAAAGGATGTTGGGAGGGCTGGAACTCTGGCTCCCCCTACTGCTCTAATTAAGCTACTCCTCCACTTGGTAATTGGAAATTGAACTGAACACAACTCATTCACTTGTGTATGATGGAAGGGATTTAGCTTTTTGCAATATATGAACAGAAACATTCCTTGCACACGTAGAAAGTTTTGGCTCCCTACACAAGGAAAACTATTGGTGGAATATACATTACACAGGCAACTTGAGCCTGCAATCACCTCAAAACAAAAAGAAAACCCATTTCACCCTGCAAATTTATCTGGATATTTGGAAGTCACACATACTACATTTTAGTTATCATTGCCACTTAATAGGCTAAAAGTAATGCCTTTTATTCTAAAGACTCAAGCTTTTAGGTCTTCAATTTCAATTTATGCACCGAGATTGATAAAATCCCATCAGCGTAAAGTCCCACAATATTCAACCAAGAATTATATAATAAAACCAAAGAACTGTCTTATACTGGTCAGTAAATTTAAGGGAGAATTACCATTAAAAGAAGAAAAAAAGAAATCTCTCTAGTAGCCTCACTATAGAGAACGTTAAAATCTATTCTGCTTGCGGCAGAGCAGCCAATTGGTCAGAACTACAGAATATATGGGGCTGGGAAAAGTAATTCTCATACCTGTGGTTCACAGGCTCTTACCATTAATACCCTTGTTTAATTGAAGTGGTCTTTTCTTATTCAATAAAAAAAGGGTAAGAATCAAAAACAACTCCATCTTTGACACACTAATATACAAAGTAAAGCAGTCCAGAAATGTGTGGGATGAGCAGACTACTAGTTGTAGCCCATAGAAAAGTGATATCAAATTTATGACCCTTTAAAATTGTTAAATATTTCATTGGGGCCATTCCATGTCAAGTGGTCTGGTAGTCCCTGTGCGACCATCACAGATTTCGATGAAATTTTCTGTGAACATTCATACATGTCCCCAATGAACATTGGTAAAGTTTTACGTTCGCCGATGCAATACTTGCTGAGATATAGAAATCTGTTTGACCCCATACTGCAGATATAAAAAGCCAAAAACTTTACAATTTTTTCGAGCTGCAAATTTTTCGGACCAAGTTTGCTCCAAGTTTTCTTCATGGAAATCGCTCATGAAGATTTTTTTATTATTTTGTTTAATAGAGCGCAAAAAGTTGTACAAGATGGTCAAGTTTTGTTTCTCTCAACAAAATATTGCCGGAGATACAGTGTCTCAAAGTTGCCGAAATCTCGAAGTTATACCATAGAAGGCTGCAGTATGGGGTCAAACAGATTACTATTATCTCGGCAAGTATTGCATCGGCAAACGTAAAACTTTACCAATGTTCATTGGGGACATGTATGAATGTTCACAGAAAACTTCATCGAAATCCGTGATGGTCGCGCAGGGCACTTCTCTGAAATCAGACCACTTGACATGTAATGACCCACTGTTAGAACTTTTCATGAGTGCAACTTGAAAAACATCAAATACAAAGATATTTAGAACCAACAAAAGCCACTCGGGGGTCTAGTCAGAGAGCCACATGGTAAAGCACATGCACCCTCTACTGCAAAATATAATATATATATATATGCTGTAGGCATACCCGTGCCCCAGATCTTTCTGTATCAGCCAATTGTGCCTTGGTGCTTGGAAAATGGGATGCACTGAGCAAGGTCAGTCTGCCAGATAAAATAATTTTTCCCTTATTTGGTAGTCTCCACCACAATACCAAATAAGGGGAAAATTCCCTGGCAGACTTGCCACTCTGAGCATCTCAGGATGCACTGGATTGGGGGTCAGGCTACATTACACATCACTCTTAGGCTTTTGCGGAATATATCTAGTTCTATGCAGAGCACAAAAGAAAAAAATAATTTGGGAGGATCAAAAATCTGACCCAAACAATTAACTCAAATGTAAAATAAAAAAAGTTTTCAGGTGTTTTCTGAACTTTAAATACTCCTCAAGAGCACGAACTGAACCATGGAGAGAAATTCCGAAGAGGCTGCTTGATAGAACAATGACTAGCTCAAATGTCTGATACTTTTAACCAGTTTAACCAAAGGAAACTCTATCTCTGGTCTATCTAGCATGGAAAAATGATTAAGTCAAATAAGAAGACATATCTCCAACAAGGGATCGAAAAACTACCGAACATAAAACTTAAAATTAGATCTTGCCAATGAAGCTTGCAAAAATAAGGCGATATATGATCATTCCAACAACAAAAAAATAATTTGTACAGAAAAAGTTTGATTAGTCCCGACGCTCTCTCAGCACTTCCTTTGTGAAGCCAACATAAACAAGATTGTAATAAACACATTTAGATAAGGATTGCTCTATTAATCTAAAGCATGTTTGAAAATTGCGATGAATAGCTTTTAACTTTCTTAACAAACCAATGGAATCTTTAACCGCTTTACTTTAATTTACCATTGTAAGCTCACTATCCACCTCTGCTCCTAATAAGCGAGTTGCAAGCTCTATATTAAAATTATTCTGCCCTACAGAAAAACTTTTTACCTAATATATGCTTAGGGAAGCCTATTGATTAAAATTTTGGTTTTATCTGGATTCAACTTTAAGCATGCTGCATTTTCCAAGATGGCACCACTCCTGCATTGTAAAAAGCTATGCTTGGAGGGGTGCAATGCTAGACATCAGAGATTTTGTTTAAGGGATACTACTATTACTTAACATTTCTAAAGTGCTACTAGGGTTACGCAGCGCTGTACAATTTAACAACCAAGGACAGTCCCTGCTCAAAGGAGCTTACAATCTAAAAGACGAAATGTCAAGTTGGGGCAGTCTAGATATCCTGGATGGAGGTATAATGGTTATGTGCCAAAGGTGACATTGAAGAGGTGGGCTTTGAGTAAGGATTTGAAGATGGGCAGAGAGGGCGCTTGGCGTATGGGCTCAGGGAGTTTATTCCAGGCATAGGGTGAAGTGCCACTAGACACCAGGAAAAAGGCAGATACAGAATGCTAGAATCAGAAGCATAGGAGTTGGGAGGAACAGTGCCAGGTCAAGGTCATCCTCTCAACTACCCCTTTTATGCCGCCTCACACCTGGAGGTATTTCTAATATCAATTCTGCCCAGTAGACAAAGTGCACAGCTGAGTAGCCAATAGCCTCTTTACTTTAGATTTTAAATGTGGTGCTTGCTGGAGGTCTACTGTGTGGGTTAACTTCAAGACAAGCACTTCTTGCATCATGTGGCCAGTAGACCACTCACTAATTGCATGCTTCTACAACCCCTCAATTTCTTAAAGTTTTCAAAATCTAATACCTAATTCTGGAATAAGTATAACAAGTTAACATAAATGTCCTAAAATTTCTAATTCCTGGGCCAAATCTAAACACAGATTCTCTACTATTCAACATCAATGAGTACAAAGTATATTTATATTCATCTTGCACACTTTCACAGTTGAACGGTTTGAAATACAAGACGACTAAGCCCCTATAAATGCAAAATTAGGTTTTAGAGATTTAACAAACTTAATTAGCCTACCTTTAAAAATGCATGAAATCTTGGCTTCTGCTTTTCACAGTTGATAATTGTCTCTTTGCTTATTTCAAAAAAGTTTACAAAAGGTGGATATATTTTCACCAGATCTTTTGACTGAAAAACCCCAAAAGAACAAGAGAAAGATGTTTTCATTTCAGGTGGAATTTCTTCATTAAAATAGATTTAAGATGGAACTGCAATAAGCAACATTTCCCCTCCCCCCCCCTCCCCCTGATATTCACCACTATAAACACTCAGCTACTAACCAGTTCAATAACGTTTTTTGCAGCTAACCGTGAATATTCAGCTAGAGATAACTGGTTATCTCCTGCTGAATATGGAGTTAGTGCCTACTGGCTACCATTACATTGGTTATATAATGCGACTTATCCAGTTAGGCGCAGTTATTCAGCACAAGACTGGATAAGGCTATTAAATCAGGCTGCACAAATAGCAGTCCTATCTTTAACCGATATAACTTAACTGGTCCAGCCAATGAATATCCAGTGGAGGAGTAGCCTAGTGGTTAGTGCAGCGGACTTTGATCCTGGGGAACTGGGTTCGATTCCCACTGCAGCTCCTTGTGACTGTGGGCAAGTCACTTAACCCTCCATTGCCCCTGGTACAAAATAAGTACCTGTATATATGTAAACTGCTTTGAATGTAGTTGCAAAAACCTCAGAAATGCGGTATGTCAAGTCCCATTTCCCTTTCCCGATTTGAGATTCTACATGGAACGTTGCTGCTATTGGAGATTCTAGATGGAATGTTGCTACTATTTGAGATTCTACATGGAATGTTGCTATTCCACTAGCATAAGTACATAAGTACATAAGTAGTGCCATACTGGGAAAGACCAAAGGTCCATCTAGCCCAGCATCCTGTCACCGACAGTGGCCAATCCAGGTCAAGGGCACCTGGCACGCTCCCCAAACGTAAAAACATTCCAGACAAGTTATACCTAAAAATGCGGAATTTTTCCAAGTCCATTTAATAGCGGTCTATGGACTTGTCCTTTAGGAATCTATCTAACCCCTTTTTAAACTCCGTCAAGCTAACCGCCCGTACCACGTTC
This sequence comes from Microcaecilia unicolor, assembly GCF_901765095.1. Lineage (NCBI taxonomy): Eukaryota > Metazoa > Chordata > Amphibia > Gymnophiona > Siphonopidae > Microcaecilia > Microcaecilia unicolor. The sequence continues at coordinate 198,778,391 of NC_044040.1, read as the reverse complement.
TCCGGCAACGAATTCCAGAGTCTAATTACACGTTGGGTGAAGAAAAATTTTCTCCGATTCGTTTTAAATTTACCACACTGTAGCTTCAACTCATGCCCTCTAGTCCTAGTATTTTGGATAGCGTGAACAGTCGCTTCACATCCACCCGATCCATTCCACTCATTATTTTATACACTTCTATCATATCTCCCCTCAGCCGTCTCTTCTCCAAGCTAAAAAGCCCTAGCCTTCTCAGCCTCTCTTCATAGGAAAGTCGTCCCATCCCCACTATCATTTTATTCGCCCTTCGCTGTACCTTTTCCAATTCTACTATATCTTTTTTGAGATACGGAGACCAGTACTGAACACAATACTCCAGGTGCGGTCGCACCATGGAGCGATACAACGGCATTATAACATCCGCACACCTGGACTCCATACCCTTCCTAATAACACCCAACATTCTATTCGCTTTCCTAGCCGCAGCAGCACACTGAGCAGAAGGTTTCAGCGTATCATCGACGACGACACCCAGATCCCTTTCTTGATCCGTAACTCCTAACGCGGAACCTTGCAAGACGTAGCTATAATTCGGGTTCCTCTTACCCACATGCATCACTTTGCACTTGTCAACATTGAACTTCATCTGCCACTTGCACGCCCATTCTCCCAGTCTCGCAAGGTCCTCCTGTAATCGTTCACATTCCTCCTGCGACTTGACGACCCTGAATAATTTTGTGTCATCGGCGATTCCCACTGCAGCTCCTTGTGACTGTGGGCAAGTCACTTAACCCTCCATTGCCCCAGGTACAAAATAAGTACCTGTATATATGTAAACCGCTTTGAATGCAATTGCAAAATACCGCAGAAAGGCGGTATATCAAGTCCCATTTCCCTTTCCCTTAACCAGGTAAGTGTTTAGAGCAAAAAAAATAAATAAATAACCGATATTCAATGCCAGTTGCCGGAAACAGCACAACATTCAATATCTGGATTTAACACTGCAGCGGGCAGTCCAAGCACTGCCCATCACCGGCACCAAGATATAGTACAATGCTCATGCTTAAAACATTTATACAAAGCAATACCAGTACCAGATTTTGAACCCTTTCAAATATGCAGAGTAGCATACACAACATGTTAAATGGGGCACACTAATGGTTCAGTGGGAGCACTATAAAGTGCCATCTGGGTTTGCGTCTCAAGTCACTAGGGATACTAGAGGCAACATTCACAACCCCTATGGGAAGGGGACCGCTCAGTGCATGACACCTGCTGACCACATGATTGTAGAGATTCTGGAATGCTGCCTACGGTTGAGGACAATGACTGGCTGAGAAGCCAGATAAAATTAAAGGGAAAATCCTTAGGTTGATGCAATGAATTTTGATTTGCAACTGATACCAGCCCTACATCCAACTGATACTCTTGGGGGAATTCTGCATTCTTTATTTTGTGTACAATTCAATCAAAAGGCTTGGCTCCCTCCTGCCCCCAAGCCTGACACATGCTCTACTTACTTTCTTCCTCCTCAGGCTTAACCCCACCCAGCAGTATCACGCTCCAGATTCCACCTTCCCTAGCTTGCTCTCCCTTCAAACTTAACTTGAAAACCTCCAGCCTTGATCCCACCCCTCTCCACAAAAGTTCCAAATCCCAGCTCTGTTTCTTCTCCAAGATGAACACCTAGTAGCTTTCCCTCTCTGCTCCCTAGTTCTGTTTCCCCCACCCCATTCTCTGCTACTCGCTCTACACACTAACAAAACCACCGTTTCTTCCATCCTCTTAGCTTTTTCTCCCTTACTCCCCACCCCCCAAACCTTTGTCCCTCTAGCTCTTGAACCGACAGCAGGCACCCCTCCCCCAGTTCTTTCCCCTTCTACTCCCCCTGGTTTGCTTAAAGTTTGCCTCAAGGTCTCACCCTGTTCCAGCATAACCCCTGGTTTATCCCCCACCCCAGGCCCAATATTCCCTCTAAGCTGTGCAGGAATCCACCAACTGCATTCCTGCCGGCGGAGAGCTGATGCTTCAATATCATGTTTTCAAGTCACTAGGGATAGGCAGATCCTCGAGTCCTGCAGAACTGGTGGTGCTTTTACAATAGTGAGGGATATGCCATTGGCAGGCATGTGAGGACTTCCTCTGCACTTTTGCCCAGGATCATAAACCCAGCTTACCATATCCCTATTCCTTACCCCCCCCCCCCCCCCCATACACACACCCCTATTCACATAGCAAGAGGAGGAAAGCAGCTACACATCCTCTGCCACATCTACTGCTCCTGCTTCCCCATGGAGAATTGTGTGGCAGTTGCAGAATTTTGCAGGGGTAAGGCATTCTGCCCAGCACAGAACTCCCCAGGAATAAATTACTACTACTTATCACTTCTATAGCGCTACAAGGCACACGCAGCGCTGTACACCATACACGAAAAGACAGTCCCTGCTCAAAGAGCTCACAATCTAAATATGGAATGTTGCTAGTGGAATAGCAACATTCCCTGTAGAATCTCAAATAGTAGCAACATTCCCTGTATAATCTCAAGTAATAGCAACATTCCAGAATCTCAAATAGTAACAACATCCCATGTTCCACTGCACTAAGCACTAGGCTACTCCTCCACTAGCAACATTCCATCTAGAAGCCTGCCCTTGCAGATCAGCAACGCGGCCGCGCAGGCTTCTATATCTGTGAGTCTGACGTCCTGCACCTGCACGACGTCAGACTCACAGAAACAGAAGCCTGCGCGGCTACGTTGCTGATCTGCAAGGGCAGGCTTCTACATTACTAATACTACTACTTATCACTTGTATAGCGCTACAAGGCATACGCAGCGCTATACACCATATACGAAAAGACAGTCCCTGCTCAAAGAGCTCACAATCTAAATAAGACAGGTAAACAGGCAAAACAATTAAGAGGTAAAGGAATTGAGCCGAAAGCCTCAAAGCAGGAAACCACCACACTCACTTCTACTGTGTGTGTGTGGCAGGCAAGTAAATCTAGTACCTTACTCCTATGTATTAAGCAAAAAAATCCTGTTTATTCCTTCTCACATCCCAAGCAATGACAAAACACTTCTCATAAGCACAATTATGTTCCTCAATAGAGTGTGATAGGGGTGCCCCATTTTTTTTTAAAGAAAAGGACTTACATAATTAAGAAAGACGTTGCCAATACTTTTATTATCTGCCCAGTCTCTCATCAGATTTTCAAGATCGTCCTAAGGGGGAAAAGGTAAATCTCATTTATTATGTAAGGCAAGGTTATGGATTTGCTCTTATACAGAAATGTTTCAAAATAATTAAAATCTTTTAGTGGAACAAAGCTTACTTATTAATATTTACCGTCTTTTTGAAGAAACTCAGCCACTATAGTTTGAGTGACAACTTTGCGAACTTACGCTGTAAGAGCTAGGAAAACAACATTTTGAATATGGTGCTGAAATCAGCATTTAGGGCCCCAAATTTCCTATTACCACAAACGCATCCCTGTTCCAAAGGGGCATGTAATCTTCTAAACGCATAAAGCAACAGGTGACAAGAGACAACAGACGCTTAAACCCTACCACCAGTCTTCCTTTTGCTACCCAATTAACCTAACCAGGCAGTCACCCTTATTGCCCATTCGTGCTTCTTCCATTTCCATCTCTTAAATCTGTTATCTCACGAGTACATCAATTTAGCTTTCCATCTTATCTTTACAAAAAATAACTCACTCTCATCTCCCAAAATCTATTATACCATGTACCATACATTGAGGTACACTGTACTCAGACATTTGTATGTCAGGGATTCATATCTACTATTACTAGATAAGTTTCTCTGCATCTTGTGACGGAATGCTCGGCAATAACATTTAAAAACTTAAAAGATACCTTTATTTTTGTGTGAATATCAAGGATGTCTTGAATACTGCCAAAAATAGCCTTAATTTCTTCTGGAGCTAGGATTGGTCCTCCAAGCTGTCCTTCCTTTTCCAAAGGAACTTGGAACAACTGAAACACACACAGACTCGGTGGGTAATTTCTAGTAAAAAAAAACTAGAAATGATCTATCATCCACTGAACGTCAGTCTAAATATCTAAAAAGGAAATTGCATACTGCACCAAGTATAAATCCATCACCTTACATCCTGAACTAAGTAGTAGAAAAAATACATAGGATACAATAGAAGCCATGTCAGTTATAAATTCTATGCTGTGCATTTTAAATACAACACTAAGGGGTTCCTTTTACTAAAAGTGCAATAGGCACTTAAAGTCCGAATTCATGCGTGTTAACTATTATCAAACAAAGTAACTGGTTTCGTGTTTTAGCATCTCCTAATCCATGCGATAAGGGCAGCAACTAAGTGGGGCATGGGCAGAGAATGGGCAAGGAGAGCATACTGCAGTTCGTGCACGGCACATGCCGTGCACTGAATTGTGCAATTAGCACAGATCCACTCTGCACCTCCTGAAACAGGAAACGTTAAATGCAACTCTGCTAATTATGACCATGATACTGCACGTTAATGTGGAGGAGTGGCCTAGTGGTTAGTGTGGTGGACTTTGGTCCTGGGGAACTGGGTTCGATTCCCACTGCAGGCACAGGCAGCTCCTTGTGACTCTGGGCAAGTCACTTAACCCTCCATTGCCCCATGTAAGCCACATTGAGCCTGCCATGAGTGGGAAAGCGCAGGGTACAAATGTAACAAAAATAAAATAGATACTATTGGAGATTCTACATGGAATGTTGCTACTATTGGAGATTCTACATGGAATGTTGCTATTCCACTAGCAACATTCCATGTAGAAGGCTGCGCAGGCTTCTGTTTCTGTGAGCCTGACGTCCTGCACGTACGTGCAGGACGTCAGACTCACAGAAGCAGAAGCCTGCGCGGCTACATTGGTGATCTGCAAGGGCCGACTTCTACATGGAATGTTGCTAGTGGAATAGCAACATTCCATGTAGAATCTCAAATAGTAGCAACAGTGGAGGAGTGGCCTAGTGGTTAGGGTGGTGGACTTTGGTCCTGGGGAACTGGGTTCGATTCCCACTGCAGGCACAGGCAGCTCCTTGTGACTCTGGGCAAGTCACTTAACCCTCCATTGCCCAGGTACAAATAAGTACCTGTATATAATATGTAAGCCGCATTGAACCTGCTATGAGTGGGAAAGCGCGGGGTACAAATGTAACAAAAACAACAACAAAAAGTGAACAAAACAATCATCTAAATTCAATGTCTATTACTTATTGAGCTGGTGAAAACTGCTAACTGCAGATTTAAGGGTGTCCCAATTACAGAATATCAAAAAATGGATTAGTGTCCTCTGATAAATCGGATAATTAAAGTTTGCCGACACAAATTCACTAGTTATAAACTGGAGGCTGCTTCAAGACCGGAGATATCATGCCTTTTCTAGTATTGCTTTGCTTCTACAACACACTCTTAAAGAAAACTGTTACATAACAGTTTTAAATGCACAAAAACCAAGGATTACAAGATAATGTGGAAGAATTTAATTTACCTGAACTACAGTAGTAAGGATATCAACATAGTTGCTTTCTGTTTGATACAACTCCATTGCCACTTGCCATCTTGCAGACTGCTTCTGAGGCAGATGTGTAGAAAATTTTGACGGTTTTGGTGTTTCTAATGAGAAGAAAATACTCAATTTCAATATTTTTCCAAAAAATTCTTAACATCTCATCCCATCCAATCCCCATCTCTCAAAACGATTTTTTTTCCTTCCATTTTTCTATTTCTTTTGGGGGATGGCTAAGGGTGTACTTTTAATAAAACTTATAATAAAATATGGAAGTTACTCATTTGGTGTACTTGGATACTCGAGATTATCATTTTGTTCTCTTTTTTAAAGATGTTCATTGACACTAGAATACGATGTTTTCCATCTTATTAGAGAAGATCTGTAATATTTGTCTATGATGTTGTATTTCTTTGAACCTCTGTTTTGTGTTATCTCTTTTTATTCAATAAGTACTTTAAATAGAAAAAAAAAATTCATATCTAAAATGTGAAAAATCCTGAACAAACAAATTTTTCCAATCTTTACTAAAACAGCAATTTCACACATTTAACACAATTTCTATTGAATTGGAAACTTGAGTAAATTTATAAATCATGTGATTTGCAGAATAAGGAAACCTAATGTTCCAAAGATCAGCCTATTGTTTCCTTACTATAAAAAGGAAATTAACACTTCTTCCATTTATGGTTTTGTAATCCCTAAGTACTAGTTTGAGATTCCTCTTCTGGCACTGGGGTTCCCAACTCCAGAGAAACATTTTTAAGATGGAGGCTTCTCTCCCACCTCTTTCGATTGATAACCTAGGTTTTAAAACCATCAGTTAAAAAACAAACAAACAGGGAAATCACAGGTTTTTTTTTCTGCTACTGCAGCAGCACACAGAAGAACTAAATGGATCAAAAAAGGACACTAATGACTCTTGGATAAAAAACTGTGAAAAAGGTGTCAAGGTGTCAACACTTCTGTGTTACTGTACTGTTTTTGTTACAGACTTGAAGTTGAGTGGTTTTTGTTCACAATTGATTGTTTCTGTCTTCATGCAATAATAAAAAATATAAAAAAAAAAACCCACCAATAAAGTTAATATCAATTTAAAAATAAAATAAAAAGGATTTAAATGTATTCCTAATAGTGTTTGGGGTGATAGTTATGAAACTATAGAATGGTGGTCCATTAATACTCACATTTCCAAAACATTTTTAATACACTGGATGATTGCCATTTGCAGGAAACAAAGCAATGAGGCAAATGGAGAAGGTGTGTACTACCTTCACTTACTGCAAGCTTCAGTATATCATTTACTTTCTCATTAAAAGCTCAATTGTGGTCTCAAATTTCTTAATAGGTGATGGAAACAGTATGAAAGTTCATGTTAACTGGTATTTTGTGATAAGAATCCAATATTTCATACGTTATGGTGTGCATGTGAGGTTTGCATGTATACCACCTGTACACCCTATAGAAGGGTATCCCCACAGGGCCTCTGAGCCATCCTGCTGACAAGCATTCTTACTCTCCCACTAATTCATGTGCCCATTGCCTCCAGGAGTCATAAAGGAGGTAAAACAGGTAGCACTGGCTACAATGAGGCTTGGTATGGTTTGGTACCATTAAGGAAGTTTTACTGATTTGATAGCTAGTAAAGTATTTATATAAAACTGACCAGTTTCAGAAGGTTGTATCGAATAGCAGAAGCCTTCTACTACTACGATTTTGGGAAGATTTCCTACCACTGAAGATTTCACTTCCAAAATATTAATCTTCAGTAGACTATTCATTCGCTGGAATGATTAGCTTTGTTAAATATGCATGATTTAGTATTTTAATTTTAAATTTCATTTTTAATCTGACAGAGTAATAAAAAGGCTCATTTTTCTAGTGACTGTTTTGGATTCAAATGTAATTAGTACTGCAAAACTGGTGAAAAAAAAAGCTTTCCTGCAAAAATAAACTTTTAATAAACAAACTGTGCATAAGAAAAATGAACTCTTATAAAATTAGTTGACCATCTGTTTCTGTTTAATGTAAGTATTCAGCTACAAAGCAAGTGCTCAAGAATATTAGATTCTGCCAAATATACTTAAGTAGAGATGCTTGTCAATAAAGGGGTGATTTTCAAATATGCAGTGTTGTAAAAACAATGGTTTAGTGCATGTTTTTTTTTTTTTTTTTTTAAATCAATGTAATTTCAAGCATACACATTAAAACCACCTACATAAACCTATACCTACAGCCATGTATGGGAAAATAGCATGCATGATTTTAAACGTATATAAAAGCACCATTTACCTCCTCCAGTCTAAACACATCCAAAGAACATACCGTTTAATGCAGCTACATATGCACACTGCCAACCTCACACTTTGCCAGAGGGAGATAGCAACATGCTTCTTTCTTGTGGCATTGCAAGTATATTCTTTGTATTGCCTAATACTCTATGTTCTATATTACATTAGTTTTCCCAACACCGTGTCCTGCTCCTCTTGAAAAGGGCTGCATTTGAGGAGGACAAGCTTCACTTTGCCTGAAATTCTAACATTCTAGATAACTTACTACTAGAAGTTGTGTGAATTTTCTGAAGAGAATCTACAGGATGCAACAGTTGTACAGAATTATCCAAGGGCTTGTTGCTTTCTTTCATACTCCTGCATTTCCTCTTACTGGTCTTCCTCCTGGTCTCACTACATCTACTGCTCTGATGGGAGATGGACTGTCCTCTACCACTGAACGATTTTCTTAATGCTATTCTGCCCTCTGAATAATCTGAAAAAAAGCTTATCATTATTTCATATTAGATATTTGAGCACAGGTTAGTTATCAACCATTCATATTTCACTGCTATGGTTATCATCCCCATAAGAATCAATATTCTATTGAATTTATTCACATTTCCTAATACGTACATGTATCATTCTCATTCACAGCAGTTAAGGTACACTCCAGATCTTTTGTTCACCTTTATTATTGATTTATATTAACACAAGTGTTATAGATTGTGTACTTCAATTAACTGGGAGATTGAAGTTGCACTTCTGATACTGGAAACCAGACAGGCTATCTTCTGACCGTTTTCATTTAGAGACCAGAAATAATTTGCAGAATTTTTGCATTGGAGAAAAAAATTCCAGCCTTGAAAGCACAAATCTTTACTGCATGAACTGCAATCAACTAGTGAGATAAAAAAAGTTGCCAACATAAAACCAGAAAATCTTCCCAACAGCAGAAAGGAACATTAATGTCCTTACCGGAAAATTTTCTCCTACCAGACTGGCCCAGACAAATGGGTTATGACCATGCCCTAGCGGATGGACAAAAAAAAAAAAGTAGTTCCAAGTAATTCACCACAGAATATTCAGTATTTCGAATAGCCAAGCCTTGGTAGCCAAAAGATGCACAATGTAGGAAAAAAAAACCAATCAAGCCACTTATCTGAGCTATAATATGCAGGGAGGCTTATGCTTCAGTGAGAAACTGCGAATGCACCAAACTAGGAGACATGTGGGAGGTGGTGGAAATGAAAACGGTAACTGAATTCAAACATGCGTGGGATAAACAAAGGAATCCTGTTCAGAAGGAATGGATCCTCAGGAGCTTAGCCGAGATTGGGTGGCAGAGCCGGTGGTGGGAGGCGGGGCAGACTTATACGGTCTGTGCCAGAGCCGGTGGTGAGAAGCGGGACTGGTGGTTGGGAGGCGGGGATAGTGCCAGAGCCGATGGTGGGAGGCGGGGATAGTGCTGGGCAGACTTATACGGTCTGTGCCAGAGCCGGTGGTTGGGAGGCGGGGATAGTGCTGGGCAGACTTATATGGTCTGTGTCCTGAGGAGGACAGGTACAAATCAAGGTAGGGTATACAGAAGAGGTATCTTGTTGGGCAGACTGGATGGACCGTGCAGGTCTTTTTCTGCCGTCATCTACTATGTTACTATGTTAAAAGCAATAAAATAGCAACTGAAGAAAGAGCAAATGACAGGCAGCATGGTTAAAAGGTGAACTGAAAGAGGCAATTAGAGCTAAAAGAACATCCTTCAAAGAACAAAAAAAAAATCCAAATGAAGAAAATAAGCAACATAAGCACCTTCAAGATAGGTGCAAAACATTAATATAGGCAGCTAAAAGAATGTGAAGAAAAACTTGCCACAGAGACAAAAAAAAACAAAAAAACACCAAAACACACACAGACACCTCATAGTAACACCTTTTTCAGGTACATCAGAAGCAGAAAGCCTTCAGGGAATCTGTGGGACTGTTAGATCATGAAGGAGAAAAAGGGAATTCTTTGCTTCGGTTTTTATGGAAGACAAGATGTATCTGTAACAGAAATGGTTTGAGGGCGACGATACAGAGGAACTGAAAGAAATCTCTACGAACCTGAAGATGTACTGAGCCAAACCGACAAGTTAAAGAGTGATAAATCACCTGGACCGGATGGTATATACCCCAGGGTACTGAAACCGTTAGTGATCTGTAACCTGCTAAAATCGTCAATAGTACCTGAAGACTGGAGGGTAGCCAATGTAATGTCAAATTTTTAAAAGGATTTCATGGGTGATCCGGGAAATTACACATCTGTAAGCCTAACTTCAATGCCATGAAAAAATAGTGGAAACTACTATAAAGAAAATTACAGAACACGTAGACAAACATGGTTTAATGGGACAGAGTCAGCATGGTTTCAGCCAAGTGAAGTCTTGCCTCACCAATGCGCTTCATGTCTTTGAAGACACAAACGTATGGATAAAAGTGAGCCGGATAATGTAGTACATATTGACTTTCAAAATTCTTTTGACAAAGTTCCTCATGAGATACTCATGAGAAAATTTTAAAAAGTCGTGGAGTAGGAGGCAATGTCCTTCTGTGGATAAAGAATTGGTTACTGGACAAAAGACAGAGGGTAGGGTTAAATGGCCATTTTTCTCAACGGAGCAGGGTGAATAGTGGAGTGCTGCAGGGATCTAAACAGGTTTTACCAGACTGCCCATCTGTGGATGAACAGACAGGCTGGCAGGGAAAGGTAGGCCTCAGGGGTGTCCTATCCTCCCCTCCCTTGGTGTGGTGCCCCGATGGTGTAGCAACCTCTTTGGGGCAGGGAAGAGTCCCCTCTATCCTGCCCGGTACAGCAACAGACTTCACTTGCTCCTGGCGCCAATTCAAAGTGGCTGCCGAGAGTTCAAGCGGCGGCCTCACGAGACTTCCGCAGAAGTTTTGCGAGGTCACTGCTTGAACTCTTGGCAGCCATTTTGAATCGGCACCGGGAACGAGAGGGGTCTACAGCTGTGCTGGGCAGGAAAGAGGGGGCTATTTCCTTCCATGAAGAGGCTGCTAGACTACCAGGGCACTACAGTAAGGGAGGAGTAGTGAATGGAGTCGTGTGGGTGGAGAGGAGGGAGGCTGGAAAATTGAGGAGAGGATAACATGCAGGGAGAGAGAGATAATCTGGCTTTCTTGGGGGGGGGGGGGGGGGTTGTCAAAGTGACAGGGGGCAGGGCATGCGTCCTCTTTTTTTTTTTTTTTTTTTGGGAAAATATGGTAACCATAGCTAGTAGTATATCTCCTCCTGTGAGCTTCAGGATCAGGTAATAACCAAATTAGTGAATCCGGGAACCTCGAAGGTTTAGCCTTCTGTCTTGCAGCCCGTCTGATAAGAATTACAGGTAGTGGAGTATGGAACCATCTGGTCTACCTGACCCAGTACATACAGTGTCTAACAAATGGTCTAAAAGGACGTTGACAACATGAAAAAGCCGCATGGATTAAGTATAACTTTAAAAGTATAATTTAACGAGAGATGAACAGCAGCATTAAAAGAACTGAAAAATATATCAGCAAAGGTCTCTTGACAGCTCATAGATGAGAAATCATATGAAATGTTGACTTTAGATGCAACAAAACGTTTGCAGTCCATCATCCTTGGACATTATCTGCCAACCAATGCACTAATAAATCCACTGCCATAGACTTGGCCAGTCTGTGCCAGGTTATAAAACATGCCTAAGAAAGTCACTTCACCAGTATCTGAAGTCTTGGTCTATGCCTGTACTGGCAGCTACAATTGACAGAACAAGGATCTTGCCAGCAAGCTCTCACATACTATCGCCACCTCTAGAAACTCAACCTCCTTTGAGACCAGACTCTAGGTACCCCTCTGAATAACCGCTCCTTCCAGAGACTACACATTTTAAGGGTGGGATCAGACTCCTTCCCTCCTAAACACACAAACAATTAACACAGGTACCACCAATTTATCATCTCTGGACACCAGGAGAGTTCTACTGCTGATCCTGTGGCTTCATTGCCAAGCCTTTCTGCAAGAACCAGATCCTTGTAGGCGAATAAACTTGGGATTCTCAACTCCCCCCACCCCCAAGTCCAACTGATAAATGAAGTGCTGAACAGCTTTTCTTACTCACACCTGCTGGTGCCAGAGATTCCATGTGGCCCAGCCTTGAGATCTCCCTTTCCTGTATTTACTTCTGAAACTGTACCTTCTATAATAGCCAACTAGCAACCCCAAACCACAGCAAGAAGACTCAGATTCCATCTAGAGGAGTTCTGTTACCACTTTACTCCCTCCTATAGAGCTCTGCATACCTGTAAGCTACACTGACAGCAGGATTTAAGCAGGCACTTTACTATACCAATCCTTCCTAGAGGGTCAACGGTTCAGTCTCCTCCACACAGCACTGGAAGAAACTTAGCTGTTCTAAGACAGCAGATTACATTCTTCTCTTCCAACATAGCTCCCCCCCACCCAAAAAAACTTAAAATGTGCCACCTGCCCTGAAGCAGGGAAATCAGCCTCTTCCATTTGAGGCCAGCCAATCCCCACTCTGAGGCTCACTAGGACCTCTGATCAAGACTCCCAAGAAACAATCCCACTAGGTATTTCCCTACATACAGAGGAAAACAGCCTTTGAATTGTGGCTCAGGAGCCCTACAACTTCAGCGTAGAAAGACTCCAGCCTTTTCTTCTACTCAATCTGTCCCATCTGCCGTGGACAAACATTGTCATAAGATTGCTGCACCAATCATCAGGAAAGATCACCAGCTTGGAAAGCTTTCCCCTCCGTCGCCATCATCAGTGTGTGGGTGTGGTAACAGAACCCATTCATTTAGGCTGGTCTGATAAGGATGAGGGTGACTGCTTTATTCCCTGTGAATTCTTTCCCTCTCCCTCCCCACCCCCATGGAAAGAATGAGCTCCCTGCATGCATTTTCTGCTGTACTTTGCTTTTTGGACCAATTGCAATCTGTCACCTCCTCAGAACCAGACATATCCCTGAAAAATGACGACATTTAAACTATATGAAAAAAAGGGCACACACACACTTAAATGTTTAGTCACAAAACATCTTCAGGGCCTTTTACTGTACCTGCATGGGACTTTGCAGACTCAGGCGTGTTAGAGATATCCAACAAAGACCCTACAGAGAGGGAATGCTCAGCCGATGGGCGTTTTCGAGGGGGGAATGGGGAAAGGTCAGTTTCTCTAGTCAGCTGAGCAAGTGTCTCTTTCAAGCGGCGCTTCTTGCGATTACTATTTGGTGTACTCAAGGTGAGGAGAGATACTGACTTTTTCAATGCTGGACTATCCGGCTGCAACAAAAACACAAACCAAAAAATCAGTGTTAAGATCAAGCACTTTGTTAATTCTCACAATAAAAAATTACTGCAGTTTTTAAAATTCTAAGCATCTCCACTAAAACAAGAACAAAAACAAAAAACAAAACACACAAAAAAAAAAAAAAATGACTACCTCCTTACCTTTTCAAATAAATACATAGTTTCTCCTGCTCTAGCATCCATCTGAATACTTCCCCAGAACCACTAAGAGAAAAAATAATGTGTGCACAGTTAAAATAAGAGCGTTGGCATTAAAGTAGAAATTGTTCTGCTCATTAAGCTAATAGGTATTCACTAATACTTGCAACAGAATGCCTACCTCTTGCTTCACAATGTAAAGTTTTTCTGAAGGCTCAAATGGAAGATCCTTGACTGTACTTTCTTCCACCACAAGATGGGTGCATCTTCCATCACCAACTGGAAGATATTTCCCACCTAAGAGCACATACAGTATAAAATGTAAGAAAACAAAATTAAATTTATTTCAATTTATCTCATTTTACGTTCTTACTGTTGAGGCTGCATGTTAGAATATTCAACATAGCACACTCCACAAACACCATACATTTTTTTCAGCAAAAAATTAGAGCAATCTAAAATTAGGTTGGTAATAGGGCAGTTTCTTATATGGACAAACTAGAACTATTAGGAAAATATGGCACAAATGTCACCTGGAAAAAATAATATATATATATTTGAATTTTTTTTTTTATATACACCAATTCACTTGGACAGGCATTTTCGATATGCCGTCTAAGTCCAATCTTGGAAAACAAATAGAAAAGAAGGTCACTTTTGAAAAAGAAAAATACTATTTTGAACAAGGTTCTGTGCTTTTTTGTCTATTTTTTTTTTTTAATACTGTTAATACTGTTGTTTTGAACAAGGTTTTGTACTTTGGACGTTTTGGGGGTTTTTTTGTCCATTGTTTAAAAAAAAAATTGCAAAATGTAGAGATTCATGCTATTGGAGCCATCATTTTTAGGAGACTGGTCCCATCCCAGGACAGCAATGGGGAACTCTAGAGGGCACTTCTCTGCCCTTCATAAAAATGCTCCCCAGATACACATCTTACCTTTGCTCCCTTATCTTGTCCCCTGAGTCCCTCCAAAACCCACTACCCCCCCCCCCCCCCCCCACTGTACACCACTACAATAGCCCTTATGGGTGAAGAGGGACCTATATGTGGGTGCAGTAGAGTTTTGGTGACTTTTAGAGGGGTCATAGTTTCCACCACAAGTGTAACAGCTAAAGGAAGAGGGAGACCCCAAGTCCCCCACTTCATACTGCACTGACCACTACAAGGACCTGAATGCTGCTCTAATAGACCCAACATCTGAGGCTGTCAGAGGCTGGTAAGTCTATTTTTATTCACACGTTTTCGGGGGTGGGAGGGGGTATTGGGGAGTCACCCCCCAATGACCTAAAGTGGTCACCTGGTCATTTAGGGCACCTTTTTGTGTTTCATTATAAAAACATCTTAGTTTTAGTCCTGAATGGTTTGTTTTGTTCCATTATGGCTGAAAACATCTAAGTCTTAGGAACACCCACATCCCGTCCTTAATACGCCCCCGACACACCCCTTGAGATTTGGATCCACTGCAGAAGAACAGCACAGAAAAACGTCTGAAAAATAAGTTTTGAAAATACTGATTTGGACTTTTTTGTGAAAGAAAAAGCCAAAACAACAAAATGCTGCTTTATGCCACTTTTTAGACATTTTTCTCTTTTGAAAATGAGCCCCCAACTGAACCTTGGTCTAGCTTGGAAAGTACAAATCAATATAAAAAACGTTTTGAATACACTAGATTTCTAGGTAGCAAAAATATTTTAAGCTAAGTAAAAGTGACAGAAGTTATTTGGAGAGAACACTAAAAATTTGTTTTGGGACAAAAGTCATACAGAAAAGATTAATTTGAATTTAGGTAACCCACAGTCAAAAGTTCTCAGACTTATACCTTGCCTCTCTGTCATTTCTTCCATGCTGGCCTTCTCCTCATCCAAGAATCCAAAAAAGCTCAGCGTACAGTCCTGAAATGGAGGAACTTTGAACTCATTTTTGAAACCATCAGCAGCTGCTGAGAAGTCACTGAGAAAAAAAAATATGGTATGGTAAATATGGATGCCTTGAGGTCCGGTTAATTGAAATGTAAACATTAAGGCAACCACACACTGCCGAACAACATTTGAGTTGCTCTTGGTATAACGTTATAGAGATAGATTTGGAACCAAGAGACCCCCATAAACAAAATAGAGATGGTAAAAACACTGCCTTATTACTGCACCCATCAAAATTTGTAACTACATGGACTATTTAAAAAAAATGTAAAGAAAAAGAAACAAAAAACTGAAAAGTTATCCAAACGGGACACACACCTTAAGAAAATATTAAAAGCAAAAAAGAGGGGATTAGCTTCCCTTCACCAACAAATTGGAAGCTAGCAGGCATGCCAAATTTTATCTACACAAGGTTCATTACACTGATAAGATTGGACATACATGCAACATTTTATAAGTGGAAAAAAGAAGAAAAGGGGACCCGGAGGCATCAGAGATTCATCAGTAGCAAGGCTATTAGGTCTCCCAAACCCTTGAGCCTTCTGCATGTAATCAATCATTTGCCTTCCAGGACCAAAACCTCTGTTTTATTCACCAACTTTTTATTTAAAAATCATAAAGACGTTTAAATTCATAGTTATTTATTTTTATAATTTCTTGTTCTTTTGTTATTCAGTCCAAGCGACAGTTTAAAGTTTCCAGAAGCAGGTCTTTTGATCGAAATAAACCAAGTCCACATACTGTTGAAGAGCAAGGTTTCTCAACCCAGTCCCTGGGACACACCTAGCCATTCAAATTTTCAGGATACCCACAATGAATATGAATGAGACAGATCTGCATACAACAGAGGTAATACATGCAAACTTCTCATGCATATTCATTGCGGGTATCCTGAATAAACTGACTGGCTGGGTGTATCCCAAGGACTGGGTTGAGAGCCCCTGTTCTAGAAGCATTTCTCTTATGGAGAAATGAGTGCGATATCAGCACACTTTACAAAACGTTGAAGCCTCCAAACATTTTGTGCATTTTGCTGCAAAGAGGTAAATTCAAAAGCGATCCCCTAGACCAGCGGTAGGCAACTCCGGTCCTCGAGAGCCGCAGGCAGGTCAGGTTTTCAGGATATCCACAATGAATATTGTGCCATGGAGGCAGTGCTTGCAAATCTATCTCCTGCATATTCATTGTGGATATCCTGAAAACCTGACCTGCCTGCGGCTCTCGAGGACCGGAGTTGCCTACCCCTGCCCTAGACAGTTATAGCCAACATAAGAAAATGTTTTCACTTAATCTCATGTACTTTACAAATAAATGCCTTTTAGTGCGAATTTCACACTTCCTATGGATATCTAAAAAGGCAGCATTTCCAAGACGTACTTAACAGGTTTTTGGAACTCACCTCTTCAATTGCTAACAGTACAAGATATACAGTATTTGAACAGTTAACAGTACGTAGCCTGGTAGAAACAAAATAGTTGTGGAACTCAAAAGCAAGTTGTGCTGGCTCAGCCTTTTTCTACAGCAACGTTTGCATCATTCCACCTGGCAGCCATCCTTTATTGAACCCAGGTGAGAGACTCATGATTTGCTGTTGGCAAGTTCAGGCTTCTTATGGATGCAAAACCTATTAAACAGCCACCTGCACAGTATTACACTAAAGCAGCAGTTGATCTTAAATTCAATGTAAGATGCCAGATGCTATGTTGCATAGACCTTACAGCACATAAGAGAGTGACCAAAATAGGAGTCTTGCAAATTACAAACGTGTTTTGAATTAAAAAAAAAAAACAAGGGATTCTTTAAACAGTTCTTTGTTGGTTTACACAGAATCTATAAACTATGAAATGTTTTAGTTTTCCAGCAACCATTTTTTTTAAATTTTGTTTAAAGCACATTCCTACTCTATAAGTAAAGATAGACTCGCTGTAAAGAATACCCTTTCAGAAGAAGAAGAAAAAAAAAAGTCAACACTTACAGTTCATCTCTCTTCTCCCAAGCCTTCAAGATCCAATCAGGTTTCATAATAGGCGTTCCTAAGCTCACTGCAACCTAGAAAAAGCAGAAAAGTATACATAATATACAAAAATATTTTAACTACCCAAGAGAATGAGAAAAGGTTATCAGTTAATGCCACTCTGCGCCATTGCAACCCATTAAATCAGCAGAGCAATTGCACACGATAGTGACAATAGTCACCCAACTTACCTGGTTTTGGGGTGGGGTAAGAGAGAACATGAGCAGCCACACAGAGATACACCCACATGTTCCTCTTGAGACAGAAGCAGCGTGGAGAAGTAGCCTAGTGGTTAGTGCACTGGACTTTGATCCTGGGGAACTGAGTTGGATTCCCACTCCAGCTCCTTGTGACTCTGGGCAAGTCACTTAACCCCTCCATTGCCCCTGGTACAAAATAAGCACCTCAATATATGTAAACCGCTTTGCATGTAGTTGCAAAAACCTCAGAAAGGCGGTATATCAAGTCCCAGTTCCCTTTTCCTATTTGTAGATTCAACATGGAATGTTGCTACTATTTGTAGATTCTACATGGAATGTTGCTATTCCACTAGAAACATTCCATGTAGAAGCCTGCCCTTGCAACGCGGCCGCACAGGACGTCAGACTCACAGAAACAGAAGCCTGCGCGGCTGCATTGCTGATCTGCAAGGGCAGGCTTCTACATGGAATGTTGCTAGTGGAATAGCAACATTCCATGTAGAATCTCCAATGGTAGCAACAGTGGAGGAGTGGCCTATTGGTTAGGGTGGTGGACTTTGGTCCTGGGGAACTGAGGAACTGAGTTTGATTCCCACTTCAGGCACAGGCAGCTCTCCTTGTGACTCTGGGCAAGTCACTTAACCCTCCATTGCCCCAGGTACAAATAAGTACCTGTATAAAATATGTAAGCCGCATTGAGCCTGCCATGAGTGGGAAAGCGCGGGGTACAAATGTAACAAAAATAAAATAGATACTATTGGAAATTCTAGAATGTTGCTAGTGGAATAGCAACACTCCATGTAGAATCCCAAATAGTAGCAACAGTGGAGGAGTGGCCTAGTGGTTAGGGTGGTGGACTCTGGTCCTGAGGAACTGAGTTTGATTCCCACTTCAGGCACAGGCAGCTCCTTGTGACTCTGGGCAAGTCACTTAACCCTCCAGTGCCCCATGTAAGCCGCATTGAGCCTGCCATGAGTGGGAAAGCGCAGGGTACAAATGTAACAAAAATAAAATAGATACTATTGGAGATTCTACATGGAATGTTGCTATTCCACTAGCAACATTCCATATAGAAGGCTACGCAGGCTTCTGTTTCTGCGAGTCTGATGTCAGACTCACAGAAGCAGAAGCCTGTGCGGCCACATTGATGATCTGCAAGGGCCGACTTCTACATGGAATAGCAACATTCCATGTAGAATCTCAAATAGTAGCATGGAATGTTGCTAGTGGAGGAGTAGCCTAGTGGTTAGTGCAGTGGACTTTGATCCTGGGGAACTGAGTTTGATTCCCACTCCAGCTCCTTGTGACTCTGGGCAAGTCACTTAACCCCTCCATTGCCCCTGGTACAAAATAAGTACCTGAATATATGTAAACCACTTTGAATGTAGTTGCAAAAAACCTCCCATTTCCCTCTCCCTCATCCCCTTTTCCCAGCATCTGGCCTGCTGCAGGAAAAAAGTGGCCGAAGCTTCCTACACACTGTTACTGTTCTGACACTAGTCACCTGCACAGCAACCATTAAAGAAAATTTTTAAAAACCCAACCAAGTTCTCTCTACTGATCTTGCCAGATTACCACCATGAAGAAACATTTCCATCCACAAGTTCTAAATATGCCATTCTGCCAAGAGGAGCAGCAATAGTATAACAAGCTCAAGCCATTTCTACAGACATGGGTCAGATGTTAGTGAAGGAAAGAACGGGATAGAGCAGGCAGCAGGCTCAAGTGTTAAGGCAGGCAGGATTACCTTTATGAAGATATTCACCCAAAGTGATGTACAGCAGGTACAGTTTAACATAACACAATTTTGTTAACAGCAAGCAATAGTAAAACGACCGAACATGCTATCTTAGATTACAATAAGCTCCTTCAGTTGGGAAAAAAAAAGTGTTACTATGACTAAGCTATGCATTTCAACACTGTTCTGGCTCAGCATGAATATTGTAAAAACAGAAACTGGGGAAATGCAACCAGAAACCAAGCACACTCCTTACACTTAACAAAACCAAGGGCAGTCAACTGCATAGGAGTAAACCTTCAAAACCTAAACAGACTATCCAAATATAAAATATCCAAAATATAAACTCCTATACGCACATTCAAAACTGCCTCTACTATGTCTACCTGCCAAAACACTACCATGTTTTCTCACTATCATGGTACCCAAGATCCTTTAGCTACTACTAAATGTAGATTTTCTTATATAACTCATATTTCTTAAATATTTCTTAATATGTTTACTTGTTAATACACTATCATGTTCTATCATTATCATGCTACCCAAAATCCTTCAGTTATCACTAAATGTATACTTTTTCATGCACTTCTGTTACTCATGATGTATTGTAAGTCACATTGAGCCTGCAAAGAGGTGAGAAAATGTGGGATACAAATGCAACAACTAAATAATAAAAGATGCACCTACCAATAACAACTAAACTACAGAAAGGCAAGCCAGGAGACAGAATCACATCAGCCTCAATAACTCAAACAGATACAGAAAGCATGTGAAAAAGCTCATTTGCATGCGATATGGGGGGAGACAGTCAGCCAGCTGAGCACGTGCAGAGAAGTCCATCGCTAAGCGTGGATGCTCTGCACATGCCACAGACGGCTGTCATACACGCAGATCAGCTGCGTGTATGATAGCAGAGGTAGCCCTTTTTGGGGGAAGGTGAGATTGCACAGCTTCAGCTGCTCCCAGCACCAGAGTAATTGCAAGTGGGTGTGTGTCTGGGAGAGCCTAAAGGGTCCTGTTTCTGCTTTTCGGGGCAGTGTGATTAGCTCAGGCAGGTAAATTAGCAGTGAATTTTTTCAGCCTTCCAGTTAGGAAATAATACCATATTCATTCATATTCTCAGTAGCTCAGAATAATGTCGGGCAGTGACTTTCTGAGCTCGGATCCCGGCACCCAGTTAAAAGGGAGCAGGTTTTTGGCACGGACGTGCAAAAGAAGGAAGCTGTAGCTTATTTCTCTTCTGGGGATGTAACAGACATCTGTGAGAGGAAGGAGTTTTGAATGGTAAACAATGCAGTAGTCACTCCTGCAAGGCGGGATGGCATAAGCAGTTGCTGCACCACAGAGAGAAGCAAAGCAAAGCAGATCAGCTTCCTTGCATCAGCACCAGACAGTCCACAGCTCACAACAGCCCCAGGTAGCCATTACCAACAGCTCCAGACCTCCCATTAGATTTTCCACAGTAAAGGTAGTGACTGCTTCTGTGCACAAAGTCGGAAAACAGCTGTGAATCGCCTTGCATACATATTTGTATAGTAATTAGCTCTATAATAGTTTTGCATTCCGTTTTCGTTAGCTGCTACCGTGATAGGAAAAAAAGAGCTTGGAGTACCCTTTTGGGCATATCTTGTTTTACTCCTTGCTAGCTAAACTGGCTAGAACTGGTATAAAAATCACATTGCTAGCGCATTAGGTTTAATGCATCTGAGTGTAGATCAGTTAGGAACAAAATATGACATCAAAGACTTCATTTTGAAAAAAGAATTTTGATCTGATCTGTATAGCAGGAGCATGGTTGACGAAGGAGGACACAGTAATATAACAATTGGTATGTTCCCACAACTACCTAATACACTTGGTATATAAATCTAATTAAAGAGGAAGGAGTGTATCTGTGATTTTTTTTCACTCAGGCTTGAGTACAGAATTGGTTTACACTACAACACATAGACTTGGAGACGGGCAGAAGTGACGGTGCGAATGGGGGGCGAGGGGCAATTTGCCCCTCGGGCAGCCTTGAGACATAACCCTATCTTAACTGGTCTGACAAAGACAAAAGAACTGAAAATTGTACGCCAAAGTCCCCCAACAGTATGCCATACACCTGCAGCACAAATTCAGAAGTAGTAAAACATGAGTGAGTGAGTGTTGCTGGAGTTTTAGGAAGTATTTTAATATATTTGTAATGGAGATAATAAAATATAGTAATGAATAAATGTGTTAGAAGAATTTGATTAAACATTGTGTAGTAGTTACTTTAGGTGGACATTATATAGATACTGTAAATAGATTAAAACCTGGATACTCATATAAGATTAGATATTTAATAGGGCTATCCCAAAAAAACAGACCATCTAGGAAGAGCCATAGCTAAGATTTGAGCACCACCATATGATACCTTTATACTGAAATAAAGCTTTCAATAGCTGGAGGGGATTATTTACCATCATAAAATTTGCAATAAAATTAAAATAGTTTGGAATACGTACTCTGAATTTATCTCCTTGTGTAGAATTAGCAACGAGGTGTGTAACCTTTGAACTGAAGTCTCTCTTAATGGTCCCTCCCATGTGATGTACCAAGTTCACCAAGCAGATCTAAAAAGAGTGGTGTTTGCATAGTGTTAAAACATTTGCGTAAGGTCCAGAAAAATGGCAGTTGAGGCTTTTAAGCACATATATTCATGATTATCGCCTCTCAAAATGGTTGAAAATATGCAAGCTCTAAGGTAGCGTGTACACTCCTCCCAGTAGTCTGAATACTGTGACATGCACTGGGGCTGCACAACATTCAGAAGGCTAATTTGGGCTCAAAGACAAGGTCTTACCAGGAGAAATGCTATTTAACAATACCGGTTTTGGAATATCTAATTTCCTAACTGGTGGACTATGTTCTAGTGGTTGCATCATATTTGAATTTCTCTTTAATGTGTTTAGAGCTAAACTTAAGTTTGATATACAACTGTATCCACTGGATAAAACAGCAGCTTGCATAAAAGAAAAGACACCAACAATTTCTCTCCAAAGCCTATGAAAGAATTTCTGAAAATAAGGATAGCTGAGCTCAAATCAGTAAAAGCTAATATTCTTTTACACTGTATCAAGTTTATTCCAGTAAAGATCCCTGGAATACTCAGTATTGGCAAGTCTGAGCATTAGGGGGTCTTTTACTAAGCCAAGGTAGTGCTTTTAGTTCGCTGTAGAAATCAGCTGGCAGTAAAGGCTGAGACGCCCATAGTAATATAATGGGTGTCTCGGCATTTACCGCCAGCTCATTTCTACCATGGCTTAGTAAGACACCCTCCCCCACCCCTTAGTTCTACTGTGGCTATATTCTTAAACAGTTCCCAGTCTATAATAGGACATGGCTTCTTTATCACATCAGTTTTAACATTTCCTCAGGAGTCTCTCATAATACTGTCAAAAGTCTTCTGAAAAGGCAGACACAAAATCAACTGGCTCACCTATTAAACCTTTAAAATTGCTGCAAGGCAAGACTTTCCTAAATCCACATTAGCTCTTTATTAAGCCACTAGTAAAAAAGGCCCGTTTCCAAACGCAATGAAACGGGCGCTAGCAAGATAAATTCCCACCCATCCTCCCTCCCGAGTTCCATACCCCCCCTCCCTCCCGAGTTGCAGACCCCCTCCCTCCCAGTTCAAGGCCCCCTTCACGCCCTTCCCACCGAGTTGCAGACTCCCCTCTCCCTCCGCGGCTCGACCCTCTGGACACCACCCTTTCCTCTGGAAAACCTCCCCCGAAGCCTCTGCGTACCTCTGCTGACGGAGGCGAACTTCTCTTCTCAGCTGCAGGGCGTTCCTTGTTGAATGAGCATCTGTTGACGTTTCTGTTTGTGCGTCTGATGTCAGACGCACGCATAGAGACTTGTACAGATACTCCATCACGCCACACCCCGCAGGCGAGAAGAGAAATTCGTCTCCGTCAGCAGAGCTAGGCGAAGGCTTCGGGGGAGGTTTTTCGGTGGAAAGGGTGGTGTGTAACCTCGTTGGTAGTGGCGTGACGGGCCTTGAAGTGGGAGGGATGGAGGAAGGGCGTGACGTGTGTGGGTGGGGGCGGGTGTGTGGATGAACATCTATGTTCCTCCCTTGACGTCATCATGTTTGACGCGAGGGCGGGGCACAGAGACATGTTCAGTTAAATGGCTTCACCACCATGAACTAACGAACCCTTCAGGGAGTGTGCTGATGGCTTCAGAACACTGAGGGTGCGTTTTATTATAGTAGATTATTTACATGGCCATCCATTTTGTTTTTCCAAGTAGCTACTGTTTTGAAAATATTGGTGTTGCAATAGTCAACTTCTACAGGACTAGCTGATTTTAGTCAGATTACTAGTAATAAGTGTGCAGCTTCGTTTTCCATTCTTTCAGAACTCTTGAGCATATACTATCTGGGTCCCAGGGATTTGTTACTCTTTAGTTTGACAAGTATGCTCAATAACATATCTTCCAGTTTCAATTAAATTTGCTTTAGTTATTCTAATCACCAAGGTTGCCAAGATGGGTATCACCAGCGTCCTCCTCAGTTAAGGCCAAAGGAAAACTATTAACTGGCTGATATTAAGCTGGTGGCATTTTTTTTTTTTATTTTTAAAATAATGCCTACAGTCACCGGCTAAATTAACCCTCTTTACTAGTCACTGGAGCTTTTGTGGGTCCCAGCCAATACTCCGCTGGGGTCCATATGTATAACAAAATATGCAGAGGCCCTTCAAGTCAAGGATAAAGAAGCTTGTCCTGGAGGTGGAGCTCACCTACCAGGGGGTCCTCCCCGCCTCCCCAAGCAGCAGCTCAGTGAACAAGAGCTCAAACAGTATGACATTTTTTGTCTTTCTGGACTGTTGAAAATCTACAGCTCCATCCCCCACCCGTGTTTGGTATCATCGAATTATATTTTCCATAAATATTTGTTTTGACACATTGTGCGAATTTAGTTATTAAAAGAAACAATCCCTTTGGACCTTCACTGGATACTTCACTGGAGTATCCTGAATCTGGGACTTCAGCAAAATGGATAGTGATCAGCAGTACTTGAAAAACAGACATGGGGCCACCATTATGATGAGCTACCTATAATTATATTTTTACTTCAAAAATCTTAGGAAAAATGTATATATAGTTTTATACTGTGAAACACTTTGGATGTTTGTCAATAGGTGGTTTTAAAATCATATATCACCTACGCACTGAATATAAGAGTACTAGACTTTGAGCCCGTAAAAACGGGCTATTATAGGAAGGGGGGGTTGAAAGGCCCGCCCCCACCACCGAGTTCGCCGCTGCCCCTCCCCCTCCGAGTTCACGCCCCCCCCCCACCGAGCCGTCACCACCCACCTTCCACCCGGCCGGGCCCTCGCTCCGCTATTCAAACAGCGAGGGTCCGGGAACGCAGCACTGAGCTCTGCTGAGCTGCCGACGTCGGCCTTCGTTCTTCTTCTCTGCCTGTCCCGCCCTCGTGTGACGTAACGTCGTCGAGGGCGGGACAGAGGCAGAGAAGGAAGGGCGATGTCGGCAGCTCAGCAGAGCTCAGTGCTGCGTTCCCGGACCCTCGCTATTTCAATAGCGGAGCGAGGGCCCGACCGGGTAGAAGGTGGGTGGCGGCGGCGACTCGGGTGGGGGGAGCGTTAGATGGCGGTGTCCCTCCCTCAGCATTAATGCGCAGTACAGACCCTCTGTGTTCCGCCCCCCCATCATCACGTATTGACGTGGGGGCGGGGCAGAGAAGGTCTCTACTGCGCATTTGCGAGTGAGTACGGTCACTTGCCGTTTGTGTGTTTGATTTTTCTTCCTCGACTTTTGCTTGCAGGTTAGTAAGCACTTAGCATGCCCATATGCACAGGTCTTTCACAGCACACTAAGGCCATTTTTACCACAGCCCTAATATGGCCAATTTTCGGATGGGGGGGGGGGGGGAGGTCTGAATTAAACAGCCACGCTCTAATATTGCATTAGTGCACAGCCATTTTTTAAAAATTACCACAGGAGCACTTACTGCCACCCATTTTGTAGGTCATACGGGATCACGCAGTATTCCTGTGCTAACCATTCGATGCAGAGCACACTCTCCCCATCCCAACATGCTCCTCCAAAAATATTTTTAACACTAGCTCGTACACATTTGGCAGTTACCACAAGATTTACCATACTATACCATTTTAAGGGATAGATTCAGTAAATAGCTCTCAAAAATTGGCGCAGGAAAAAAAAAAAAAGTCCACATTCAACGCTAAATTGGCACGCAAAGATAAGCCCATTACAAAATAGTACTGAGTGCCGATTTCGGAAGCCAAATTTGGATGCCATACTTACACCTGCTGAAACCCGATTTGGGCGCACATCTCCAGTATTCTACTAACACTGCACACAAGTCTTAAGAACGCCCATGATCCACCCACGTACCCTCCCATGACCACACCTCCTTTTGCGTTACATGCCATGGGATTTGGGCATAACAAGATGTGTGCATAAATCAAAATTGGTGCCAATTAGTGTCGATTTGCTCCCAATTGTCATCGCTATGAGAATTCATTTAGGCGCACATCTTGGATTGGTGCTCAAATATCAGCACCTCATTTTACGCACTATATATAGAATTTGAGAGTTAATGTGCACCTAAACACAGTGTAGTAAAAGGATCCCTAAAACTTCCAATATAAAATTTGAACATTTAGAGGAAGATGGCACCTCAATTTCTGACACGTCCAACTTCGTACATCTTCAAATCTGATCAAGAAAAGTGAAATTGCGGTCTTTTTGATTTAGCTTCAACATACAGAATTTTGGGCCCTCAAAATTCTAGCATCTTACCAATTCTTCTTTTCTTCTAAAGCCCGTGAAGCACAACACTAGATTCAGCATACTTGTACAATAAAGTGGGCGGCACGTGAAGGGAAGAGGCTGCAATAAAAAGGTCTTTATATAAGTTTATGCTACACAAGTCATTTTTAACAAATAAGGGGGGGGGAGGAGAAAATCAGATAATCAGGTGCAGTTTTATGCAATGAAACCTTGCTACTAATAACCCGGGTTAGCAGTAAAATAACCCATTTTAAGAACTGTAGTCCACCTAGCTTCCCCCCTAAATGCAAACTAGCTTACACCTGCATATCATCTTTTTACTTATAGCCAAAGCTTTGCAGAATTCCTTGGATTACAATTAAGATTGTCAGGGAACCGCCAGATTTGTTATTGACGGGATGTTGTACCATGTTTAACTCTCTCAGATTAGTGCATTTTTTCTTCTTTGAATGATTGTCATTTGCCTATCATTATGACAGACTACAGTTTTTCATTTTTGATAGAAAAGAGGACAAGTTCTATAGTGAAGTGCAAGGATTGAAATATGGTCACTTTGAACACGAATTAATTTTTGAGCACTTGCTACAGAATTTCTGTTGATGTTTTATAAGTAAGTTTACTACATTATTTTGCCTTATTAAAGTCAAGAGAAACCATTTATTTTTCTCCCCTGGATCACATTACTTCTGGAATAAAAACGCCAAATTTAAAGAGTAAAATTAAATTGTTTTTGTTTTAAAATGAGTTTTTCCATTGACACCAATAAGGGGCATGGAAGCTTTAGAAAATACAATCCACATCATACAACTAGTGAAGATTCTATGATGATCACTATTAATTTTTCATAATTTACAACCAAAACAGTTGTATAGAAATGGCATCATACAGGTATGGCAGCAAAACTATCAAAAGTAACATTAGTTAGATAGCAATAAACGTTCGTTTTCAGTTTTAACCAAAACCTGCTGCCAAAATTCACTGCTCAGTTTCCGTCAAAACCAGACAGTACAGCCTCCCCCCCCCCCACCCCCCCGCAAAAAAAATGGGAAAAACATTTCCTGCCTTCCCTGAACAGGAGCCCCACCCCAACTGAGGCTTACTGTACAACCACAGGTGGTCTGTCTAGTCACAGCAGGAGCGGTCCGCAACTGCTCCTGCCATCTTGGCTAACGCAGCCTCCAGCTACAGTCTTGCCAGATTGCAGCAGCAGCCATTTTGAAAGCAGAGATGGCAACCCAGGACTGCTCCTGCCCATGCCATCTTGGCTACCGCAGCCTCCAGCTACAGTCTTGCCAGATTGCAGCAGCAGCCATTTTGAAAGCAGAGATGGCACAGGCAGGAGCAACCCAGGACTGCTCCTGCCCGATTAGACACTAGACCACCTGCGGTTGTACAGTAGGCCTGGTGGGGCTCCTTCTGGGGGAGAGCTACAGGACAGAGCACAAAGTTTCAGTTTCAGCCGATAATGAATTTGGGGTCAAAATACAACTTTTAGTGTTGATGTTGAGACTAAAAGCTCAGTTGGCCTCTATTACAAATCAATATTATAAATGAAAATGCATAACAGTCCACTATTTGGGTGCTTGGTCCATACAATATGCAATTTTTTTTTTTACACAAAAATGAAAGATTTGGTAATAAACACATTTACAAATGTTAAACTCTTCACTTTCTTGTGCACAATTATTCTATGCTACTTGGGTTTAAGAACATCAGGAAGATACTATTTAGGTGCACCAGAAAATTACATACATAGCCCTTGATATACCTGACAAAAGCCTAGAAAATGAAAAATGAGATTCTGTACAATTAGAAAGTTACCCATCTTCTGCACAGTGTACGGAAGTGGCGGCCAAAAAAAGCAAACAAGATGCTACGAATTATTAGGAAAGGGGTGGTAAACAAAACCAAGTACTTTAATACCTACGTATCACTCCATGGTGCAACCTCACCTTGAGTAAGCGACCAAAATGATAAATGGGATGGAACGCTAAAGAGATTAGGGCTCTTCAGCTTGGAAAAGACAAGGCTGAGGGGAGATGTGATTCAGGTCTACAAAATCCTGAGCGGTGTAATCAATTTTTCACTCTTTCAGAAAAGACAAAGACTAGGGGACACTCAATGAAGTTACATGGAAATACTAATAGGAGAAAATATTTTTTCACTTAATGAATGTTAAGTTCTGCAACTCTTTGCTGGAGGTAGTAACAGTCTGCTATTGAGACAGTCATTGGAAAGTCACTGCTTGCCCTGGGATTCATAACATGGAATGATGCTACTATTTGGGTTTCTGTCAGGTACGTGTGACCTGGATTGGCCACTGTTGGAAGCAGGATACTGAGATAGATGGACCCAGTATGGCCATTCTTATGTTCATTTAGCAATGATTTAGAAAGAAAATGAAGTCTGATTTTAGCATACTAATTTAGACAAAGCTCACCAGAAACCAGTTTCATGCTATTAAATTTTTATAGCCTCTGCACCCAACCAATGGTTTTTAATGTTACTGAAGAAAAATTGGAAAAGGCTAAGCATATAATCAAATTATCCCAAAAGCACTGCACCAGCCATTTCAGAATTCTCATATGAAATACAGTACATACCTCTCCTTTCTGTGCACAGGATATTACTATGGGAGGTCCAAGCACTCTGTACTCAGTTTTATGCAAGTACTTATAGTTTTCGTTCTGAAAGTCTGATATCACGAACACAGTTTCGAATTCCGGGCAATCAACATCTTTAAATTCTTCCACTGATTCTGCTTTGATGCAAGGCACTTTGATGTCCTTAATATATATCCACAGTAACCAATAATATACAAGTTAATTGAGCATAAAAGTTAACACTCCTCCACAGAGATACCACTATTTACACATTGTCAAAGTGCATTAAAAATAACCTTATACACCCAGGTGAGTTAAATGATTAGTACCCAAAACTGATTCAGTATTTAAACCAATTCCCCAAAGTTGGCACTTTCCCCCCCTCTATAAGTATGAACTTCCACAGCTATTTTTTTTAATTGCTGAAATGAAGATCTGAATCTGATTTATAGTTTAAGTGAATTTTTTTAAGGAAAAAAAAATTATATATATATCACTAAAGGCAGTCTGACTAGATGAGTAAAATAGAAACCTATGGAACTTTGGAAGGCTAAGTGCTTTGAAAATATGCCTCCTAGTCATGTAATTAACTTTTTAACCTATGGAGTTCTTTTACTAAGTTGTGCTAACAGATTAGCAAGTGCTAAATAAAGACGTCCATAGGAATATAATGGGCATCTTATTTAGCACATGCTAATCATTAATGCACAAGGACTCCTGTATAAATAAATTTATCAGAAACTCCAAATCTGCTGCTGCTACATTTGGATAAGTTGGCCTGCGGGACTACATAAGTTTCAATAAGGGCAAAGCTTCAATTTACCAAAGACTTTAGAGCAAAAACACCAAACAAAATATTTGACCTTTAATTAGCACAAAATTTGTCACGTCAAGTTTTTTTTTTTTTTTTAATGCTTAATATATATTAGCTAAAGATGCTTGAATATAACTGTATTCCAACTTTGGGGAACTGGGGTTTGCCAATTCAGAACAAATTCATTAAGGGGCCCTTTTACTAAAGAGCGGTAGAGCTATTGCTATGTCGGCGCATGGCGAAGTGGGCCTACTAGAATCTGGTGGAGGCCCAGCCTCTGTCGCCTGCCAACTCCACTGCTAGAAAATGCGCTATTTTCATTTTCTAGAGCCAGGGGCTTACCCAGCAATAATCTAGCAGCCCCATGTGCTGCCCAGTTAAAGCGAAGGAGACCGTGTGGCGGTAAGGGCTCCTCTGGGAAATAGCTGAACAACAAGTGGTTCACTTACAGCAGGGCCATTTCCCTTTAAAAAAAAAAAAAAAAAAAAAAAAAAAAGGAAACGGGCCTCAGCACACAGTGAATCCACATGCTGCAGGGCCCCTGTTACCACAGCTTAGTAAAAATGGGGCCCTAAATGCTAAGTTACCAATCTTTATGCAATAATTGAGTTATCATGCAACTTCCAGTAGATTATTGCCTTTACCTGACAATGTAGAAACAGCCAATAAACAGGAAAAAGAAAAAAGTGTATGAAGATTATCCATATATGTTATATATAGCAGCATGAATTTAGACCAAAAAGAAAAACCAGTAGTTCTACCTAGAGATAGTGTAACAGTTATAACTATATTTTCTTAACCACCTATCTAAACAAAAACAGTAGTATGTGAATAAGCCTTTGTGAAAGGCTCATGAAATGTGTCAAAGACTCCAAGTTGGGAGGAGGGGTGCCTTTACACAGGTCTTTCCCAAATGCTAAGGCCATGTTTACCACAAGTATAAAATGGCCTATTTGCTATTTTTTTGCATTAATGGCCATACCTCTTGGTTTAGTCTGGGTTGACGTTTTAGCAGGCAATGGCGATTATTTGTGTTACTTCCTATATACGGTGGTTTTTATTAGCAATCTTATGCGGTTTCCAGTTTTAACATCACAGTCTCCCACCTAGGTTCTTGTCTCGCATTTTTATAGCTTTTACTGTGACTTGCCATCTCTATGTTTGAGCATATTATCGGGTTTTTAAGTTTTTCTTTTTGGCTTAAAATTTTAAAATTTCAGTATTTTATATTTTATTGATATTTTATTTTTAGCATTACTATACTTGTGGTTTTCCTAGCACTCACAGATGACTTGACATCCAGCAGAGGATCTACTGGTATGTCTCTGTGTCCTCTTTTTTCATTTTTTATTATAAGACATTTCCAATTTTGTATATCATTATACTTTAAAATATATATTAATGTTGTGTGGATTGTAATTGTGTGTGGTTTATATCTTTTAGAATGTTTGCATATAAATAGTCTTAATATTTGGTACAATTTACAATAATGCATGACTATATATGTGGTTATGTTTATTATTATTGTTTTTAGACCCCTGAAGAAGGCTTGTTGCCGAAACACAGACCGTGTAGGGTCCCAATAAACTGTTTGGAGCTTTTACTTCTGTGTTCTGGCTGGTCACTTGGACCACCCTGTGGATGGTTTACATACATGTTACCATTAGAGTACAGCCCTTTTTAAAGCTTACTGCATGAGCACTTACGACCATCCGTTTTGTATACAGTAAGGTCTCACGCGGTAAATGCGCTAACCTGTTAGTGCAGAACGCCCACTCTCCGGGCATGACTCTTGCCCATAACATGCCCCTTCAAAAAAAAAAACTCCTTTTAACTATTTTTTTAGCCCACAATTAGCGTGCACATCTGAACTTACCACAGAATGTCTGAGCACATCCCGTGGTACTCCATTTTTAGCTACGTTAGGCACACATTAGCCCCCTAAAGTGGTTTAGTAAAAGGGCACCTTAGTTCCTAAACTAAATGGGATTTGTGTTTAAAAAGCAATCACAAAGTCTATTCTCGATCACAAATAATTTCCAATACAATTTGAGGATAAAGACACACACATTTCAATGTTAGTTGTGCACCGACATTCTTGTGATGGGGTGTAACATGCTACATGCAGGTATGTGGAGCCAACTGACATACCATATTTATAATACTTTTTACAAATTTTTCACTTGATTTTCCAGGACTATTTTCCTTTATCTTTATAACTGGGACTTCCATTATTTTAATTGTCTGTGAAAAAGGAAGATTATGTATAGAATTAAAAACTTTAAAGATGCATGTGGCAAAATTCTTTACTCTTAGAATTATTTATAACATACCTCTAGTGCTTTTAGAAGTGCCTCATTATTTCCAGCTTCTTTAACCAAAACCACCCTGGTTTCTATTTGGGGCATTTCCTCTATTAAAGGAGGAAAAAAAGGTTTCCCTGTTAATTCTAACACCAAGACAGTAAAACAGCAAAACTATGAAGGAATAACAAAAGCATGCTTCAACAAATATATTACAATTTAACATAGTTATTAAGAGAAGCCATTTATGCAACATTTCAAACATGCTTGAATACAAAACTTGCTATATAATAGGCCATACAAACAAGAAAAAAAAAGTACTTTACAGTTACCATCATTATCTGAAGTAGACCCAATAAATAAGTTTTCCTTGGAGGTTTCAGCTATTCTAGAGTCAAGAACTGAAATGTCAGCAAGGAGACTCATCCCTGCGCCAGACGTCAACATACTGGTGTCAGTCATTAAGGAAGCGGATAACTGTAAAAATACAAGACCAGCGCAACACCAAAAAAATGCTTAATACCACACACACAAAAGAGTTTTTTGAATAATAGAATTACAATTAAGGATTCTTTGTAGAAGCAGTTAATAGGAGACAAGACTTAAACAACTAGATCCCTCCTCCCTCAACAAAAATAAGCTGCATTCTTCTTAATCTCCTTACTACATGATAATGAAGCAGAGTAGGCAGGGCCGACTGATCTGTTTATTACCTTTCCCAATCCTAGCCTAAACCACTAGTCTTGGTATCATGGATAACTCCCCACTCATCAGTGCTATTTGCTTTAACTACCTACAAAGCAAGAGGCCAGTAAGCAGAGCCCACTGATCTGTTTTATTACCTTTCCCAATCCTAACCTAAACCACTAGTCTTGTTATCAAGGATAGCTCCCCCGTCATTAGTGCTATTTGCTTTAACTACCTACAGAGCAAGAGGCCTGTTAAATCTTTGTTTTAAGTAAACAAGAACATGTTCTTTTAACCTGATTCTCCGATATGAATGGTTTCAGAACATTAAGCACTTTTGAAAGGAAAGTACATAACATCACTATAAAACGTTTCAGATATTCGTTTTCCTCCTCCGTCTGGAAAAGAAAGGTTATCTCGTTTTGTTCTATTTATTTCCTTTGAGAATGGCCAAACCTACCTCGCCATCCACATGAACACTATACACTTTGACCCATACATAATTTGAAATAACAGATCTTTTATGGAGTACATTGAAAACAGCCTGGCTGATTGTCACAATGTTCTGGGTCCTACCTGACCCGTATTTGGCTGTGCTATACTCGAACTGAGGGGGGAGGGGGGGGGGAAAGAGGTAGCCCTTTAAAGACTCCTATGACACTGTACAGGCCTCCTCGACTAGATCTACCCATAGGGGGCCACACACAATAATGAAGAGGAAATAAGCCACATACTTAAGTCAATTGAAGCAACACTTCTGTTAAATATATTTAACCATCAAGAATGAAAACACAAACCAACTCATGAATATAATCAGCATTATTAACAAGCACACTGCCCACCTCCACCAAGCCACAGAAGCCAAAAGTACCAGGAAAAGACGCAACACGAAAAAAAAAAACCCCGCCTCCTGCCTTGGTTGTTAAGGCTCCGAAGATAAGCAGGACTTATCTTCAAAACCAATAACTAAAACAGACGAAAAAATTAACTATTATCTTCAACTTATCGCCTCTTCCTCAGGGCGGCCATTATCATTTTCAAACAGCGAGCCAGCCGCATCTAAGAGCCCGTCCGATTGGCCAGAAAGTGGCTGCGCGCCGGCGATTGGCTCATTTTGAACATGTCGCTCGGCCGCGGCTCGTGATTGGACCGGCCGTTTTCGCTCCACCTGAATCGGAGAACCAATCGCGCGGATGTTTGTCCCCTTTGTTGTTGTTTTTTTTTTTCCTTTGTATTGTACTACGGAAGCTGTATATTGATGGGGGGAAGGGAAGGGGGTGTTTTTGTTTTGGAAGTAACTGATTGCTACTAGAAAAAGGAAAGCTTGTTGCCATGAAGTGATAACTTCCTTCCTCTTCCCCAAAGCACTGTTTCTGATATGTATGACTGAAGCTTCCCGTCAAGCAAACTAGGCCTACGCGTAAGGCTTCATTTTTAGGAGTTGTACTTTCAGACGTACTCATTCACGGCTGATTTTTGGCCTTGAAACTGAGCTTCTAGCAGAAAGAAGGAAGGGAATGAGAGTCACGAATCACTGCTGGTCACAGGTTTGTCTCTTCCCTCCAACCACTGTATATTCAAGGAGGGCTTCGTTTGTTCTTCTCTCTTTCCGTTTTTCAAATGTAGTGAGAAGTGAGTCAGGGCGTAGCCAGACAGCAGATTTTGGGTGGGCCTAGGCAAGAAGTGGGTGGGCACCAAATGTTCTCTCCCCCACCCCAAAAAAATATCTCAGAAGGTGGAAAAATGCTTCTCTCCAGTCTCCACCTTGGTAGTCTGCAGCAGGCATGCGCTGAAAACTGAGCATGCGAAGGTGTCAGCATTGTGGAGAGCAGCATTTTCATTACCATGTGCTACTGTTTGGATGGGCCTGAGCCCTAAAACCCACCTGTGGCTACGCCACTGGTAAGAACCAGTACTCTGTTGTGGGAGCCTGATACAGGAATCATCCGACTTGGAATCTCACACTGTGCCACGTGTTCCCTAGTGGCTCAGCCCCACCCCCGCAGGTGAGACAATGGGCAAGGAGCAGTTTTTGCACACTTGTGTCTATTTCGCCCTGTGTGTGGTTGCTCTGCTCAGACAGCCTTTGCCATAGCCCTGCCTAGAGCCCACTTAAACATTAGCCTTGGCTTGGTTCTGAGATTTTGAAGTCTAATCTTAATTACTTTTAAAACTCAAGGTGAGTTGTATTGCAGGTGCAGTAGGTTTTAAGCCATTAAAGATTTAACTTGAGGCAGTTGAAGTAGGCAAAACTACACACCATCTGAAATGCCATGAACTGTTATTTCTTACTGACTTGGATAATTGGTTTTACTGGGGAATAATGCTTCTTTATTGTTCCATGGCGTGACCTTGAGTATTGTGTGTAATTCTAGTTGCTGTATCTCAAACAAAAGGTTCAAAGAAGGATGACCAAAATAATTAAGAAAATGGAGCTCCTCTCATATGCGGGAAAGCTTATGAGGTTAGGGCTCTTCAGCTTGGAAAACAGAAGGCTAAGGGAGGGATATGATAGAGGTCTCCAAAGTGGTGTAGAAGGGTCAGATGTGAATAGATTGTTTTTGTTTATTCTTTCAGAAAGTATTACGATTAGGGGAGACTCTCAAGGAAGTTAATGATAATGCATCCTAAAGGAAATCGGAGGAACATGTTTTCCCTCAATGAATAGTTTATTTATTGCATTTGTATCCCACATTTTCCCACCTCTTTGCAGGCTCAATGTGGCTTACAATACATCATGATAGGTGAAAATATAATTAGAAAATATACATTTAATGGTACAGAAGGATGTAACATTATAATGAAAACATGATAGTAATATAACAAGCAGATATAGTAAGACCTGAATATATGTGGAGGAGTTGTGTATGTTCATATTTGTTAGTCTTTGTGGTATGCCTTCTTAAAGAGATGGGTCTTCAGTAGGTTGCGCGGTAATGCGTTCCATAACTGTGTGCACAGGTGGGTAAAGTTTGACGCATGCATTAGTTTGTATTTTAGACCTTTGCAGTTGGGGAAGTGCAGGTTAAGGAATGTGCGGGATGATCTTTTAGCATTCCTGGGTGGTAAGTCTATCAGGTCTGACGTAGGCTGGTGCATCTCCGTGAATGATTTTGTGAACTAGGGTGCATTTAAAATATTTAATTATTTTTACTGTGTCCCACTATTATCCAAAAGCAAGTTTTGGCTCAAAGTGGCTTAAAATTTCAATTGGAGAAAGTACAACAACAAATGACATTACAATTTTCAATTATACGGTGTTACAGTAGGTATGTTTATAGTTACAAGGTGGTGTATGCCTTCAGTGTCACCTGTGATTATCCGTAAACTTTTCTAAAAAGATAGATCTTTCCTGAAATGTAGTTCGTAATGCTTCTTGTGATCTTGAGTATTGAGTTCCACCGTTTAGATCCCAGATAACTAAATCCAGCCATGTAGATGGATTTGTATGTTATGCTTCTGCAGTTTGTTAGGTGAAGTAGTGGGTACCTTCTGGTTTCTGGGTTTGCATTTCTTGTGCTAGATCAATCAAGTCTCAGCTCTGAAACTTGTTACCATAGGATGTGGTAATAGTGGTTAGCATATATGGCAAAAAAGATTTAGATAAGTTCCTGGAAGAAAAGTCCATAGTCTGCTATTGAGTTTGGAACTAAAGCTTAGCGTATGCTAATGGGCATTAGTGCATATTAAATTCTGCACATCTTATTTTGTACCTATGAGCTTCATGGCACGTAGAACATGCTAATGTCTATTTAGTGTGCACTAGGCCTTAGTGAAAGGACCCCTTAGTTGCATATTTCTTTTCTCATGAAGTTACTTACAGTTCTGAAGTTTTCCATGAAGCTGTATGGAATCTAAGGATGTAAAACTGAAAGAATTGATTTGTCCTTTCTTAATTTATTTGCCTTTGCAAGTGGAGGAGAGGCCTAGTGGTTAAGGTGGTGGACTCTGGGCAAGTCACTTAACCCTCCATTGCCCGTGTAAGCCGCATTGAGCCTGCCATGAGTGGGAAAGCGCGGGGTACAAATGTGACAAAATAAAAATCCAGGTTCAACGTAATTTACAGTTCAGGTTGATTATGTAGGTCCCTGCCGAAGAAGACTTACATTCTTTTATGAAATCAGAGGTAATGGAGAGCAAGTGGCTGGCCCAAAGTTATGAGAAGCATCAGTTGAAGCAGTTGAATTTTTACTCTGGCCTCCCTGCATCATTGCATTGCATTTTGTGTTTTCACATGTGGTTTCATAATGTGTAGTTGATCAAGATCCTGGCAGAACTAGACTATCATTCTTGGTTGCAGAGAAGTACTATATAGGCCACATCACACACCCACAAAAGAGCTGAATTAGTACAAGTTTAAATAGGTTATATTGCAAAATCGACAGCATCAATTAAATTGTATGACTCCTGATGCAGGCATTTCTGCCAAAACAAGGCTGCGTTGAATCCAATCATTTTTATGCTACAGAACTTTGTAACTTCATGATTTTGTTCTCTCTAAGTTGGACCATTATATTGCTGCATTTTGAGAATTTTGTAAAGCCTTTGTTCTTTATTGCTTTGGCTTGCTTGTTGCTGCTGTTGTTTTTCCTCATAAAACTGTATGTGCTTTAACTGTTAACATAGATGCCAGCTCTCTTGAGCACCCTCAATATTGAGCAAACTTCTTGATTGTGATTACAAATGACTGATTTCCATTGGGTTTAGCACCACTACTCATTTTATAAAAAGTCAGTTCCAGCGACTGTTGGTTCATGACCCATGTTGTGTTATGCTAATGTAGCTTGCTAGTAGTAACAAAACAATTGATTATCAGAAAGGATCAGCATGAGAAAACCTATGGTTTTGGAAAAGCAGACATCATCCATGTATTAACTGAGAGTTTAATTTCTGAGAGTACCATTATTTGGAGTTAGACGGGCAAAAAACTGTTTTAAACTGATGATTTACAACAGTTTCTTAAACTGTGGGTGCAGACCTCAAATGGGGTTACAATCTGGTTGGACTGTCCATAGGTACATCATTATTCTGCCCCTCTGGGGAGGGGGGGGGTGTCGCACAATTTTATTTGGAAGCCCTCATCAAGTCATAGCCACAAAATAATTGACAACTACTGATT
This sequence comes from Microcaecilia unicolor, assembly GCF_901765095.1. Classification (NCBI taxonomy): domain Eukaryota; kingdom Metazoa; phylum Chordata; class Amphibia; order Gymnophiona; family Siphonopidae; genus Microcaecilia; species Microcaecilia unicolor. The sequence goes on along the minus strand of NC_044040.1, from coordinate 198,740,906 downwards.
TAGAACTTAACAAAATGACACAAAAGTCCTAAGTTACCCAGTTCTAAACTGGAGAGTTTTTGGCAAATCCTGGTTTCGAATTTAAACCTGACGTAAAGTGCCTGATCCTGGCCTTTGAAATTGGTGCTGCAATTCCCAAAATGGACCAGGAATGGGGTGGTCAGATATCCAGGACTATCTCAAAAGTTCCAGCCTGGAACTAAGTAACTTGGCACTTCTGAAGTTACCAATATGAAGGGTTGTATTTATTTATTTGTTACATTTGTATCCCACATTTTCCCACCTATTTGTAGGCTCAATGTAGCTTACATAGTACCAGAGCGGTGTTTGCAGACTCCAGTGTGAACAAATATATAGTGATATTGTGGTAAGATAAAGTTCATGTGGCATAGTCACATTAGGGAATCGTAACGCGGAAGAGTTGTGTCATGTCCATTACGTTCTTTAGTTTTGTTGTGTTGCGTAGATCAGGCATTTAAGTTGGATCAGTATGGTATGTCTTTTTAAACAGTTAGGTTTTTAATGTTTCACGGAAGTTTAGATGGTGGTACGTCGTTTTCAAGGCTTTTGGAAGTGCGTTCCACAGTTGTGTTCTTAGGTAGGAGAAACTGGTTGCGTAGGTTGATTTGTATTTAAGACCTTTGCAGCTTGGGTAGTGTAGATTTAGATAGGTTTCGTGTTAATTCGGATGTGTTCCTAGTTGGTAAGTCAGTCAAGTCTGTCATGTATCCCGGGGCTTCACCGTAGATAATTTTGTGGACGACGGTGCAGATTTTGAAAGTAATGCGTTCTTTGATTGGGAGCCAGTGTAGTGTATGAAGGAGGTTAGTTTGAGAACAGGAGACGGTATGAGGCTAACTAGCTCATTATATGGGTTGAAGCCAATAGGTGAAGCTTGCTGGCAGTAGGCTGAGATTGCAGCCACATTGGTTCACCCAAAACAATAGCAAATGCCATTGAAAACATCTGTGCTCCATCTGTACAAAGTCTAAAGTTGGAAAAGGTGGAAGACAAAAGGGTTTTTTTTTTTGTTTGTTTTACTTATTTGACAGCTTTTTAATTTATTTGAAAGCTTCCCGTGTGTGTATATAAATATCGCAACTGCTTGCCCTGGGATTGGTACTTTATTTATTTTAGATCATTTATACCCCGCCTTTTGCCACGGAACGCAGCCCCAAAGCGGCTTACAATGAGCTAAGAAGAGAATTACAATGACAGTTGATGGCAAGTAGGAAGGGAGAATAAATAAGTACATACCTACAAGAGGGGGGATTTAAACACTATGCTGCACAGGCCTGGCATATTTAAAAATATAAGTGAGATTAAATAAAAATAGTACTGACGTGGATGGCAGCAGCTCATAGGGCTGTTTGCTTTGTTTTGGAGTGTACACAGAAGGGGAAATCGAAACTAACCTACTTGGCTTCAACGTTTTGACGTCATGCCGCTTCCTGTTCGGTTGTGCTCCAGGAAGAATGATGTCCAATCAGCGCAGGGCGTTCTGTGCCCAATCAGGACTTGTAGGCTATTTAGGAAATGGATGACGTCACAAGGAGCTAGGCTGGCTGGTCCGCTCTTCGCGTGTCCCATTGGGTAGGAAAGAGGCTGTCGCCGGGTTGCTTTGGTGTCTGTCTGTGTGTTTTCAAAGCCAAGGTGAGAGCAGGGAGAGCCCGCGGTGCCCCCTGGACCCAGTCCGACCTTCCGAAGATTGAAGAGGACCAACTGCTGCGGGAGACTCATTCTCTGCTGACAGAGACAGAAGTGGGAAGACTGCGAGCGTAGTAGCCATGAAAGGCGCCTGGGTGTTGCTGGCTGCATTTGCGTCTTTCACCGCCTACTATGTGTATTTGCCCTTACCGAGCGCGATCGCGGAGCCCTGGAAGCTCATGATGCTCGATGCAGTGTTGAGGAGTATACAGGATCTAGTACGTTCTCAGCCTTTTTTGTCTCTGTTGCTGTAAAAAAAAACAAAAAACTAGGTAGATTGCACAGGTTGCTGTGAAACAGCGAGACATGTCAAACGTTGCCTTTCTCTGAGTAATTTGCAAACCTTTTCCCGACCCTGATATAAAGTCACTCGAAGCAGTACTTGGTACAATAAAACCATAAAAGAACAGTTAAAGCATCCACAAAATCATTTGCTTTCCCGAAGAGATAGTAAAAGAATAGTATTTGATACGGTGCAGGACTTTTATAGCATTTTCAGCTTCACTTGCTGACTTACCCTGGCTTGCTCAGAGTATATTTTACAGGAAAATGCAGTTAATTCTTTTTAATCCATTGGGGGGGGGGGGGGGGGGAGGCGTTTTATCGAATTATTGTTTTGCTGATTGTTTTTGGAATAGCAGAGGTCAAATGGAAGCATTGGTTCCACTATATCGCTCTGGCAGTGGAATAGGCTGTCAAACTGTATGATTTGCGACTGTTTACTAGGTTATCAATAGAAATCAAACAAAATAAAACATGGAAAAGAAAATAAGATACCTTTTTTATTGGACATAACTTAATACATTTCTTGATTAGCTTTCGAAGGTTGCCCTTCTTCGTCAGATCGGAAATAAGCAAATGTGCTAGCTGACAGTGTATATAAGTGAAAACATTCAAGCATTACTATGACAGTCTGACAGGGTGGGAGGTATGCATGGGGACATCAAAGCATATCATTGATATTCTAACAGGATGGGTGTGGATAGGTGAGGGGTGGGGTGATCAGCAGAGACATACAGCTTTATGGTTTATAATGGGCTAGGAACCCCAGATCCTTGTTAAGTCCTTTCTGTTGGATGTTAAAATATTCAATCATTCTGACTTCAAAGGTCTTGCATTCTTGTATGGTTTTAAAGTTACCTTTCAGGATTCTCACTGTGAAGTCACTGGTACAGGGTCCTGTGGAGGAGTGGCCTAGGGGTTAGGGTGGTGGACTTTGGTCCTGGGGAACTGAGGAACTGAGTTTGATTCCCACTTCTGGCACAGGCAGCTCCTTGTGACTCTGGGCAAGTCACTTAACCCTCCATTGCCCCACGTAAGCCGCATTGAGCCTGCCATGAGTGGGAAAGCGCGGTGTACAAATGTGACAAAAAAAAATACTGTCCAACAGGCGTGGGAGCCCTACTGGCACCAGTATTGTTCATGTGATGTCTATGTAAATTGAATCTTGTCTTAAGCATCTGGCCTGTTTCTCCAATATAGCATCCTTCGTTACATTTTTTACACTGAATGATATATACCACATTGGAGGATGAGCAAGTGAAAGATTCCTTTATGTTGAATATCTTTCCTTTGTGGATGACTGTGGGGTCCTGTGAAATATTTTGGCATAGTTTGCAACTGGATAAATTACAGGGAAGTGTGCCCTTCTGTTCCTTTTCAGTCTGTGATGGAAGTTTACTTCTGATTAGCTTGTGTTTTAAGTTGGGTGGCTGTCAGAAGGCCAGTACTGGTGGGGATGGGAATATCTCTTCGACTGTTTACTAAAATTCTTAATTGTTTTATTACACTGACTGAGTTCTATGTAAACTGAAGTATCTAGGGTTGAGAGCAGCTACTCGTCCTTAATTTATCCTTATCTATATATATATAAAAGGCACCTCCAACGTTCGAATGAAACCTCAAGCCGGAACTTGAGGCGCCCGAGATATCCGGTTTGGCCTTTAGTGTCCGCCCCGCCCTCGCGTCACGACGTGATGATGTAGAGGGTGGAGCAAAGACACTCGACGAATCAAGGAAGCCCAGCTCTGTTTCAACGCCCCACGAGGTTCGTCACCTCCTCTCTCCACCCCGCCCCAAGTACACAGCTTCCCCGCCCTCTCCACTCGCTCATGAGGTCACCGCTTCCCTTCTCCATCCGCCCACGAGCGAGGTCGCTGCTTCCCCTATGCTAGGCACACACCCCCCAAGGTCGCCTCTTGCAAGCTCCACCCCCTCAGAGTTCACCGCTTCACCTCTCAACCCCACCCCCTGAAGTTGCCGCTTCCCATATCCACCCGCCCCCCTCAAACATCGCCGCTTATCTTAAAAAAAAAAAACTGAAACGCAGGCAGCCTTCAGCCATTGGCTGTCTGCTCGGCAGGCACTCATCTCTCCTCTCACTGGCCCTGGAGCGCAGGAACAGGAAGTTCAAAACAACTTCCTGGTACCTGTGCTCCTACGGGGACAGAAAGAGGAGAGAGGAGCAGCAACACAGCACACAGTCAATGCCTGGATGCTGCATTCAGTGCCTGGGAGCAAAGAACAGGGAGGGAGGAGGGCTTGGGGTGAAGGGGGGGGAGGGCTGACTGGAAAGTTGACGGTGAGCAGAGGGGGAGGAAGAGGAGCACAGAAGGGGAATGCACCACCTGCTTAAAACACTCACACATATACACACACTCTTTCAAACACATACACTCACTCTGAGGGGGGGGGGGTGGCCTGGAACTTGGAGTGTGACTGGGCCGGTGAGAAGAGGGGCACGGTAGGGGGAGGGGAATGCATCACCTGCTTAAAACACTCACACATACACACTCTTTCAAACACACACACACTCTCTCAATCTATCACTCAGTCTATATCAAACGCGCGCACTCATTCTTTCTCACACAGACAGCCTCACTCTGTCACACACACTCAGTTTCTCTCACACACACACGCTCTCAAACATACACACTACCGATGAAAACCATGCTAGCGCCCGTTTCATTGCTCTCAGAAATGGGCCTTTTTTACTAGTTTATTTAGATTTTGCTGACACCTTTTTCAGTAGTAGCTCAAGGTGAGTTACATTCAGGTATACTAGGGATTTCCCTGTCTCTGGAGGGCTCACAATCTAAGTTTGTAGCTGAGGCAACTGAGGGTTAAGTGACTTGCCCAAGATCACAAGGAGCAGCAGTGGGATTTGAACCGGCCACCTCTGGATTGCAAGACCTGTGCTCTAACCACTAGGCCACTCCACTCTTGTTTCTGAGTGTCTGATAAATCATGCTGGGGTCATTTGTTTGCTTGGAGGACTGCAGCTGATTTAAATGGCATGTGTAGAAAATCTGTCTATCAGGACTTGTTCCGATCCAAGGAAACTGTATGCTTTGGTTTTATTTATCATGAAAGAACATTCCTACTACCTATATGGCTTGCAACTGTAAATCACATATTGTATGCTGCTGTGGTATTACCTATTCAGAACTTGGAGTCTCAGAAAACTTTCTATGATGTCCAAGAACAAACAAAAAAAGTTCCAAGTACACTGTTTCCATAAACCTATTCCAAAAACAATCAAGTTTATTTTAGTCAGGTCTGACAAACTAGATGTGCAAGTTTTAATTTAACCCATTGACAGTGATGCTCACTTACTGGAGGAGTAGCCTAGTGGTTAGTGCAGCAGACTTTGATCCAGGGGAACTGGGTTCAATTCCCACTGCAGCTCCTTGTGACTGTGGGCAAGTCACTTAACCCTCCATTGCCCCAGGCACGAATAAGTACCTGTATATTTATTTTTATTTTTGTTACATTTCTACCCCGCGCTTTCCCACTCATGGCAGGCTCAATGCGGCTTACATATTGTATACAGGTACTTATTTGTACCTGGGGCAATGGAGGGTTACGTGACTTGCCCAGAGTCACAAGGAGCTGCCTGTGCCTGAAGTGTATACTATGTAAACCAGCTTGAGTATAGTTGCAAAAACCACAGAAAGGCGGTATATATAAGTCCCATTTCCCTAATTGTAGCATAGGCAGTACCACAGTAAATGACAGTCCCATCCAGTCTATCCAGTTGTATTTCTTACGCTTGAGTAGGTGAGCATATAAGTTCCCATTTTCTACCCAGCACCTGTATTTGAAGAGCTGGTTTTAAACATTAGCTATCTGCCTTTCAGCTTTGCAAAGCAGTTCATATTATTTACAGCAGATCACAGGGAAAAGAAAATTACAACACATTAATATAGAGTAGGGAAAAAGGAAAATACAGAACAAAGTAATGGCAATGCGTTAATTCTGAGTAGAAAAGAATATAAAGAAGTGTTGGCACTTATCCCTAGTGTTCCCAGTGGAAGAGTAGCCTAATGGTTAGTGCAGTGGGTTGAGAACCTGAGAAATCTGCAGCGCCCAGCCCTGGACAAGCCAGTTAACCCGTCATTGACTCGGGTACAAGTCAATGACGGGTGGAGGAGAGGCCTAGTGGTTAGGGTGGTGGACCTGCGCGGCCACATTGGTGATCTGCAAGGGCCGACTTCTAGTGGAGTAGCAACATTCCATGTAGAATCTCAAATAGTAGCAACAGTGGAGGAGTGGCCTAGTGGTTAGGGTGGTGGACTTTGGTCCTGAGGAACTGTTTGATTCCCACTTCAGGCACAGGCAGTTCCTTGTGACTCCGGGCAAGTCACTTAACCCTCCATTGCCCCATGTAAGCCGCATTGAGCCTGCCATGAGTGGGAAAGCGCAGGGTACAAATGTAACAAAAATAAAATAGATACTATTGGAGATTCTACATGGAAAGTTGCTACTATTGGAGATTCTACATGGAATGTTGCTATTCCATGTAGAAGGCTGCGCTGGCTTCTGTTTCTGTGAGTCTGACGTCCTGCACGTATGTTCGATTCCCACTTCAGGCACAGGCAGCTCCTTGTGACTCTAGGCAAGTCACTTAACCCTCCATTGCCCCATGTAAGCCGCATTGAGCCTGCCATGAGTGGGAAGCACGGGGTACAAATGTAACAAAAAAAAAAAAACTTAGATTTTGAGCCCACTAAGGACCGAGAAAATACCTGCGTATATATGTAAACCGTTTTGGTTGCACCACAGAAAGGTGATATATCGAATCCATTACCCTTTACCCCCCCCCCCCCCCCCCCAATCCCCACTCTGACCCTGCAAACTCATAAATCATTTTTTGACAAAAGACAATTCTCGCTTTTTGTACAAATGAGATTTTGTACTGTTGTGGAAATAGAATGGGGATGAACTTTGTCCCTGTGTCATTCTCTACATCAAAGCAATGACTAGGAGGGGGCATAGCTAACTGATATGTTGAGACCACATCACTGCAGAACTGAAAGGTATTATCAGATTGGAAAAATATTTTTATCCAGAGCCATTAGAAATGCAGAAGGCCTCTTGTGAAGAAAGCAAGTGAGGTTGTTACCCGATGTTGGGTATAGCCTCCTTCCAGGTAAATGCTGTTTCCGCAGTATTCTCAGACCTACCAGCCAGAGGAAGTAAGATTTGGATCTGGGTCTCCCACACATCCATCAAGCTGACCCAGGTTAGCAAAACTTCAGAGCAAACCTTCATCTCCTATTTGGCTCCTGTTTACAAAAGAATAAACTAAACTCAATTCCTTCATAAAACATTATTTAGTATAGTCTGGACCTGAGCTGTTTTCCCCCCAGCTGTCTTAATACATTTAGGGGAAAAAGTTCATCCCTAGATCAATCTAAACAATTTATTTTTAAGAGGGGCATAATATATTACCCAGCTCTGCAAGGGTAGGTATAATGCACACTGGGTCACATGAAATCATTTGCATAAACCATTTGTTCACCTTTACCTATTTCCATACTTGAAACTATGAAAATAATAGGGTTTCTTAAAAACTCTTCCACTCAATCTTCTCTATACTACCTAGTCAAGCTTGCTGATGTTTCTCTGTATTCAGAAATTGATTTATTTGTGAAATAATCCAAAACTTGTGATCAAGGTAAGGTACGTTTCTTGGGGTCATGGCAAACGTGCCATTTGGTCATTAGACCAAATCGTTTCTTAAGGCCAATTGATTTCTTTCTCGGGCTTTATTACTCAGTATCCTTCACTGTATTCTCGTCAGCTTCAGTGGACATCTCTTTATGAAATACTCACTAAAGCATCTCCTTTTTGGCTAGTTTATTGAACTCTGCCTCAGTTAGGCAGGGTTGAGTCACACCGCTATCTGAAGACAAGGCTGTATCCATCTTCTATTAAATCTTTGCAGCCACAGTTCATATGATCCCTTCAGTTGAACTTTTGCTTAGTTCTTTTGTTTATAACCTAAAAGAAGAACTTTTAATGTAGAACAAGGTCCTTCAGAAGAGCTTTGATTCTGTGTAGCCATTATTTTGCTGCATCAGCAGCTCCTGGCCTGAGTAAGCAGAGGTTAGGACTCAAAACCAGACCAGTACAGAGTTACTTCTGAGCCAGCCCCTGTGCCCTGATCATCTTTAAGTATGGATTTGGAGCTTTGCGGGCCTAGGGATTAGTTTTGTGATCCATGTTGGTTTAACTGGTTAAAGCAAAGTTCAGTGCAGTTGAGGTATTTAAACAGAGGGGGCAACTCTGCAAGTAGGTGCCACAATTTGGGTACTGCAGCTCTGCATGCTGAGCACTTAGCGAAATCCTTGCAGATCCTGTTATTCTGGTGTAAGTAAGCATTCGTTGACATACCTAAAATGTAGGTGCGAACATTTAGTAGTATCCAATACGTATATATCACAAAAAAGGATTTGTGATATATATGTAAAGCTCACTTGATCTTGATTTTCAGTATGAATACAGACTGTGAAAGCGGGGCCTCACGATCCTTCTGACTTTTTGGGTTTTAAGCAGGAGGTGTCAGAAAAGTTACCACAGGGATAACTTGGCTTGTTGCGGCCAAGCGTTCATAGCGACGTCGCTTTTTCATCCTTCGATGTCTGCTCTTCCTATCGTTGTGAATGATCCCATTATACTAAGGCTAAATGTGCCTCATATTAGTGGTCCTCCACGCCTTGAGACAACTGATTGGGAAACTCTGGCCACAGTCGGTGTGACGGACTGACCACTTGCACATTGCCTGTTCTATTTGAAAACTCAGTTAAGTAAAAAAAACTATTTTCTTTTTTTTGTGGGGGGGGGGGGGGGGGGGATCCACTTTAAGTCAGCACTTTTTCCACTACATATTTTGAATTAGAAGGGGCTTTTTTGGAGCCCGTGAAGATAAAATAGCCCGTTGACTTCTCTCCACCCACGTTGTTTCCAACGTCCTTTTTGGGTGTTTCGTTGGGCTTCTTGCTGAGGCTTTTTTCCCCTTTTCTTCAAAAGAAATTGTTGAATTTAACAGTTAAAATTTTTGAAATGCACTCCACAGAACACTAGTCATATATATAAAAATACTTTATGCCAGTATATGAGAGAAATTTTCGAGGTTATACAGGTGTGAACATTTATGCCGTGTCTATGGCAGGAGTAACTGTCAGTCCCTAAATGCAGCATTCTAGCATATAACTTAGTGTTGTGCAAGTTAAGCGTGTAATTGGGAAACCACCCATGTGTACACCCCCTCACACTTGTACGCGGAGTTAATTATATGCATAAATTATAGTGCCTGGCACTTGCACACACAAGTATTTATTATATTTGTGCCATTGCTTCACACTTTTATGTTCTCTGATGCACTATAAACTTGTTTTATTTTATTTACTAGCCGTTAAGCCCGTAACAACGGGCTAGTTTTTTGTTTTCCTATGGCCTGCCCCCCCTCCCCCGGTCCACCAACCCTGCTCTCTCCCCTGCCCTCCCCCCAGCGTCTGTTTCCCTCAGTTCCGCGCCCTCCTCCTCCGATATCCACGGCCATGTCCAAGCCCTCCTCCCTATTGGGCTGTACTGCTGGTGGAGGCGGGACTCGGACTTCTACACTCTCAGCGTTCCGATTCTACTGCGCATTTGCAGGTGAGTCTGTCACTTGCCGTTTATATGTTTGATTTTTATTTTATACAGAACTTATAGCCCACAAGTACAAAATAAAAGCATGAACACAACATTCAGGAATACAATTCAGTACACCCACTACAGCTTATCCCCCCCAATTTAATGCTGAGCCTTCGCCTTCCTTATATTGACTATACCCGTTTAGCCACCGACTGCATCCACCTAGTAAAGTATCCTTGTATTATCCTCTTGTTCTTTCCAGACCTTCTGACTTTTATGTCACTACCCTCCTTGCATTGTAATCCTTTCTAATATTGTAAGCCACATTGTGCTCGCTATAGTGGGAAAATGTGGGGTATAAGTGTACCAAAAATAAATAAATAAACATAATACAACACTCAGTTTAAAAACTCCCACTACATATTTCCTGAACAAAAAAAGTCTTAAGCAACCTCCAAAAAATGATAAAATCATTGCTTATCCTTAGCTGCAACGGCAGTGAATTCCAAAACGTTGGAGCCTGATAAAGTGAAGATGACAAAAATCTAGTATATCTGATCTTCCTAACTGCAGAAAATGAAACAATGAGGCAGACCTTGTGAAAAAAAGCAGTGTCTTCATTAGTAGATTAAAAGCTCCCCGGTATTTATTAAACATAAAATGCCCAACATGGCCATGTTTCGCTAGTATAAAAATGGCTGCCTCAGGGGCAATAGGTCACCTGCTGATATACAACTTCAAAATAAACCAGGCTGGTGTGGCTGTAAAAGCATAGAACGCTAGATTCTGGGAACAGTCTCTCAAAAAAAATGCTATGGTTGCAGTGAAAGCTTTCAAAAGTCCAAAAACAGAAAAAAGGTGCACCTTTTTTCAACATTTTTTGGAATTTTGTTGCTCTTTTTATCTGGAGATCGATAATTTAGTGGGGTCAATCAGGGGCGTAGCCAGCCTTCCGTGGGGGAGGGGTCCAGAGCCCGGGGGAAGGGGGCACATTTTAGCCCTCCCCCCCCCCGGCGCCACCCCCCCCCCACCCGCCGCGAACCCGCCGCCGCTGCAGCCTACCTTTACTTTTGCTGGCGGGGGATCCCACTCCCCGCCAGCCGACGTCTTCTTCTCAGTCGCTTCCTGCTCTTCAATTTGTTTGCTGATGTCAGACTCAGAGAACAGAACTGTTCTCTGAGTCTGACGTCCTGCACGTACAATTACGTGCAGGACGTCAGCAAACAAATTGAAGAGCAGGAAGGACTGAGAAGACGTCGGCTGGCGGGGAGTGGGATCCCCCGCCAACAAAAGTAAAGGTAGGCGGGGGCGGGGGCGGGTTCACCGGGAGGGGGGTCCTGGGGTGAATCTGCGGGGGGCCCGGCCCCCTCAGGCCCCACGTAGCTACGCCACTGGGGTCAATGATATCTGGGAACCCCTTTGGGATAAACTGACGTATTTGGTCGGACCATTCCTTTTTGAGGCCTCATTTAAATTTTGAGAATTTTTTTATAGCCCCTCCTTCCCCTCCCCACAGTCTGGGTTAGCCATTTTGTTAGCAAACTGCATGATTTTTTTTTTTGGTGATATAGTAAATAAACCCCTAATTTAGTACCCAAAGCAAGAGAGGGTAGAGTGACCTGCCCAAGGTCACAGAGTAGAGAGTTGCATGGGGACAGAAACTTTGCCCGTCCCCACTGGAATCTCCTCCAACCCTTCCTGTCCCCTGTACTAAAATAACCCAACTTAACAGTAGCCCATGTGGATGGAGTGGCCTAGTGGTTAGAGTGGTGGACTTTGGTCCTGGGGAACTGGGTTCAAATCCCACTGCAGGCTCAGGCAGCGCCTTGTCACTCTGGGCAAGTCACTTAACCCTCCATTGCCCCAGGTACAAATAAGTACCTATATATAATATGTAAGCCGCATTGAGCCTGCCATGAGTGGGAAAGCGCAGGGTACAAATGTAATAATTAAAAAAAAAAAAAAAAACTTCTCTCGGTGCTTAGGAAGTCTTCAGTGTTATCAACCATATCCATTAATTTTTTTTTAGTGCCGTTATAATTTCTAAGCTAGTTTAAAAACAAAAGGAAAAGGATAGGTAGGCTGGCCTGGCACAGCACCTGCATCCATCCCTGCAGTATCTCCATGGGAGTCCCATGGACCTGGAGGGGATCGCAGCGGGATTCCCGCTGACCCCTTTTCCCTGCAGCTCTCTATCACAGAGTGGCAGTAGCTTCAGAACATGGCTTCCCTTGTACGGCGCCACCTGCTCTATTTTTAATATAAAAGCCCAGAGACAGGGGAGTGGTGGTTTAAAAGTGTTCTATGCCTTTGCTGGAACAATTCTGCCATTATTTGTGGCCCATCAGGTCCTCTTTTCTGTTAGTTTCTGTGCTGCTGTTTGTATTAACCTGTGGTGAACTCCCTTTCTTTTTTTTATCACATGCTAATTCTTCTGTTCACATTGTAACATTCCAGAACGTATAGTCACTTTTGGTGGTTGCATCAGGCTTGTTTCCATAGCCAGAACCTTCCATTTAGTGGAAGTAGATGGTAGGAACTAACTCGTGTCTCTTTCTCTCTGCAATACGTGTGCTTGGCTGATGCCTCTTAAAGCAGAATCAGAGCATTGCTTTGACACATTGCAGTCTTAAAGGTTACTGGAGCACATGTTCAGAGGCGTTTCAGGTTTCCGCATTTGTTGTGTGGATACTTAACTTTCACCTACTTATCTCTTTCCTGGAGCTTTTCAGTGTCCTTCATGGATAAATTGCACAGTAACTTCCAGGGTTCTATCTCACATAGAAATAATTTTTTCCCAGAAAGGTTTTGGTATTTGCAGCATTGCAATCAGCGTGTGTAATTGTTTGTTTTTCACCACCAACTTTGTATATATATATATATATATATATATATATATATATATCCTATATAATAAAACTCACCCTAAACGTTCTGAGGACACTGACATCAGTGTCACTTCCTTCGGGTTCGAAGGGTTCGTGGTGGTGAAGCCACCGAAATCACTGTGTCTGGGCCCCGCCCTTGCATCAAACGTGAGGTTTGTTATAAAGCCCGGACTGGGCAACGCAGCACCGCGTTACCCACTTGTGAAAATATAAGGCCTTCTGTCCTCGGAGAATACCTGCTACAGGTAAGTATCTTCGCTATACTGTACACCGCCTTAAGTGACTTCCTTCAAGAAAGCAGTAAATAAATCCTTTATTTAAATAAGCCTTCCATCAACATAGGCCCCCACAAGACTCTCTGATGTCCAGAACCCATCTGTTTCCTGCTCACTTCCATGACTGATATTGACCCAACACAAGTGTCCTGTCCCCTTCTGTCAACTGCTAAGAGGGTTCCCCCCCCCCCCCCTACTGCTACTATGGCTTTGATCAATAGGAAGCCTTCTACTCTGTTCATAGAATTATAAAACCCACCAAACCAGGGCTTTGTATCAGATTAATTTTAATGTGTGAAACAAAATGTAAATAGAGATTTTAACATGCTTGTGATATAAAGACAAAACCTGACTGATATATTTTCTTATTATTTTTCCTTTTCCATAGAGCAATCTTGTGCACTTCTTTGGATTTAGCCATCACCTGAGAGTTTTGAATTTTGTTTCTGGGTATATGAGTAAGCTGGATGCTGAATCCTGTGACAATGTTAAGGTAACAGATACAGTTTTTGATGGCGTACAAATCCGAATCTTTGACCCTATAGAGAAGCGTGACAAGACACTGAAGCGTGGTGTTATATATCTCCATGGTGGAGGCTGGACCTTGGAAGGTGCAAGTAGGTATTTCTGTGTGTTGTAACTGTATCCATTAGATCTGGATTGAATTTGTATTTGATTTGGCCCCAAATACATTATTCGTATTCAGCCAAATAGTGATTTAAATTCGAATACAAATAATCCGGGTCTCTACTGTGCTAAATCCTACTGAAATAAACACTTGATCTCTGATTTCACGTCGCTTGTTTCATTATTTGTTATGTTAAAGCTCAATGCCCATTATTCGTATTCGACCAAATGCAAATAATGAAAAATAATTTTCGGCCAAAAGTAAAATGTGCTATTCGGTACAGCTCTAGATCCATTTCACTTGCCCTGTTCTTATTGAAGTTAAGTGTCTGCAATATCTCTTCTTCCCCAGGAACTGAGTTTTCTCTTTTGATATATTACTACTACTACTACTACTACTATTTAGCATTTCTATAGCGCTACAAGGCATACGCAGCGCTGCACAAACATAGAAACATTGAAGTTAAGTGTCTGCAATATCTCTTCTTCCCCAGGAACTGAGTTTTCTCTTTTGATATATTACTACTACTACTACTATTTAGCATTTCTATAGCGCTACAAGGCATACGCAGCACTGCACAAACATAGAAACATTGAAGTTAAGTGTCTGCAATATCTCTTCTTCCCCAGGAACTGAGTTTTCTCTTTTGATATATTACTACTACTACTACTACTACTACTACTATTTAGCATTTCTATAGCGCTACAAGGCATACGCAGCGCTGCACAAACATAGAAACATTGAAGTTAAGTGTCTGCAATATCTCTTCTTCCCCAGGAACTGAGTTTTCTCTTTTGATATATGGTTTGCCACACTGGTGGCTAAAAAAAAAAACCATACATGTTTGTGGTTAAGGCCTCTGCTGTACAAAGACAGTTGTAAGCAAGTCGGCTGTGCTGTTCTCCAACTGGCAAAGCCACTTACTATTTGGATTGCTTTGTGAGTTTACCCGCAGAAGGGAGTCTGTGCCTTATCTCTCTTCCAGTAATCAAATTGATCATAGAAATGATTTAATAGTATATAGAAGGTGGAGCAATTTTACATGGAAGGACAAAAAGCGAATTCCCTGCAAAGAAAAATCCAAGTCGCAGGGTAGGGAAGAAACAATGGCCGACTATAAACAAAATCCAGAGGCAGTTATGGATATGTTTCCAGTTTATTAAATGTCAACAAACAATCGGACTCAATGAGGCTTGTCACAGAACCGTTTTTTGGCCGTACAATGCATGCAAAATAAGTAGTCTTAATTACAAATGATAACAGTGAGGGTGATGATAACAAACCATATTATAAAACATGACTTAGGAAGGGGAGAAAGGGAGGAAGGAGATAGAAGTCTCTGCTAGTCATAATGTACATTAATGTACTGCATATTGGTGATTAATTTTATATACTGATGTTTATTTAGTGTTGTGTGTGCTTGTATACTCACTCTTATTAACTTCTTATGCTATATGTTATGTAGCTCTTTCCTTTATTATATTTGTTGCTAATGACATTGTTGTTAGACTTAATTTGTGATATATATATTTGTCTGTTCCCCATTCTTTTTCTGTAGTATCATAGCATATATTTTTAATATGGTTTCTATTATTAATCTCTGATCCACAGAAATGTTTTAATACCAAGCTTATTTGTAGTCGATATGTTTTTATTTGATATACCGCTCTGGCTCTGGCTCTCTCTCTGGCTCTCGCTCTCTCTCTCTCTGGCTCTCGCTCTCGCTCTCTCTCTGGCTCTCTCTCTCTCTGGCTCGCTCTCTCTCTCTGGCTCTCGCTCTCTCGCTCTCTGGCTCTCTCTCTGGCTCTTTTGCTCTCTGGCTCTCTCGCTCTCTCTCTCTCTCGCTCTCTCTCTGGCTCTCTCGCTCTCTCTCTCTCTCTGGCGCTCTCTCTCTCTCTGGCTCTCTCTCTCTCTGGCTCTCTCGCTCTCTCTCTCTCTCTCTCTCTGGCTCTCTCGCTCTCTCTCTGGCTCTCTCGCTCTCTCTCTGGTTCTCTCGCTCTCTCTCTCTTTCTCTCTCTCTGGCTCTCTCGCTCTCTCTCTGGCTCTCGCTCTCTCTCTCTGGCTCTCGCTCTCTCGCTCTCTGGCTCTCTCTCTGGCTCTCTTGCTCTCTCTCTCTGGCTCTCTCGCTCTCTCTCTCTCTCTCTCTCTGGCTCTCTCGCTCTCTCTCTCTCTCTCTCTCTCTCGCTCTCTCTGGCTCTCTCTCTCTCACATCATGTTTTATAATGGTCTGTGGGTTTGGTTTGTATGTTGGTTGGGCGTTGGTCCTTCCATGTTTTTCGCTTGCAGTTTTAAGTGGTTCATAGATTTTGTAGTATGACACCGGAAAATATTTTCAGGCTACACACTTTAAGAAAGGGAAGTTTCTAAATATCTTGAAATGCTCTGTGTTGCAATCCAAATTGGATGTCACCATGTTTGCCTAGACCTGAGTTCCTTATGCTCTTTGCCCTATTTACATGGCTACAAAAGTTCCTGTTTTTCAGCCAAGCTGTGGAATTAAGGGTCCAACTTGATCAGCTAACCCTTGTTAGACTTTCCTTTGTGGGCTTGTGTTTGCCTTTAGTTTGTGTTCACCTCTCTACTCCATCAGTTTTCTAAAGCAAATGTACAAATCAGACTTAGAGAACAATTTAAAAAAAAAAAATTTCTGAGCATATACTGTTATGTGGTTAAAGAGGTTTCTTGAAAAATGCCCATCCTTTGTAGTAAACACAAGTGTTCCACAACAAGCCTACGTCTGCTGTGCTAGTAAGTGTTCTTAAGGGAGAAAGATGATGCCTTTAAACCTTGTTTTTTCAAATCTGTTTGTCCTTTCTCATGTACGGAAGAGCTACAGAAAGAGAGCAGGTGCAAATGTGTAGGGAGGTTTATCCCCCCCCCCCCCCCCCAAGTTATTTTCAAGATGGAAGTTGTACACATACTTCCCTTTACCCACACACTCCTTTGCACCAGTGCTCAAAAAGTTCCTGACGCTCTACTTGTACTGTCTATAGCTACAATGAGGCCAATGTTCAGAGCAATTTAAGTAGTCTGCAGATGCTCTGCCTGCTTAAATCGCCTGTCCCCCCACCTAATCTCTGATATTCAGCAGCACTAAACCAGGCAGTGCTGCTGAATATTGCCTCTGACCAGCTCAAATAAAAGTGGGCTGGTCAGGGGCAGGCCAGGGGGCGTGTTGGAGAGGAGCTGGGGCTTATGCGGGTGCCGGCAATATTCAGCCAGTGCCTGCATAAGCTTAAGTGGGTGAATTTAGGATAGCTCAAAAGCTGTACTAAATTCACCTGCTTAAGCGAGCCACGGCTGAATATCGGTCCAGGGCCGTATAAGTGTTTTGTTTTTTTAATTTGAAATACCCCCCCTCCCCCCGCCCTAATGAGTTGCATCCCTTCCTCTTCCTCTCCCCCTGCTACTCCCCCTTTCCTGGAGTCCATGCAGGGCCCCTTGGGCCTACTTTAATCCCTGGTTGTTTTGGGGGCAGGAGCAGAATCCCCTCGCTCCTGTCCTTTGTGGCACCTTTGCAAAATAGCTGCCATGACCTCTCGCTGCAGCTCGCTGTTTGTCTTAGAGTCGGGGGGGGGGGGGGTGGTCAGGCCAGCTCCCTTCTAGTTAAAGGGCAGGGCTTCAGTGTGGAGCTAATTTTCAATCTCACTGTTGCTGCTGCACAAAAGGGGGTATGTGTGTGAAATTTTTCAGAACTTGGGTGGCATGCAAAGTTGAGCTAAGGGATGTAAAGAGCCAACAGTTTAATTGTATCTTGTAGCTAAAATTTGAAAAAGGAAACTGCCCCACAAACATTTTCACAGGTTAGTATATGAGGACCAAAGATGATTTGTTTAATTTTTTGGTAAATAAATAAAAATACTAGTTTTGTGCAAGTTATTTGTTCATTAAGGGATTTCTCATCTCTCATCCAGGTTCAGATCAGGATCTAATCCAGTTTTGAACATAAATGAATCAAAATACAGACCATCCTATATTTGCAGTTTTTCTCAAATAACATATTATCACAAAATACATTCACAAGGCCCCCAGAAATAAACTGCAGGCCTGTTGAAAATTCTAGCCTGCAAGTATGCAGGCAGTTCAAGAACAAATATTTTAAAGACAAATAACCATGATGGGGAGGGGAGTGCTCCAGCCCAAACTCCTTAAATTAAGAGTTATTCTATATGGAGCGGGTTGGGGGAGGTGGAAGAGGATTTTGGTGGGGGGGGGGGGTTTCTTTTGGGGGCATTATGGGGTGGTCTACACTTATGTTGATATATTAAACTAAAACTTGTTGCACTAAATAGGGGAGTGAGATGGATGGGATGGGATGGGATGGGCTCGGTTGGGTAGTTGGGTCACCGGTTGTCCATGTTCATTGTAGGGGGCTGTAAGAGTCAAAGCTCCCTACTTGGTTTATATCTTTTAATTGGTTGTCATATGTCAGAAGCAACAGCTGAATTGTACATATGATTTTCAGTGTTGTGACTGGTGCCGTTGTTTAATTCAATAAAACAAATTTGTACAAAAATATAAGTTATTCTATAAAAGGGCACCGAGATGTAGGCGCTAAGAAACCACCTATTCTATAAAGAAAAGAGGGTGCCTAGTTTATGTGTAGAGCACTTGTATAAGCCACTTTACAGATACAAACATTTACACCAGCCAAACAGACTACAAAGTGCACATCATTGTATCTTGCTGCAAATGTACAGAATCCTTCATAGCTGGAAAATGGTCATTTACACATGTGTCCCCTACATGTGTGAATGACTAGATTGCTGTCATTTACATGTGCTTTAGCCACCTGAAAGTAACTGGCTCTTTATCAAATTATCCCCACTATGCCACCGAGCTCTGAAGTTCGACTGGTAAGTTGAAAATGTTTTTAAAGTGTTTTACTTTGAAGAAATGAGCTTTTAATTGAAAAAAGGTCAGCATAGATATAAATTACCCTCAAACTTAAGCAGAAGGGGATTTCAAAAAGAAACTAGCTGCCAATGCTAAGACTTGGGAATGGAAAACTAGAAACCCCATGTTTAAACTGAGTAGCAAGGATTGGATGAGGAAATATTCACATTCAGCTCTTGAAATACGGTGTAATACCAAATCTGAGTCCATCCAACTCATCTGTGTTTTATTGTGTAGTTTTGTTACTTGCCTAGAAATGTTATGTGAGGAATAAACGTTGCTGTATTCGAGATCTCTTCTCTAGTTGTGCAATATATCAAACTCTATGAGAAATTTAACGTGTCAAAAGTCCTTTCTGCTGGATTTGATAAACTGCTGGTATTGCTTCATGTTTTGGCCCTGAACCAGATATCTTCTTACCATTTCATAAGGGGTAAGAAATTTTTTCCTCCGTAGTTGAAGAAGTGCGTGTTTTTATACCATACCTCCTCCATTTTAAGAAGCAAGACCTGATTTTTGTCCTTTAACCAGGACCATATTTACTACTTCCATCGCCCCCAATTTCCCCTTCCGTTCAAAGAAGCCCTTAGAGCTCTCTCGTGTTACCTTCTCTTGAAACTCGAAAGATGTTTCCTCCATCTTAGCTGTCAGTCTCTGTAAATGTGTTTTGACTTTTCTCCTGTGCCTTTATAGGCCCCACAAGAATATTCCCAGTAGTCCATAATATACTGGATGCTTCCAAGTTGGTCCCGTGTTTACTGAGATTCTACTCTTCCTGGGAGAGAGGACTCGATCTCCAGTCACAGCTCCTGCTGCTGGTCCACAGAGACGTACCAGCCACATTCCTCCTTGCATTGGGGCTTGAGCTGGAAGTGGAGCCATGTCTCTTACGAGAGGCAGCTCTGGTGATGCTGGACTCGGGGATGGTGTTGGAGAAATAGGTTTGCTGCTTCTCCTCCAGTCCTTTTGCTGTCCTGAGCACTTCTTTTCCCACTGATCCAGCATATATTGATATGTCGGGACAGTAACCAGAACTGCAGGGTAGATACTAATCTTGCCGTCTCTGTTTTCCCATATTGCAGAGAAACTGCTGACAGTTGTGCTGCCTGATCTGTACGATTTTGGCACTGCCCTGTACTGTGGTGGTGGGGGGGGGGGGGGAGGAGGAGGGTAGATAGATTTTATGATCTGTGTGTACTTGTTCTGGGCCTTTGGAATGTGAGTCACCAATTTGTCTCTTCAGATTGGAAAACAAATTAAAAATGGTCTTGAACATATTTTGAGAGTATTTTTACTATTACACTGTTTGGAAATTAATGCGCTTTATTTAACTGTGTGCTTGTTTTGAAAAACTTTGACTGCTGATCCGTCACTGATAGCTTTTTTTTTTTTTTTTCACTTTTTCCTGTAGGAATGAGGACTTATGATCAGCTCTGCAGGGCAGTGGCAGAAGGTGTGAATGCTGTAGTCGTCTCAGTTGAGTAAGGAAAAAAACCTTTTCAGCTTCATTGTCTTTCTCCATATTTCCTGGTATTCCTAAGAAAGTAGAATTTTTTCCCCCTACGATTGGGACTTGTCAAAGCCTCAGCTGAAAAGACTCCTGGTTATCCAAAACCAGTGATTGTTATACCAGCATAGACATTTTCAAATAGTAAACCATCAAGTAGAGCCCAGTAACATGTTTGGGATACTTACCTGCCATTTATTTCAAACTGAATAATTTTTTTGGACTGGAACAGCAGAAGTTCTTGTGCAGTGCCATATGAATGTCCCTGGTGTGATCCCCAAGCTGGATCTTTTATTTTAGCTTTAAAACTTGCAGGCAGTATATAAAATTATCAAAGCAGTGAATATTTAGGTGCAGCAGGTATTTTTTCACTCTGAGTTGGCTGGGGTGCAAGACTTTTTGGGCATGTTTACTAAAGGGTGTTAGGCACTTAAGGGCTAGATTCTGTGTATCGCACCGGAAAAAAAAAATGCCTAGGCATAGTTTTATAGAATACACCCAACCCCTTTTTTTTTTTTTTTTAAATATATTTAGTTGCGGCCATTTACACCAATGAAAACCTAGTGTAAATGCAGATGCCTAAATTACATGTGAAATGAGCAAATTCTAGGAACACCCATGACCCTCCCATGGCCAAGCCCCCTTTTGAGATCCACACTTTAGAATTTACAGACTACTTTACAGAATATGCTAAGTAGTGCATGTAAATTAGTGCTGATAATGACTTAACAGCCAATTATCAACACTCATTGGCTTGTTAACCAGTTGAGTTGCATGTGCAAATTCAGAATATGCTCAGATTTGCACATGCAACTCAAGTCAGACTATATAGAATTTGGGGGTATACGCATTCTAACAAGGTACTGCATGACCGCATTAAGACATTCTGTATTAATATATCTGGTAGCGCACAGTAACCTGCACTAGGAAGTTTTCTGGGAGAAGGTGTGGAAACATCCAGCTAGCTCGTTCTAGGTAATATACACTAACTGGATAACGCTGAATTAACGCATGATCTCTTAGCATCTCCTACGTATGAGATGCCAATTGATGCCACATTAATCCCTAGCAGGTACCAAACACTGACTCCATTAGTGCACAACCTGCATAAAAAATAACCGTTAAAAACAGTGTTAAGATTTGGAGTTAACATGGATTTTAATACTTGTTTACTAAAGGGTATAAGATATGCAGTTAACATGCCCTTTTATTAGGAAACTTTGTCATTAAGTTTGCCCTGTATAGATTCTTTATATTAAAAAGTAAATTATATAATTGATTTTAATAGAAGAAATACTTCAATTGCCATTTTTAATATAATAAGCTTCATGAAAGCAGGATCCTGATACAGAAAACAACTAGCATTAAATACTTGGTTGCTGTAGTTGTGAAGTTACTGGGTTAAGACTGCTGACTCGCATGTTCCTTTTAAGAAATGAGGCTCCCAAGTTGTGCCACCCTCCACCTTGCCTGATGAAATGTATTCAGATGTTTCTGTAGTGATCATTTGTTCAACTTTGTTTTATGCAGCAGTATTTGATTTTTCAATAGGTAGTACTTCAGTCTGCTTGGGGGGGGGGGGGGCAATATTAAAACTGCCCATATATGAAGGAAAACTATTTGCATACAGACTATGAAACCGCCCCCCCCCCCCCCCCATTCCCCCATTGAGAGCACAGGAGGTGTTAATTGGCAGCTTTCTATCAGCTCATCTGAATGGCCACAGTGGTAACAGCCTCTGGCCCAGATGCATTAAAGACATTGCTAATTCCCGTTCCCTACCGATTTTATAGCGAATCGGTAGGGAACGGGAATGCATCAACGATAGGGAATGCAAATGAGCTACTCGTTGTAGCTCACTTGCATTCTCTAGTCCTTCGGTACCTGAGTCGGAGAATCGGGACGTCCCTTTAGATTAGGCTCCTCTTCCTGGTCTCTTCAGCCAATCAAAGCGGGCTTAGCTGGCTGTTGTCAGCGAAACGCGCTCTGATTGGCTGAAGAGACCAGGAAGAGGAGCCTAATCTAAAGGGGACGTCCCGATTCTCCGGCAACCAGGAAAACATAAAAGTTTTGCTGTGGAGGGGCGGCGAAGACAAAATAGAAGGGGGGAAAAAACACCAGCGCCGGCAGAGCTAAAAAAAAATGCGAAAAAAAAGACGTCTCTCAGAAGCGCAGGGAGAGTACGTCCTTAAAGGACGCCCCTCACATGCGCTCCCTGCTTTTTTTTTTTTTTCTTTTTTTACCTTTTTTGGGGGCCCTTTTCCTTTCCGATTCCCTCACAGGAGCCCTAACAAGAGGTCAAACATCTCGTTAGGGTTCCTACGGTAAGGGAATCGGAAAAATGGTAGTGCATCTCATTATAATGGCTTTTCAATCATTTGCATTCCGTTTTCGTTGCCTGCTACCTTGGCAGGGAAAATGCTCTTAGTGCATGCCCGGGGTGAACTACTTGCGTTTTAAACTGGCTGGAACCAGTTTAAAACGCAAGTTGTGGGCTCGTTAGGTTTTGTGCATCTGGGCCTCAGTCTTCAATGAATTTTCAGTAACTTCTGATGGGCACCAGATGCTACCAAACATCTCTCTCTTATTTCAAAACATTTTTATTGGTGAAACCACTACAAAAGACATCATGCAAAACATGATCCCAAAACATGGGAATGACCCACAAATAAACAAACAATGCAATCAGCAATAACGGAGATCAACAAGGCAATAAAAGCTTCACCAAGAAATTGAAACCATATTTCCCCAACCCCCAAAATTACCACTCTGTAGCTTGAGACCTGGACTCTTATGACCCCAAACTAAGGACAGCTTCCATACTTCCCCCTCCCCGCTGCACACTGCTCCCCACATACTCCAAAACCTCACCCCTCCCCAATTCCTGAACTTATGAATCCTTAGGGCATGATGGGCATTCCGAAACTTATATAGGACATAACTATGAGCTGTCGGCGAAATAGTCGCCAAATAAGGATCCCAGGTAAGGAAAAAGTTCCTTTGTCTCTTGGGGTGAGTGCGAGCTTCCCAGGACTCCCACATCATCGAAGCATGTAGTTTATTTCTCCAGTACCAAAATGTAGGAGGCAAATCCTAGAGCCAATGGTTTAATATACATTTCTTCCGCAAAAAGAGACTCTTCCCCCCCCCCCCCCCTTCCCACGTGAGCCCAGCAATGGGACTCGATCCCTTCCACAGAAGGCACCAGAGGGTGCAGTTCAGCTTGATGAACCAGCTTTTGGGATTGATGTAAACAGAGAGAGACCAATTGAAAAACCCCAGGGGCCTGCCCAGGTCCAGAGTTCAAGCCTCTTTGATAGAAGTATAGACCCTTATGGGCTGATGTGTAACAACAATTTGTGAAACCAAGATATGGAAACCTGCCCCCATCGTATTACCCTCCAGGAATTCCTTCCATCCAGCACTAAAAACAGCTTTCAGAAGCTGATATTAGACTAGTGGGTGGCAAATTAAGAACATAACTGCATATATCAACTTACCATGTTGATTGATGCATCCCTTGTCCCTTACCCTGCCTAGTTCACGCTGTTAGTTTCCCCCCCCCCCCCCCCCCCCCTATTTGCTTCTTTTATGCTTGCCTAAGCTTTTAACTTTGTACTCGTATTTAATTCTCTGTAAGCCACATTGCGCCTGCATGAGTGGGAAAATGTGGGATATAAGTAACCCATAAATAAATAAATATATAGATTGATCCTCTAATGTAAAGGAATATCTTTTGTTGTAAATCAGCATAGAAGACAACCATCTGCATGGAGCAAATGCTCTAATTGTGCAATACCCTTCATACTCCACATCCTAAAAACCATGCTGTCAAGTCCAGGTTGAAAAGCAACCCAAACATCTCTTTTAAATGGTTTCTCTGTGGGCCCCTCTGCATTGGAGTAGTACAAAATAAACCAGAGCAAGGCTTTGAGACTGTAGCACATAACTTTGATATTCCACTGGTCTAAGGATGTGATGAATGGACATAGCAGCCCTGTTGTGTCATTTGCTTTAGCCACAGGCTGATAACTTACATTCCCAGTAGAGATGCCCATTTCCTCCCATTTCCTGTATCTCTTCTCTAATTCAGTCACTCCCGTCTATCATAATCCTTTTAAACTGAGGACAATATCCATATAGCTCCAAGAAGTGGAGGTTAGCGAGCACACCTTGTGCATGTGTTCAGGAGGTAGAGTGGCTGAAATATTCAACTTCTTGCTGCCAGAGAAGTGAGCGACAAATCTTACAGGTGGAAGAAGAGAAGATCCAGGGTCCCATACCTAAATTCCTCCTTTTACACATTCTTCCACTTCAGCATCTCCCATCCTCCGCAGGGAATATCATGCTAAGAGATTGAGTCACACCTATCCAGGAGATGGAGGAAGGAATGGAGGGGTGCAAAATAAGACCAAAAATCCTATAATGCCTCTGTATCGCTCCATGGTGTGACCTCACCTCAAGTATTGTGTTCATTTCAGGTCCCCATTTCTCAAAAAAGATGTAGCGGAATTAGAAAAGGTTAAAGGAGGGCGACCAAAATGTTAGAGGGGATGGAACTGCTCCTGTTTGAGGAAAGGCTAAAGATGCTAGGGCTCTTCAGCTTGGAGAAGAGACAGCTGAGAGAGGATATGATTGACGTCTACAAAATGCTGAGCGGAGTGGAATGGGTGGAGGTGAATCGGCTTTTCTCGCTTTCAAAAAGTACAAAGACCAGGGGACACTCAATGAAATTGCATAGGAATACTTCTAAAACAAATAGGAGAAAATATTTTTTCACTCAAAGAATAGTTAAGCTCTGGAATTCGTTGTCAGAGGATGGGGTAACAGCAGTTAGTGTATCTGGGTTTAAAAAAAAGGTTTGGATAAGTTCCTGGAGGAAAAGTCCATAGCCTGTTATAGAGATGGACATGGGGAAAAGCCACTGCTTGCCCTGGGATTGGTAGCGTAGAATGGTGCTACTCATTGTGTTTCTGCCAGGTACTTGTGACCTGGATTGGCCACTGCTGGAAGCAGGATACTGGGCTGGTTGGACCCAGTATGGCTGTTCTTATGAGAACTGGGTTGATGGCTCCACAGTAGGTGTAGCTCCTGGGCATCATGGCCCACCATCTTTCACTTAAATTACTTTTGATTTAGTCATATGCTCAGTAATTCATCATGTAAAATATTGTATCATAACAATTCTGTGTGAAAGGCCATCATAGTGAGACTATGATGAGGGCACTACCATTACCTAGGCTGGAGCTTAAACATGATCTGGTATGAATGTAAGTTGATGAGCTTTTGTGAGATGTTTGCATTTGCCTAGCCAGTGTTCTTGGCTATCTGCTGAAGTTTGCCTACAACAGCATATAAAACATTTGGCAGTCTTTTTATGCTGCAGACAAAATTAAACTCATGGCCTAAAAGTAGAAGTGATTGTGTTGGTGAAGCTGGTGTAAAGCTAATCTGTTCCTGTAGGTATAGGATACTGCCAGATGTTCACTTCCCTGAGCAACTGAATGACGCTCTCCATGCTACAAAATATTTCCTTCAGCCTGATGTCCTTGCCAAGTGGTCTGTGGATCCTAATCGAATTGCACTTTCTGGAGACAGTTCAGGTGGAAACTTGGCTGCTGCTGTGTGCCAGCAGGTAATGTTCGCATCCTGTCTTAGATATGAATGGATCTGTGTTGTGGAATGATGGTTATGGATGTGTGGAAACCAAAAGATTCAATTAAATTTGGAATATGTCCCGTGGAGTTGGTGCAATAGTGCTCGCCTCTCTGCAATATGTGCTCTTTTCTGGGCTTACTTGATCTGCAAAGAACATGGTTTTCACAAGCAAACTTTGCTACTCTACAGTGATGAAAGAGTTCAAGCTTGAAGATGCTTATACGGTCTGTGCCAGAGCTGGTGGTGGGAGGCGGGACTGGTAGTTGGGAGGCGGGGATAGTGCTGAGCAGACTTATAGGGTCTGTGCCAGAGCTGGTGGTTGGGAGGCGGGGATAGGGCTGGCCAGACTTATACAGTCTGTGCCAGAGCTGGTGGTTGGGAGGCGGGGATAGTGCTGGGCAGACTTATAGGGTCTGTGCCCTGACGAGGACAGTACAAATAAAAAAAGTAGCACATATGAATTTATCTTCTTGGGCAGACTGGATGGACCGTGCAGGTCTTTTTCTGCCGTCATCTACTATGTTTACTATGTATGCTTAATGTTATCGACTGATAGCATCCTTTTAAGTTAGGTTGGGCTATCCTTTCCCTCCCAACCATACTGCATGCCATAGTGTAGCCAGGTCCACACAGACTGGTGTGTACCTTGCTACCACTATCAAGACCATAGGGACCTAGAAGACAGTGTTAAGCAACAGCCTTGCTAGTGTTGGTAGATGCGTCAGTTATTACAGTCCTTGCTGGTGGTGGGTAGTGATCTAGGTGTTTAAATATAGCATCTTGTTTGCTTATTTACCCAAGAGGGTAGAGAACCTGCGAGGAAGAAAGCAAACAGACTTTTTAAATAGTAATATAAGTGTTCAAGTTTCCATAGCTGGCAGCTGGGATAAATCCCTTCCACTATGGAGTGAAATAACTGGGCAGACTGGGCCAGTTGTTTTTTGTTTTGTTTTTTTTTTGCCATCAGTTAGTGTTAACGAGCTGTATTTTGACATGGGATCAGGAAAATGCCATTGTTTTTGTTTTTTTTATTACTATTTTAATAATTTATGATTACCTTGTGAAAATAAGTCATACTTTTTAAAATATATATATATATATATTTTTTTTTTATGCAGCTTATTCAAGATGGCAATGCAGTGAGCAAAATAAAACTTCAAGCTTTAATCTATCCCGTGCTCCAGGTGTTAGACTTTAACACTCCATCCTATCAGCAAAACATGGACATGCCTATCCTTCGTCGCTTTCTCATGGCAAAGTTCTGGCTACATTACTTAAATGGAAACTCTAAATACGTCGAACCAATGTTGGTTAACAACCATACATCTTTTGATGTGAGCCAGGCAGTGGCATTACGAGAACGTTTGAACTGGTCTTCCATATTACCCTCGGGGATCCAAAAGCACTTTAAACCTGTGGTGCAAACCGTGGGAACTCCTGAACTCATACAGGAGGTTCCTGCCATATTTGATGTCCGTGCATCACCATTGATAGCAGAGAAAGAAAGCCTGAAGCTAATGCCAAAGACTTACATTTTGACTTGTGAATATGATGTTCTAAGAGATGATGGATTAATGTATGCAAAACGCTTGGAGGATGCAGGTGTTGAGGTCACAAATGATCATTATGAGGACGGCTTCCATGGTTGCATGATTTTTGCCGATTGGCCCCTGTATTTTTCTGTGGGAGCTCGGACCAGGGACAACTATATTAAATGGCTTGATGAGAATCTTTGACTTGAGTCATCCATAGGAGGAAGCAGTAGAGCCAAATCAGTTTAAATGCAAAAATGTTTCATATGCAAATGAAGAAACATTCAAAACTGTTAAATTTTGTAAACTTTGCGCTTTACTAACTCTGTGATGTGTTTTTCAGCACATCGCTGTTATTGAGTTAAATACACCACTTTTGTAACCACTGGAAATTACAAAATTCAAATAGAAAATATCTTCTGAGCCTCTTGAAAAATATATAACAATGCTGGAAATGTTTCTCTGCACTTTGTCACGTTTGGGGTTTTTTTTGTGTGTGTGGTGGGGGTTTTTTTTTAGAGGGGGAGAGAGAAGTAGTACCTGGGAACAGGGGGTGTAGCCAGACACCCAACTTTGAGTGGGCATGGACCCAAGACAGGTGGGCAGAAGAACCCCTCCCTGCCCCACAGGTGATTCGGTCTTTCCTTGTGTCACCTGCATGCCATCTGCTATTTACAAGGTATGCAGGAGGGACAGTTGTTGGGAGTTTTCAGCTGGTGGGGCTTGGGAATCCCTGCCAGCCACACCATAGGTGTACTGCTACTGGGTGGGCCTGAGCCCAAAGTGGGCACCCTTGGCTACGCCACTGCCTGGGGAGTTCAGGAAAAATAACTGCTCACAGGATTTGAACAGGGTCTCAGGGCAGAGGTCATCAATCTCCGCACTCCCACTCTGAGACTGGGGAATTCCAGCACGTTCTGATTGGATCTTGCACTTCAGGGCCCAGACCATTAACACCAAGGTTATTTGCCAGTGATACTGCTGGTTACTTTCCCTCAGGAGTTTTCCTCTTTCTTTGTGGAAAGAGAACCTGAAAGGAGCACAGACCTCTGCTGCAGCTATAAAGCAGAGGACAGACACCACCTGCTGGCCAAACAGGGGAAATGCATTGAAGGAGAAAAATGAAACCACATTGTAGGTCACAGGCAAAGTCCCTTGTTTCACCTCAATATATATAAAGGTTTCTCATTATATTATTAATTATATATAGAGAGAAATATATTATGTTACAGCTGACCTTGTTGCTTGACGTACCTTATTTTCAAAGCATACAGACGTCCGTCTGCTTGAAATGTCCAAATCCTGATTTTTCAAATGCAGAAAAGGGGTGTCCAAATTGCAATGGGGCATGTTTTGGGTGGGACTAGGGAGTGTTCAAAATCAGGATGCCCAACAGCGATTACAGAATGGGAAGGAAACATCTAAGTGATACCTGTTTCAGTCATATCCAGGGTATAAAAAGATCTGATTGTGCTGCTGACCATTGAAGAGATTAAGGCATGACACAACCCCCCCCCCCCCCCCCCCCACCCCCGTGGTTGCTGTACCTCTCTCTTTCCCCTGAAATTGAAACTGAAAAGGTTTACCAGCTTCAGGTATTATGGGTATTGGTAGCACAGCAGCAAGCAAGTCTGAGGAGTAGCCTAGTGCAGTGGTTTCTGGTCCTGGAGGCACCCCAGTCAGTCAAGATTTTAGAATACCTACAGTGAATATTCATGAGCAAGTCTCATGCATTGCCTCCACTACCTGCAAATCTATCTCATGAATATTCATTGTAGATATAGTGAAAACTTGACTGGCTAGATGCATCTAGCACCAGGTTTGGGAACCAGTGGCTAAAGCAGTAGATTTCAAAGTGGGATTTGAATCTGGGTCCCTTGGCTTAACTTATTATTATTAGCCCTCCAGAAACAGAAAAAAAGACCTACTGTATATAAATATATAAGCCACCTGCAAGCATGAAGTCTATTAAAGTGGTGTACATTCAGGTACAGTAGGTAATTTTCTGTTCCTGGAGGGCTCACAATTACAAAAGTTTATTTATTTATTTGTAGCATTTGTATCCCACATTTTCCCACCAATTTGCAGGCTCAATGTGGCTTACATTTGCCGTAATGGCAGTTGCCATTTCCAGGTAACAGAATTACAAAGGTATTGCATTAAGGTGCATTACATACATAGAAAAGGAGAATACATTATAGGATTGTATATTGGTTCATGAGTGATAGATTGGATTGTAACGTGCATTAGGTTGTCGACTGTAGAAAGGCCATATTCGACGTAAGGATTAGATTGGTAATGCTTGTTCATTAATATAGAGAGATTAAACAGTCAAATGATAGGGGTTCAGTTATTCTAGTTCATGTACAGGCTTATTATTTAGTATTGAAGGCGAGTGTTATTGGTATGCCTTCTTGAACAAATCAGTTTTCAGAAGCCTTCGGAAGATAGGTCTTGCGTTGTTTTAATGGTCTTCGGTAATGCGTTCCATAGTTGCGTGCTAATGTAGGAGAAACTGGTTGCGTATGTGGATTTATATTTCAATCCTTTACAGTTGGGGTAGTGGAGATTGAGGAATGTGCGTGCTGGTCTTTTTGCATTCCTAGTAGGTAAGTCTATAAGGTCTGACATGTAGTTAAAGTGGAATTTGAACCTGGCCCCTTGGTTTGAAGTCCACTGCACTATTCTGCTCTGCAGGGACATCTGTGTGGCCATTCTTCTAAGAATGCTGCCAGACACATGTCCTTGTCTCTGCTTTTTTGGCATTGATATGTTGCAACAGTCCAATTTGTAATATGGCTGTTCATTCTGGATGTCCTTGTCACGCAACCATCCCATCTCATGTATTTTCAAGCAGGAAATCCTGATATATTTCCATGTGAGCCGGATGTCCTGACTTGAATGTCCTCTTGAAAATACCCATCCATATGTTCACAATCCTTGGCCTCTCATACTTAAAGGATATAAAGGACAATAAGTAAATAACAAGAATGAAAGTATAAATACAAAATTATTGGCTAGAAAAGAAAACGTGCTTACAAGTTGATCCAACAAAATACTGCTAAACCATTCTAAATGGCATTGAGACAGAAAATCTTCACTAGCAAAAACATAGTAATATAGTAACATAGTAGATGACGGCAGAAAAAGACCTGCATGGTCCATCCAGTCTGCCCAACAAGATAACTTTGGGGTCAAACATGTCACACTGGGGCGCACAGACAATATACAGTCCAGCTCTCCATTCTTCTTGGCAGCAGCACAAACG
Organism: Microcaecilia unicolor; assembly: GCF_901765095.1. Taxonomy (NCBI): domain Eukaryota; kingdom Metazoa; phylum Chordata; class Amphibia; order Gymnophiona; family Siphonopidae; genus Microcaecilia; species Microcaecilia unicolor. The sequence continues at coordinate 198,710,627 of NC_044040.1, read as the reverse complement.
GGTCCAAAAATACAATTTGTGGCTTGACGTGGTCACTTTTTTAATATCGGGTCTAGGGCTGGATGTTTTCATTTCCTGTCCTCGATTTCACCCAGCTTTCTGTTATGGTATGAAGATGTCCAAATTTAAGGCTCCCCTTGGTGTACCCCTGAAAGGCCCATTCAGAAAACATCTTATTTGAGTCTTAGCTCACTTTGTTTTCTGTTTGGGTGTTCCAAAATAACGATGTACATGTTTTTGGCAGATGTATGTGTTTTGGGGGCACTTTGAGACACCCATGTGCTTTAAAAATGTGTCATTGAAAAGCAGGGTCAGCTGTAAGATAATACACCGCTTTCTCTGTATAACTGATAGTATAACGAGAAACCTTTTATGCATGTATTATTCTTGTTTTAAACTAAAACAGACATCTAAGTTCTATTAGTATTTCCGGAGACGGGAAGGCGGTAGAACTAGAGGACATGAATTGGGGTTGAAGGGGGGGCAGACTCGGGGGAAAAATGTCAGGAAGTATTTTTTCACGGAGAGGGTGGTGGATATGTGGAATGCCCTCCCGTGGGAGGTGGTGGAGATGAAAACGGTAATGGAATTCAAACATGGCATGGGATAAACACAAAGCAATCCTATTTTGAAGGAATGAATCCATGGAATCGTAGCGGAGATTAGGTGGTGACGCTGGTAATATGCCCTGATTGTGACTAAATAGATATGGATGGGCTGGAGTGTAAATTTTAAGGGGCTTCAACATTAGCTTCAGAACTTAGTACAAGAAGTGTGCCGGGCAGACTTCTATGGTCTGTACCTTGAGAATGGCAAGGACAAATCAAACTCGGGTATACATATAAATATCACATACCATGTCAAATGAGTTTATCTTGTTGGGCAGACTGGGTGGACCATACAGGTCTTTATCTGCTGTCATTTACTATGTCTTTCTATATGAAGTCTGCTTTTCTTTTTTTAATTTGTAAAATTATTGCTTATATTGTTATATGTATTTTTATATTTAAATGTATGAAGCTGTTTACAGCAGTTTTATTTGTACAATGTTATTTTAATGCTAGGACTCCTGATGCAGGCCCTTGCTGAAAAACATGGTCAGGTCAACAGCAAAATTTATAACCAGTATGTGGCTCCAGTGCCGTTATTTCCTGACCATCGCAGCTTTTTTACGGAACATTTTTGTTTCTCTTCTGTGTGGAATTTTATATATATACATAACGTTTGTTAAAAATCCTTGAAGCATAGCAAACGGAGCAGATATGACTTTTTTTTTTTTTATAATCCAATTCAGTTGTTACCCCCTCTCCCATATACAGACAGAGATCAGGTTGATTATATTTGAGGTCCCAATAAAACCACAGGTTATTAAGTAAGGTTCCCTCCCCCTTTCTTTCTAAAAGGATTAACAAAACACAGATAATTGTAATGCGGATAATGGGATTGATGAACAGAGATTTATTATCCTTTTCAGAAAGGGTTTCTTTATTAAAGAGCCCTGTTTTAAAGGGTCCTGGTCAGTCTTCTGTGGTGCCACCAGGTTTCTCCTGCATAAAAGATTTTATATACCCGCAAAGCCCAAAAATTGGGCGGTCTGTCCAGCAAGGTCTTTTCCTTTTTGTGCAAATTAAAGTAGATATAACAGCAACAGGGCTTCATTTGCTTGTAATCTCCTTAACAAGAAGGAATCAATTTCATTACGGTACAACCCTATGCTCAATGGGTAATTAAGCAGAGGTTTCTGGATCTCTTCCCTCCTACCCCTCCCCCCAAGAACAATCAGGGTAAATAAAAGCAAAACAGTGCAATATTCCCCAGAGATGCTCATTGGAAAGGGTTACTAGAGATGTCTCCTTTAGTGGGCAGGGGTCACAGTGCCCCTCTGTCCCTAGCACTAAGAGTGTTGCCTCTGCAGGGCCACCCTGACCCTTGTTTATCCAATCAAAGTGCACACTTTGAACCCGAGTTGTGCTATGCCACAGTAAGTGTGCTGCAGCCTGAGCCCCAGAGCCAGGGCCTCTTTGTTGGAGTAGTTTTTCATTTTGAACAGGTTGAAAAGCGAACATTATAGTGTAACAAACTGGCATATTTCCCTGCCTCCATTTGCAGACTCTGACGTGTATTGAGGGAATGAGTGTGAAAAGACATAGCAAGTTTCTCATTAGGATGATAGGGGCTATATGAGGTATGTGTGCACTTATGTCTGTGCCTGTTCATACAGAGAGACCTTCCCCAATAGGCACTGTCACTTGGGCAAAACACATCTAAAAAGAGGCAGCGAATGGAAGAGTTCTGCTATAAGAAAGAGACTGCATCAAACCTCTGTCACCTTTTTTTTTTTTGTTACATTTGTACCCCACGCTTTCCCACTCATGGCAGGCTCAATGCAGCTTACATGGGGCAATGGAGGGTTAAGTGACTTGCCCAGAGTCACAAGGAGCTGCCTGTGCCTGAAGTGGGAATCGAACTCAGTTCCTCAGGACCAAAGTCCACCACCCTAACCACTAGGCCACTCTTCCACTCATCAAGTATTTCAGAACATTTAAATTAAAATGAAGTAATCTTTACAACTGGAAAACAATTGCATTATTCTGTTACTGCAAAAATTAATGTCCAAAACATGGATGAGAATTCTAATTTTCTAATGAATGAATTTCTTGAGAATCCCTAAGAAAATAACAAATAGCTACTATGATTCTTTAGATGTTTCAATGGCAAATACAAAAGTTAATTCTGTACAAAGGTCTTGATAATATATGATGGTATGATTCCAATTCTATATATAGCAAGAACATGTACTGTATAATTTGTTTTTTAGGCACAATTTTTTCCAGTATGTTTGGGTGCCAAGCTCCTTCAGAATAAGTCTTCTTCATCTTAAGCTATTTGAGGGTCTTTCTCCTTTTTTTTTTTCTTATATATCTCCCTCCCAGCTCAGCTATAGTGACAATCCTCCCCTAAGGGGTGCAAACCTTGGTTCCCTCCAGAACCTTACCTTTATGTGATCACTGTGACATTCATTATATGAACACAATTACTTAAAATATTTTGAGCTGTTGTCATCATAAGTTATCACAACCATTCAAGGTCTCTAAATCAAGTGTCTTAAAACATTCATTAGTGACTTCACTACAACTTCAACTAAAAATCAAACCAGTCTTAAAAAAAACAGAAAAATTCAAAAACTAAAATATAAGGAGTAAATGAAGACGAGCAAAAATAATTCTTGAAACCTGCTCGCTTATTACGTGTATTTACTTTTCTATGGAGTCACCACCATTTGCCACACATTTCTGCTAACTACCGATAAGTGTTTGAAAGCCATCATGAAAGAACTTCACATTTTCTCTTCAGCCTTTCTACAAGTGAAATGCCTGTGAAGATATTCCTTGAATTTTGGAAAAATTGATTCTGTGATGTTTCATGCTGTGTGAGATGTAGCATCGTTATTTATTTAGATTTTGCTCACACCTTTTTCAGTAGTAGCTCAAGGTGAGTTACATTCAGGAACTCTGGATATTTCTCTGTCCCAGGAGGGCTCACAATCTAAGTTTGTACCTGAGGCAATGGAGGGTTAAGAGACTTGCCCAGGATCACAAGGAGCAGCAGTGGGATTTGAACCGGCCACCTGTGGATTGCAAGACCGGTGCTCTAACCACTAGGCCACTCCTCCACTCACCCTTGTTATGTGGCAACAAAATGTTTTCTTTTTGTGCTTCCAACCTTTTCTCAATTTGTTTATAGCTTTCAGGGTTGCAATGTAGCGCTGAGTTGATGGTTGTACCATTTATAAGGAAATCCATGTGAGCACCATCCTTGTCCCAAAAGACACTAACCATGATTTTTCCTGCAGCAGGCTGGCTATTGGTTTTCCATTGGTGAACCTTTGTGATATTCCTTGGATTGGTGTTTTTCTGGTGCATAATGATGCTGTGTTTCATTGGCTGTCATGCTCTTGTGAAGAAATTCTTCACCTTCATTCTCATTTTGGGACAATAATTGCTGACAGATTTCAAGACTAAAAGCTTTCATTTCTGCAGCCAATATGCAAGGAACCCGTCTTGTACAGAACTTTTGATATCGAAGAATATCGATAATGTAATCCACATTCCTGTGAAATACCAAGGGTCAGCAACTTCCCTTTGAGCGATCCTCCGATCGTCCTTTATGAGTTTGTCAACTTTCTCACATGAGCCTTGTCTGTTGCGATCACAGATCATCCAGTTAATTTTTCAATCACACACATCAGCCTTTCCCTGTCCACCATGTTTACATTTTTTGAGCCAGCGATGCACAGTACTTGCTTCAATACAATCATCATAAACAACCTGTATGCAGGGTGAATTTCAACAGAGGTACTCATTCAACAGTCAGAATTTCTATTGCAGCATGTGGCTTAAATCTCACTAATTCGTGCCCACTGCATGTTTCCATTTTATAAGCAATAGCGAAACAGCCTCTTTACACAGACAATTCTCGCCAACTGCGATGAAGGAAGAGATTAAAAGAACAAGGGAGCACATACAGCGAGTCAGTGCTGCATCTGGTGATGACTTATAGAGCTGGAGACATTAATTTTTATTCCATCCTTATACTTAGTTGTTGACACCAAATGTGAAATCTCTTCAAACATCAGATTGTCTCTAGTTCCCGGCGTAGGCCATGTTTAGCAGAATCTTTCAGGGAGACCATCGTAAAATGTTTACAAAACTGCCTCAGCCAATATACTACTACTACTTAGCATTTCTATAGCGCTGCCAGGGTTACGCAGCGCTGTCCAAGTTTAGACAAGGGGAAGGACAGTCCCTGCTCAAGAGAGCTTACAATCTAAAGGTAATAAGCTATGTAGTCAGTGTAGGGTATCAGGAATGGGGAAGGTGGTTAGACGCCAAAAGCAAGGGAGAAGAGATGGGCCTTGAGTAAGGACTTGAAAATGGGCAGGGAGGGTGCACGGCGTATGGGCTCAGGAAGTCTGTTCCAGGCATAAGGTGAATATCCATTAGGATTCAATATCCATTAGGATTCAAGAGGTTTCGTTAATAGATATCATTGAAACCCATAAATGCAATAAATATACACAGGCGCCTACGTTCTAACAACCTACCAATTTTATCACATGCAGTTACTACTGGTTTGACTCTTAGTTGAAACTATGATGAAGACCCTGCTAAATGGTTTTAGACACTTGAGAGAGATATTGAACAGTTGTGGCATTGTATGGCGTGGCCATCTGTATTTTATGAGAACAGTTGTTTTTTAAATCATTGAACTCTTTCGTAAGTTATACACTGTTAGGGACTTTTACTTGGTATGAGAAAATTATCCCTCTCTGTGTATTGGATGTTGTTAGGGATTTTGTTGGTTCTCCAAATACATTTTTGTTAACCTCTCAGGAACAAAACGAATGCCCTTACAATGGAGAAAATGGTAGGTCTGCACATGGTGAAAAGTGTAGTATTGAGCTAAAAATTAGTATTTATTCATGGAGTAGTAACCTAGTAGGCCGAGCACTGGGCTGACACCCAGGGAAGCGCGGGTCAAATCCTAATACTGCTCCTTAGCAAGTCACTAACCCTCCATTGCTTCAGACACAAGCTTAGATTGTGAGCCCTCCAGGGACAGGGAAATACCTAGTGTTTCTGAATGAATGTAATTTACCTTGAGCTACTACTGAAAAAGGTGTGAACTAAAATCTAAATCTATAATGAAAATTTCTCGCATTCTCTTCATTTATTTTTTGATTGTCTTTTTTTTTTAATGACTGTGTTACCATACTATGTTAATTTATTCTAATGCAGGCTGTTAACATTTGAGCATTAGAAACTAATTTTTGTATCTATAATATGACCATTCACTAACTGGAATTTAGTACTATTCAGCTATCATTTATGAAAGATAAAAATTGAGATCGGATTAAACAAGTTGTCATCTCTATAAAATTTGCTTTATTGTAGTAAATTATGAGCCTGCTATGAGTGGGAAAGTGCGGGGTACAAAAATAAATAAATACAGCAATCTGATTCTCTAGTGTGGGATTTTTCCCATTTATATACTGTCTCAGTATGTTCCCAATGGCTGCTGTGTGCTATGGTGCAGTTAGCGTTTTTCTTACAAGAGTCCAAATATAGAAAGAGGTGAAACACACTTGGAATTTCTAGCTATAGAAAAATAAAGTAATTAACCAAACCTCTTAGGAACACATAGGACCTTGCTAAGTAAAGGTGCTCATTTTCAAAGCACATAGACTTACACATACTCTTTCACCCACTTGTGTATATTTATACACATATATAACCACATGTATACAGACCACACAGGGTTTATATATATATATATATATATACAGATAGATAGAGAGAGAGAGAAAGAACTCGAACGCCCCACGGGAAAACACAGAAATAGGTAAAAAGTGGGATGTTTGACCACCGAAATACAAATCCTGGAGACAATATCATAAAAACTTCTTTATTGAAAAAAAGACTCAATAAAGAAGTTTTTATGATATTGTCTCCAGGATTTGTATTTCCGTGGTCAAACATCCCACTTTTTACCTATTTCTATTTTTTTGAGGGTATTTCAGGACCATCTTGAGAAACACTGATATTTAGGTGAGCGTTGAATGCATAAAGTAATCCAGATCACTTTATGTATATTTCAGTGATCCTGTCTACATGACATGTTCATATAAGATTTATCCCTGCTATATCTATGGTTGGAGTTAAGCATCCAAATCTCTATATATAAAAGGCACCACCAACGTTCTAAATGAAGCCTCCAGCTGGAAGTGTGAAGGGGGAGAGATATCCGGTTTCCCCATGAGTGTCTGCCCCGCCCTCGCTCTCTCTGTAACACAAACAGTGAAGGAAAACACAGCAAAGCACGAAATCAAATCGCTCTCTCTGTAACAGTGAATGACTCAGAGGGGGGAGGGGAGAGAGGGCAGAAGCCCTCACTATCTCTGTAACACAAACACAGCACAGCAGGAAACTTAACACTGAAGGACTCAACTCTGAGGGGGGAGGGGACAGAGAGGACAGACAGCACAGGGGAAGGAAGAGAGGGCAGAGGGCAGGGACACACACACTCCCACATGCACACAGAAGAAAACCTTGCTAGCCCCCGTTTCATTTGCATCAGAAACGGGGCTTTTTTTTTTTTTTTTTTACTAGTCTCAGATAAACACCAGAATCCTTAATAAATAGCATCATGAATTTACATACCAATGGCTTGACATATACAGGTTTGGCTTCTTAATCTCTCAAAATGAAGAGCACATCAACTGCAATGGATATGAAAAATAAAATATAACTGGAAAAACTAAAGAAAGAAAAATGGTTGGAACTAAAAAAAAAAAGAGAAAAGGGGAGACAAACAGATTGTTACTACAAAAATTAAAATAAAGCACACGCATGAAACTGCATGTGAATAATGACTCTTAAAAAAGTAAAAATATATAAAGTTAAAAAGATCAAAAAAAGAGATCAAATAAAAATGAAAAATGAACGCGTGTAGGGTCCCAATAAACTTTGTTTTGGTGCTCTTACTTCCGTGTCTTCTGGACTGGTCTTTTTGGATCTGGCGTTCTTCCACTCCTGTGTGTTTTGGCAGAACAATCCATCCTTAATTCTTTGCTTTTGCAAAACCCATGCTCAAGGTAATTTACAGTTTAGGTTGATTATGCAGGTCCCTTTCCCCGGAAGACTTACAATCTATTATGAAACCACATAAAATGGAGGGCAAGTGGCTGGCCCAAAGCATCAGTTGAAGCAGTAGCATTTTTACTCTGGCCTCTGTTGCTCTAATCATTGTGTTTTTACTTGTGCATTCACAACTGGGGCATTCGGCACTGCTCATTCGTCCACCCTCCTTTTACCACCAACAGAAGACACAGGACCAGCCGCTTCTTTGACAAATTTGGAATTTATTATGGCCGCAGCCAAGCAGTTTGCATTACATCTCATAAATCGCATTTACTTCTGTTGCCAATTTCATAACTCCTAGGAAACCCCTGGGTACACAGCTTGTCATTCGTTTCTTGCTCCTCGCGCTGCCGGTTGTGCCGTAAAAGCACATCCCCGGTGATTAGGGTGCCTCCCGTTTAAGGACGCACCCTGCGTAATCTCAGGGCTCCCAGCCGTTTAAGCCAGGCGCCGACGCGATCACGCTAAATGAACTTCAACCTGGCCCCTTGCCGGTCGTAAACTTGAACTTGACCTTGAACATCAGCTATTAGTCCCCGTCCACGAGGAACTATTCTGTGCTGCCATGCTGTGTACCCGCCGTAGGTTTTCCTAATCCCTCTCCCTAACCACCTAGCTGCGACGGTTGTGTCCTACACTGTGGGTGGGTGGGCTGGGTTCAGCTCCTCTGGGTTGCTGATTCCTGCTCGAAAGGACCTTTCCTTACCTGCTGACCCCTTTTATGTCTTCCCTCTCCGTCCCGCCCCCCCTTTCCCTATTTTTCTTAACCCTTTCCTTCCCGCTGGCCTACAGCCCAGTTGTGTCCAGCCTCCCTAATTGGTTTGGCCTCCTCCTTAACGTGTAGTTGACTGAGATCTTGTAGAAGATCACTCTTGGCAGTGGCATAGGAAGGGTGGGGCGGTCCGCCCCGGGTGCACGCCGCTGGGGGGGTGTCGGCTCCGCTGGTTGCCTGCTCCCTCTGCCCTGGAACAGGTTACTTCCTGTTCCGGGGCAGAGAGAGCGGGGAACCAGTGGAGCCGACACCCCCCCAGCGACGTGCAGTCGGGGCGGATCGGCCCTCCCGCCCACTCCCCGCTTTCCTATGCTAGTAAGAATGCGCTCCGGGGGGGTGCGCGCCGAGGGGGGTTGTGCCCTGCTGCACCCGGTGGGGGGCGTTGCGCAGCGGCGACCTGCCCCGGGTGTCAGCCGCCCTCGCTACGGCACTGACTCTTGGTTCTAGAGAAGTACTGTGTATATATATATATGTCACGTCACACACCCACAGAGGAGCTTAATTAGTACAAGTTTGAAACTTTTGAGAGCAGTAACACTAATTCTCAAGGCTATATTGTGAAAGTGACAAACTTTGGGGTCAATATTCAAAGTGTTTTAAATGGCCAGGAGAAGTATGGATATGTAGTATCACATCATACCTTATGCTATGAGTTTATCTTGTTGGGCAGACTGGATGTATCTGCCATCATCTACTATGTACTATCTATTAAGTTGTATGACTCCTGATGCAGGCATTTCTTCCAAACCATGGCGGTGTTGAATATGATCCTGTTGGTAGCTTCATGATGAATTTTGTTCTCCCTAAGTTGGACCATTACATTTCTCTGTTCGAGTTTTGTAAAGATTTTATTTCTTTGGCTCACTCATTGCTGCTGTCATTTTCCCTCATTATTCGTCATAACACTCTGTGTGCCTTAATTGGTAACGTGGCGGGGCATAATCGAACGTCGCTGGCGAAATAGATCACCGGCGATCTATTTTGGCGGCGGCACTACAGCTGGCCGGAACCGTATTATCGAAAAAGCTGGCTGGCTATCTTTTTTTTTTCGATAATACGGTTTAGCCCGGCCAAATGCCAGACTTCGCCGGGGTTGAGATCGCCGGTTTTGTTTTTCAGCGATAATGGAAAAAAATGCTGGCCATCTCCAACCTGGCGACATCCAAGGCATTTGGTTGTGGGAGGAGTCAGCATTTGTAGTGCACCGGTCCCCCTCACATGCCAGGACACCAACTGGGCACCCTAGGGGTCAGTGCGGTGGACTTCAGAAAAGGCTCCCACATGCATAGCTCCCTTGCTTTGGGTGCTAAGCCCCCCAACCCCCCCCCCCCAAAACCCACTACCCACACATGTACAACACTACCCTAGCTCTTAGGGATGAAGGGGGCAACTACATGTGGGTACAGTGGGTTTTGGAGGACTACCATTACCCCAGCACAAGTGTTACAGGTGGGGAGGGGGGGGGGCGGGCGGGCGGGCGGGCATGGGTGCACCTGCTTTAAGTGCACTGCGGTACCCACTAAAAGTGCTCCAGGGACTTGCATACACGCAGGCCTCTAGGACTTGTTGCTGCTGTATAACCTTGGCACACCAGTTGACACCTGAAGACTAATCTCTTTGAAAAAGTCCTTTATTTGAATAAGCACGTTTACTCACAGTTAACTGCAGATCAGAGGTTGTGCCCCACTGGCAAAGGGCCTCCCTGGTACTGAGATTAGCAGTAGGTCAGAGCTGACAAAATGCTGTACAGTGCCCTCTTTCAGCAACATTCAAGGTAATAACTAAGTTCTCTAACGTGGCTAACACATGAAACGGATCTAAAACTGGTTTACAAAAATGGCCACTACCTCATGGACTACCGGAAACAAAACAGGGCCCACTCTGACCCAGTTAGCAGGGGGGAAAGCACCATGGGAGTAGAGCCCTCTACCCTACACCCACCACAATGCATTGCTGATGTGACTCTGCAGTGCACCTAATGGAAAAGGTGTTACACTCACCCAAGAGGCACATCACAACCAGGGAAAGGCTGTCAAAGGATAGAACACATTCTGCTGTCACGGAGGTGGGTACGGCATTTGAGGCTGGCAAAAAAGGTTTTTATTTTTATTTTTTTAGTGTGAGAGGGGGTTGGTGACCACTGGGGGAGTACAGGGAGGTCATCCCCGATTCCTTCTGGTGGTCATCTGGTCAGTTGGGGCACCTTTTTGAGGCTTGGTCGTGAAACTAAAAGGACCAAGTAAACCTGGCGAAATACTGCTTAACGCCGCTTTTTTTTTCCCATTATCGGTGAAAGCTGGCCATCTGCTAGCCACACCCATGCCCACCCATGTCCTGCCTTTGCTAAGCTACCGACACGCCCCCTTGCACTTTCAACGGGAAAGCGGCGATGCTGTCAAAAATGCCGCTTCGATTATACTGATTTCACCGCTTTTAAGAAATCGCCGGCCATATCCCGATTTATGTCGGGAAATGGCCGGCGATCACTTTCAAAAATAAGCTGGATAGTTGCCGGCTCTCTTGAGCAAACTCCTTGATTGTGGCTAAAGAGGGCTGATTTCCATTGGGTTTACCCGACTCATGAAAAATCAGATCGCCTCGACTGTGGGTAAATGACCAGCATTATGTTATGCAAATGTAACTTGCTAGTAGTAACAGAACAATTGGTATCAGAAGGGATCCCACATGAGAAAAAAAGCAGCCTTCATCCATGTACTTAAGTGAGAGTTTAATTTCTGAGAATGCCTTCATTTGGAGGTAGAGGGGCATAAAACTGTGTTAATCTGAGGATTTACAATAGAGTTTCCCAAACTGTGGGTCTAGACATCCATCTTAAATACTAAATAATATCATTCTACACGATCTATACAAGTCCAAACTTCTATCCCAAGACTGCTTAACTTCTTTGCTTTTAATGATCAAGCACCACCACTTTAAACCTTAGGTCGAATAGGGTCTCTCTATAGTTGATGACCTAATGCATGTGACAATCCAACTTATTACTCAGGAACCTTCATGCAATACCATAACGTATTCCTCTATACCATGTATGTATGCATGCACATGGTATATATATACACACCATGATCTATTCCATATATATTACGTTCCATGTATGTTACCATGTGTATATGCACCTTAATGCAATACCACTTGTCATAGGAGCCAACTTTTCAAAATTATTGGGGGTGCTAAGCCCAATGAAAATAACCCCTCCCTGGACACATACAAGGAATTTTCTCAATATTGGGGGTGCTCAAGCACCCACAGAGTCGGCTCCAATGCCACTTGTTATTCTGTTACCCAGAAATGGCAACCGCCATTACGGCAAAAGTAAGCCACATTGAGCCTGCAAATTGGTGGGAAAATGTGGAATACAAATACTACAAATAAATAAATGGGGGTCACGACCTGGGTGGGCTGTCCATAGGTACAACATTATTCTGTGCCTCCGGGGGGGGGGGGGGTGTCACGTCACAATTTTATTTGGCTGCCCTCATAGGATCATAGCCACACAAAAAAAAAGCTTGACAAACACTGATTTAGAACTTTAAAAAATTACACAGGTACCAAGTTACCCAGTTGTAAACTGGAAAATTCTTGGCAAGTCCTGGTTTTGAACTTACATCTGATGTATAGTGTCTGATCCTGGCCATTGAAATCAGTGCTCCAAATCCCATAATGCACCAGGATGGGGCTGTCAGATTGCCATAACTGTCTTGAAAGCTAAAGCCTGGACGTAGGAAGGGGTGTCAAGCAGTCTCTGCCTGCACTAAAAAGAATAGTGTCCAGTCAGCAGTTGCAGGCTAATTAGGAAACGTCACAAGGAGCGAGGCTGGTCCTGTGCCATCCATTTGGGTACAAAAGAGGTTTTCGTCTGGCCGGTTTCTGTGTTTGCAAGGATCCGCAGTGCCAAAGATTGAAGGAAAGAGGTCAACTGCTGTGACTGACAGAGACAGAAGTGGGAAGACTGCGAGCGTAGTAGCCATGAAAGGCGCCTGGGTGTTGCTGGCTGCATTTGCGTCTTTCACCGCCTACTATGTGTATTTGCCCTTACCGAGCGCGAGCGCGATCGCGGAGCCCTGGAAGCTCATGATGCTCGATGCTTTTTTGAGGCTTATACAGGATCTGGTACGTTCTCAGCCCTTTTTGTCTCTGTTGCTGAAGGGGAGCCAACTGGGCAGATTCCACCTCGGATTGTTGTGAAACAGTGGGATATGTCCAATGTTGCCTTTCCTAACTTACAAACCTTTTCCCGACTCTGCTATAAAGTTACTCAGTGCAGTACTTAATAAATCAGTTTAAATTAAGCACCCACAAAATCATTTTTCTTCCCCAAGAGATTCTTTCGTTTATTCCACGAGTTACCAGAACCACAAATGATACGGTGCAGGAATTATCGTGTTCAGATAGCACCAGGCAATGCTTTTCACTTGGCAGACGGCAGACTTACCTTGCTCAGAGCATATTTTACAGGAAAATGTAGGGTTTGTTTGTTTTTTTTTCAATCCATTGCGGGGGCGAGGTGGGGCAAGACTTTCATCCTATTCTTATTTTGCCGATTGGGTTGAGAATAGCAGAGGTCAAATGGAAGCACTCGTTCCGCTGTATCGCTCGCAATGGAATTATAGCGCTTCTTAAGTCTAGTAGGCTGTCAAACTATGGATTAGACCTGACTAAAATATACTCTAGATTGTTTTTGGAAGACATTAAGGACAAGTAGCTGCTTTCTACCCTAGATACTTCAGTTTATATAGAACTCGGTCAGTATTTTTTTGTTGTTGTTACATTTGTACCCCGCGGTTTCCCACTCATGGCAGACTCAATGCGGCTTACATGGGGCAATGGAGGGTTAAGTGACTTGCCCAGAGTTACAAGGAGCTGCCTGTGCCTGAAGTGGGAATCGAACTCAGTTCCCCAGGACCAAAGTCCACCACCCTAATCACTAGGCCACTGTATAATACATCAATTAAGAATTTTAATGCACAGCCCAAACTGTACAGTTTGAACTACATAGAGACTGTGGGGGATGAGATCCCTACTATGCCAGTATGCACACTTAATATAAAGGGTTCTCTAAAGTGATCGGTTTTGATATTGGCATTGAAGGAAGTGAAACTAGGAAATCAAGTACGCTAGCGTTTAACTATAGAAAAGGTGATTACGACAAAATGAGAAAAATGGTGAAAAAAAGACTGAAAGGAGCAGCTCGCAGAGTAAAAAACTTGCGTCAGGCGTGGATGCTGTTTAAAAACACCATCCTGGAGGTTCAGGACAAATATATTCCACGTATTAGAAAAAAGGGAAAAAAGACTAAATGTCAGCCGGCGTGGCTAAACAGTAAGATAAAGGAAGTCATTAGAGCCAAAAAACAATCCTTCAGAAAGTGGAGAAGAGAACCAACTGAAAGTAACAGGATAGATCATAAGGAATGCCAAGCCAAATGCAAAGCGGAGATAAGGAGGGCAAAAAAGGACTTTGAGAAGAAATTAGCGTTGGAAGCAAAAATACATAGTAAAAATTTTTTTAGATACATTAAAAGCAGGAAACCGGCCAAAGAGTCGGTTGGGCCACTGGACGAAAATGGTGTTAAAGGGGCGATCAGGGAGGACAAAGCCGTAGCGGAGAAATTAAATGAATTCTTTGCTTCGGTCTTCACCGAGGAGGATTTGGGGGGGACACCGGTGCCGGAAAGAATATTTGAAGCGGGGGAGTCGGAGAAACTAAACTAATTCTCTGTAACCTTGGAGGATGTAATGGGTCAGTTCAGCAAGCTGAAGAGTAGTAAATCACCGGGACCTGATGGTATTCATCCCAGAGTATTAATAGAACTAAAAAATGAACTTGCGGAGCTACTGTTAGAAATATGCAATCTGTCCCTAAAATCGAGTGTAGTACCGGAAGACTGGAGGGTAGCCAATGTTACTCCGATTTTTAAGAAGGGTTCCAGAGGAGATCCGGGAAATTATAGACCGGTGAGTCTGACGTCGGTGCCGGGCAAGATGGTGGAGGCTATTATTAAGAATAAAATTGCAGAGCATATACAAAAACATGGACTGATGAGACAAAGTCAGCACGGATTTAGTGAAGGGAAGTCTTGCCTCACCAATCTAATGCATTTTTTTGAGGGGGTAAGCAAACATGTGGACAATGGGGAGCCGGTTGATATTGTATATCTGGATTTTCAGAAGGCGTTTGACAAAGTGCCGCACGAAAGACTCCTGAAGAAATTGCAGAGTCATGGAATCGGAGGTAGGGTATTATTATGGATTAAGAACTGGTTGAAAGATAGGAAGCAGAGAGTAGGATTGCGTGGACAGTATTCTCAGTGGAGGAGGGTAGTTAGTGGGGTCCCGCAGGGGTCTGTGCTGGGTCCGTTGCTTTTTAATGTATTTATAAATGACCTAGAGATGGGAATAACTAGTGAGGTAATTAAATTCGCCGATGACACAAAATTATTCAGGGTCGTCAAGTCGCAGGAGGAATGTGAACGATTACAGGAGGACCTTGCGAGACTGGGAGATTGGGCGTGCAAGTGGCAGATGAAGTTCAATGTTGACAAGTGCAAAGTGATGCATGTGGGTAAGAGGAACCCGAATTATAGCTACGTCTTGCAAGGTTCCGCGTTAGGAGTTACGGATCAAGAAAGGGATCTGGGTGTCGTCGTCGATGATACGCTGAAACCTTCTGCTCAGTGTGCTGCTGCGGCTAGGAAAGCGAATAGAATGTTGGGTGTTATTAGGAAGGGTATGGAGTCCAGGTGTGCGGATGTTATAATGCCGTTGTATCGCTCCATGGTGCGACCGCACCTGGAGTATTGTGTTCAGTACTGGTCTCCGTATCTCAAAAAAGATATAGTAGAATTGGAAAAGGTACAGCGAAGGGCGACGAAAATGATAGTGGGGATGGGACGACTTTCCTATGAAGAGAGGCTGAGAAGGCTAGGGCTTTTTAGCTTGGAGAAGAGACGGCTGAGGGGAGATATGATAGAAGTGTATAAAATAATGAGTGGAATGGATCGGGTGGATGTGAAGCGACTGTTCACGCTATCCAAAAATACTAGGACTAGAGGGCATGAGTTGAAGCTACAGTGTGGTAAATTTAAAACGAATCGGAGAAAATTTTTCTTCACCCAACGTGTAATTAGACTCTGGAATTCGTTGCCGGAGAACGTGGTACGGGCGGTTAGCTTGACGGAGTTTAAAAAGGGGTTAGATAGATTCCTAAAGGACAAGTCCATAGACCGCTATTAAATGGACTTGGAAAAATTCCGCATTTTTAGGTATAACTTGTCTGGAATGTTTTTACGTTTGGGGAGCGTGCCAGGTGCCCTTGACCTGGATTGGCCACTGTCGGTGACAGGATGCTGGGCTAGATGGACCTTTGGTCTTTCCCAGTATGGCACTACTTATGTACTTATGTACTTATGTACTTATGTACTTATGTAAAGAAGCTATGAACACACTACTTGTTAGAGGAGGAAAAGCCTCGAGAAGTTCCTAGACTATTTGGGTTGTCTTAAAGGAACAGGACGTCCACATCATCGGCAAAAACCTCCCTGTAGTGTTGTGCTTACTACATTTGTTGATATCTTAATGAAGGGCTTTAGAATAAACTTAGCTTTAGAATAAGGAATTTAGCTAAGTCTAATAAACTTAAGTCAGTCGATCTCTGTGTATTTCTCTGGTTCTTGACCGTGATCAACAATGGCCAGCGTTTCGAATCTCTGCTTCTGCTTCAGGATCACAGGGCCATATAGATATCAGTTCAGCTATGCTGAGGGCAGCATCAGAGACCCAGAGAAATACACAATTTTGAAGAAAATAGATGAATTATGAACTAAACAAATTAAGGGATTATTAGTTACATTAGATGTACAGTCATTACTCATGTAGCTCATGTAACTCTCTTCTAGCATATGATAGTATGCATCCACTTCATACAAGAACTAGTCTTCTGTTTACGCAGTTTTTGCGCTATAGATGCATATGTGATTCATCTCAAAAATATAAAAATCAGCTGATTTGTTAATAAATAAATTACATGATAGAGGTTATCCTAAAAAGATTGTTAAACATGCTTATAAACGAGCTTTGTTCAATCATCGAGAACATCTGTTGGAATCTAAACAACCACCACCACAAGGGATGAAGCAAAATATTCCATGCATTATGCAGTATACTACGTTGTCCCCACAAATCACTAAAATCATTTACAAACACTGGAATATATTATCAGCTCATGAAGTCTTTTCAACTCAGAAATGCATGGTGTTCAATTCAAGACGAGCCAATCTGGGTGATGTTTTATGCCGCTCTGATTTTTGGAACAACAAAAGCACTATTCAAACAGGGCATATGAAATGTGGTAAATGTATTATGTGTGATGTCATGGAAGAAACAAATTTTGGGACCCCATAAAAAATAAATGGATTTATGTAAAAAATCGTTCTGATTGTACTTCAAAAGCTGTGATTTATATGATCACTTGCCCATGTGATAAGAGATACATTGGGCAAACTAAACGGATGTTCAAGACTAGATTATCAGAGCAAAATCCAAAGATCACTACTCCATCCTCATCCTCCTTGACCTATCCGCCACTTTTGACACTGTCAATCACAATTTACTTCTTGCCACACTGTCCTCATTTGGGTTCCAGGGCTCTGTCCTCTCCTGGTTCTCCTCTTATCTCTCCCACCGTACCTTCAGAGTACACTCTCATGGTTCTTCCTCCACCCCATCCCGCTCTCTGTTGGAGTTCCTCAGGGATCTGTCCTTGGACCCCTTCTTTTTTCAATCTATACCTCTTCCCTGGGCTCCCTGATCTCATCTCATGGTTTCCAATATCATCTTTATGCTGACGACACCCAGCTTTATCTCTCCACACCAGACATCACTGCCAAAACCCAGGCCAAAGTATCGGCTTGCTTATCCGACATTGCTGCCTGGATGTGCAACTGCCACCTGAAACTGAACATGGCCAAGACCGAGCTTATTGTCTTCCCACCCAAACCCACTTCCCCGCTCCCTCCACTCTCTATCTCAGTTGATAACACCCTCATCGTCCCCGTCTCATCTGCCCACAACCTCGGAGTCATCTTTGACTCCTCCCTCTCCTTCTCTGCACATATCCAGCAGATAGCCAAGACCTGTCGCTTCTTCCTCTATACAAACAAACAAAGCAAGCACTGGGCCTTCAGGATTGAGAAAAATGTAGTTCTTTATTTATAATGGAGACCCAACATGGTCCATGTTTCGGAGTACAAACGCCTGCATCAGGGGTCAAGGGACTCCTATAGGTCAGCAAGATAATAAGTTGACAAAGATGTGGAATAAACAATCAGGTTATATTACAGCCTTTGATCATTAAGTGAAGTCCACAGAACGTCATTTGGGATGAGGAGTTTATTTGCCAAGATACAAGTCACTATTTTTACAGCATCAAGCTAGGGTAGGGAAAAAGGAAAATACAGAACAAAGTAATGGCAATGTGTTAATTCTGAGTAGAAAAGAATATAAAGAAGGTGTTGGCACTTATTCCTAGTCTTCTCAGTGGAAGAGTAGCCTGATGGCTAGTGCAGTGGGCTGAGAACCTGAGAAATCAGCAGCAACAACCCCTGGGCAAGCCAGTTAACCCTTCATTGGCTCAAGTACAAAAACTTAGATTGTGAGCCCACTAGGGACTGAGAAAGTATATGTAAACCATTTTGGTTGTACCACAGAAAGATGATATATTGAATCTATGACCCTCTACCCCCCAATCATTCACATTCTCCAAAAGCTAGGATAAACAAGTGGAATTTTTAACATAGAGTTGAATGGGTTTTGTTTGGCACCCCTCTTAAGGGATGGGGTAGAGTTCTGTTGGGGTCTGCACCCACCTTAGCTAGACCCCAACAGTTCCAATATAACAGGCCATGAAAAGAAAGTGGAGTGCCTGGATACGTCAAAGAAGAGAATAACATGGGGACAAACTTTATCTCTGTCCCTGCAAGTTTTGACCCCATCCCCACCCTGACCCCGCAAACTCAAATTCCACAGCAATAGTTCTGCCGTGTTTTGATGAAAGACAATTGTTCATTTTTTGTACAAATGAGATTTTGTACTGCTGTGGGATGGGAACGAACTTTGTCCCCATGTCGTTCTCAACATCAAAGCAATGACTAGGAGGGGGCATAGCTAACTGATATGTTGAGACCACATCACTGCAAAACTGAAAGGTATTATCAGATTGGAAAAATATTCTGGAATTCTCATATGAACAACTTTATGAACCAATATTGTTTTATAACACTTTCCAAAATCAGTTGGGAGCCAATGAAGGCTTGATTGATGGGATGATATGATTCAATCCTTGTGCCAATTAGTAGTCTAGTAGCTGTGTTCTGCAGTAGTTGAAATCGATGAATGGATGACTAGATCAGCACACATTGTAGAAGGATTTGCAAATAGTCCATGTGATTTTAAGATTAATGCAAAAATGAAAGCTTACAAATTATAAGGAAAAAAAGTCACTGTGTGTATTTGTCTAAGACAGGGGTTATCAACCCAGTCCTCAAGACGTAGCCAGGCAGGTTTTCAGGATACTCAGAATAAATATGTGAAAGATAAATTTGCATTCACTACTTCCATTGTATGCAAATTTATCTTGTGCGTACTCATTGTGAATATCTTGAAGACCTGACTGGTTAGGTGTGTCCCAAGGACTGGGTTGAGAACTGCTAGTCTTAAGAGCAAAGAGTGAAGACTTGAGGCTCAAATATTAGAAATGAGTCAAATTTGAATCCCAGGTTTGTAACACAGTTATGTTTGAGAATTAATTGGCTCCTAGGAGAAGGTGATGATGTGATATCCAAATGGCTTTAGATTTGATAGGATTTACAATGATGAGTTGAATAGGGTAGGGATGAGGCTGGGTCCTTGGAGTAGTAAAGGAACTGAAGACTCATGTAATTTAGACATCGCGGATCCTGAGTTGATGGAGAAAATATGACTTCTAATAAAGGGTAAAAATCAAGAAAAGCTTATCTGAGTGTCCGCTTGTATGATCGAGGCTTAGAGTTGGATCTACTAGATCAAATGCTGTGGCTAGCTCTAGTGAGACAATTAGGACAGCCTAATTAGGACAGCCTAGTGAGACAATTTTGTTCTGCCTAATGAATGAAATATGCTGCAAACTTGAAAATAAGGGTAGGGACTCCCATGCAGTGACAGATGAAATTCTGCCTGCCTAGAATGGAGTTTGCTTGAGGAACAGTGTCTTCTCTGACACTTTGAGTTTATGTGGAGATTCTGGTAGATGCCTTGGTACTAAGAAGATATGAGGTTTATTGACTTTACACTTTCCTGTGCCCTTCTTAACTGAGATGTTGCGAGATTATTCAGCTGCAGGTGCAGAGAAGGGCGACAAAAATGATAAAGGGGATGGGACGACTTCCCTATGAGGAAAGACTGAAGCATCTAGGGCTCTTCAGCTTGGAGAAAAAGCGGCTAAGGGGAGATATGATAGAGGTCTATAAAATAATGAGTGGAACGAGTAGACGTGAAGCATCTGTTTACTCTTTCCAAAAATACTAGGACTAGGGTGCATGCAATGAAGCTACAAAGTAGTAAATTTAAAATGAATCGGGAAAAAATGTTTCTTCACTCAATGTGTAATTAAACTCTGGAATTTGTGGCCAAAGAATGTGGTAAAGGTGGTTAGCTTAGCAGGGTTTAAAAAAGGTTTGCCCGGCTTCCTAAAGGAAAAGTCCATAGACCATTATTAAAATGGACGGGGAAAATCCACTGCTTATTTCTGGGATAAGCAGCATAAAATATTTTGTACTTTTTTGGGATCTTGCCAGGTATTTGTGGCCTGGATTGGCCACCCTTGGAAACAGGATGCTGGGCTTGATGGACCTTTTGTCTGTCCCAGTATGGCAATGCTTATGTACTTAAGCTGAAAGGTTGTAAACACATCATATGATTCCTACATTTGAACTTTTGCTTAATTCCTTTGTTTATAACCTAAAAGAAGAACTTTAAATGTAGAGCAGGGTCCTTCAGAAGAGCTTTGATTCTATGTAGTCATTATTTTGATAGTTTTTAGCAATTATCTCATGTTGTTGGATAGATGCATTTTCCTTCCTTGGCTGAGCTGTATACGGCTGCATCTGCAGCTCCTGGCCTGAGTAAGCAGAGGTTAGGAATCAAAACCAGACCTGTACAGAGTTACTTCTGAGTCAGCCCCTGTGCCTTGATCATCTTTAAGTATGGATTTGGAGCTTTTCGGGCCTAGGGATTAGTTTTGTGACCCATGTTGGTTTAACTGGTTAAAGCAAAGTTCAGAGCAGTTGAGGTATTTAAACAGAGGGGGCAACTCTGCAAGTAGGTGCCACAATTTGGGTACTGCAGCTCTGCATGCTGAGCACTAATTTATAGCGAAATCCTTGCACATCCTGTTATTCTGGTGTAAGTAAGCATTTGTTGGCATGCCCAAAATATAGGTGTGATCATTTTAGTAACTATTAGTTCCCAAATGCTGCATTTTAGCATATAACTTAGTGTTGTACAAGTTAAGCATGCAATTGGGAAACCCATGTGTACATCCCCCCCCCCCCCCCGCCCTTGTACACTGAGTTAATTGTGTGCATAAGTTATAGTGATTTGCACACGTAATGTGCACAAGTGCTGGTATTCCGTAACTTGCGTGTGCAGTCGGCACTTGACTTTGATGCCAAGCATCGAATGAGGTGGAAGTGGCCTCTTTTCGCACTATAAGCTTGTTTTAGCTCATAACATTAAAAGTGGAGTGTTAGACCTACTCCCAGTCCATTAAATTCATTTTGCGTGCTTGGTCCCTTCTCCTCTCACGCCATCCTCGATCCACTTCAATCCGGTTTTCGCCCTCTGCACTCGACTGAAACGGCACTCTCTAAAGTTTGCAATGACCTGCTCCTGGCCAAATCCAGAGGTCACTACTCCATCCTCATCCTCCTCGATCTTTCCGCCGCGTTTGACACTGTCAATCATGACTTACTTCTTGCCACGCTGTCCTCTTTTGGGTTCCAAGGCCCTGTCCTCTCATGGTTCTCCTCTTATCTCTCCCACCGCACCTTCAGGGTACACTCCCATGGATCTTCCTCCACTCCCATCCCACTATCTGTTGGAGTTCCCCAGGGTTCTGTCCTTGGACCCCTTCTCTTCTCAATCTACACCTCTTCCCTGGGCTCGCTGATCTCGTCTCATGGTTTTCAGTATCATCTTTATGCTGATGACACCCAGCTATACCTCTCCACACCTGACATCACTGCGGAGACTCAGGCCAAGGTATCGGCCTGTTTATCCGACATTGCGGCATGGATGTCCAACCGCCACCTGAAGTTGAACATGTCCAAGACCGAGCTCCTTGTCTTTCCTCCTAAACCCACTTCTCCTCTTCCTCCACTCTCTTTCTCTGTTGATAACACCCTCATCCTCCCCGTCCCATCTGCCCGCAACCTCGGAGTCACCTTCGACTCCTCCCTCTCCTTCTCTGCGCATATCCAACAGACTGCCAAGACCTGTCGCTTCTTCCTCCTCAATATCAGCAAAATTCGCCCTTTCCTCTCTGAGCATACCACCAGAACTCTCGTCCACGCTCTCATTACCTCTCGCCTCGATTACTGCAACTTACTCCTCACCGGCCTCCCACTCTGCCATCTATCCCCCCTTCAATCCGTTCAGAACGCTGCTGCACATCTTATATTCCGCCAAAACCGTTATACTCACACCACCCCTCTCCTCAAATCACTTCATTGGCTTCCGATCAGATATCGCATACAATTCAAGCTCCTCCTCCTTACCTACAAATGCACTCAGGCCGCGGCTCCTCACTACCTCTCCACCCTCATCTCCCCCTATGTTCCCGCCCGCAACCTCTGCTCACAGGACAAAGCCCTTCTCTCAGTACCCTTCTCCACTACTGCCAACTCCAGGCTCCGCTCATTCTGCCTTGCCTCACCCTATGCCTGGAATAATCTTCCTTTACCCATACACCAGGCCCCCTCCCTACCCATCTTCAAATCTCTGCTTAAAACTCACCTCTTCAATGCTGCCTTCGGCGCCTAACCGCTCGAGAAATATAAAATACCCCAATCTAACCACCCTATCAGATTAACTGTTCACTCGTCCTCTAGATTGTTCACTTGTCCTTAGTTTGTTCTCTTGTCTTTTAGATTGTAAGCTCTTTGAGCAGGGACTGTCCTTCTATGTTTGAATTGTACAGCGCTGCGTAACCCTAGTAGCGCTTTAGAAATGATTGTTGTTGTTGTTGTTGTTTGGCATCAGCTGTTTACAATGTGTTATGCAGCTGCTATTAATAGTGAACAGTGGATGCTCACTTTTCTTTCTTGGAAAGATTAATAGCTTTCTAAACTCTGAACCTGTAATCTGAAGAAGGTGACTGTGTCTTTGAAAGTTTGTCAAAAAATGTTATTGCCTTATTTTCCTTTTTTATTTCTAGTTATTACTTTTGCAGTAGACTAGTACAGTTATGTGTGGCTGCATCTAAGGTTTATGCATGTTATATAGCAGAGCTCCCTCCCCCAGCTTGTTTGCCTACTTCATCCCCTTTGACATTTAAAAAGTCAAAGCACGCTATGCGTTTGGAAAGATATATTATTTTTCTCACTATAGAACAATTTTATTTATTGATTTATTTATCACATTTGTATCCCACCTTTTCCCACTGATAGCAGGCCCAAAGTGGCTTACAAAAATATTGTAGTAAGGTACAATGCAAGAAGTACAATTTTTCAAATTTAGCAGAATAAAAAAAAAAAAAGTTAAACAGCGATGGGTATTGAAGTAGGATATGAATAACAATTAATCAGTAGTAAATATGAAAGATAAGATGCAATTAGAGTCTATTGGATCTTATAATAGTAAGGGATAATAGCCTTTGTTAATTTGGGTAAGGCCTTCCACAGTTGAGTGCCAATGTAAGTGAAGTCTGAGGCGTAAATTGATTTATACTTTAACCCATTGCAGTCTGGGTAATGTAAGTTCAAATAAGATCAGGATGAACTGGTTCTGTTTCTAGGTGGTAAATCAACCAATTCAAGCATGTATTCAGGTAATTACCATTACAATGGTAATGTGGGGACATGGAGAAAGTGAAATTCTTGTATGTACATTTAGCTCATGGCATTTCACTGGTAGCTCAGGGTGAGTTACTTGCAGGTACAGTAGGTTGTCCCTCATCCCCAGGGACCTTACAGACTAAGGGGCCTGTTTACTAAAGGTTTTCTCCCTTTGTGTTTATGGGAAAATATTTAGTAAATAAACCCCTAATTTAGTACCCAAAGCAAGGGAGGGTACCTTTTTGAAGCTAAAAATACGGTCTCTTTGTGTTCTGAGTATATGGTATCTTTTAAAGTTATACTGATAGTGCATGGACACCTTTAAACTTAGTGCCATGCTCTGAGTACATGCTTTCAAATCTTGCAGTACAGAATACTGCATTTCAACAGAGATATATACTTAATTTATTTAATATATTGCAATATTGCAATTATCACCTTTGGTGATTGGTGGAGAAATTAATATCCTAAAACTTATAAATACAGCACCTGCTCTTAAATTATAAACAGTAGCGAGTGCTCTAGAGCTCTCTCCCCCAAGTAAATCATTTCTTGTAACATATTTATTATTTATTATTATTATTATTATTATAGAGAGGAGGAGTGGCCTAGTGGTTAGGGTGGTGGACTTTGGTCCTGGGAAACTGAGGAACTGAGTTCAATTCCCTGCACAGGCAGCTCCTTGAGACTCTGGGCAAGTCACTTAACCCTCCATTGCCCGCCGCATTGAGCCTGCCATGAGTGGGAAAGTGCAGGGTACAAATGTAACAAAAATAAATAAAATAAAGCGACCTGCCCAAGGTCAAGGTAGAGAGTTGCACAGGGACAGAAACTTCACCTGTTCCCACTGGCATTTCCTCCATCCCTGCCCATCCCCTGTACTAAAATAACCCGACATGGTTAACAGTAACCCATGTTGATAACTTCTCCTCTCAGCGCTTATGGGGATTTCAATGCTATCAACCATATCCATTAATTTTTTTTTTACTGCTATTATCATTGCTAAGCCTGGCACTACACTTCTGCGAGAAACCCACAGGACCTGCATCCGTCCCTGCAGGATCCCCATGGGAGTCCTGTGAACCCAGAGGGCATCCCCATGGTATTCCCGCTAACCCCATTCCTGTGCAGCTCTCTATCACAGAGTGACAGTGGGTTCAGAACCTGGCTTCCCCTGTAGAGCAACCTGCTGGAATTATTTTCAATATAAAAGTCCAGAGACGGGTGTAGTGGCTTAAATATGATTTATGCCTTTGTTGGAACAATTCTGCCATTCTTTGTGGCCCGTTGGGTCCCCTTTTCTGTTAGTTTCTCTGCTGCTGTTTGTATTAACCTGTGGTGAACTCCCTTCCTTTTTTTGTTTGAACAATTTTTTATTGATGAATTAACAGTCAGCAATCTCAGTATATACCCACATGAGAACAAAAAACATCCTGAGTACAAGCATGGTGATAATCTCATCATCAAAGTTTTTAACATTTACCCTCCCCCCCCCCCCCCCCCCCCACCCCTCAGGGTTTATATTTGAACGTTTCTTCTCATGGAACATTCAGGTAACACCATAACCATTGTGGTACAGATTCAGCAAAGAGCTAATCAGACCTTCTCAGAAGGTCCTATACCATAGACCTCTAGTGTTCCATATCAATATCCAGAATTACATTATAGAACTTTCTCTGCCCTCCGCCTCCTCCCTCCTTCCGGCACACCCAGAACTGATAACAGTAACCACCCGAATAACTAGTAATAATTCTCCAACCTCATCCGGCTAGGGACTACTTCAGTTAACTGATAACACTTATAGTAAATACATCATGAATCTGGTCCCTTTCTTTTTTTTATCACATGCTAATTCTTCTGTTCACATTGTAACATTCCAGAACGTATAGTCACTCTTGGTGGGTGCATCAGGCTTGTTTCCATAGCCAGAACCTTCCATTTAGTGGAAGTAAAAGCAGGGCTTTTTTTTGAAGGGGTACTTGGGGGTACTGAGTACCAGCACCTTTTCTGTTGTCTGCTAAAATTGACCCATGGACCCCGAGTGTTAATGAAAGAGCTCAGACTCTACACACCAATTCTGCCTTGTCATAGATTCTGTGACTGGTTGCAGGGGGCCTGGCTATTGTGGGGTGGGTCCCTCGGTGATCACCCCACCCCTGAAGGGTGGCCTCGCATTTGAGTACCAGCACCTTTTCCACTGTCTGCTAAAATCGACTCATGGTTCCCAAGTGTTAATGAAAGAGCTCAGGCTCTACACACCAATTCTGCCTTGTCATAGATTCTGTGACTGGTTGCAGGGGGCCTGGCTATTGTGGGGTGGGTCCCTCGGTGATCACCCCACCCCTGAAGGGTGGCCTCGCATTTGAGTACCAGCACCTTTTCCACTGTCTGCTAAAATCGACCCATGGTCCCCAAGTTTTAATGAAAAAGCTCAGGCTCTACACACCAATTCTGCCTTGTCATAGATTCTGTGACTGGTTGCAGGGGGCCTGGCCATTGTGGGGTGGGTCCCTCGGTGTTCACCCACCCCTGAAGGGTGGCCTCGCATTTGAGTACCAGCACCTTTTCCACTGTCTGCTAAAATCGACCCATGGTCCCCAAGTTTTAATGAAAAAGCTCAGGCTCTACACACCAATTCTGCCTTGTCATAGATTCTGTGACTGGTTGCAGGGGGCCTGGCCATTGTGGGGTGAGTCCCTCGGTGTTCACCCCACCCCTGAAGGGTGGCCTCGCATTTGAGTACCAGCACCTTTTCCACTGTCTGCTAAAATCGACCCATGGTCCCCAAGTTTTAATGAAAAAGCTCAGGCTCTACACACCAATTCTGCCTTGTCATAGATTCTGTGACTGGTTGCAGGGGGCCTGGCCATTGTGGGGTGGGTCCCTCAGTGTTCACCCAGGCATTTGAGTACCGGCACCTTTTTTGCTAGTAAAAACGTACTGAGTAAAAAAAGATAGGAACTAACTGGCCTTCTCTCTCTCTCTCTCTCTCTAAATGCAGTACATGAGCTTGGCTGATTTCTCTTAAAACAGAAGCTTTGAATACACATTGCAGTCTTAAAGGTTACTGGAGCACATGCTCAGAAGCGTTTCAGGTTTCTGCATTCTTTGTGTGGATACTTAACTTTCATCTACTTCTCTCTCTTTTTTTTTTCCCTATAGCTTTTCAATGTCCTTCATGAATAATTGTACAGTAACCGCCAGGGTTCTATCACACATAATTTTTTCCCCAGAAAGTTTTAGGTATTTGCAGCATTGCAATCAGCGTGTGTAATTGTTTGTTTTTCACCACCAACTTTGTTTTGTGTATATGGCGGCAACACTAAATGATGTAACAAAATATTGGATGTAGCTCGTGTTTACTACTACTACTATAAATCGTTTCTATAGCGCTACCAGTCGTACGCAGCGCTTCACAATTGAACATGAAGAAAAGACAGTCCCTGCTCAAAAGAGCTTACAATCTAAATCAGGACAGACAGACAGGACCAATAAGGGGTAAGGGTAGGACAGACAGATAGGACACATAGGAATGATTCTAAATGGAATGTTGCTACTGTTGGAGATTCTGTTGCTACTATTGGAGATTCTACATGGAATGTTAATGTTGCTATTCCGCTAGCAGCATTCCATGTACAAGCCTGCCCTTGCAGATCAGCAACGCGGCCGCGCAGGCTTCTGTTTCTGTGAGTCTGATGTCCTGCACGTACGTGCAGGACGTCAGACTCACAGAAACAGAAGCCTGCGCGGCCGCGTTGCTGATCTGCAAGGGCAGGCTTCTACTACTACTACTATAAATCATTTCTATAGCGCTACCAGTCGTACGCAGCACTTCACAACTGAACATGAAGAAAAGACAGTCCCTGCTCAAAAGAGCTTAAAATCTAAATCAGGACAGACATAAAGGATGGCAGATGTTGATTCTGCTATATTAAAAGCTATTTATGAAATTTGTGTTCCTCAACCTATGATTTGACTAATGCTGATTCTTTCTGTAAATGACTAACCATCTCTCAGCTTTGTTGAAAACTCTTGCAAAGACCAGTGAGAAATATAAAGTTAATTATATCTGTAATTTCACAGATCTGTTTCTGGGAACACCACAGTCAATCAGGTTTTCAGGATATCAGCAATGCATATACACAAGATTAAATCAGTATACAGTGTCTCCAACATATGAAAGTTTATCTTGTGCATATCCACTGTGGACACCCTGAAAATCTGAATAACCGTGGAATATCCAGCGACAGGTTTTGGTGTCATAAAACTATTACTATTAATATGCAATAATGTATTTTTCACTAAGTACATAAGTATTGCCATACTGGGACAGACTGAAGGTCCATCAAGCCCAGCATCCTGTTTCTAACAGTGGCCAATCCAGGTCACAAGTACCTGGCAGAAAACTAAACAATAGCAACATTCCATGTAGAACCCCAAAGAGTAGCAACATTCCATGTAGAACCCTAAAGAGTAGCAACATTCCATTCAGAATCTCAAATAGTACCATAAGTACATAAGTATTGCCATACTGGGACAGACTGAAGGTCCATCAAGCCCAGCATCCTGTTTCTAACAGTGGCCAATCCAGGTCACAAGTACCTGGCAGAAAACTAAACAATAGCAACATTCCATGTAGAACCCCAAAGAGTAGCAACATTCCATGTAGAACCCTAAAGAGTAGCAACATTCCATTCAGAATCTCAAATAGTACCATAAGTACATAAGTATTGCCATACTGGGACAGACTGAAGGTCCATCAAGCCCAGCATCCTGTTTCTAACAGTGGCCAATCCAGGTCACAAGTACCTGGCAGAAACCTAAACAATAGCAACATTCCATGCAGAACCCCAAAGAGTAGCAACATTCCATGTAGAACCCTAAAGAGTAGCAACATTCCATTCAGAATCTCAAATAGTACCATAAGTACATAAGTATTGCCATACTGGGACAGACTGAAGGTCCATCAAGCCCAGCATCCTGTTTCTAACAGTGGCCAATCCAGGTCACAAGTACCTGGCAGAAACCTAAACAATAGCAACATTCCATGCAGAACCCCAAAGAGTAGCAACATTCCATGTAGAACCCTAAAGAGTAGCAACATTCCATTCAGAATCTCAAATAGTACCATAAGTACATAAGTATTGCCATACTGGGACAGACTGAAGGTCCATCAAGCCCAGCATCCTGTTTCTAACAGTGGCCAATCCAGGTCACAAGTACCTGGCAAGATCCCAAAACAGTGCAATACATTTTATGCTGTTTATTCTATGCTAAAAGGCTAAAGTTAGGTTTTTAGGATATCCAACAGTGAATATGCATGAGAGAAATAGATTTGCATGCATTGCCTCCATTATAAGCCAGTCTCATGAATATTCATTGAGTGTCCTGAAAATCTGACTGGTTGGGGTTCTCCCAGGACAGGTTTGGAAATTTCGTGTTTTTGTATATATGCTTTTGCTTATATGTGTAGGTAGATGTAGAAAGAGGTTTGTCTGCGTGAGTTCAAGAGAATTGTTTTGCATGAGTGAGAAAGGGAGGCTGGCTGTGTCTTATAAACACTCAGCTACCCACTTCTGATATCCATTGCAGGACACAGGTCATTTTTGTGTTCCTTCTCCTATCCCTGAGTGACGTAAAATGGTTTTTGACCCCCAAGCTACCTCTCTTGTCACCTCTGTTGCTTGTAGTCTCATCTTTTCTACACATAATTGTTCACACTTTTTATCCTTCTTCATCTCCTTTGACACCCCAGTTACTCATTCTTTCATCACCACCTGCACCTGCTGTTGTCATCTGATGTTCAGAACTCGCAGGATAAAGCCAGCCGCCGAAACCTACCTTGCAAATACTCCAAGGAAATGGCATTCAAATTATATGCACACTGTAAAAGTGAAAGCAAGGGGGAGAATGTGCTTTGTCACACGCACGGTAGTGTTTCATGAGAAGCTCTTGTGCACACGCCCAGGCAAACCCGAAAGAGAAGGACACGGCTTCTGTTTTCTGCACCTTTCAGATGTAAGCTTTTCAATTTTTTTTTTTTTTTTTACTTAGAAAGCTTATATTTAAGCACATGAGTCAGGCACCAATGTGTGCTTTCACTACTGGGTTTGCTCTGACTCGGACACATTCGTCTCTCACTACCAGCACAACACCCTAATGCCTGCTCCGAGCTGGCATTAGCTTTTCAGCAGTAAGGGTGGCTTTGTTTTGTGCTCTATTCTCTGAGCATTGGGAGGGAATAGGAAATGACCTCATTAACATCTGTGTTTTTTAATTTTTTAATTTTGTATTTATTAAGTTTCCATTTATACAAAGAGACAATCTTTGAAAAGATACACCAATCCTATATAATAAAACTCACCCTCAACGTTCTGAGGACACTGACGTCACTGCAGCCAAGCCACTGACGTCACTTCCGTCATGAAGGGTTCTTGGTGGTGAAGCCACCGAAAGCACAAAGTCTCTGGGCCCCGCCCTCGCGTCAAACGTGATGACGTCGAGGGCGGAGCAATGGCGTCATGCATCGAGGGCGGCGCAATGGCATCAGTGCCTTCAGAACCAAGAAGCTGATGAAGGTGTATTCACGAGGTACGGAGCAATGGTGTCAGTGGTTTCACAACGACGAACGGGTGGGTAGGTAGGGAGGGAGGGGGGGTGTTGGGGAGGAAAACCTTGCTAGCGCCCGTTTCATTTGCTCCAGAAACAGGCCTTTTTTTACTAGTTTCTAAATAATACCATGAAAAGGAACAAAGTAATTAAGAAAGAAAAGCAAAAATTACAGATCTTTCTTATAATACAACATAATTGGTTATTACAGTCCACAACAAGAGAGGAAGGATACCAAGAGGTAATAATAATACCATTGGAAGTTGGTTTGACTACGAAATTAGGCCAAAAGAAATAAGCAGGAGGTAACCCCTATATTATTTGACCGCCTCATATCTAAGGCTGGTCTTTATTACTCTGCATATTGAGAAAGTTACATAATTGTTCTGGTTCAAAAAAAAAACATCTCTCTTGTCTTTAAATAATAACAAACATTTACAAGGAAATCTCAATTGGAAACATGCTTTTAACTCAATAGATTCTTGTTTCAGATCCAAAAACCTCTTTCTTCTCTGTTGTGTCCATCTGTTTTTCCTCCAGCACTCGGTACAGAAGTTCTGTCAGGTTGCGGGGGGGGGGGGGGGGGGGGGGGGGGGGAGGAGGAGCAGGTCCCAGAGGGGCTGAGTGATAAATCACTCTCCTGACCGGGGCTCTTCCTTGCCCTGTAGCAGAAAACGCCCGTAAGCGTGGTTGAAACCAAAAATGAGGAGATAGATGACTGCCCCGGTAAGGAGGGTATTTGCTTCGGGAGGGGTGGTCCCTTCAGTTTACCCTTCCTTTTTGGCATATTGAAGAAAAAAGGTATATTTTTAGTGTTCAAAGGGAGCGTTTGTCTCACACAACCTGCTTAGATGCCATCGTGGATCTCCCATTAACATCTGTTTGACTACATTTGCATGCTGTTTGCACTAATATGTGTAGTCTCCCATGCTAGAGCCCTCTGAGCATTCTGTGCTCACTAGCACCAGTGCTAGTTCAACGCTACACACCTCTAGTGCCGGCATTACGTTTTCAGTATCAGCCCATTGCGTGTTTAGGTCCCTGTTGCAGTTCCTCACTCACTGAGGCTCAGCCCTGCTGCTGATACCACAAATAATTAGCCGAATCCCATACATTCTTTTTTCTTTTTGTTACATTTCTACTTTCCCACTCATGGCAGGCTCAATGCGGCTTACATGGGGCAATGGAGGGTTAAGTGACTTGCCCAGAGTCACAAGGAGCTGCCTGTGCCTGAAGTGGGAATCGAACTCAGTTCCTCAGTTCCCCAGGACCAAAGTCCACCACCCTAACCACTAGGCCACTCCTCCACTGTTGCTACTATTTGAGATTCTACATGGAATGTTGCTATTCCACTAGAAGTCGGCCCTTGCAGATCACCAATGTGGCCGCGCAGGCTTCTACATGGAATGTTGCTAGTAGAATAGCAACATTCCATGTAGAATCTCAAAGAGTAGCAACATTCCATGTAGAATCTCCAACAGTATCTATTTTATTTTTGTTACATTTGTACCCTGCGCTTTCCCACTCATGGCAGGCTCAATGCGGCTTACATGGGGCAATGGGTTAAGTGACTTGCCCGGAGTCACAAGGAGCTGCCTGTGCCTGAAGTGGGAATTGAACTCAGTTCCTCAGTTCCCCAGGACCAAAGTCCACCACCCTAACCACTAGGCCACTCCTCCTTCTATCAACATAGGCCTCACAAGAGCCTCTGAGGTCCAGTCAGTGCCATGACTGACAAGTGTCTTGTCCCCTTCTGCCAACTGCTAAGAGGAGTTTTTTTTTCCCCTACTGCTACTATGGCTTTGACCAATAGGAAGCCACCTACAGTGTTAGAGACTCGATGACACCATCCTCTATTACATAGAATTTTAAAGCCCACCAAACCAGGACTTTGTATCAGCTTATAACTTTAGATGTGTGCCACAAAATGTAAATAAAGATAGATTTTAACATGTTTGTGATATAAGGACAAAACCTCACTGCTGTATTTTCTTATTATTTTTTTTTCTTTTCATAGGGCAATCTTTTGCACTACTTTGGATTTAGCCATTACCTGAGAGTTTGGAATTTTATTTGTCAGTATTTAGATAAGCTGGATGCTGAATCCTGTGAAAATGTTAAGGTAATGGATACAGTTTTTGATGGCGTAGAAATCCGAATCTTTGATCCTGTGGAGAAGGGTGACAAGACACTGAAGCGTGGCATTATATACCTCCATGGTGGAGCCTGGGCCTTGGAAGGTGCAAGTAGGTATTTCTGTATTTGGTAACTGTCTCCATTAGGGCTGTATCAAATATTTGATTTGGCCCCAAATACATTATTCGTGTTCAGCCAAATAGCGATTTAAATTTGAATATGAATAATCCTAGGCTCACCTCCTGAACTGTCATCCACTCTCTCATTACCTCTCGCCTTGACTACTGCAACCTTCTCCTTAATGGCCTCCCACTTAGCCATCTATCCCCCCTTCAGTCCGTTCAGAACTCGGCTGCACGTCTTATCTTCCGCCTGGACCGATATACTCATATCACCCCTGTACTCAACTCACTTCACTGGCTTCCGATCAGGTACCGCATTCAGTTCAAGTTTCTCCTACTAACCTACAAATGCACTCGATCTGCAGCCCCTCCCTACCTCTCTACCCTCATCTCCCCTTACATTCCTACCTGCAACCTCCACTCTCAAGACAAATCCCTCCTTTCAGTACCCTTCTCCACCACTGCCAACTTCAGGCTCCGCCCTTTCTGCCTCGCCTCACCCCATGCTTGGAATAAACTCTCTGAGCCCATACGCCAGGCCCCCTCCCTGCCCATCTTCAAATCCTTGCTCAAAGCCCACTTCTTCAATGTCGCCTTCGGCACCTAACCACCATACCTCTACTCAGGAAATCTAGACTGCCACAACTTGACATTCCGTCCTTTTGATTGTAAGCTCCTTTGAGCAGGGACTGGCCTTCTTTGTTAAACTGTACAGCGCTGCATAACCCTAGTAGCGCTCTAGAAATGTTAAGTAGTAGTAGTAGTATTACATAGAGCAGTGATTTAACCAGAGCTGAGATTGTGATGTCATAATGCCTCATTCCACCAATGCCTAAGAGCCAACCTCATCAGTGATGTCACAATGGCTTGATTGTCCTATATTTGTCTCACTCTTATCTATTAGATTGTAAGCTCTTTGAGCAGGGACTGTCTCTCTTTGTTAAATTGTACAGCGCTGCGTAACCCTAGTAGCGCTCTAGAAATGTTAAGTAGTAGTAGTACTGTGGTAAATCCTACTGAAATAAACTTTTGATTTCACGTTGCTTCTTTTATTTGTTATGTTAAAGCTCAATGCCCATTATTTATATTCGGCTGAACTATTTTTCATTATTTGTGTTTGGCCAGTTGTAAAATATGCTATTTGGTACAGCTCTAGATGCATTTCACTTGAGGTTAACTATCTGCAAGATCTTTTTTCCCCCAGGAACTGAGTTTTTTCCCTTTTGATATACGGCTATGCCAAACTGATGGCTAAAAAGAGCCACACGTGTTTGTGGTTAAGGCCTATGCTCTTCAAAGACAGTTGTAAGCAAGATTTAGCACCATGTAAGAAACCAAGTCGGCTCTGCTGTTCTCCAAAAGGCAAAGCAACTTACTATTTGGATTGCTTTGTGAGTTTACCTGCAAAAGGGAGTCTGTGCCTTATCTCTCTTCCAACAATCAAACTGATCATAGAAATGGATTTAATAGTATGTAGAAAGTGGAGCTATTTTAAGTGGAAGGACAAAACAAAAGGCAAATTCCCTGCAAAGATAAATCCAAGTCGCAGAGTAGGGAAGAACCAATGGCCAACTATATACAAACAAAACCCAGAGGCAATTATGGATATGTTACGTGGAGGGGAATAATCGAACGTCGCCGGCCAAATAATTCGCCGGTGATCTATTGTGGCGGCGGCGCTACAGCTGGCCGGAACCGTATTATCAAAAAAGATGGCCGGCCATTTTTTTTTCGATAATATGGTTTAGCCCGGCCAAATGGCTTGGTTTTCGCCGGGTTTGAGATGGCCGGGTTTGTTTTTCAGTGATAATGGAAAAAAATACCGGCGAGCTCCAACCCGGCGAAATCCAAGGCATTTGGTCGTGGGAGGAGCCAGCATTTGTAGCGCACTGGTCCCCCTGACATGCCAGGACACCAACTGGGCACCCTAGAAATGTGGGTACAGTGGGTTTTGGAGGGCTCCCATTACCAGCACAAGTGTTACAGGTAGGGAGGGGATGGGTCTGGGTCCGCCTGCCTTAAGTGCACTGCGGTACCCACTAAAAGTGCTCCAGGGACAGGACTTGTTGCTGCTGTATAAGCTTGGCACACCAGTTGACACCTGAAGACTAATCTCTTTGAAAAAGTCCTTTATTTGAATAAGCACGTTTACTCACAGTTAACTGCAGAGCAGAGGTTGTGCCCCACTGGCAAAGAGTCTCCCTGGTACTGAGATTAGCAATAGGTCAGAGCTGGCAGAATGCTGTACAATGCCCTCTTTCAGCCACATTCAAGGTAATAACTAAGTTCTCTAACGTGGCTAACACATGAAAGGGATCTAAAACTGGCTTACAAAAATGGCCACTACCTCATGGACTAACGGAAGTAAAACAGCAGGGGGAAAAGCAGCATGGGAGTACAGCCCAGTACCCTACACCCACTACAATGCATTGCTGATGTGACTCTGCAGTGCACCTAACAGAAAAGGTGTCACATTCACAACCAGGGAAAGGCTGTTGGAGGACAGAACACATTCTGCTGTCATGGAGGTGGGTACAGCATTTGAGACTGGCATACAGGCTGGCAAAAAAGGTTGTTAATTTTATTTTTTTAGTGTGGGAGGGAGTTGGTGACCACTGGGGGAGTATGGGGAGGTCATCCCCCATTCCCTCCGGTGGTCATCTGGTCAGTTGGGGCACCTTTTTGAGGTTTGGTCGTGAAAATAAAAGGACCAAGTAAACCCGGCGAAATACTGCTTATCGCCGGGGTTTGTTTTTCCATTATCCGCGAAAGCCGGCCATCTGGTAGCCACGCCCACGCTCACCCATGTCCCGCCTTCGCTTAGCCGGCGACACGCCCCTTTGAACTTTCGCCGGTGAGGCGATGGGAAAGCAGTGATGCTGTCAAAAAAGCAGCTTTCGATTATACCGATTTCGCCGCTTTTCCAAGATCGCCGGCCATCTCCCGATTTATGTCGGGAAATGGCCGGCGATCACTTTCGATTATAAGCTGGATAGTAACATAGTAGATGACGGCAGAAAAAGACCTGCACGGTCCATCCAGTCTGCCCAACAAGATAAGCTCATATGTGCTACTTTTTGTGTATACCCTACCTTGATTTGTACCTGTCCTTTTCAGGGCACAGACCGTACAAGTCTGCCCAGCACTATCCCCGCCTCCCAACCACCAGTCCCGCCTCCCACCACCAGCTCTGGCACAGACCGTATAAGTCTGCCGAGCATTTTCCACGCCTCCCAACCACCAGTCTCGGCACAGACCGTATAAGTCTGCCCAGCACTATCCCCGCCTCCCAACCACCAGCCCCGCCTCCCACCATCGGCTCTGGCAGACCGTATGTTGTCAGTTTCTTAGATGTCAACAATCAGACTTGGCTGCTGTATAACATTGGAAGGGATCTAAAACTGGCTAACAAAAATGGCCACTACCTCATGGACTACCGGAAACACAACAGGGCACACCCAGTAGACAGGGGGAAAAGCACCATGGGAGAAGAGCCTACCAACTACCAACATCGTGAGACTGTAACACAAGCTAATGAAATCACGGAGCCCAATACCCTACACCCACCACAATGCAATGCTGATGTGACCCTGTAGTGCACCCGAGAGCCACATCTGACCCAGGGAAAGGCTGTGAGAGGATCGAACATATTCTGCTGTCATGGAGGTGGGTACGGCATTTGAGGCTGGCATAGAGGCTGGAAAAAAAGTTTTTAAAGTGGGTTTTTTTTGGTGGGAGGGAATTAGTGACCACTGGGGGAGTCTGTGGAGGTCATGCTCGATTCCCTCCAGTGGTCATCTGTGCAGTTGGGGCTCTTTTTGGGGACTTGTTTGTGAAAAAAAAAGAGTCCAAAAAAGTGACCCAAAATTGCGGTAAAAACGCCTTTTTTGTTCGATTATCAGCTAAAGACGCCCATCTCTCCTCAGCTGATAACCACGCCCCAGTCCCGCCTCCACCACGCCCCCGTCAACTTTATTCGTTCCCGCGACAGAGTGCAGTTGGAAACGCCCAAAATCGGCTTTCGATTATACTGATTTGGGCGCCTTTGCGAGAAAAATGCCCATCTCCCGATTTGGGTCGAAATATAGGCGTTTTTCTCTTTCGATTATAAGCTGGATAGTTCTTAACATGGTTCATAGTAGATTTTTTATTATGTTTTAATACTATTCTTATTTTTAGCTGAGGAGGGTTAAGTGACTTGCCCACAGTCACAAGGAGCTGCAGTGGGAATTGAACCCAGTTCCTCAGGATCAAAGTCCGCTGCACTAACCACTAGGCTATTCCTCCACTCCAAAGGGTGGGCATTTTTCAGGAAGTGCCTTTAACCCCAAAACTGTATTTACTTACCCAGACAAAAAGTCTTTTGAAAATTGTTCTCTAGATGTCCAAGTCTTTGATTTGTACATTTGGCTTTGGGAAACTGATGGAGTAGAGAGGTGAACACAAACTGAAGGCAAATACGAGCTCACACAGGAAAGTCTAAAAAGTACATGTTTTATTATGTTTTAATACTATTTTTATTTTTAGGTGATATGGGTGATTAGGTGGCAACGCAGCTTAGTGAAAGGGCCCTTAAAGAGTCCACAGCTTAATTGTATCTTGTAGCTAAAATTTGAAAAAATGGGAACTGACCCACAAACATTTTCACAGGTTAGTACATGAGGACCAAAGATCATCTGTTTAATCCATTTGAAATGTTAAAATCATTCATGGTGACGCCCCAGCTTACATGTCGGACCTAATAGACCT
Organism: Microcaecilia unicolor; assembly: GCF_901765095.1. Lineage (NCBI taxonomy): Eukaryota > Metazoa > Chordata > Amphibia > Gymnophiona > Siphonopidae > Microcaecilia > Microcaecilia unicolor. The sequence continues at coordinate 198,673,433 of NC_044040.1, read as the reverse complement.
ACCACCCAGGAACGCAAAGAAATCTTCTCGCACATTCCTCAATCTTCATCCTCCTAAGTGCAAAGGACTGAAATACAAACTAATGCACTCATCTACCTTCTCCTACATGAGTACGCAGTTCTGGAATGCGTTGCCACGTCACCTGAAAACGGTCTATGAATTGACCAACTTCCGTAAAGCATTAAAAACTTATCTCTTTGACAAGATATATCACAATGATCAACACATGTAACTGTACATCTTATAATGCCTTTTGCTCTTACACTATCATGTATTTCATCTTCAGGTAACCCGAATCACTCTGTAAAACCAAATGTATACTCTCTTATCTCAGTATCCATGACAAATTGTAAGCCACATTGAGCCTGCAAAGAGGTGGGATAATGTGGGATACAAATGTAACAAAATAAATAAATAACATGAAAACAAGCCAAATACATTCACAAGGCCTCCAGAAATAAACTGCAGGCCCATTGAAAACTCTAGCCTGCAAGTATGCAGACAGTTCATGAACAAATATTTTAAAGACAACCATGATGGGGTGAGGAGTGCTCCAGCCCAAACTCTATTCTAAAAAGTGGGTGCCTGGTTTATTATTTATTTGTGACATTTACAGTGGTGGAAATAAGTATTTGATCCCTTGCTGATTTTGTAAGTTTGCCCACTGACAAAGACATGAGCAGCCCATAATTGAAGGGTAGGTTATTGGTAACAGTGAGAGATAGCACATCACAAATTAAATCCGGAAAATCACATTGTGGAAAGTATATGAATTTATTTGCATTCTGCAGAGGGAAATAAGTATTTGATCCCCCACCAACCAGTAAGAGATCTGGCCCTTACAGACCAGGTAGATGCTCCAAATCAACTCGTTACCTGCATGACAGACAGCTGTCGGCAATGGTCACCTGTATGAAAGACACCTGTCCACAGACTCAGTGAATCAGTCAGACTCTAACCTCTACAAAATGACCAAGAGCAAGGAGCTGTCTAAGGATGTCAGGGACAAGATCATACACCTGCACAAGGCTGGAATGGGCTAGAAAACCATCAGTAAGACGCTGGGCGAGAAGGAGACAACTGTTGGTGCCATAGTAAGAAAATGGAAGAAGTACAAAATGACTGTCAATCGACAAAGATCTGGGGCTCCACGCAAAATCTCACCTCGTGGGGTATCCTTGATCATGAGGAAGGTTAGAAATCAGCCTACAACTACAAGGGGGGAACTTGTCAATGATCTCAAGGCAGCTGGGACCACTGTCACCACGAAAACCATTGGTAACACATTACGACATAACGGATTGCAATCCTGCAGTGCCCGCAAGGTCCCCCTGCTCCGGAAGGCACATGTGACGGCCAGTTTGCCAGTGAACACCTGGATGATGCCGAGAGTGATTGGGAGAAGGTGCTGTGGTCAGATGAGACAAAAATTGAGCTCTTTGGCATGAACTCAACTCGCCATGTTTGGAGGAAGAGAAATGCTGCCTATGACCCAAAGAACACCGTCCCCACTGTCAAGCATGGAGGTGGAAATGTTATGTTTTGGGGGTGTTTCTCTGCTAAGGGCACAGGACTACTTCACCGCATCAATGGGAGAATGGATGGGGCCATGTACCGTACAATTCTGAGTGACAACCTCCTTCCCTCCGCCAGGGCCTTAAAAATGGGTCGTGGCTGGGTCTTCCAGCACGACAATGACCCAAAACATACAGCCAAGGCAACAAAGGAGTGGCTCAGGAAGAAGCACATTAGGGTCATGGAGTGGCCTAGCCAGTCACCAGACCGTAATCCCATTGAAAACTTATGGAGGGAGCTGAAGCTGCGAGTTGCCAAGCGACAGCCCAGAACTCTTAATGATTTAGAGATGATCTGCAAAGAGGAGTGGACCAAAATTCCTCCCGACATGTGTGCAAACCTCATCATCAACTACAGAAGACGTCTGACCGCTGTGCTTGCCAACAAGGGTTTTGCCACCAAGTATTAGGTCTTGTTTGCCAGAGGGATTAAATACTTATTTCCCTCTGCAGAATGCAAATAAATTCATATACTTTCCACAATGTGATTTTCCGGATTTAATTTGTGATGTGCTATCTCTCACTGTTACCAATAACCTACCCTTCAATTATGGGCTGCTCATGTCTTTGTCAGTGGGCAAACTTACAAAATCAGCAAGGGATCAAATACTTATTTCCACCACTGTATATCCCACATTATCCCAAACAAGTTTGGGTTCAATGTGGCTTACGATAAACAGTATAGGATACATAACCAAGAATAATGCATAAGAAAGTAATTTGTTGTAAGAATCCAATTTTACAATACAGTATCACAAACATACTGGGATAGCTATGCATGTTTATCATTTAGAAAATCTATTATGGGGAATGATCCAAGATGGCGACCAGGCAGGTTGTGTGAGATAGACGCTCCCTCTTCAACTAAAATATAACCTTTTTCCTTAAACAAAATGCCAAAAAGGAAGGGTAAGCCGAAGGGACCACCCCTCCCGAAACAAATACCCTCCTTACCGGGACAGTCGTCTATCTCCACATTTTTGGTTTCAACTCCGCGTGAGGGCGCTTCTGCTACCGGCATCGGTGGCCAGTATAAGAGGCTTGGGGAGGCTAAGCCTCCCCAGCCGCAAGCCCCAAGCATCTCTCTCTCTCTCTCATCCCCCCCCCCCCCCCCCCCGATGCAGCGTCTATCCCTCTCACTCCCTCCCTGCAATCCCTCTAATTTAATCAGGTCGCCGCTACTGACAGGCTCTCTCTCATCCCCACCCCCGATGCAGCGTCTATCCCCCTGGCCGTGGTCCCTCTAATTTGATTTAGATCGCCCATCGCTGCCGTAGCGGCACGCCAACATTGTACTACAGCTTGCTTCGGGGCTTCGGCCTGACAGCATGATGTGCCCCGCCTCCTCTGACCAAACTTCCTGCTTCCGCGAGGGCTGGACGTATCATAAGGAAGGCTGGTCAGAGGAGGCGGGGCATGTCATCAGGCCGAAGCCCCGAAGCAAGCTGTAGTACGATGTTGGCGTGCAAGCAGCATTTTAAGCCCTAAATAAAAAAAGGTCTCTTAGACATTTCTTGAAGGTAAGCATGCAAGTTTCATGTTTGAGCCGTGATGGCAATCTATTTCATTCAATGGATCCATAGATTGAAAAAGTACCAGTTGCATGACTTCCAAGCGCGCGTGCTGAAGTGCAGGAATCACAAACTCATTTTTTTTGTTGAGATCTCAAATCACAAGCTAGCAGGTACTGTTTCACGGGATTTCTTAAATAATAAGCACAATCATGATACATAAGGCTGATGGACCATCACCATCAATATATACATAATATCCTCCAGCGCACTGGCAACCATTTCAATTGCTTCATATGGGAGGGGGTGCATTTCAGGCAGTAGGCACAGAGGAGCTTATACGAGTGATCCCCATGCCTCATAATACTACTGCTCTTGGTGATCTCCCCCTACTTAACTGGATAAAAAGCAATTAAAACAGATGCCATAGATAGCATGCTTCAGATAATTACAGTAGGCTCCTATTGTCAATGGAGATGGTGACATCTAACTTAAAGAAGCCAAGCTTAGATGCCCTGTGGCTAAGTTCTTAGAGTCTGATCACCATCATATCATTTCTGGCTATGTTAATCAAGCATGTAGTTGTAATGCAACTGCAGAATTTTATTGATGTAAATCATCGTTTAGACATGCAACATCGTGGGCTTAGAAAAAAAAAATAATGTTGTCAAGGCACTAATGGCATCCATGGGTTTTTTTGTTTTAACTTTATTTCTTTTTGAACATAATCAAATTACAAGCATACAGTGAAACTCCATAACAACTGAAAATAAATGTAGATTTCCCCCACCCCCCCAAACCCAAACAAAACTATAACTTAAGAAAATTCCCAAAGAAACAACCAATATTCGTAGCCATACAAAATCAAAGCATTATGAAGAACAAAGTTACCATCAGACGATACATAGCAGGCAGTTACACATCAGTTCAGTATTTTGCCTTCATGTCTGTCGTGTCATGTGTTTTTCATGTGTGATCAAGATGAAGTAATCTGCTAGCGTGTAGTATTTGCATCCCTTTTTGTTTTTTTTGTTTTTGTTTAACTAGGTTGTGTACTGGTGTTTTAAAGCCAGGTGTAATTATAGTGCTGCCTTTCCACGCATAAGGTTGTAGTAGCTCGTCCTGTCCTTGGAATTAGTGCTGTTATGGTTTAGTAAGGTTTTGAGTGTGTTTTTGCACAAGTTTGTGTATAGTGTTTTGCAGTGGAGAGATTGTGTGTTGGCCTTACTGAGGTGGCACCAAAACATCAGAAAGTGTGTAGAGCCTAAATCATGACACACTACTCTTGAAGGATCTACATATGGTCGTTAATAAAAGGAGCTCATTGTGAACACTATCCACTCTAAAAGGGTGTTTTGTGGCTCTACATGAGAATTGTGATATTATGATCCCTTGTTTCATATTGTTGACGGTCTGCATTTTCCGTATGGTGGTATATTGATGTATTAGGTCTGCCCAGTGTAATATTTATGGTACAATAAGGTTATGAGTGTGTTTTTGCACAAAGTTGTGCATAGTGTTTTGCAGTTGAGCAATTGTGGTTAGTATATGCTTTGAGCAACCACTTTATTCTTTGACATATGATACATATCTAATATCTAAATTTAATAAAAGGTATTAATTGTGATTATTTTATTTTTACTTATTTTTTTTTCTGTGTGTTGTCAGACACTTATGGATGTAAGCCCTGCCCCTGACCCCACCCCTTTAGCCTCCCCAAACAGTTGGGCCACCGACCGCCTATGGCTACCGGGGCAGGGAAGAGCCCCAGTCAGGAGAGTGATTTTTCACTCAGCCCTTTAGGACCCGCTACTCCCCCTCCTCCGCAACCAGAGGGAACTGCTGTTCCGAGCGTCGGAGATGACAGACTCGAAGGGGTGGCATACTCCCTCAATGGAAGCGGGAAATGGAAACATCTTGCTGGAAGGAGAGACAGTACAGCGACTCCCAGTATTGATATCTGGTGATACAGCGGTGAACGCCAATGTGAATATCGGGTTACAAGAGAAGATATCCCTTTGTGCTATGGCAGTTCAGCCATTAGTAAGACCCTCTGAGATTTCGCTGGAATCAATCTGGTCTGCCCTTAAATCTTTATTTATTTATTTATTGCATTTGCATCCCACATTTTCCCACCTATTTAAGGTCTGTACATCGTTTATTTCTGTTTCATTAAACAATTCAACTCAAATAAAAACTTTAAAAGAAAAGGTTGAGAACGTTGTGAGTAAACAATCTAAGATAGAAATGGAAGTTGCTAAAGTTCTAGAACAACAGGCTGAAGTCTCTGGAGATCATTTATTGTTGTATCGGAAAATTGAAAACTTAGAGAATTCATCAACAAATTTGAATATCCGAATATTGAACTTTCCACAATCTCAACATATCACTCCAAGAGACATGTTTATTAAATTCCTACAAGAGGTTTATAAGTACTCTGAGCAATCTCTACCACCATTACAGAGATTATATTATTTGGAATCGAAATTAAAACAACAACAATTGGTTACACTGCAACAGGACAATGTAGTAGGAACATTAAATATTACAGACTTTCTGGAACAATCTATAGAGATTATTGAAACCAGGGCAACTCTAGTTGGGTCATTTGTATTTCTTCAAGATAAAGAAGCTTTTGACAAGGCGTTTGACAAGGTACCTCATGAAAGGCTACAGAGGAAATTGGAGGGTCATGGGATAGGAGGAAATGTCCTATTGTGGATTAAAAACTGGTTGAAGGATAGGAAACAGAGAGTGGGGTTAAATGGGCAGTATTCACAATGGAGAAGGGTAGTTAGTGGGGTTGCTCAGGGGTCTGTGCTAGGACCGCTGCTTTTTAATCAAACCTATAAATGGCAAGTGACCGACTCACCTGCAAATGCGCAGTAGAGACTTCCCTCTCTGTCCCGCCCCCGCATCAAGACGTGATGACGGGGGGGAGGGGGCGGGACAGAGAGGGAAACTGCGCGGAAGGGGAGGGAGGGAACCGCTGACGTCGCTACTGCTCCCCCCCCCAAGGTAGCCGCTACCGCCCCCCCCACCCCGGAGTCGCCACCACCCCCCCTTCACCCGGCCCGGGTCCTCTCTTCGTTATTCAACTTACAGCAGCAAGCAGCTCAGCTTCAGCTCCCGTCGGCCTTCCTTCCCTGCCTGTGCCCCGCCCTTGCCGACGTGACGTCACACGAGGGTGAGGCACAGGCAGTGAAGGAAGGCCAATGGGAGCTGCTGCTTGCTGCTGTTTTGGCGCTGCTGTAAGTTGAATAACGAACAGAGGGCCCGGGCCGGGTGAAGGGGGGGCGGGGGCGACTCCGGGGTGGGGGGGCGGTAGCGGCTACCTTGGGGGGAGGGGACATGGGAGGTCTCAGAAGGAGGGGGGGCCTTGGAGCTGGGAGGGCTGGACTGAAGGGGGCCTTCCAGCTGGCTGGGAAGAAGGCACCGGGGGGGGGACAGGGGGCCTTGGAACTGGGAGGGAGGGCAGGGGGGCCCTTACAGTTGTGAGGGAATGGGGCCCTTACAGTTGTGAGGGAGAGCAGGGGGCCTTGGAACTGGGAGGGAGGGAAGGGGGCCTTGGGAGCTGGGGGGGAGGGCCTGGGGCCTTGGAACTGGGAGGGAGGGAGGGCGGGCAGGGGGCCTTGCAGCTGGGAAGGGGGGAGGACTGGAGCCTTGGAGCTGGGAGGGAGGGACAGAGGGGGCCTTGGAGCTGGCAGGGAAGGAGGATGGCAGGGGGCCTTGCAGCTGCAACGGGAGGGGGGCCTTGGGAAAAAAAAACATGCCAATACGCCCCCTTTTTAACGGGCTTAACGGCTAGTATATTTATAAATGATTTAAAGATGGGAGTAACTAGCGAGGTAATTAAATTTGCTGATGACACAAAGTTATTCAAAGTTGTTAAATCGCGACAGGATTGTGAAAAATTACAAGAGGACCTTACGAGACTGGGAGACTGGGCGGCTAAATGGCAGATGACGTTTAATGTGAGCAAGTGCAAGGTGATGCATGTGGGGGAAAAAGAACCCGAATTATAGCTACGTCATGCAAGGTTCCACGTTAGGAGTTACGGACCAAGAAAGGGTTCTGGGTGTCGTCGTCTATAATACACTGAAACCTTCTGCTCAGTGTGCTGCTGCGGCTAGGAAAGCGAATAGAATGTCGGGTATTATTAGGAAAGGTATGGAAAACAGGTGTGAGGATGTTATAATGCCGTTGTATCGCTCCACGGTGCGACTGCACCTTGAGTATTGTGTTCAATTCTGGTCGCCGCATCTCAAGAAAGATATAGTAGAATTGGAAAAGGTGCAGCGAAGGGCGACTAAAATGATAACGAGGATGATACGACTTCCCTATGAAGAAAGATTAAGGAGGCTAGGGCTATTCAGCTTGGAGAAGAGACGGCTGAGGGGAGACATGATAGAGGTATATAAAATAATGAGTGGAGTGGAATAGGTGGATGTGAAGCGTCTGTTCACGCTTTCCAAAAATACTAGGACTAGGGGGCATGCGATGAAACTACAGTGTAGTAAATTTAAAACAAATCGGAGAAAATGTTTCTTCACCCAACGTACAGTATAATTAAACTCTGGAATTCGTTGCCGGAGAACGTGGTGAAGGCGGTTAGCTTAGCAGAGTTTTAAAAGGGGTTGGACGGTTTCCTAAAGGACAAGTCCATAAACCGCTACTAAATGGACTTGGGAAAAATCCACAATTCCAGGAATAACATGTATAGAATGTTTGTACGTTTGGGAAGCTTGCCAGGTGCCCTTGGCCTGGATTGGCCGCTGTCGTGGACAGGATGCTGGGCTCGATGGACCCTTGGTCTTTTCCCAGTATGGCATTACTTATGTACTAAGAGTTTACTTTAAAAATATTAATCCAGAGTTTAAAGGAAATAAAGTTTCAATATTTCCAGACATTTCCAGATGGACACAACAGAGAAGAAAAAAGTTTTTGGACATGAAACAAGAATCAATCGAGTTAAAAGCACGTTTTCAACTGAGATTTCCTAGCAAGTGTTTGCTAACATTTAATGATAAGAGAGATGTTTTCTTTGAACCAGAACAATTACGAAATTTTCTAAATATGCAGAGTAACAAGGAACAGTCCTAGATAAAGCGGTTTATAATTTAGGGGTTACCTCCTGCCTTTTTTCCCTTTGATTTAATATGAATGTTTAAACCATCTTCCAATGGTATAATCCTTAATATCTTGGTATCTCTCCCTCTTTTTGTGGACTGTTTAAATCAATTTATACTATAAGAAGAAATTACTTTCTTTCTCTTTTTTTTTCATTTCATCTATGTTATTTTATTCATAATTGATGTATCTATTCAAAGATTGTATCTTTGTAATAAATGAAAACTCAATAAAATAAAAATAAAATCTATTATGAATGAGAAATTGTACATGAAGCAAAGATAAAGTTAATGGTAAATAGAGTAATAGTATAGAACGCTAGTATAAGCCACTTTATCGCTCGGAGGAGAGAAAGGTGAGTAGTGGAGTGACTCAGGGATCGGTGCTGGGGCCGATTCTGTTCAATATATTTCTGAGTGACATTGCCGAAGGGTTAGAAGGAAAGTTTGCCTATTTGCGGATGATACTAAGATCTGTAACAGAGTGGACACCCGGGAGGGAGTGGAAAACATTAAAAAGGATCTGAGGAAGCTAGAAGAATGGTCTAAGGTTTGGCAATTAAAGTTCAATGCGAAGAAATGCAAAGTGATGCACTTAGAGAATAGAAATCCACGGGAGAAGTATGTGTTAGGCGGGGAGAGTCTGATAGGTACGGACGAGGGAGAGGGATCTTGGGGTGATAGTATCTGAGGATTTGAAGGTGATGAAACAGTGTGACAAGGCGGTGGCCGTAGCTAGAAGGTTGTTAGGCTGTATAGAGAGAGGTGTGACCAGCAGAAGAAAGGGGGTGTTGATGCCCCTGTATAAGTCATTGGTGAGGCCCCACCTGGAGTATTGTGTTCAGTTTTGGAGGCCGTATCTTGCTAAGGATGTAAAAAGAATTGAAGCGGTGCAAAGAAAAGCTACGAGAATGGTATGGGATTTGCGTTACAAGACGTATGAGGAGAGACTTGCTGAACTAAACATGTATACTCTGGAGGAAAGGAGAAACTGGGGTGATATGATACAGACGTTCAAATATTTGAAAGGTATTAATCCACAAACGAACCTTTTCCGGAGATGCGAAGGCGGTAGAACGAGAGGACATGAAATGAGATTGAAGGGGGGCAGACTCAAGAAAAATGTCAGGAAGTATTTTTTCACGGAGAGAGTGGTGGATACTTGGAATGCCCTCCCGCAGGAGGTGGTGGAAATGAAAACGGTAATGGAATTCAAGCATGCGTGGGATAAGCATAAAGGAATGGATCCTTAGGAGCTTAGTTGAGATCGGGTGGCAGAGCCGGTGGTGGGAGGCGGGGCTGTTGGTTGGGAGGCAGAGATAGTGCTGGGCAGACTTATACGGTCTGTGCCAGAGCCGGTGGTTGGGAGACGGGGATAGTGCTGGGCAGACTTATATGGTCTGTGCCCTGAAGAGCACAGGTACAAATCGAAGTAGGGTATACACAAAAATAGCACATATGAGTTATCTTGTTGGGCAGACTGGATGGACCGTGCAGGTCTTTTTCTGCCGTCATCTACTATGTTACTATGTTACTATTTACAGCAGCCATTTAGCTGGTGTAAAATCTCATACTTAGATAGCAAAACAGAGTTTGTAGTTCAGGATTTTATAATCTAGGTGCACCCTGCTTATGCTGTTCCCAAACGGACTACAAAGTACACATCATTGTATCTTGCTGCATATGTACAGAATACTTCATAGTTAGAAAATGGTCATTTACACATGTGTCCCCTACATGTGTGAATGACTAGATTGCTGGCATTTACATGTGCTTTTTGCCACCTGAAACTAACCGGCTCTTTATCAAATTATCCCCACTTTGCTACCTAGCTCTGAAGTTCGACTGGTAAATTGAAAATGTTTTTATAGTGTTTTACTTTGAAGAAATTAGCTTTAATTGAAAAAGCATAGATATAAATTACCCTCAAACTAAAGCAGACACTTAAAAGGGGATTTCAAAAAGAAATTAGCTGCCAATGCCAAGACTTGGGAATGAAAAACTAGAAACCCCATGTTTTAAATCAAGTAACAGGGATCAGTTGAGGAAATATATTCACATTCAACTCTTGAAATACAAAGAATCTCTTTTAAAGAACAAGTGTAACGTAGTCCATTCAACTTATCTGTGTTTTATTGTGCATTTTTGTTACTTGCCTAGAAGTGTTATGATAGGTGACAAATAAATGTTTTAATAGAGTTGCTCTCCAAGATCTCTTCTCTAGCTGTCCAATATATCAAACTGTCTGGGAAGCTTAATGCAGGGCCAGTCAAACCCAGTAAGCGGGGTAAGCGCCGCAGGGGGGCGCCTGTCTTCAAGGGCGCCGCTGCGGCGCCACCCTTGGTGCTTTAAATCTTTAATTTACCTCAGTTCCAGCAGCCGCATCATTTGAAAGCCCTGCCCCGTCTCTAGCCTTCCCTCCCTTCGTGAGTTCGTTCCGCAGTCCCGCCTTCTGACGTCATTTCCTCGAGGGCGGGACTGCAGAATGAACTCACGAAGGGCGGGAAGGCTAGAGATGGGGCAAGGCTTTGAAATAACGTGGCTGCTGGAACGGAGGTAAATTAAAGATTTAAAGCACCAAGGGCGGCAGGGGATGGGGGCGAAGGAGAATCGCTGGACAGGGGCAGGGTGGGAGAAGAGAGAAAGGAGATACTGGGGGGGCGGGGCATGTGAGTGCCGGAGGGGGGGTGCGCGGGCGCCAACTCATAGTCTACAGGGGGGCGCCAGAGACCCTAGGACCGGCCCTGGCTTAATGTGTCAAAAGCCCCTTCTGCTGGATCTGATGAACTGCTGATATTGCTTCAGGCTTCATATTCTGGCTTTCCACCAGATATTTTCTCACCATTTCATAAGGGGTAATGGGAAACAAACTTTTTCCTCAAAATTGAAGTACATGTTCTTATACCATACCATACCTCCTACTCAGACATCTCCATTTTATCAAGTAAGACCTGATGTTTGTCCTTTTAACCAGAACCATATTTACTACTTCTGTTGCCCTCAATTTCTCCTTCAGTTCAAAGAAACCCTTAGGGCTCTCTTGTGTTTCCTTCTCTTGAAACTTGAGAGATGTTTCCTCCATCTTTGCCATCAGTCTCCATAAATGTGTATTGATTTTCTCCTGTACCTCTTCAGGAACTTTAGGAGAATACTTCTCCAAAAGCTTGTGGTAGAAGTAGCTTGATAGGCCCCACAAAACTAATCCCAGTAATCCATAATATATTTGCTGCTTCCAAGTCGGTCCCCTGCACTTCAAGTGTTTTCTGAGATTCTACTCTTCCTGGTGGAGATGCCTCTCCAGTCAGCTCCTGCTACAGGTCCACTTGGCATTCCAGGGAAAGAGAAGAGGCCCTCTAGAGACATACCAGCCACATTCATTATTGCTTTGGGGCTTGAGCTGGAAGTGGAACTATTGGGGACCACTCTTGTCATGGGAGGCAGCCCTGGTAATGCTCAACTCGGGGACACCATTGGCGAATCCATCTGCTGCCTCTCCTCCAGTTCTGTTGCTGTCCTGAGCACTTCTTCTCCTTCTGATCCAGCACATATTGATCTATCAGGCCAGATGTGACAGAAACCAGAACTGCAGGGTAGATGTTAATCTTCTCTGTTTTCCCATATTGCAGAGAAATTCTATGAGGACAAGCAGGCTGCTTGTTCTCACATGTGGGTCGACGTCCACGGCAGCCCAGGAATCGGAAGCTTTTGCAAGCAAAATAAAACAAAGTTTTGTAGAGAGATCTGTCGCGCAAGCAGCACGGACGACTTCCCGCCCGCCACGCGAACATGGTTCCTTAGTTCTTTTTTCTCCGTGTCGAGGTGCGGTTCAGTTTTCTGCTCGCTCCTCTCTCAGGCCCGGGAAGAACTTTGTTTTTGACTTTGGCTTTCACCTTGTTTTATTCTTTTATACCCCTTTTTAAGTTTCCTTTCTTTTTCGACACGGCCAACCTTTCCCCTTTTGTTCTCCTTTCTTTTTTGGCACAATCGCGTCGTTTGATTTTGCCAAAGCCGTTTTTCCTTCCATATCATCAAAGATACCCAGCGGCTTCAAGCATTATACTCGGTGCAACCGGACCGTCTCAGGTATCAATACCCACGCCTGGTGTATTCAGTGCCTTGGGCCCAACCATAGCCCAGCCGCTTGTAGTCTGTGTCTTCGTATGAAGAAACAGACTCAAGCGTCTCGAGAGGTCCAGTGAGAGAAGCTTTTTGGGGCCTGGTCCAGCGACATTGAGAGGAGCATTGACATCGGGAGCTAAGGTAATGGCTGCTGAGATACCAACTTGCGCTGGGAACAGTGAGGCATCGAGTGGGTCTCCACCTGCCTCGAGGTCTCCTGTTATGCAGGTCCCCCCGGGCCCGGGCCCAAGGAGACGTGAGGATTCCACGTCCTCATCAGTACTGAGGAGTCTCGATGACGGGCATCGAGCGAAGGCGAAGAAGCACCGTCATCGTTCTCCAACACACGGTACCTGGAGCTCCGGGCCGTCTAGAGAATCGGCGCCCGAGAAGCGTCGGCGCTGAGAGGAGTGCTCCCCCCTCGATACAGGAGGTGCCGATGCAGCAGTCTCCTAGCAGCCCAGTACCTGCTCCTGAGTCTCCATGGATTCTGACACCGCCTGTTCCACTGGCCCCACAGCCTTCTCCGATGGCGGTTCTCAATGAGCAAATCCGAGCTTTGTTCTGGAGGGACTACTGCGACAGTCAGCTTCGGTGTCGGGGGTGCTTGCACTTACTGTACCATCTGCTGCAGCGGTGTCTGGCCCTTCTCCTGTGGTGAGGTCTCCGACTGGGATGCCGCCTGCGGCATCGGCGTCAGCTGCCACCCAGGTCGACTCCCCTTCAATGTCGGTGGAGGGAGCTTCGCTACAGTCGAATCGGGCATCGACTTCTCGACATCGCCACAGAGGACATCGTTCCTTGGTGTCGAGGCAGGTCCAGTGTCAGAGTACCTTGACACAGGTTGTATCCGACACTGAGCAGGAGTGCTTGTGGGAGTCAGAGGAAGATCCCAAGTACTTCTCTTCTGATGAGTCCTTTGGGATTCCGACCCTTCCCCTCCGCTTGAAAGAAGACTATCTCCACCCGAGAGTCTGTCTTTTTCCTCTTTTGTTCGGGAAACGGCTATGGCTATTCCTTTCCCTGTGGAGGTTGAGGATGAGCCCAGGACTGAGATGCTCGAGGTTCTAGATTATTCTTCTCCACCTAAAGAGGCTGTGATAGTCCCTCTGCATAAGGTACTGAAGGAAGTCCTTATGCGAAACTGGTCCGCCCCTCTGTCTGGCCCTGTGGTCCCCAAGAAAGCTGAATCCCAATATCAGATCCACGGTGAACCTGGATTGATGAGGTCCCAATTACCCCACAGTTCCATGGTGGTGGATTCCGCTCTCAAGAGACCTAGGAGTACTAGAGACTATGCTTTGGCACCCCCAGACAGAGAAGTTAGGACTCTTGACTCTTTTGGGAGGAAGCCGTAACAGGCCGCTATGCTCACCGCCAACATCCAATCTTACCAGCTCTTCACGAGCGTGCACTTGCAGGACTCAATACAACAACTGTCAGGCTTGGTGGATGCACTCCCAACGGAGCTGGCCGAGCCTTTTCGCCAGGTGGTCAGGCAGCAGAAGGCGTGTTGAAAGTTCCTGGCCAGGGGTACATTCGACACTTTTGATGTAGCATCCAGGATCACTGCTCAGGGTATAGTGATGTGCAGACTCTCATGGCTGCGTGTCTCTGACCTGGATCATTCTGTCCAGCAGCAAATGGCGGATGTTTCTTGCTGGGGGGAAATCTTTTTGGTGAAAAAGTAGAGGATCTGGTTGATCAGATCAAGAAGCATAATGATGCTATGGATTCTCTCTCCCACCGGGCGCCTTCTGCTACAAATTCCTCATCTAGAAGGTACTTTGGCGGGAAGAGGAGTGCTCCCTATTCCTATCCTAGGCGTAGGTACACTCCTGCTTCTCGGCAGCCTGCCCAGGCTCAGCCCCAGCACGCTCGTTCACGTCAACAGCGTACGTCTAAGGCCCACTCTGCTCCCCAGCAAAAGCAAGGGACGGGCTTTTGACTGGCTCCAGTTCAGCATAGCCTCAGTAAAAGTGTCTGTACGGACAACTTGCCGGTAGGGGGGAGGTTGACGTTTTTTCACCAAAGGTGGCCTCTCATAACCGACCGGTGGGTTCTTCAATCTGGAATCCAGACCTCCAAATTGCCCACCGGGAACTCATTCTTACAGCTCACAGCACCAGCAGATACTTGCAGAGGAACTCTCCGCCCTTCTAAAGGCCACTGTGGTCGAACCCATTCCACCAGGGGAAGAAGGGCTGGGATTCTATTCCAGGTATTTCCTTGTGCAAAAGAAAACAGGAGGGATGCGAACCATCCTAAACCTAAGGGCTCTTGAACAAATTTCTAGTCCAAGAAAAGTTCAGGATGGTTTCCCTGGGCACACCCTTCTTCCCATAATTCAAGAGAACGATTGGCTATGCTCTCTGGACTTAAAAGATGTTTACACACACATCTCGTTACTTCCAGCTCATAGGAGGTATCTTCGATTTCGGCTAGGAACACAGCACTTTCAGTACTGTGTACTGCCCTTTGGTCTAGCGTCTGCGCCCAGAATATTCATAAAGTGCCTGGCAGTAGTCACAGCATCACTACGCAGACTGGGAGTGCATGTGTTCCCTTATTTCGACGATTGGCTGGTGAAGAGCACCTCGGAGGCAGGCGCTCTACAGTTCATGCGAATGACTATTCAGGTGCTAGAGCTACTGGGCTTCGTGATCAATTACTCCATCTCATCCCAGTACAAAAGTTGGAATTCATTGGAGCTCTGTTGAACACAAGGACAGCTCGAGCTTATCTTCCCGAGGCAAGGGTGGACAACCTCCTGGCCCAGGTGTCCATGGTTCAAGCGTCTCAACAGATCATGGCTCGGCAGATGTTGAGACTTCTGGGGCACATGGCCTCCACAGTTCATGTAACTCCAATGGCACGTCTACACATGAGATCAGCTCAATGGACCCTAGCTTCTCAGTGGTATCAAGCTGTGGGGAATCTAGAGGATGTAATCCAACTATCCACCAACTTTCGGAATTCCCTTCAGTGGTGGACGATTCGATCCAATTTGACCTTGGGACGTCCATTCCAAATTCTTCAGCCACAAAAAGTGCTGATGACAGATGCATCCCTCCTAGGGTGGGGAGCTCATGTGGATGGGCTTCACACTCAAAGAGCCTGGTCCTTTCAGGAAAAAGGTCTTCAGATCAATCTCCTGGAATTGTGATCGATCTGGAATGCTCTAAAGGCTTCAGAGATAGGCTGTCCAACCAAATCATATTGATTCAGACAGACAATCAGGTTGCCATGTATTACACAAACAAGCAGGGGGGCACCGGATCTCGCCCTCTGTTTCAGGAAGCCGTCCAGATGTGGCTTTGGGCACGCCGTCACAGCATGTTTCTCCAAGCCACTTTTTTGGTAGGTGTAAACAACAGTCTGGCCGACAGATTGAGCAGGATAATGCAACCTCACGAGTGGTCTCTGAACAGGGACATAGTCTGCAAGATCTTCAGAGCGTGGGGCACTCCCTCGGTGAATCTTTTTGCTACTCATTTCAATCACAAAGTCTCTCAGTTCTGTTCCAGGCTTCAGGCCAATGACAGACTAGCGTCAGATGCCTTTATCCTTCATTGGGGAACGGGTCTCCTGTATGCATATCCTCCCATACCTCTTGTAGGAAAGACTTTGCTGAAACTCAAACAACACTGTGGAACCATGATTCTGATTGCTCCCTTCTGGCAGCATCAGATTTGGTTCCCTCTTCTTCTGGAGTTGTCCTCCGAAGAACCGTGGACATTGGAGTGTTTTCCAACCCTCATCACCCAGAACGAGGGGTCGCTTCTGCATCCCAACCTCTAGTCTCTGGCTCTCACGGCCTGGATGTTGAGAGCTTAGAATTTGCCTCCTTGGGTCTTTCAGAGGGTGTCTTCCGAGTCTTGCTTGCTTCCAGGAAAGATTCCACGTAGAAGTGTCACTCTTTCAGATGGAGGAGGTTTGCCGTCTGGTGTGACAGCAAGGCCCTAGACCCTCTTTTTTGTCCTACACAGACCCTGCTTGAATACCTTCTACACTTGTCAGAGTCTGGTCTCAAGACCAACTCCGTAAGGGTTCATCTTAGTACGATTAGTGCTTTTTATCGCTGTGTAGGGGGTAAGCCTATCTCTGGACAGCCTTTAGTTGTTCGCTTCATGAGAGGTTTGCTTTTGTCAAAGCCCCCGGTCAGACCTCAACCAGTGTCATGGGATCTCAACGTCATTCTCACCCAGCTGATGAAAGCTCCTTTTGAGCCACTGAATTCCTGCCATCTGAAGTACTTGACCTGGAAGGTCGTTTTCTTGGTGGCTGTTACTTCAGCTTGTAGAGTCAGTGAGCTTCAGGCATTGGTAGTTCATGCACCTTACATTAAGTTCCATCATAACAGAGTAGTGCTCCGCACGCATTCTAAGTTCCTGCCAAAGGTGGTGTCGGAGTTCCATCTGAACCAGTCAATTGTCTTGCCAACTTTCTTTCCCCGTCCTCATACCCGCCCTGGCGAAAGCAGTTTGCATAACCTGGACTGCAAGAGAGCATTGGCCTTTTACGTGGAGCGGACACAGCCCTTCAGACAGTCCGCCCAGTTGTTTGTTTCTTTCGATCCCACAGGAGGGGAGTCGCCATCGGAAAATGCACAATCTCCAATTGGCTAGCAGATTGCATTTCCTTTACTTATGCCCAAGCTGGGCTGACTCTAGAGGGCCATGTCACGGCTCATAATGTTAGAGCCATGGCTGCGTCAGTGGCCCACTTAAAGTCAGCCCCTATTGAAGAGATTTGCAAGGCTGCAACATGGTCATCAGTCCATACATTCACATCTCACTACTGCCTTCAGCAGGATACCGGACGCAACAGCCGGTTTGGGCAGTCAGTGCTACAGAATCTGTTCGGGGTTTAGAATCCAACTCCACCCCCCTAGACCCATTTTTGTTCTGTTCCAGGCTGCACTCCCAGTTAGTTGTTTATGGTTTCAGGTCAATCTATGTTATGTCCTCGCATTTGCGAGGCCCAATTGACCAATGTTCATTGTTTTGAATGAGCCTGGGTGCGAGGGATACCCCACATTTGAGAACAAGCAGCCAGCTTGTCCTCATAGAAAGCGAAGATACATACCTGTAGCAGGTATTCTCTGAGGACAGCAGGCTGTTCTCACAAACCCTCCCTCCTCCCCTTTGGAGTTGTTCTTTCTTTGTTTTATGCTTTTTGATTAAACTAAGGAACCAGGGGAAATTTTGGAAATCCATTTTGTTCTCTGTGTCTAAGCTTTGGAACACAAAGTGGACCTATGATGCTGGATTATTATTTGGACACCCCAGACTATTAAAGCCTAGCCCCAAGGGATTTGCAGAATTTGTGGCTAAGGCGACCATCACTTCTAAACAGGTCATATTAACAGAGTGGATTTCGCACAAGGCTCCTACACTGCAACAATGGCGGACCCGCATGTTACTATTGATGCGCCTAGAGCGTGCTGGACTGTTCGACTTGGAATCGAAAGAAGGGAAGAAATTTCAACAGTGCTGGGGTCCCTTCTGGATGACGCTCACGCCCAGAGCACGAAGCCATCTGTTGAACGTATGACTTTAGAGATATGTGTATTGTAGTAAAGACTGGGTTGAGAGATGATGAGTCCCGTAAAAGGGGGGGAGGGATTAGTTGGGGAAAGGGGGGGAAGGGGAGGAAGGGGGGCAAGGGGACAATACAAATTGGCTGATGATTTCATGTTGCGTTGTTTCAATTCCACAGTTGTATTTCCTGAGTATTTTTCATCAATAAAAATGATTTAAACATAAACTAAGGAACCACGCTCGCGCGGCGGGCGGGAAGTCGTTCGTGGTCCACGCTGCTCGCGCAACAGATCTCTCTAGAAAACTTTGTTTTATTTTTCTTGCAAAATCTTTCGATTCCTGGGCCGCCGCGGACATCGACCCACGTGAGAACAATCAGCCTGCCATAGATATGTATCTTCACGCTACTGAAGAGGTGCTGCTTTACCGGTTCCATCTTGATACCACCCTGTACTGTGGTGGTGTGGGATTTTTTTTGTGTGGGGGGAGCGGGTTGTGGTTTTTTTTTATTTTTTTTTATATATATCATTTTTATTGGTGACCACAAGTACACAAGTGATATTGAAGTGAGAAAAAATGCAGTTACATTACAAGTGTATTTTGAACAATTTAACGAACATTCAACATACTCAAACTGGCCATCCGTAATTTTATTCCTTCCCACATTGTTCCCTTCCAACCCCCCTCCCTCCCTTCCCCTAACCCCCTACCCACCCTCCCTCCCCGCGAGCTTACCCGTTCAAAATTCTACGGCGAGCCGTGGGAGTCAGTGTATCCCAAAACAGTGACCAACATTGTAATAGTCGATCTCCCCCTGGGGAGGCTAAGTCATCCACTTCCCTACATTCCATGGCACCCAAGGAGATCATGAGGGATCGCCATCGTGACACAGAAGGTGGCTCTGATGAGATCCAATTCAATAAAATCGTGTTTTGTTTTTTTTAAGACAAATTTTATTATCTGTGTATGTTTGTTCTGGGCCTTAGGAATGTGAGTCAAGAGACAAATTTGTCTCTCCAAACTGGTAAAAAAAAATTAAAAATGGTTTTGAACATATTTTGAGAGTATTTTACTATTACACTGTTTAGAATTTAATGCTTTTTATTTGTGCGCTTGTTTTGAAAAACTAAAGTGCTGATCCGTCACTGATGGATATCTTTCACTTTTTCTGTAGGAATGAGGACTTATGATCACCTCTGCAGGGCAGTGGCAAAAGGTGTGAATGCTGTAGTCGTCTCAGTTGAGTAAGGAAAAACTCTTTTCAGCTTGATTGTCTTCCTCCATATTTCCTGGTGCTCCCAAGGGAGTAGAATTTTCCCCCTATGGTTGGGACTTATCAAAGCCTGAGCTAGAAAGATTCCTGGTTATCTAAAACAGTGACATTATATCAGCATAGGCATTTTCAAATAGTAAACCATCAAATGGGGCCCAGTAACATGTTTGGGATTCTTACTTGCCATTTATTTCAAACTGAATAATTTATTTGGACTGGAACAGCGGGAGTGCTGTGCACTGCCATGTGAATGCCCCTGGTGTGATCCCCAAGCAGGATCTTTTATTTTAGCTTTTGAACTTGCAGGCAGTATATAAAATTATCAAAGCAGTGAACGTTCAAGTGCAGTAGGTATTTTTTCACTCCACGAGTTGGCTGAGATGCAAGACTTTTCGGGTATGTTTACTAAAGAGTGTTAGGCACTTAGGGCTGGATTCTATATATTGTGCCGAAAAAAAATACACCTAGGCGTAGTCTTAAAGAATATCCCAACACTCATTTTTTTGCAGCTATATTTAGTCACAGCCATTTATGCCAAATTACGCACGTAATGGGCATATTCTGTAACAGTGTGTGCAAATTCTAGGAATGTCCATGCCCCTCCCATGGCCATGCCTCCTATTGAGATGCATGCTTTAAAATTTACATGGACTACTTTATAGAATACTAGGAAAAAAGGCCCGTTTCTGATACAAATGAAACAGGCGCTAGCAAGGTTTTCCTCGGAGTGTGTGTGTTTTACAGAGTGTGTGTGAGAGTGAGTGTGTGATACAGAAAGAGTGAATGTGTGTGTGTGACCGTGCGAGAGTGAATGTGTGAGTGTGTGTGACAGAGAGAGTGAGACTGTGTGCGAGAGTGTGTGTGTGTGAGAATGAGAGCGTGTGCCAGAGGCCCCTTCCCTCCCAGTTTCAGGGTCCACCCCCCCCTCCAAGGTCCAGGGTCCGCTCTCCCTCCCTCCCACCCAGTTCCATGGTCGTTCCCCTCCCCCTCTCCCCCTCCCTCCATCCCAGTTTCTGGGTCCGCCTGGCCCCCCCTCCAAGTTCCATGGTCGGTCCCCCTCCAAGTTCCAGGGTCCGTCCGCCCACCCTCCAAGTTGCAGGGGCCGCCCACCCAGTTCCAGGGTCATTACCCCTCCCTCTCCCTCCCTCCCAGTTCCAGAGTAGTTGCCCCCTCTCTTTCCCTCCCCTCCCCTCCAGCCACGCACCTGCAACGTTGTGAAGCTGACTCCTTGGCTTCATTGTAGTGAAGGGTTCGTAATTTTCGTCAGGTTCGTCGCTCTGTAACCATCTCTGTCGGCCCTGCCCTCGCGCCTCTGATAGGTCTGCCGCCCTCGATGTCAGAACGTGTTGACGTCGAGGACAGCGGACCTATCAGAGGTGCAAGGGCGGGGCCGAGAGAGATGGTTACAGAGCGACGAACCTAACGATCCTTACGAACCCTTCACTTGAAGCCACGGAGTCAGCTTCAGAACGTTGAAGATGCCTTTTATTATAGTAGATGATGGCTTGGCAAGTAGTGCATGTAAATTAGTGCCAATTATTGCGTGCTTCCACTCTTTTCTATTGTATAAATATACTGACTTTACTTTCAAATGTATGTAGAAGAACATTTTCTATATGGGGATCGTCAGAATCTTCAACAGCAATCCCTTAGGAGTACAGCGTCCCTCATTCTTAGGGCGCTGTATAACTCCTCATAGCGCCCTAAAAATGAGGGATGCTGAACCCGTAAGGGATTGCTGTTGAAGATTCTGACGATCCCCATATAGAAAATGTTCTTCTACATACATTTGAAAGTAAAGTCAGTATATTTATACAATAGAAAAGAGTGGATGTTTGGGGAAATAACTGTGATATATATGTGATTATCCCCACATTGATAAGATTAAGGTCTCTTAAATTGGAATTATTGCTTGCTAGCATCCAATTATCTGCACTGATTGGCTCGTTAACCAGTTGAGTTGCAAGTGCAAATTTGGAATGCGCTCAGATTTGCACGCTGAACTCAAATCGCACTGTATAGAATTTGGGGGTATACGCATGCTAACAAGGTAATTGATGACCGCATTAAGACAATCTGTAGTAATATACCTGATAGCGTGCAGTAACCTGCAGTAGGAAATTTTCTGGGAGAAGGTGTGGTAACATGAGGCATGAGTGTGGAAACATTATCCAGCTAGCTCGTTCTAGGTAATGTACACTAACTGGATAACGCTGAATTAACGTATGATCACTTAGCATCTCCTACATATGAGATGCTAATTGATGCCACATTAATCCCTAGCAGGTACCACACACTGACTACATTAGTGCACAACCTGCATAAAAATAACCCTTAAAAACAGTGTTAAGATTTGAAGTTAACTTTACTAAACAAATTAGGACAATACCACTGTTTTTGAAACAAATGAAATTTTACCAACTGTAGTGGCTCAATCAATAAACATTTGCTCATACGTCAGAAGGCGGGACTAAGGGCACGACGAACGAACTCATCGAAGCAAGCAGGGAGGGAAGGCTGGAGATGCAGCAGGGCTTAAATAAGGCGGCGCTTCAACGGAGAGGTACTAAATAAGATGGATGGGAGCGGGGGGGGGGGGGGCAAGGAAATTGCTGCACATGTTTCGGAGCTGGAGGGGAGGTAAGCATGGCGCCCTCCTGCCATGCTTACCTCTGTAATGGAGCCGGCTCGCCTCAAACAACAACCGGCTCGCAAGAGCTGTCAAAAATTAACAAGCGGCTCTTGCGAGCCGGACAGAGCCGGCTCCAGCACACCACTGGTGGTGACGCCGGTAATTGGGAAACAAAATGGGAGCTGGGCAGACTTCTGCGGTCTGTGCCCTGAGAAAGGCAAGGACAAATCAAACTCGGGTATACACATAAAGTATCACATATCATGTAAAATGAGTTTATGTTGTTGGGCAGACTGGATGGACCATACAGGTTTTATCTGCCGTCATTTACTATGTTACTATGTAGTTGATTTTAATAGAAGAAATACTGCAATTGCCATTTTTAATATAATAAGCTTCATGAAAGCAGGATCCTGATACAGAAAACAACTAGCATTAAATACTTGGTTGCTGTAGTTGTGAAGTTACTGGGTTAAGACTGCTGACTCGCATGTTCCTTTTAAGAAATGAGGCTCCCAAGTTGTGCCACCCTCCACCTTGCCTGATGAAATGTATTCAAATGTTTCTGTAATGATTCATCATTTGTTCATCTTTAATGTAGAAAGTAAATGTTATTGTTTTTGTTTTGTTTTGGTTTTTTTTTGTAGCAGTATTTATGATTTTTCAGTATGTAGTACTTCATTCAGTCTGTGCATGGGGGTAGGGGCAATATTAAAACTGCCCATACATGAAGGAAAAATATTTGGGCACAGACTGTCACCCCCCCCCCCTTAAACAGCATAGGAGGCAGAAATTGGCAGCTTTCGTTTTTATTACTTACTTATTTATTTATTCAAATTTACAAATAAAGTTGTCAGTAAACACCAATATAGGAGCTACTCAGTGGCGTACCAAGGTGGGGGCGGTCCGCCCCGGGTGCACGCCGCTGGGGGGGTGCCGCAGCACGCACCTGTCTGCTCCCAGTTCGCTACGCTCACTAAATTCTCTTGTTCGCTGCAGCTCCCTCCTTCTTCCCCGGAACAGGTTTCTTCGTGTTCCGGGGCAGAGGAAGGGAGCTGCAGCGAACGAGAGAATTTAGCGAGCGTAGCGAACTGGGAGCAGACAGGCGCGCGCTGCGGCACCCCCCCCAGTGGCGTGCACCCGGGAGGGGGTTGTCATTTCGCGGGGGGGGGGGGGCGCATCGGCTATCCGCCCCGGGTGCCGTCGAGGCTAGGAACGCCACTGGAGCTACTTATACAAAAGAGAGAGGAAAAATCATATATACTAGAAACAAAATACTTTTTTTTTGTCCACATATTAGGAAATGTGATCCAAGATTAAGAAAAGTTTTTTTAAAAATAAAGAAAAATACTAGCTAGAGAACACTAAAGCAATAATACTTCTCAGCGCCCCCCCCCCCCCCACCTTAAACAGCGAACATATGAGTTTCACAGTTACATTTACAGCTTCCTAGATTGTAAAAAGTCATTCAGTTGCTTGGGGTCAAAAAATTGAAACTGCTGACCTTGAAATAGAATCAAACATACACAGGGAAAACATAACACAAATGCCTATGTTTACTAAGTGGCGCTATGGGCGCACTAGCGTTTTTAACACGCGTAAATGGTTTACGCATGTTAAACGCTAACGCGCCCATAGAAATGTATAGACGTATTAGCATTTAACACGCCTTAAATTTACAGGTGCGTTAAAAACGCTAACACACCTTAGTAAACATATTCCAAAGTTAGCTCCCAAAGATTGAACCCTAGTTTTATTAGCTAAGACTTCTTTACACCTCATTTGTGTTACTCTAGCTAAATCAGGAAATACTTGTATTTTAGACCCCATAAACAACATATCCAAATAGCAAAAGGAAAGTTTTAATACAGTGTTTTTATCAGATTCAAGAGCAAAGGTCACCACCAAAGTGCTTCTTTGCATTATCACCTCGAGCGAAGATTCCAGAAAAGAAGTTAAATTTAATTCTTCCACACCATGGGCTGGATTATTCAATCTTTCAAAAGCTCCAATAGATGGAATATATTGAGCTCTAATAATTGGAGGTAAAGACTCAGAAGAAAACTTCAAAATGTCAACCATATATTTTTTAAACATACCTAAAAGAGAAACAAGTGGGGATTTAGGAAAATTCAATAACCTCAAATTATTCCTTATTAATAAAAATTTCTTTCCCTGAGAGAAGCTTTCTCCAAACTCTCTATATTCTGTAATTTAATTTTCAAGGAATCCACTTCGGCTATCTGCTGACCAGTGATTTCAGCCTGATTCAAAACTGCTTCAGAAATTGAAACAATATCTTTAGTATTCTGTCGAACTGAACTAAACAAGGAAGATTGTAAATTGCATCCCATAGTTAGGGTTACCATATGGCTCCAGAAAAAGGAGAATGTTGTACAAAAAGTGGGAGTACGACCAAGGATACCAGAAACTGGAGGATGTTCTTAAATAAAAAACTTTATTGAAGGTTTGAAGACTCGACACAACGTCGTGTTTCGGCCGTCAGGCCTGCATCAGGAGTCTATAAAAAGTACATTTATATATGATATATATGATAAAAGAACAGAAAAAATTAATATCTACAAAAAAAGTTGAAGCAATAAATATTGTAAATTATATAAACTTATAAACTTTAAAGGTATATGTGTGGCAATTTTATAAGATGATATAAAAATAATAATAATTAAAAATAAAACACATGCATATTATAAACTTATCGCGAAAGCAATTCCGAAGGACCCCGAATGGGTGCATAATCACTGCCTGGCTGTGGGGGCACCGTGCGTTCAACAGGGCTTAAAATTACCCCGCTTGAACTGCCACCGGAAGCTTCCGCTACCGGCATGGGGGAAGAAGAAGCCAAAATTGTACCAGAGGGCAGACGGTATTGATCCAATGTCGTCTGTCTCACTGGAGGAACTGGCGAAGGGGCTGGGGGGGGCGGCGGTTAGCCCTTGGGTTTTTGCTCTCCTTTTCCCCATCTTTGTTTCCACAAGTCCAGCGAGACCAAAACTTCAAAGGGATCGATCACCACTGCTCAAACAGGTGCGTCCTCTCTTGGATGACGTCAGAAATTGGCAGCTTTCAATCAGCTGATCATCTGAATGGCCACAGTGGTAACAGCCTCAGTCTTCAATGAATCCTCAGAAGAATCCGCAGCCAAGCGGAGAACTCGGACTCCCCACGGGGAAAACACAAGTGTAAGTGAGAGTGGGATGTTTGACCAGACAAGATTCTTGTCTCCAGGATTTGAATTTCCGTGGTCAAACATCCCACTCTCACTTACACTTCAATGAATCCTCAACAACTTCTGATTGGCACCAGAAGTTACCAAAAATCCTTTTTTTTTTTTAAATTTCAAAACAATTTTTATTGCTGAAACCACTACAAAATACATGATGCAAAACATTTAAGGGAATGACCCAATGAATAAACAAACAATACGATCAGCAACAACAGAGATAAATAAGGCAATAAAAGCTTTACCAACATATTGAAACAATATTACCCCACCCCCATCCCCAAAATAACTACCACTCTAAATCTTAAGGCCTGGACTCTTACGACCCCAAACTAAGGACAGCTCCTATACTCCCTCCCCCCCCCCCCCCCCCCCCCCCCCCACAATTTCTAGTGTTCTGTCCTCTGACAACCTTGCACTAGTTTATAATGTGACTCTAAAATGTGTTTAATGCTTTTACTGTTATTCTCGTTTCTAAGGATTTTCATTGCTGCAGTTCTCACTGCAAAGATACGTGAGCAATGCATTGTGTGTAATGTAGTTCACAGGCAATACAGCCACACTTGCCTGTCCGTATAAGAACTGTTACTATTGGTTTGTGCGGCTGCCTAGACCTCCTCTCTTTCTCAGCCACGCTTGGCTCCTTTGTCTACCTGCTATCATTTCCTGGTCATTCTTATTATCTCTGTCCTGAGAGGTCAGCCAGGTATGACCTTTGCCTCCAATCGAGGGCTGTCCTCTAGGACCACCCTTGTTACCTGATGGCAGGCTCTGTCCCCATTGGTCTCTTTACTTCCTCCTCCCTGGGCCTGTGTGAGCCTTCTTGGCCTCCCTGTCTCTTGCTTCAGACAGCATTTGTCCTGCTGAAACTCCTTGGAATGAACTTTGTTTTTTTACCTTGAATATATCTTCCTAATGAGATATTGCACTCTCCAGTCACCCAGCTCTGAGCTACTTCTACCTGTTCAACTATTTTCTCACCTCCGCAATAAAGCTGCCTCTCTTCAGATTTCTACCTCCAACAACTGATACAGCTCTCAGAATTACGGAGTCTCTGTGCCCTGGGGCAACACTTCTGAACATCTGACTTTGAGTAAATAATCTGTGTTTATTCAATAAAGGAAACTTCAGAAAATAAAGAGACTTCAGGTGTGTGCTGGTGTGCCAAGGTTATACTTCAAGATACTGAGACTTTACAGTTAACAAGTCTTAAGAGGCTTGACACCTAGACTTATGAATCCTTGGGGCATGATGGGAATTCCAAAACTTATATAGAACATGTCTACGAGCTGTTGGCAAAACCATCACTAAATAGGGGATCCCAGGTAAGGAGACAATTCCTTTGTCTCTTGGTGTAAACGAAAGCCTCCCAGGAGGACTTCCACATCATCAAAGCATGTAGTTTATTTCTCCAATAGCAGAGTGTAGGAAATGAATCCTGGAGCCAATAGTTTAATATACATTTCTTACCTAAAATATAAGCCTTCCCCAAAAAGAGACTCTTCCCCTTCCCACATCAGCCCAGCAATGGGACTCTATGAAATAAGATCCCTTCCACAGGCAGTACCAGAGAATGCTGCAACAGGCACTACAAATACGTGAGAAGAGCCACCCAGAAAGCTCGTATCCATAGCGTGTTCTCTTGTTCCTTACATTTCAAATAACAAGAGATGTCTGCACAGCCCACTCGAAAAGCTCTATTTTGAGAAAAGTAGGCCCAATGAATCACCCAATAGTGACACTCCTGCAGGTCAGCTTGATGAACCAGCTTTAGAATTGATGTAAACAGAGGGAGACCAGGGCCGCTGAGAGACTGAGCCAGGCCCGGGGCAAGGCCACAGCTGGGCCTCCCCCCCCCCCCCCGGATCATTGCCACTGCTAGCCTCCCAGGATCGTCACCGCCGCTGCCCCCCTGATCGCTCCTGCTGTTACCGCCCCGGCACCCCCCAATCACTGCTGCTGCCACTGCCACCCCACCCTCCCCGATTGCTGCTGCTACCCACCCACCGTAACTGTTAAGCACCTTGGCTGCCAGAGATCCCAAGACCCCACCAGCAGAAGAGTTTGTCCTCCAGCGCTGCTCTTCTTCCTTCTTCCACGTAGCCTTCCCCTGCGGCTGCTTTTTCTCTCAGATCACATATGCGCAGCCTGAGGAGAGAAGCAGCCGCAGGGGAAGGCAATGCGGCAGACTGTGAAGAAGAGCAGCCTACTGTGTCTGTTCCTCCAGGTCCTCCTCAGCCTCCAAGGGGGTCCCGGAGCAGGAGAGACAGAGAGAGAGAGAGACCCTGGCGCCAGGTCCTCCTTGGAGGCCTGGGCCCGGAGAATTTTGCCTCCCCTGCCACCCCCCCTCGGCGGCCCTGAGGGAGACCAATTGAACACAACAGGGGCCTGCCCAGGTTCAGAGTCCAAGCCTGTTGAACAGAAATAGAAACCTTTATGGTCTGATGTTTAACCAGCAGTTTAGGAAACCAAGATAAGGAAACCTGCCCCAGTGCATTACTTTCCGGGACTTCTTCAGTCCAGCACTAAAAATATCTGTCAGTCTAGCGAGTGGCAAACTATGAACATAACTGACTGTATATATGCAAATTGATCTGCTAATGTAAGGGAAATCTTTGTTCTAAATTGGCATAGGAGAGAAGAGAACCATCTGCACGAAGCAAATGCTCTAGTTATACAATACCCTTCATACACCACCTCCTAAACACCACATTGTCAAGTCCAGGTTGAAAAGCAACCCAAACATCTCTTTTAAATGGTTTCTCTGTGGGCCCCTCTGCATTGAAGTAGTACAAAAAAAAACCAAAGCAAGGCTTGGAGACTGTAGCACATGACTTTGATATACCACTGGTCTAATGATGTGATGAATGGACCTAGCAGCCCTGTTGTGTCATTTGTCATCTACTTTAGCCAATGTTTGATAACGTACATGCCCAGTAGAGATGCCCATTTCCTATATCTCTTCTCTAATTCAGTTACTCCTGTCTGTCATAATCCTTATAGACTGAGGACAATATCCATATAGCTCCAAGAAGTGGAGGTTAGTGAGCACACCTTGTGCATGTGTTCAGGAGGTAGAGTGGCTGAAATATTCAACTTCTTGCTGCCAGAGAAGTGAGCAACAAATCTTGCAGGTGGAGGAAGAGACGATCCAGGCTCCCATACCTAAATTCCCTCCTCTTTGAGGTCAACCCTCTTACTCATTCTTCCCCTCTAGCATCTCCCATCCTCTGCAGGAAATTTCTTGCTAAGAGATTGAGTCACACCTATCCTGGAGATGGAGGAAGGAATAGAAGGGGGACAACTGGGTTGATGGCTCCACAGTAGGTGCAGCTCCTGGGTATCTTGGCCCACCATCTTTCACTTAAATTACTTTGACTCGGACATATACTTAAGTAATTCATCCTGTAAAATATTGTATCATGATGTGTAAAAGGCCATCAGGGTGAGACTATGATGAGGGCACTACCATTACCTAGGCTGGAGCTTAAACGTGATCTGGTATGAATGTAAGTTGATGAGCTATTGTGAGATGTTTGCATTTGCCTAGCCAGTGTTCTTGGCTATCTGCTGAAGGTTTTCCTACAACAGCATATAAAACATTTAGCAGTCTTTATGCAGCAGACAAAATTAAACTCATGGACTAAAGGTAGAAGGGATTGTGTTATTGAAGCTGATGTAAAGTTAATTCCTTTGTTATTGTAGGTATAGGATACTGCCAGATGCTCACTTCCCTGAGCAACTGAATGACGCTCTCCATGCTACAAAATATTTCCTTCAGCCTGATGTCCTTGCCAAGTGGTCTGTGGACCCTAGTCGAATTGCACTTTCTGGAGACAGTTCAGGTGGAAACTTGGCTGCTGCTGTGTGCCAGCAGGTAATGTCCGCATCCTGTCTTAGATATGAATGGATCTGTGTTGTTGTGGAATGATGGTTATGGATGTGTGGAAACCAAAAGATTCAATTAAATTTGGAATATCTCCCTTAGAATTGGTCCAATAGTTCTCACATCTCTAGAATATGTGCTCTTTTCTGGGCTTACTTGATCTGCAAAGAACATGGTTTTCATAAGCAAACTTTGCTACTCTACAGTGATAAAAGAATACAAGCTTGAAGATGCTTAATGTTATCAACTGATAACATCATTTTAAGTTAGGCTGATCTACTCTCTCCCATCCTTTTAAGTTAGGCTGGGCTACCCTTTCCCTCCCAACCATACTGCATGCTGTTGTGTAGCCAGAACCATACAGATTGTCATGTACCTTGCTGCCACTATCAAGACCATAGGGTCCTAGAAGACCGTGTTAAGCAACAACCTTGCTAGTGTTGGTAGATGCATCAGTTATTACAATCCTTGGTGGTAAGGTGGTGGTGGTGGTGGTGGGTAGTGATCTAGGTGTTTAAATATAGCATCTTGTTTGCTTATTTACCCAAGAGGGTAGAGAATTTGTGAGGAAGAAAGCAAACAGACATGATTAAATAGTAACATAAGTGTCCAAGCTTCCATAGCTGGCAGTTGGGATAATCCCTTGCACTGTGGACAGAAATAACTAGGCAGACTGACTGGGCCATTGGTCTTTTTTTTTCCTGCCATCAGTTATTGTGTTAACAAGAGCTGTATTTTGACATGGGATCAGGAAAATGTCATTAAGTTTGTTTTTGGTTTGTTTTCTTTTATTATTTTAATGGTTTTTGCTTACCTTGTGAAAATAAATCTTACTTTTTATATATATATATATATATATTTTTTTTTTTTTTTTTTTAATGCAGCTTATTCAAGATGGCAACGCAGTGAGAAAAATAAAACTTCAAGCTTTAATCTATCCCTTGCTCCAGGTGTTAGACTTTAACACTCCATCCTATCAGCAAAACATGGAAATGCCTATCAATCGTCGCTTTATGGTGGCAAAGGTATGGCTAGAGTACTTAAATGGAAACTCTAAATACGTCGAACCAATGTTGGTTAACAACCATACATCTTTTGATGTGAGCCAGGCAGTGGCATTACGAGAACGTTTGAACTGGTCTTCCATATTACCCTCGGGGATCCAAAAGCACTATAAACCTGTGGTGCAAACCGTGGGAACTCCTGAACTCATACAGGAGGTTCCTGCCATATTTGATGTCCGTGCATCACCATTGATAGCAGAGAAAGAAAGCCTGAAGCTAATGCCAAAGACTTACATTTTGACTTGTGAATATGATGTTCTAAGAGATGATGGATTAATGTATGCAAAACGCTTGGAGGATGCAGGGGTTGAGGTCAAAAATGATCATTATGAGGACGGCTTCCATGGTTGCATGATGTTTGCCGATTGGCCCCTGTATTTTTCTGTGGGAGCTCGGACCAGGGACAACTATATTAAATGGCTTGATGAGAATCTTTGACTTGAGTCATCCATAGGAGGAAGCAGTAGAGCCAAATCAGTTTAAATGCAAAAATGTTTCATATGCAAATGAAGAAACATATTCAAAACTTTTAAATAGATTTTGTAAACTTTGCACTTTACTAACTGTGATGTGTGTTTCAGCACACTGCTGTTATCGGGGTAAATGCACATCACTTTTGTTGCCACTGGAAATAACAAAGTTGAAATAATAAAATACCTTCTGATCCTCTTGAAAGATGTATAATAATACTGGAAATGCTTCTCTGCACTTTGTCACCAGTGGTGGTGGTATTTTTGGGGGGGGAGGGGAGAGCAACTGAGAAGAGGTATTCTCCTCCCCCCCCCCCACCCACCCATTTCTTTCAAATCTATATTGAGAGATTATGACAAAATTTGCCAAAGAAATAAAAGCAGGATTTGTAAATGGTTTATGTGGTAGAATTTTATATAACAGTAAAAAGCAGAGTCAGTCAGGGGGTAATGTCTCTGGAGCCACACTTTGGTTACAGATTTTATTGTTGACCCAACATGGCCGTGTTTCAGTAATTGCCTATATTCGGGGTCCTAGCATTAAAATAATATTATAAAAATACATTTTTGCAAAGAGCTTCATACATTTAAATACAAAAATACACATCACAATTCAAACATAAGCAATACTTTTAAAAATAATTTTAAAAGACGAGGCTTTGCCTTCCAACATGTGCAGCACGGCAGCTGTCTCATCTCCAGATAAGACAAATACCTACATTCTATCATTATATTTATCTGACTAAAAGTTCTAGCTTTCTGTTCTGTTTCTGTATACCTTTCCTGCATCATTTTAGAGAGAAAAATAAAAGAGAAAATTTCACTTTTTTCCAGTTTCTTATGCACTACTTATTATCCTAAACCACCGGTTCATGAACTGTGCACTGCAGCACCCTGGTGCACCGCAGCGAACTCTTGGGGTGCCGTTGCGCATCACTCCCTACTTTCCCCTCTCACAGGTCCGGCATCTGCCACTTCCTGCTTCTTCCCCCGCTGCAGTGCTTGCAACTTACATTTTCGAGCTATCCGCGATTCACACAGGCTCTGCGGGGACTTCCTCTGCCGTTTTGGCCCTCACACAACAGGAAGTTGCATCAAAGAGGGCCGGACACAGCAGACTGGGAAGGCCCTGGAGTGCCTGCCTGTGTGAGTCGCGGATGGCCTGAAAATGTAAGCTGCAGGCAGTGTTGCCAGGTGGCCAATTGGGCGGTTTTCCGCGACCCGCCGGGGGAAATTTTTGCCCGCGGCGGGTCGCGGTTTTTTCGGCCGCGGGGGGCGGGGTTAGTGACGTTTTGGGCGGGGTTAGTGACGTTCTGGGCGGGGTTAGTGACGGGGAGGCGGGGCCGGTGATGGGGAAGCGGGGCCGATGACGGCGGGGGCGGGGGTGATGACGGCGGGGGTGATGACGCGGGGGTGGGGGTGTCAGGGACGGGGTTTGAGTTTGGGCGGGTTTTGGGCTGTTTTTAGGCTGGATTGGGTGGGAAAAAAATTTTCCACCTGGCAACCCTGGCTGCAAGCATTGCGGCGATAGTGGGGGAAGGAGAAGGAAGCGGCAGCAATCCTGGACCTGCAGGAAGGAAGGTAGTGAGCAATACTGAATTTAGGGAAGGTAGAGGTGTGCTGGTGTGTGAGAGAAGGGGGCTGCAGGAAGGCAGAGGTGTGAAGGTGTGAAAGGAGGGGGCTGCAGGGAAAGGGAGACCCATGTGGCCAGAGGGGAGATGCCGCGGAGACCCATGTGGCTTGGGGGGAGGTACCGCAAACTGAAAAAGTTTGGGAACCTTTGTCCTAAAATGTTAAATTTGTAATATCTGATTGTTACCTGTATCTGTGCACTTGTCTAACCATCTGTTAAATTCTTGTCATTTGATTGCTACTGGTTTAAAGAAATTAGATTCACCCGGTGTGCTTTGCTGCTTTAAAGTTAGGTGATATCAGACTCCTGTGCCCCTCCCCCATAGTTTCTGTAAAGTAATTACCTGGCCTAGGAAGGCAGGCTTTGTTACCAAGCAAGTGTGTCTTTAGGTTGAGTTGAGAGAGGCTTTCCAGCTTATAATTGAAAAAGAAAAACGCCTATATTGCGACCCAAATCGGGAGATAGATGTTTATCTCACAAAAACGAATAAAGCGGTATAATCGAAAGCCGAATTTGGACGTTTTCAACTGCACTCCGTCGCGGATGCGGACAAAGTTGATGGGGGCGTGTCAAAGGCGTGGTGAAGGCGGAACTGGGGCGTGGTTATCGGCCGATCAGAGATAGGCGCCTTTCGCCGATAATGGAAAAAAAATATGCATTTTTAGCAAGAATTTAGGGCACTTTTCCTGGACCCTGTTTTTCCACGAATAGGGCCCCAAAAAGTGCCCTAAATGACCAAATGACCACTGGAGGGAGTCGGGGATGACCTCCCCTGACTCCCCCAGTGGTCACAAACCCCCTCCCACCACAAAAATATGCCGTTTCACAACTTTTTATGTTCACCCTCAAATGTCATACCCACCTCCCTGGCAGCAGTATGCAGGTCACTGGAGCAGTTATTAGGGGGTGCAGTGGACGTCAGGCAGGTAGACCCAGGCCCATCCCCCCCCCCCCACCTGTTACACTTGTGCTGGTAAATGGGAGCCCTCCACACCGCCCACCAAACCCACTGTACCCACATGTAGGTGCCCCCCTTCACCCCTTAGGGCTATAGTAATGGTGTAGACTTGTGGGCGGTGGGTTTTGAGGGGGATTTGGGGGGCTCAACACCCAAGGGAAGGGTGCTATGCACCTGGGAGCTCTTTTACCTTTTTTGTTTTTGTAAAAGTGCCCCCTAGGGTGCCCGGTTGGTGTCCTGGCATGTGCACTACGAATCCTGGCCCCTCCCACGAACAAATGCCTTGGATTTATTCGTTTTTGAGCTGGGCGCTTTCATTTTCTATTATCACTGAAAAACAAAAACGCCCAGCTCACAAATTGTCGAATAAAACATGGACGTCTATTTTTTTCGAAAATACGGTTCGGTCCGCCCCTTCATGGACCCGTTCTCGGAGATAAACGCCCATGGAGATAGACGTTTTTGTTCAATTATGCCCCTCTTTGCCTTCCAACACATGCTTGCTACTGCAGCTTGAACCTCTGTCTGATCTCCAGATAAGACAAAATGCCTGCATTCTATCATTTAATTATCTGCTTTGGAGGCAGGCTTTTGTTGCAAAATAGTTTTGTTGTAAGGTGATTTAATACAGCATTGAAAATAGGTTTCACAGCTACCGAACACATTCTACAGATCTTTGGTTGTGTAAGCCCACCCACCCCAAGGGTGACACTTCTTATATAGTTTCCCAATCAACCTTCTCTCCTAAAATTAAATCTATCCAATTTGCAGCTCTTGTTCGGAAAGACGATTATTCCGTTATCTGTAGCTCTCCAGCCTTCTGCTTTGCATCAGGTGATTTTCCTGTTTTAGATTAAAAAGATCTCTCTTAACATATACACAGGTTTGTTAATCTTTCTATGCCTCTAATAGTTATCAATAGAAATCAAACAAAATAAAACATGGAAAAGAAAATAAGATGATACCTTTTTTATTGGACATAACTTAATACATTTCTTGATTAGCTTTCGAAGGTTGCCCTTCTTCGTCAGATCGGAAATAAGCAAATGTGCTAGCTGACAGTGTATATAAGTGAAAACATTCAAGCATTACTATGACAGTAAAATAGATACCATTGGAGATTCTACATGGAATGTTGCTACTATTGGAGATTCTACATGGAATGTTGCTATTCCACTAGCAACATTCCATGTAGAAGGCTGCGCAGGCTTCTGTTTCTGTGAGTCTGACGTCCTGCGCTTACCCTGCTTACCGCATCGGCACGGCCCTGACCTCTATCATATCTCCCCTCAGCTGTCTTTTCTCTAAGCTGAACAGCCCTAGATGCTTCAGCCTTTCCTCATAGGGAAGTCGTCCCATTCCCTTTATCATTTTCGTCACCGTTCTCTGTACCTTTTCTAATTCCACTATATCTTTTTGAGATGCGGTGACCAGAATTGAACACAATATTTGAGGTGCAGTCGCACCATGGACCGATACAAAGGCATTATAACGTCCTCTCTTTTGTTTTACATTCCTTTCCTAATAATACCTAATATTCTATTTGCTTTCTTAGCCGCCACCACACACTGAACAGAGGGTTTCAATTTATCATCAACAACGACGCAGAGATCCCTTTCTTGGTTGGTGACTCCTAACGTGGAACCTTGCATGACGTAGCTATAGCTTGGGTTCCTCTTTCCCACATGCATCACTTTACGCTTGCTCACATTAAATGTCATCTGCCATTTAGACGCCCAGTCTCGTGATGTCCTCTTGTGATTTAACAACTTTGAATAACTTTGTGTCGTCAGCAAATTTAATTACCTCACTAGTTACTCCCATCTCTAGATCATTTATAAATATGTTAAAAAGCAGCAGTCCCAGCACAGACCCCTGGGGAACCCCACTAACTACCCTTCTCCATTGAGAATACTGACCATTTAACCCTACTCTCTGTTTTCTATCCTTTAACCAGTTCTTAATCCACAATAGGACACTACCTCCTATCCCGTGACTCTCCAATTTCTTCTGGAGTCTTTCATGAGGTAGTGGTCACAGTGCCCCTCTGTCCCTAGCACTAAGAGTGTTGCCTCTGCAGGGCCACCCTGACCTTTGTTTATCCAAAGTGCACACTTTGAACCCGAGTTGTGCTATGCCACAGTAAGTGTGCTGCAGCCTGAGCCCCAGAGCCAGGGCCTCTTTGTTGGAGTAGTTCATCATTTTGAACAGGTTGAAAAGCGCACATTATAGTGTAACAAACTGGCATATTTCCCTGTCTCCATTTGCAAACTCCGACGTGTATTGAGGGAAATGAGTGTGAAAAGACATAGCAAGTTTCGCATTAGGATGACAGGGGCTATTGTGAGGTATGTGTGCACTTATGTCTGTGCCTGTTCATATAGACAGACCTTCCCCAATAGGCACTGTCACTTGGGCAAAACACACCTAAAAAGAGGCAGCGAATGGAAGAGTTCTGCCACTCTGTCACCTTTTCATGAAGTATTTCAGAACATTTAAATTAAAATGAAGTAACATAGTAGATGACGGCAGAAAAAGACCTGCACGGTCCATCCAGTCTGCCCAACAAGATAAACTCACATGTGCTACTTTTTATGTATACCTTACCTTGATTTGTACCTGTCCTTTTCAGGGCACAGACCGTATAAGTCTGCCCAGCACTATCCCCGCCTCCCAACCACCAGCCCCGCCTCCCACCACCGGTTCTGACACAGACCGTATAAGTCTGCCCAGCACTATCCCCGCCTCCCAACCACCAGCCCCGCCTCCCACCACCTGTTCTGACACAGACCGTATAAGTCTGCCCAGCACTATCCCCGCCTCCCAACCACCAGTCCCGCCTCCCACCACTGGTTCTGACACAGACCGTATAAGTCTGCCCAGCACTATCCCCGCCTCCCAACCACCAGTCCTGCCTCTCACCACCGGCTCTGGCACAGACCGTATAAGTTTGCCCAGCACCATCCCCGCTTCCTGCCACCGGCTCTGCCACTCAATCTCGGCTAAGCTCCTTAGGATCCATTCCTTCAGAGCAGGATTCCTTTATGTTTATCCCACGCAAGTTTGAATTCCGTTACCATTTTCGTTTCCACCACCTCCTGCGGGAGGGCACTCCAAGCATCCACTACTCTCTCCGTGAAAAAATACTTCCTGACATTTTTCTTGAGTCTGCCCCCCTTCAATCTCATTTCATGTCCTCTCGTTCTACTGCCTTCGCATCTCCGGAAAAGGTTCGTTTGCAGATTAATACCTTTCAAATATTTGAACGTCTGTATCATATCACCCCTGTTTCTCCTTTCCTCCAGAGTATACATGTTCAGGTCCGCAACTCTCTCCTCATACGTCTTGTAACGCAAATCCCATACCATTCTCGTAGCTTTTCTTTGCATCGCTTCAATTCTTTACAACTGGAAAAGAATTGCATTATTCTGTTACTGCAAAAATGAATGTCCAAAACATGGATGAGAATTCTACTTTTCTAATGAATGAATTTCTTGGGAATCCCTAAGAAAATAACAAATAGCTACTAAGATTCTTTAGATGTTTCAATGGCAAATATATATCCCTCCTAGCTCAGCCCAACTGCCCAACTTCCATAGTGACAACCCTCCCCCAAGAGGCACAAACCTTGGATCCCTCCAGAATCTTCCCTTTGAGTGATCATTGTGACATCCATTGTATGAACACAATTGCTTGAACTATTTTGGGCTCTTGGAACCATAAAGTATCACAACCATTCAAGGTCTCTAAATCAAGTGTCTTCACCACAACTCCAACTAAAAGTCAAGCCAATAGTGACTGAATGCGAAATTTCAAACCAGTCTTTAAAAAAATTCAAAAAGTACAATATGAGGGGTGAATGAAAAGTAATTCTTCCAGCTCCATAACTTTTGTTTAAATGAAGATATTGTAATGAACAAACAAAAATGAACAAACTTGCTCAAGTTACATGCACTTTTCTACGGAGTCGCCACCATTTACCACACATTTCTGTCAACAACTGATAAGTTCTGTCATGAAAATTGCACATTTTGTCTCTTCAACCTTCATTTAAGTCAAAAGCCCACAAAGGTATTCCTTGAATTTTGGAAAATTGCTTCTGTGGTGTTTCATGTTGTGTGAGAACTAGCATCGTCATGTTACAACAAAATTTCTTTTTTATGCTTCCAAACTTTTCTCAGTTGTTCAAAGCTTTCAGGGTTGCAATGCAATGCTCTGAGTTGATGGTTGTACCAGTTTCAAGGAAATCCATGTGAACACCATCCTTGTCCCAAAAGACACTAACCAAGATTTTTTCTGCAGCAGGCTGTCTCTTAAACTTTGTTTTTCATTGGTGAACCTTTGTGATACTCCTTGGATTGGTGTTTTTCTGGTTCATAATGATCCTATGTTTCATTGGCTGTCATGATCTTGTGATGAAATTCATCACCTTTATTGTCATTTTGGGACAATATTTGCTGACAGATTTCAAGAGTAAAAGCTTTCATTTCTGCACCCAGCATGCAAGGAACCCATCTTGCACAGAACTTTTGATATCAAAGAATATCAATAATGTAATCCACATTCCTATGAAATAACATAGTAGATGATGGCAGAAAAAGACCTGCAGGGTACATCCAGTCTGCCCAACAAGATAAACTCATATGTGCTACTTTTTCTGTATACCTTACCTTGATTTGTATCTGCCATTTTCAGGGTACAGACCATAGAAGTCTGCCCAGAACTAGCCCCGCCTCCCAACCACCAACCCCGCCTCCCACCACCAGCTCTGCCACCCAATCTCCGCAAAGCTTCTGAGGATCCATTCCTTCTGAACAGGATTCCTTTATGTTTATCCCACACATGTTTGAATCTCCACCACCTCCTGCAGGAGGGCATTCCAAGTATCCACCACTCTCTCCATGAAAAAATACTTCCTGACATTTTTCTAGAGTCTGCCCCCCTTCAATCTCATTTCATGTCCTCTAGTTCTACCGCCTTTCCATCTCCGGAAAAGGTTTGTTTGCGGATTAATACCTTTCAAATATTTGAAGGTCTGTATCATATCACCCCAGTTTCTCCTTTCCTCCAGGGTATACATGTTCAGGTCAGCAAGTCTCTCCTCATTCGTCTTGTAATGCAAATCCCATACCATTCTTGTAGCTTTTCTTTGCAACACTTCAATTCTTTTTACATCCTTAGCAAGATACGGCCTCCAAAACTGAACACAATACTCCAGGTGGGGCCTCACCAACGACTTATGCAGGGGCATGAAAACCTATTTTTTTTTTGCTGTTCACACCTCTCTCTATACAGCCTAGCAACCTTCTAGCTACGGCCACCGCCTTGTCACACTGTTTTGTCGCCTTCAGATTCTCAGATACTATCACCCCAAGATCCCTCTCCCCGTCCGTACCTATCAGACTCTCCCCGCCTAACACATATGTCTCCTGTGGATTTCTACTCCCTAAGTGCATCACTTTGCATTTCTTCGCATTGAATTTTAATTGCCAAACCTTAGACCATTCTTCTAGCTTCTGCAGATCCTTTTTCATGTTTTCCACTCCCTCCGGCGTGTCCACTCTGTTACAAATCTTAGTATCATCCGCAAAAAGGCAAACTTTACCTTCTAACCCTTCGGCAATGTTACTCACAAATGCCAAGTGTCAGCAACTTCCCTTTGATTGATCCTCTGATCGTCCTTTACGAGTTCGTCAACTTTCGCACGTGAGACCTGTCCGCTGCAATCCACTTTATTTTTCATCAAATAAATCAGCTCTTCCCTGTCCACAATCTTTATGTTTTTTTTTTGAGCCCATGATGCACAGTACTTGCATCAGTAGAGTCATCACCATAAACAACCTGCATGCAGGGTGAATTTCAATGGAGGCACTCTTTCAACAGTCAGTAATTCTATCGCAGCTTGTTGCTTAAATCTTACTGAGTGCCCACTACATACTTGTATTTCTCAAGAAATAGCAAAACAGCCTCTTTACACAGACCATTTTCACCAACTGAGATGAAGGAAGAAATTCAAAGAACAAGTGAACACATGCAGCGAGTCAGTGTTGCATCTGGTGATGACTGCATGAATTTTCATTCAACCCTCATACTTCGTTCTCGACACCCAATGTGAAATTTCTTCAAACAGCAGATTCTCTAGTTCCCAGCGTGGGCAATGTTTGTCAGAATCTGCTTCAGGGTGACCATCATAAGATATTTACAAAACCGCCTCAACCAGTATCCGTTAAGGTTCAAAAGAGGTTTCATTAATAGATATTTCACCAAAACCCATAAACACAACAAATATACACAGGAGCCTACATTCTAATAGCCTACCAATTTTATCATATGCAATTATTACTGGTTTGACTCTTAGTTGAAGCTGTGGTGAAGACCCTGATGAATAGTTTTCGACACTTGAGAGATATTGAACAGTTGTGTCGTTGTATGGTGTGGCCATCTGTATTTTATGACATTTGTTTTGCAAATCATTGAACTCCGTGCACTGTGAGGAGTATCTCTTGGTATGAGAAGATTATCCCTGTCTGTGTATTGGATGCTGTTAGGAGTTTTTTGTTTGTTTGTTTGTTTCTCCAAATACATTTTTCTGCATGTTAACCTTTTGGGAACAAAACAAATGCCCCTAAAAAGGAGAAAACAGCAAGTCTGCAAAAAAAAAATTAAAAAAAAACTGCACATGGTGATGAGTGTAGTATTGAGCTGAAAGTTGGTACTAATTCATGGAGGAGTAACCTATTAGTTGTCAGGCTAGACGTGAGCCCTTGAGCTGAGGCCTAATATAGCTTTTAGGCCAAGGCCTAGGATGGACCGAACAGGTACTATACGCCACCCCAGCTACCAAGCCCTGCACACACACACACGCGCGCGACCAACTTGCACTACCAGAAAGGGGAAGGAAGGGCATTCAGGCGGGCCTAACGGGAACCCACTTGCTCAGAATACAGTCATACGGGCCTCACGGCCTAACCGGAACTGACTCAAACCCAGGGAAGGGAGAAAGAAAAAACTAGGGGTCCCCACGGGGACTAGGGCACCAACACACTAAGTGCACGCTATGGACACAAGGGAAAAATGAACTAAGAGAGGTAACTACAGGAAACACATCAGGCTGTGCCTCACAGCACAAAAAGAAAATGAGGGACTGAGAATTATGGATACAGAGAGCAGAGACCCCCAGCAGACAGGAGAGGGAAAAGCCAGCAAAAAATAGAGAGCCGGGCCTGGGACGCACCTCACTCAGAAAGGGCAGCACACAGTAATAGCGAGGGTAGTGACAGCAAACAAAAAGAATTAAAACAGTCACAAGGGAAAGACTGCTCCAAACACTCAGCTGCCAGAGGCAGGCAAAATACTGCAGAAAAAAGGGTTAACCAAGCTCTGAATGCACAGCTGCCAGAGGCAGGAACACTGGGACAAAGGAAAGGTAAACCCAGGGAAGAACAAACAACCAAAGAAACAAAGGTCTGCCACAAAGACAAAATACAAACACAGCACAAAGGGTAACGCCAAGGGAAACAAAACAAACAACCGGGAACACAAAGCACCAGAGTAGAGAGTTGCACAGGGACAGAAATCTTACCCATCCCCGCCCATCCCTGCTAGAATCTCACCCATCCCCACCCGTCCCCACTGGAATCTTACCCATCCCCACCCATCCCCGCAAAAATTTAATCCATCCCAACCCGTCCCCACCCGTCCCCGCAAGAATTTAACCCATCCCCACCTATCCCCGCAAGAATTTAATGGTACATAAAAGAAAATTCTGGTCAGCTCCCTCAGTCTCTCTCTCTGGATTTGAGCCACATCACTGTAGGCAAGGAAGGAATGGAAGCTGAAACTTAGAACACTCTGGTGTGCACATGTAAGATTTGTCTCTGATTTCTGGCACTGTGTGCTGAGAGGTCACCACATGCACGCGCCAGTAGGTCAGGTGACATCCGATGCTCTTGCCTGTGTCAGAGCTGAGGTCTGCGCTTCAGCCCGGGAGCAAAGAGGATTAATTGTAACATAGTAAGTGACAGCAAATAAAGACCTGAACGGTCCATCCAGTGTCTGCCCAATAGTCACACTCATTATCAATTCATGATTAAATCAACGAGTGTGATATTGTATACTTTCTTTCATGTTTCTGGAACATAGACCATAGAAGTCTATCTGGCCCTATACTTATGTTCCAGCTGCTGGAGTTCTCTCCAGTCTATTCATCTTCTCATTTGTGGGATACAGACCGTAAAAATCTGTCCAGCACTGTCCTTATGTTCCAGGCACGGAAGTTGCTGTCTAAGCCCTTTCTAGCCCATCCTAAACCAGACTGCCATATATTAGACACAGACCATACAAGTCTGCCCGGTATCAGCCCTAGTTAATCACAGCCAGAGTCACTATTTAAGCGTCACTTTACACATCCACACACATGCAGCCATTTAAGGTTAGGATTTTTATAACTTCCATTTTCTAATTAGAGATCCTCTGTGTTGAACCAAGCCTTCTGGAATTCCATCATCATTTGTGTCTCTACCACCTCCTTAACTGAAGACTTTCCACATTTGTGCTGTTAAAGCAAGGAGGAAGAGGAGGAGACAGCACTCAAGGTACTCGGTAGATGAGAGGCTGATGCAGTGCAGCTTACACTTCCACGGGAACCACGCAGAACTGCTTCCATCACTGCGGGAACCCCGCAGGACCTGCTTCCGTCCCCGCGGGAACCCTGCAGAACTACTTCCGTCCCCACGGGAACCCCGCAGGACCTGCTTCCGTCCCTGCGGGAATCCCGTGGGTTCCGCGGGATTCCCGCGAACCCTGTTCCCGTGCAGCTCTCTACACCAGTCACACAGAGGACATCACAGGTGAGGGAAGAGGGGTAATCAGACACATGCTGGAAACAGCAAGCACACTGAGACAGAGCAACAGAGGGCTACAGCAAGGAAGGAGAAAACAAACTCCACAATACAGAGAGCAAAAGCTCAAACAGCGCAAGGAAAGGCTTCAGCAATAAACGAAGGGCAATGCCAAAGCAAGGGTTGTTGGGAAGGGTAAGCTTAAGTAGATCAGACTGACCTCAGCTCAGCCCAGATGGGCCAATCAGGAACAGTTCCAGGCATTCCCCTGTCTGACTAGCAGAGTTAAACAGAATCATAACAGTAGTCCGAGCACTGGGCTGCCAACCAGGGAAGCCTGGGTCAAATCCTAATGCTGCTGCTTGTGATGTTGGGCAAGTCACTAACCCTCCATTGCTTCAGGCACAAGCTTAGATTGTGAGCCCTCCAGGGCCAGGGAAATACCTACTGAACCTGAATGAATGTAACTTACCTTGAGCTACTACTGAAAAAGTTGTGAATTAAATCCAAATCTATACTAACAAAAGTTTCTCTCGTCGTTGGCTTTTTTAATGACAGTGTTACTATACTGTTAAACATGTATTTCTCATTTTATGCTAATGCAGGCTGCTAACATTCGAGCATTAGAAAGTAAGGGCCCTGTTTACTAAGCCGTGCTGTAGGCGCGCAAACGTTTTAGCAGGCGCTAACACTAGAGACACCCATAGGAATATAATGGGTGCTTCTATCATTAGTGTGCACTAATTTTTAGCACACGCTATAAAGTTTGCACGTCTACAGTGCAGCTTAGTAAACATGGCCCTAATTTTTGTATCTATAATATGATCATCCAATAACTGAAATTTAGTACTAAGCAGCTATCATTTATTTATGAAAGACAAAAAAAAATGAGGTTAGATTGAACAAGTTGTCATCTCTATCAGTGGCGTGGCTATGGGGGGC
The DNA here is from genome assembly GCF_901765095.1 of Microcaecilia unicolor. Lineage (NCBI taxonomy): Eukaryota > Metazoa > Chordata > Amphibia > Gymnophiona > Siphonopidae > Microcaecilia > Microcaecilia unicolor. The sequence goes on along the minus strand of NC_044040.1, from coordinate 198,630,618 downwards.
CATGGGAGCCTGGGCCCCCCAAATTGGCTCTGGGGCCCCTGGTTTGGCTAGCAGGGGTCCCCAACCCCCGCCAGCTAAAGCGTTTGTCCTGCACTGGTCTTACATTGCCTGGCGCCCTGTCCTGTTTTCAGTCACTGCGCATGCTCAGTTTCATTAAAGCCAGCGTGCATAGCGGCTGAAAACAGAACAAGGCGCCAGGCAATGTCAGAGCAGCGCGGGACAATCACTTTAGCTGGTGGGGGTTGAGGACCCCAGCCAGCCAACATCCCTTCACAGTGGTGGTGGGGGAGGAACGGTGGTGGGGGGCAGAAGCGGTGGCAGGAGGGCAGCGGCGGGCCAAAATGTGCCCCCACCACCACCACCACCACCTTGGGCTCTGGCCCTCCCCTCCCGTCGAGGTCTGGCTACGCCCCTGATCTCTATGAAGTTTGCTTTATTGTAGAGAATTATTCTGATTCTCTCTATAAAGTGTGGGGGTTTTCCAATTTATATACTGCCTCGATGTATTCCCCGTGGCTGCTGTGTGCTATGAAGCGGTTAGCGTTTTTCTTACAAGGAAAAGAATCCAAATGTAGAGAGAGGTTAAACACACTTGGAATTTCTTGCTATTGAAAAATGAAGTAATTAAGCAAAATTGTTAGGAACACATAGGACCTTGTTTAGTAAAGGTTTTTCAAAGCACACAGACTTACACAGTTACTTTGTAACAGTCTATGTGCTTTGAAAATGAGCCTCAGGGTGTGCCAACTTAGCTCAGGAGAGCTGTAACTGTTAGTATGCTGGTGTAACAGCATGCACTAATTAACATGCCCAACCGTATTAGACACCGACCAAAACTTTTTTTTTTCGTTTCGGATGTAACTAAAACTGCCACAAAACTATTCATTCATTTTTGTCTTTAACCGAAAATGTGCCCCAAACCAGGCACGTGATTTCAGCCAGAACCAAAACAAAAGAAAAAGCCTCAAGTCTGGTTGTGCGAACGTGAACAAATTTTTGTAATCATTTTTTTTTTTTCAAATATTTCTCCTGTACACTACGGAATACAAAAACAGGAAAGATGTACACTTCTGAAAGAAGACACATCCTTAAAAAGAGGGAACTTAAATTCAGGCCTGAGCTGTACGCTGGGGCTGGTTTCATCTTGGCCTGCATAATAGGGGACTTATTACCTTGCTATGCCCACCCATTTTGGATATGATGATTTGGATAATTCTCCAAACCCACAGAATTAAACCTCCTGCTGCAAAACAAAGCATTTGCCGAGGGCAGGAAAGAGAGGCATGCATTGTATTTGTTTGAGAGGAAAGTGTTTCAGGCTGCTTAAGACTATGTAAAATTGACAACCGTGGAAATGTGGAGGGGGCATTTTCGAAAGGAACGTTCAAGTTCCGATTTGGACGTCCGTGCAAAATGGCGATATACAGGGGCGAGGAAACCCATATTTTCAAAACAAGATGGACGTCCATCTTTTGTTTCAAAAATGCCATCAGGGACGTCCAAATCCTTAAATTTGGACGACCAAATTCTTAAATTTGGCCGTCCCTAGACATGGACGTTTCTGACTTTCGGTGATTTTCAAAACCAAAGACGTCCATGTTAAAAACGTCCAAATGCAAGCCATTTGGGCGTGGGATGAGCCAGAATTTGTAGTGCACTGGTCCCCCTGACATGCCAGGACACCAACCGGGCACCCTAGGGGGCACTGCAGTGGACTTCAAAAATTGCTCCCAGGAACATAGCTCCCTTACCTTGTGTGCTGAACCCCCCAAAACCCACTACCCACAACTGTACAGCACTACCATAGCCCTTACGGGCGAAGGGGGGCACCTATATGTGGGTACAGTGGGTTTGTGGTGGGTTTTGGAGAGTTTGCTGTTTCCTCCACAAATATACCAGGTAGGGGGGGGGTATGGGTCTGGGTTCGCCTGTCTGAAGTGCACTGCAATACCCACTAAAACTGCTCCTGGGACCTGCATGCCACCGCAAAGAGCAGTCCCGAACCGTATTATCGAAAAAGATGGCCGGCCATCTTTCGTTTCAATAATACGGTTCGGGCCATCCAAATGTCAGAGATGGCCGGGTTTGAGATGGCCGGTATCAGTTTTCGCCGATAATGGAAACCGATGCCGGCCTTCTCAAACCCGGCCAAATCCAAGGCATTTGGTCGTGGGAGGTGCCAGCATTTGTAGTGCACTGGTCCCCCTGACATGCCAGGACACCAACTGGGCACCCTAGGGGGCACTGCAGTGGACTTCAAAAATTGCTCCAGGTGCATACCTCCCTTATCTTCTGTGCTGAGCCCCCCCAAACCCACTACCCACAACTCTACACCATTACCATAGCCCTTATGGGTGAAGGGGGGCACCTACATGTGGGTACAGTGGGTTTTGGGGGGGGGGGGGGTTGGAGGGCTCCCATTTACCACCACAAGTGTAACAGGTGGGGAAGGATGGGCCTGGGTCCACCTGCCTGAAGTGCACTGCACCCACAAAAAACTGCTTCATGGTCCTGCATACTGCTATCAGGGAGCTGGGTATGACATTTCATGCTGGCATAGAGGCTGACAAAAAATATATATATTTTTTTTTTGGGTGGGAGGGGGTTGGTGACCACTGGGGGAGTAAGGGGAGGTCATCCCCAATTTCCTCCGGTGGTCATTTGGTCAGTTGGGACACCTTTTTGAAGCTTGGTCCTGAAAAAAAAGGGACTAAGTGAAGCCGGCAAAATGCTTGCAAAGGCCGGCTTTCTTTTTTCCATTATCGGGCGAAGCCGGCCATCTTGTACCATGCCCCCATCCCGCCCCCGTCCCGCCTTCGCTACCCTACTGACAAGCCCCCTTGAAGTTTGGCCAGCTCCGCGACGGAAAGCATTTGGCACCGGCCAAAATCGGCTTTCGATTATACCGATTTGGCCAGGTTCAGGAGATCGCTGGCCATCTCCCGATTTGTGTCGGAAGATGGCCGGCGATCTCCTTCGAAAATAAGCTGGTATGATACTATGAAAAGAGCCTGCAGAACCACTTTATACATCTTGCTGAATTCCGTGCTCGCTAAACCGGCTAGAACCAGTATAAAAAGCACGTTGCTGGCTCGTTAAGTTTTGTGTATATGGGCTTGAACTGCTTACCGTGTGATCCAAGGTCCCACTCCGTCTGGGAGGAGGCAGTGCCTGCAGCTTGAGTGTACGTGGATTCGGTCAGGGATCCCCATGCGCCTTAAACATGAGCTACTCCTCCTATTGACACCAGGACTGGATCTTGGACTCAGCCATGCTAAGTAACAGAAAATTGAGTGGCAGAAGTGTACACCAGGACAATCGTCAAAAAGTTTTTTAAAAAAGGCAGTTATAGCGGTTGGTTTTCTCTTGCTTCTGCCCCCTTTTGAGGCTTTTGTACGTGTATAAATGCAAACTTTCCCCTTAACCCCAAAGTTTTTCACCCCTTATATCTGGAAATTATCCTCTCAAAATAAGGCCTATTGTTACCTTCACCCTTTAGCTCCTCCTCAGTGGCGTACCAAGGGGGGGGGGCGGTGGGGGCGGTCCGCCCCGGGTGCACGCTGCTAGGGGGGTGTGCTGCGCGCGCGCCTGTCCGTCGTTCGTTCCATGCTTCCTCGGGGCAGAGGGAGCATGGAACGAACGACGGACAGGTGCGCGCGGCACCCCCCCCCCTAGCGGCGTGCACCCGGGGGGGGTTCTTTCACGGGGGGGGGGTTGTCCTTTCGCTCTTCCTTCCTTTTCGCCCCCCGTCTCTGTTCAGCAGCAGGCGGACGGTGAGCTGAACCTCTCCCTGCGAGGAGGCCGGTGGTAGCTTCCGGGCTGTGGGGATTGGCCAGTTTCAGCCCTTTCCCGCCCTCCGCCTGCTTTTCATTGAGCACAGCCGCAGCGGCGGGAGCAGGGAGTGCAAACTGCAGAGGTGCTGGGGGCGGCTCGTGGACGGGGCTCGTGCGGGCGGCTGCAGAGACAGTTCAACACGCAGAAGGGTGGCAGATCGCGCTGCACCCGGGGGGGGGGGGCGCATCGGCGATCCGCCCCGGGTGTCAGCCCCCCTAGGAACGCCACTGCACCTCCTCTCTCATTTTTTTTTTTTTTTTGTACATTTTGGAAAGAAATGTGCACTGTGCTTTTCAGAATCATTGTGGGTGTGAAGCCCAATGGAAGTTGCCCCTCTCTGGACACAGTCAAAGAGTTTGCTCAATATTGGGGCTGTTCAGTCACCCATAGACCTATGGCCTCTGTGTCTCGCTGCCTTCTATACTTTGGCCTTCCTTTCAGGTTCTTAGATTTCTGCAGCAATTTCTTTTCTTATCTAATCTAAACATTTGTTGACTGCCTATTCCACAAAAGATCTAAGTGGTTTACAATTAAGAAAGCAAAATTCCAAACAGTTTTGGGAAATACAAGACATGGAGGGGGGGGGGGGGGGAGGAACAACCTTCCTGAACCCTTACGCCAAGCCCCCTCCCTGCCCGTCTTCAAGTCTTTGCTTAAAGCCCACCTCTTCAATGCTGCGTTCGGCACCTAACCCTTACCGTTCAGTGAATCCAGACTGCCCCTATCGGACCGACTGTTCACTTGTCTATGAGATTGTAAGCTCTTTGAGCAGGGACTGTCTCTCTTTGTTAAATTGTACAGCGCTGCGTAACCCTAGTAGCGCTCTAGAAATGTTAAGTAGTAGTAGTAGTATTACATATAGCAGTGATTTAACCAGAGCTGAGATTGTGATGTCATAATGCCTCATTCCACCAATGCCTAAGATCCAACCTAATCAGTGATGTCACAATGGCTTGATTGTCCTATATTTGTCTCACTCTTATCTATTAGATTGTAAGCTCTTTGAGCAGGGACTGTCTCTCTTTGTTAAATTGTACAGCGCTGCGTAACCCTAGTAGCACTCTAGAAATGTTAAGTAGTAGTAGGAACAACAATATGTACATTTAAACTGGTTTAACCTCCAGAGGGAGACCATTCGAAATGTAGGCTGACTAAAAAAGAAAAGAATTACATTTTTACTATAAGAGGCCCCTTTAAATGATTAGAAAAAGTAATTAGTTGCGGTCAGATGAACAATGTGTATAAACCGATGGTGATCTGTTTAATATTACATACAGATGTTCCAGGTGCTAATCCAGAAAAAGATTTTAAAAATACATTTTCAAAAGCTCCTGTTTATCCCGGTTTTTACCAGCAGCCAGTGAAGCTTTGTCATCACTGGAGAAACGCTATTGTTTGTTTGTTTTTTTGGTTCTGTTTTGTTTTTCTATTTTGCATTTATATATCATTTTAACAGATTTGTTCTGCAAAAGCTGAAGTTTAAGGAGTTTCTCATTGAGATCAAAATAAATCACATAACCGTAATCTAAGTGTGAAAATACCATGGCATGTTTGAAATAGTTTGATTTCTAAAGGGGTTGTCCACCTATGTTTGTCTCCAAGCTGAAATTCTATGATGGTCAAAGTGTAGCACTGCTAATGAAATAAGCAGTTGTAAAATGTCATTAATCTTCATTAAGTCAGATTTGTGAAAACAGAGAGCCTGATATTTAACCAGGCAGGAGAGGGTCCTTAAATAGCACATAACTAGATAGCGGTACTGAAAATCTAGAGAGACCACTGCAATACTATTCAATGTATTCTGGGATGGTCTGGCGGCAGTTTACCCAGTTAGAGGCAATTTTCAGTCTATTAACCAGGTAAGTGCTATCTACCCAGATAACAGCCTTTATGCTGTCTTATGTGGTTACCGGTCGAATCTCAGCTGCCACCTTGATAACTTCCGACGGCCAAGCAAGACCTGGATATTCCGGTCTGGCATCCACCTTTGAATATCTGGCTCAAATACTGCCTGTGATGGTCAACACCTTAAAAATTGCTGACTGCTTTGCCTGAATATCAGACCCAGCATTTATTAACGTTTCAATATTCCTTGTGTTCAGAGTATATCATAATTCGGCAGCAGAGGGCACACTATTACAGACTATAAACCTGAAAATCCACAGGAGTTTGTGTCTTAAAGCTTAAGCAGAGGAGTGTGGTAGCCGTGTTAGTCCACTCTTAAGGTTATCAATAGAAATCAAACAAAATAAAACATGGAAAAGAAAATAAGATGATACCTTTTTTATTGGACCTAACTTAATACATTTCTTGATTAGCTTTCGAAGGTTGCCCTTCTTCCTCAGATCGGAAATAAGCAAATGTGCTAGCTGACAGTGTATATAAGTGAAAACCTTCAAGCATTACTATGACAGTCTGACATGGTGGGAGGATGGGGGGTGGGTAGGAGGTATGCATGGGGACATCAAAGCATATCATTGATATTCTAACAGGATGGGTGTGGATAGGTGAGGGGTGGGGTGATCAACAGAGACATACAACTTTATGGTTTATAATGGGCTAGGAACCCCAGATCCTTGTTAAGTCCTTTCTGTTGGGTGTTAAAATATTCAATCATTCTGACTTCAAAGGTCTTACGTTCTTGTATGGTTTTAAAGTTATGTCTTAAAGCTTGAAACTGGATGAAAAGCTCTGTGGGAGAATACAAACTTCTGTTTTCAAAGGAATATTTTCAAAAAGCTTTACACTGAAGTTTGAGACATATATTTGTGCATGTGTGCATTATTTATGGAAAATTCCCCAATAGAGTGATTTAAAGTGAAATGTAGATGCATTAAGCATATAACATGGGATTTACCATAAAACTAGCACAGACCTGCACTACTGTCTCTTGTGTTTTAAAAACGTAGCTGCTGTGGTAACAATCTCATGTTAGCTGCCTAATATGCAGGAGTGCAGCTAGACCTGCCATTTTGGGTGGGCCCAGAATTAACCTGGGTGGGCCCTTCCAATCCCCGTACATACATCCCCATAAATACATAGTTATTATTTTAACCTTCCCCCTCCACCCATGCATCCATATCTCCCTCTCTCTTCCCTTCCAAACCCTCTGCCCCTACGCACATGTATTCATCTTTCTCACTCTCACCTGCCCCAGACCAACCTCTGCTCCTCGCCTCCCGCCCCGGCCCAGCATCTGCCTGTCTCTGAAACCTCCCCCTCCTCCCTCCACCAAGCTATCTACCTCAGTGCCATCTCTGGCAGCAATTCCTATAGGTGACCTGAGCTGGCCTTGCAAGCTTCCCTCGATCACATCCCTGACAGTGAAGAAACAGGAAGTGACATCATCGAGGGTAGGACACAGTAGAGGGAAGCCTGCAAAGCTGACACAGGTTGCCTATAGGAATTGGCGATGGCTCTGAGCTAGACTGGGGTGGGCTGGGGGCATCAGAGAGCGAGAGATAGGCAGATGTTGGGCCATGGGTGGGGGGTGGAGGGAGAGGGGGGAATGAGGCACCACCACTGAAATATTTTGGGGTCCTCATTTACCACTGGACTTGGTGAGCCTGAGGCAAGGGCGTAGCCACAGGTGGGCCTAGGCCCACCCAGTTTGGGTTCAGGCCCACCCAGCAGTGGAGCACCTTCATCAGCACAGCAGCGGAGGGCGCAGGCTGAGCTCCGATCCTGCATCTGCCTCCCTCTCTCTCACGGCAGCGCTTCCCAGATGCTGCCTACCGCTGCCACGATCCTGCATCTACCTCCCTCTGTCTCAGCAGCAGCGGTAGTGATTCATACATGCTGCCTCCTGCTTCTAACCCGGAAGCATCTCCTCTGCCGCACTCCGCCCCCATTCCTGTTTCTGCTGGGGCAGGACGCAGCATAGGAGACGCTTCTGGGTTAGAAGCAGGAGGCGCATGACTGTATGAATCGTTATCACTGCTGCTGAGACAGAGGGAAGTAGATGCAGGATCGTGGTGGCGGTAGGCAGCGTCTGGGAAGCGCTGCTGTGAGAGAGAGGGAGGCAGATGCAGGATCGGAGCTCAGCCTGCTTCCTCCAATACCGGGGCTGTTAAGGGTGGGTCCCTGTTGAATCGAGAGGGAGAGTTGGGGGGAGGTCTCCTTCCAAAAGATAGATGCTGCATGGGGGGGGGCATGAGGTGGAGAGGGGCAAGAGAGAGAGAGAATTGTGGGCAAGAGCGAGGGGTAAGAAAGGAAAAAATCTTGCATGGGGAGGGGAGAGGGACGAGAGGGAGAAATGTTGGACATAGGGGTAGTGGGGAGGGAGAGATGGTAAATGTTGGGGTGGTGAGGAGGGGAAGATGGTGAAAAATTGGACATGATGGTGGAGGGCAGGAAGAGATGCTGTAGGGGGAAGCGAGAGATGGATGGGGCACAAGGGAGGGGGAGAAGCAGAAATGTTGGACATGGCAGTAGAAGGGAGGAAGAGAGAAAATGCTGCATGGGGGGAGGGGGAAGAGAAGTGTTGGACCCATGGCACAAGAGAGGGAGAAATGGTAGAAAGTGGGAGATATATTGAACCTGGGGGTGAATGAGAGGGAGAGAGAAACACAGGAGGTGCAGAGGGGAGAAAGGAGGAGATGTTGGATTCAAGAGCAGAAGGGTGATGGAGAGATGCCGGACAGTGGGAGTGAGGCAGAGGGAGCTGCAGCGAAGTTAGCGAATTCAGCTGACAGGCGCGGGCCACAGCACCCCCCCCCCCCCAGCAGCGTGCACCCAGGGGGGGGTCATTTCACCGGGGGGGGGGGGCGCATCGGCGATCCGCCCCGGGTGTCATGCCGGCTAGGATCGCCACTGACTGTGAGCCCATTTGGGACAGAAAGTACCTGTACGGATATTTGTGTGTGAACTGCTCTATGCCTAACTGTAGGCTTGAGTGGTATTTCAAATGCAATAAATAATGTGTGGACTGGAGAAGAGAGACAGAGGTTACACGCTGCTTGTTACGGAAGGAAGATGTGTGCAATGGGCTTTTTCCTACCTCCAGTCTGATCACTGTGGTGCTGCTGCCCCCTAGTTACGTGTTATTTAACATAGAGCAGACATATAGCCCTGAAAGCCAGAAGCAGAGCAGTCCAGCTAATTTTTGACCATTCCTAGGGGCCCTTTAACTAAGCCGCGTAAACGCCTGCGCGTGCCCAACGCACGCCAATTCTGAGTTACTGCCCGGCTACCGCTCATTTTTGGCGCAAGTCCAAAAACTTTTTTTTATTTTCTGATGCGCGTAGGTCATTACCGCCTGGTTATCACGTGAGACTGGTGGTAAGGTCTCAGACCCAAAATGGACGCACGGCAATTTTCATTTTGCCATATGTCCATTTTCGGCAAAAATTTTTAAAAGGCATTTTTTACAGGTGCGCTAAAAAATTATTCTGTGCGCACCCAAAACACGTGTCTACACTACCATAGGCCATTTTTCAGCGCGCCTTAGTAAAAGGACCCTCTGGTTTTGAACTTATATCTCAAAGCAGGTCTGGTATTTGCAGTTCTGAATCTACCCCTTAAAGTCAATGTTGCAGGTTCTGTAATACATCAGAATGGGGTTGTTGGAAATCCAACTCTGGCCTTGAATCTCACTTCTTTCCTGGTCTCTGGCAGCATGTGTAGAGCTGCCAAGTTATCCAGGTCATCTTCTACTGACTGGTTGTTGTTTTGTTGTTCTTTTTTTTTAATTAAAAGTTGCTGAGCCAAACAGAAACTTTCAACAGCCAAGTCTCTGGCTCGAAGACTTAAGTTGTACAAGTAGATTTTATTTATTATGTATTAGGATTTATTTACCGCCTTTTTGAAGTGGAGGAGTGGCCTAGTGGTTAGGGTGGTGGACTTTGGTCCTGGGGAACTGAGGAACTGAGGAACTGAGTTCGATTCCCGGCACAGGCAGCTCCTTGTGACTCTGGGCAAGTCACTTAACCCTCCATTGCCTGCCGCATTGAGCCTGCCATGAGTGGGAAAGTGCAGGGTACAAATGTAACAAAAATAAAAATAAAAAAATTCACTCAAGGCGGTGTAAAGTAAGAATAGATCAAGCATGAACAACAGACAATTACAGCAGTAAAAATATTCAAAAACAATACAAAGTATGGCATGGTATACTATTTACAATGTCAACACAATACGTAATAGAACATTATAGGTGATAGCGAAGGGTAAAGCAAAGATGTAACATATAGAAGAGTAAGAAAGTAGGAAGAGTTAGAAAGTAAGGTGATTGATTTAAAGAAAGTTGCACATAAGGTCAGAGAATTGGTTAAATGTTATCTCAGCTAGAGTAGGAGTGGATAAACATGTCCTGCTGCAGTACATACAGCCTGAGTACTCCTTGTGTGTGTGAGTGAGACCAGCGCGTTAGTTACTTCTTCCAGTAAAAGGCCTGGTTGAAGAGCCAAGTTTCACTTCTTCCTGAAGTAGAGATAGTCTTGTGTTAAGCGCAGCCTTTCAGGCAGTGCATTCCAGAGTGTGGGGGCTACTCCGGGGAAGGCTTGCTTGCGGGTATCACATCGTGTAATGTCTTTTGGAGAGGGTATGGTTAGTGAAAGTCCTTGGGAGGACCTTAGTGCCCTTGGCGGTGTGTAGCGAATCATCCTATTTTTCAGGTACTCAGGGCCATTTCCTTTCTGGGTCTTGTTTTAATATGAGGGTTCAGAGACCCCCAAGAAGGCTGGAGTGACCTTAAATCTGATTCATAGCACTAGTACTGGGGTAATCAAGGAGTTGTGAAGTTCTAAAAGGAATTGCCACTAAGAGAGACGTTAGGTCTAAGGAAAAGATACCAGCCTTATGACAAACTGGATTTAGATTACAAGTTATACAATGCAGCGAAAGATAGCCTGATACAGCAAAAGCATTTATACTTACAGCCTTTGATCATAAAGTGAAGTCCACAGAACATCATTTGGGATGAGGAGTTTATTTGCCAAGATACAAGTCAAATCAGTGATTGACAACAGGCACTTACAATCAATTAGTTATAGGAATATAATAATCCAGCTGCAAACAGGTGTTAATTAGTTCCTAATCTTTTATCATTTCTTTTACCAATTAAAGGTTTTACAAGGGAAAGCAATTAGGTAATTTGTCAATTCTGCTGGTCACATTGGTTTCCCTTGGAGAGAGAGAGTGGCAACCCTTCTCTCTAGCCTAAACCAGGAAATACCCTGATTTTTATAGGTGCCCTCAGGATATGGATAATATGACAATAGATATACCTGATTGGATCTATGCTAATGTCATGGTTGTCACTGATTGGCTCATGCTAATGAGTAGCTTCTATCTTGCTAACATGGTTTTGTCTTTAGCTCGCTTGACCACAAATCTTAAGCAAGACCCTGCATCCAGCTACACCTTTCCTTTCTCACACCATGGCTGACCACAATGTCACTCTGTCCTTTGGACCCCCACCTTTGTGTTTCCTGTTGTTCTCTTTAGAGCTCCAACACTGGGAGTTCAAGCAAGAGTCACTCAGGCCTGTAAGCTTTTCCCTCATTTTAGAGCCTGAACCAAAGTCTAGGCAGGGGACCAAGGCTCATAGCTGTGGCATTTTTATACAGTCTTGAAGATCAGACATAGAGTTTTAAATTTAGCCCTGTATTGTACTGGTAGCCAATTAAGGTTTTTGCAAAAATGGTGTGATATGGTCACATCGCTTGCAACCTTCTATGAGTCTTGCTGCTGCATTCTGAATCAACTGGAGCTGGTGCAGGCCCTTTGTAGTCAGACCATTGTATAGTGCATTGCAGTAATCCAGTCTTGATGTTATCATGGCATGTACAATTGGGATAAGATTTACCTTCTCGATGTAAGGAGAGAGGCAGCGTAGCTGTCGCAAATAGTAGAAGCAGCTCTTGAAGGTTTTTTGGATTTGGGGAATCAGTGTAAGTGTTGAATCTAACTGTATTCCAAGGTTTCTGACTTGTGATTTGAGGGGGAGTTCATACTTCCCAAAAGGGATTTTGATGTCAGGTATGTATCCACTTGTGTTAGGGACCCAGAGAAGCTTGGTTTTACTTGGGTTCAGGCAAAGTTTGTTGTGTTTAGCCTATTCTTGAATTGATGTTAGATATGTAATCAGTTTATTCAAGGCTGTAGGTAAGTCAGGTTCAATGGGTATGAGTAGCTGCACATCATCCGCATAGATGTAGAACTGAGTGTCCATTGACCGAATCAGCTCAGCTAGTGGTTTGAGGTAGATATTGAATAGAATAGGTGACAGTATTGATCCTTGTGGTACCCCGCAGGTCAGTGTCCATGGTGGTGATGAGTTGCTGCCAAACATTATGGATTGTTGCCTGTCTGATATGTAGGATCTGAACCAAGCAAGTACTGTTCCATTAATACATGTTTCTGTCAGTGGTGCTAGCATGATATCATGATTCACGGTGTCAAAAGCTGCAGAGAAATCAAGCAATATTAACATCGAGGCGAATCCCTTGTCTCAGTTTCTGTGAAGATCATCTAGTAGGGATACAAGAACCGTTTCTGTACCATAACCAGGTCTGAATCCGGATTGACATGGATCTAGCCAGTTTCTCTTTTCTAACCAGTCATTACGTTGAACACAGACTGTTTGTTCTTTGAGTTTCCCTAGAAACGGGATGTTGGATACTGGCCTGTAATTTTCAAGATTGTCCTGATCAAGGTTGTTTTTCTTCAGCAGAGGGTGGACCACTGCCCTTTTTAATGCTGTTGGTAGCTGCCCATTAGAAAGAGAGGTGTTCACCACAATTTTAGTGGCACCTTCTATGAGGCCCATACATGCCTGCTGCACTATTTTTGATGGGCAGGGATCGAGGGAGCAGGTGGTTGGTCGAAGGTCTCTTAAGATTTCGTCAAGGCTCTCCTCTGTCATTGGGTTAAAAGTGTCTCATCCGTCTCTGTCAGGAGGGGGCGAGTTTGTGCACCCCTGGTTGACTGGTTGGGGGCTGGGTGAGATTGACAGTGAATCCTGGCGGAGACTTTTAATTTTGTTGGCAAAGTATGCAGCAAAATCATTGCAATTCAGTTTAGACTGGGCAGTCTGGTTCTGTTGTGGGGGCTGCAGTAGGCTGTTTATTATACTGAATAACTGTTTGGTTGAATTGGCAGCCTGTGCAATACATTGTGAGAAATACTGTTTTTTGGTTGCTGTTAATGCTTGGCGGTACTTTGCCATGTGCTTCCTACAGTTTAGTCTGTCTTCATCCAGGTGAGATTTGTGCCATCTCCTTTCCAGTTTTCGTCTTCGCATTTAAGGATCCGAAGTTCTGGAGAAAATCAAGGTGAGCATTTGTGAGTGGGGCATAAGACCTTTTTTAGTGGTGCTGTTTTCTCTAAGATCTTGGCTAAGTGTGTATTCCAGATGTCAACTTGTTCTGACACTGTTGTTGTCTTTTCATCCACATGTGGATAGTCCAAGGCCTCTAGGAAATTCTCAGCAGTCAGCTTTTTTTTGTCTCTGATCTCCTTCCAAACTCTGGGAGGTGCCATTTGTTTTAGGTGGCCACTTATGGAGAATTTCATTAGAAAATGGTCTGACCATGATAGGGGTGTTATTTCAATACTGTTATCCCATAATTCTGGGGTATCCACCCCTTTGTAGAATACCAAGTCTAGTATATGACCCTTTTCGTGGGTTGGAGAATTAATGACCTGTGTAAATCCTAGTGCTGTCATCGTATCCAAGAAGGCAGCTGTGGTGGTATCTGGGGGTTTGATGTGTAGATTGAAGTCTCCCATGATCACCAGCCTAGGGTAATTCAGGGTCACTTGAGTAATCAGGTCTAGGAGTTCTTGCACAGATAATGTGTTGTTACGAGGTGCTCTGTATACCATGAGCAGCCAGATTGGCTTCTCCTCTTCAAGTTGGATTAAAAGAGTTTCAGATTCATATAGCTGGTGGGCAGATATTCTGTGCAGTTTGATTGTATCCTGAACCAAGACTGCTACCCCTGCACCCCGTCTTCCTGGTCTTGGTTGATGTTGGATGTTGAAACCTGTTGGGCATAGTTCAGCCAGTGGTAAACCCCCACTTTCTTCTAGCCAGGTTTCACTTATTCCTAGGATGTCAAGATGCTGTTCATTTATGGCATCATGGATCACCGAGGATTTCTTTGCAGCTGATCTGGCATTCACCGGTCCTATGGTTCCCAAGGGTGGTCTGGGGGTAGTTTTGGTGTGGCAAGGAGGTGATCTTTTAAGTACTGTTATGTAGGTGTTTGACCTCTTGCACTTTTGCCTTCTCTTTGGTTTATGGGGGTTATGGTTTCCTCTCCCACACACCACTGGGATACTTGATTGATGTTTGAGCCCAATGCACATTTTCTGTGTCAGAAATTAGATAGGCAAAATTTCACTGGATGGCACTGCTGAAAGGTGTAGTTTGTTCTTAGAAAATTGCTTTAACTACTGCACTCAACTTTGGCTTTTTAATACTCTGAGGGTGTTTGCCATGCCAGCGCCTCCCTCTCCCCCCCCCCCCCCCCCCCGCACCCATCCTTCCACCCTATATGGGCAGAAGGAAGAGAAAATGGGGGTCATGTACTGGGCAAAAAGTGGGGGATATAAAGAGGGAAATGATATGGGGTGGGCGGAAAACAGAAAATGCTGTGTTGGAATCGCCATCACTACCAGAGGATGGAGTTTCATTTTTTTTTTTTTTTTGTTACATTTGTACCCCGCACTTTCCCACTCCATGGCAGGCTCAATGCGGCTTACATGGGGCAATGGAGGGTTAAGTAACTTGCCCAGAATCACAAGGAGCTGCCTGTGCCTGAAGTGGGAATCGAACTCAGTTCCTCAGGACCAAAGTCCACCACCCTAACCACTAGGCCACTCCTCCACTGTTGCTACTATTTGAGATTCTACATGGAATGTTGCTATTCCACTAGCAACATTCCATGTAGAAGTCGGCCCTTGCAGATCACCAATGTGGCCGCGCAGGCTTCTGCTTCTGTGAGTCTGACGTCCTGCAGACTCACAGAAACAGAAGCCTGCGCAGCCTTCTACATGGAATGTTGCTAGTGGAATAGCAACATTCCATGTAGAATCTCCAATAGTATCTATTTTATTTTTGTTACATTTGTACCCCGCGCTTTCCCACTCATGGCAGGCTCAATGTGGCTTACATATTGTATACAGGTACTTATTTGTACCTGGGGCAATGGAGGGTTAAGTGACTTGCCCAGAGTCACAAGGAGCTGCCTGTGCCTGAAGTGGGAATTGAACTCAGTTCCTCAGTTCCCCAGGACCAAAGTCCACCACCCTAACCACTAGGCCACTCCTCCACTCCATGGTTTCATGCTAGGGAAGCCACCAGTGAAGAGCATTGAAGATATTAGGTTTGGTTTTTGCACAGGATTTTTATTGCCCTGGACTGAGTCCTTCTAATTTAACTGCTTTGAATTCATTTTATGCTAAACTGCACTTTCAAATCGACGCAAGAGAGAGTATTGTTCAGAATGCTCTGCATGTTTATATCTTTTCTGGGTGGACTGCTATGAACTTGCTCGTCTTGTTTTTCCAACAAGCTTACTAAAAATAACCTGTCATATCAGGAAGTCCTGTTTGAAACCTACAGCAGGCAAACTTCTTGCATACCAGTTTATAATTCCAAATAGCTTTTCCTTCAAGAGTTTAAGTACTTGAAATAAGCAAGATATGATACAGAGAGATGCAGTTCTAAGCAAGTCAGATATTTTACACTTCAGTTTTATATGATCACTATTTTTCTATTAATTTGCGTGTGCATGGATATATTTTTGTTAACAATGCTACCTTAATTTTATGTAATTGGCCCCATTTTAAAGAGAATGTAGACACTGGAATTGATATGTCCAGGACAGGACACGTACATTTCTGCTATTTTAGAAAAGGATCTAGCAACATCGAGACTTTTTTTTTTAAAAATACATGGAGGAGTGCACATATATTCAGGTCCCCAGCGGGTTTACAATCTAAAAACGCAATTCTATAACTGGAAGTATGCAGTTACATGTGCCTAAGTGCACAGAAGAGAGACTGTAAAGCATGTAAGTGCACTATGTGCTCTTCTGTACAAGAACGCGTAACTGCAAGAAAGTGTACACATGGGCAGAGCATCGGAGGGGCATGGGCATGTCTCCAACTTTTGGGTGCAGCTTATAGAATACGATGGGGCCCTTTTACTAAGCCGCGTAAGCATCTACGCGCACCCAATGCACGCCAAAATGGACTTACCGCACGGCTACCACGTGGCTCTTGTGGTAATGTCATTTTTGCCGTGCATCTGATATATGCGAACGAATTTATTTCAGATGGAATAGGCACTCCCTACACAGCGTTGGGACACCTAAATGCAGGTACCCTGTTACAGAATTGCACCCTAAATCAGGGGTGTAGCCAGACATCAGATTTTGGGTGGGCCTAGGCAAGAAGTGGGTGGGCACCAAATGTTCTCTCCCCCACCCCAAAAAAATATCTCAGCTGGTGGGAAAATGCTTCTCTCCAACTTGGTAGTCTGCAGCAGGCATGCGCTGAAAACTGAGCATGCGAAGGTGCCAGTATTGTGGAGAGCAGCATTTTCATTTCCATGTGCTACTGTTGGAAGGGCCTGAGCCCTAAGTGGCCCACATGTGGCTACGCCACTGCCCTAAGTGCATAGCTGAGGCAATGGTAGGTTACACTCAATCTGCAGCCCCCCATTACCTCTGTACCCTCCTCTCCCCCTATGTTCCCACCCGTAACCTCCGCTCTCAGGACAAATCACTCCTATCTGTACCCTTCTCCACCACCGCTAACTCCAGACTCCGCCCCTTCTGCCTCGCATCACCTTATGCCTGGAACAGACTTCCCGAGCCCATACGCCCTCCCTGCCCATTTTCAAGTCCTTACTCAAAGCCCATCTCTTCTCCCTTGCCTTTGGTGCCTAACCACCTCCCCATTCATGTTACCTACACTGACTGCATAGTTTGTTACCTTTAGATTGTTACCTACACTGACTACATAGTTTGTTACCTTTAGATTGTAAGCTCTCTTGAGCAGGGACTGTCCTTCCCCATGTTTAAACTTGTACAGCGCTGCGTAACCCTGGCAGCGCTATAGAAATGCTAAGTAGTAGTAGTAGTACATGAATTGCCCCTGATCACAAGAAGTCATATGACTGGGATTTGAACCAGGCTCCTGTGTTTCTCAGCCTGCTGCTCTAACCACTAGTCTACCCCACTTGCATGTGTCTGCCTGCCATTTTGCAAACCTACATCTGTACATACCACTGGTTAACACCATAGAAATCTATCCTTATTTATTTTCAAATCGGAGAGGGGTGGGGGAGGATAAACACTGTAGAATAAAAGGGAGAACTCCCTTAATCCCTCAAGGTCTGGTTCAAAATTTGGAGCCGACGCTGTGGGTGCTTGAGCACCCCCAATATTGAGAAAATTCCTTGTATGTGTCCAGGAAGGGGTTATTTCCATTGAGCTTAGCACCCCCAATAATTTTTAAAAGTTGGCTCTTATGGTTCAAATTGGCACTTGTTACAAATCTACACATGCGAGGAAGTAGCTGTAAATCCCAGTGATGATATATTAGGACATACACATACACATCCCTTTCTGAAATGGGATTGTAGATTTTAGACCCACCCTGCTCAAACCATGTGGTACTGAAATCACACATATTGCAAATACACACATGTAAATGCTGCCTTTCTAAAACCATATGCCTTAAACAAGTGTCAATGCCGATTATACAGTGATTTAAATGGCCAAATGTGCCAGGAAATTAAATGTCAACACTTATGTGATTAGCATCTGATGCTGTCCGTGTAAGTGGTTTTGCAGACTGAGCTGAAAATAAATGTATAATTTTATACAGCATGGATAATGCTGACTGACTCAGATCAGAATCACCTTACTGCTAAATTGCTCTGATTCAGAGAGATGGTTACTTAAAAAAAAAACATTTACCTGTGTAAACAGCTGCTTACCCAGATCAGTGGCGTAGCCAAGGATGGGCCCGGGTGGGCCCAGGCCCACCCACTTTGGGTTCAGGCCCATCCAGTACCAGCACACCTATGATGCTCCACCAGCTGAAAACTCCCAACAATTGTTCCTCCTGCACAGTGCATTTTGTCTAGCAAAATAGGTGCCGGTACTCAAATGCCAGGCCATCTTTCAGGGATGGAATGATCATTGAGGGACCCACCCCACAATAGCCAGGCCCCCTGCAACCGGACACAGAATCTATGACAAGGCAGAATTTGTATGTAGAACCTGAGCCTTTTCATTAAAATATGAGAACCATGGGTCAATTTTAGCAGACAGTGGAAAAGGTGCCGGTACTCAGTACCCCCAAGTACCCCCTCAAAAAAAGCCCTGCTCCTGCATGCCTTGTAAATAGCAGATCTTCGCCTGTAGCAAGCAGCGACCGATACATACTGCTTGCACCGACCCCGCAGCCTTCCCTCTGATGTATTCCCGCATATGCGGAAACAGGAAGTTGCGTCAGAGGGAAGGCTGTGGGGCCAACATGAGCAGTGTGTACCAGTTGCTGCTCGCTGCCAGTGAAAATCTGCTATGTAAAAGATATGCAGGAGAGGGGGGATGTTTGAGAGACCATATGGCATGCAAGTGAGAGAAGGAGGACAAATCACTTGTGGAATGGGGTGGGATTCTTCTGCCCACCCACCTTAGGCCCAGGCCCACCAAAAATTGGGTGTCTGGCTATGCCCCTGACAGCTGTCTAAAAATCACTTCTTCAGTCCGCAGGTAAAAAAGGGTGCACATTGTTCCATTATGTGCATACTTCACCCTGCATTGTTAGGAACGGGGAAACATTTGTTTTGTTACATTTGTACCCTGCGCTTTCCCACTCATGGCAGGCTCCATGCAGCTTGCATATTGTATACAGGTTCTTATTTGTACCTGGGGCAATGGAGGGTTAAGTGACTTGCCCAGAGTCACAAGGAGCTGCCTGTGCCTGAAGAGGGAATCAAACTCAGTTCCTCAGTTCCCCAGGACCAAAGTCCACCACCCTAACCACTAGGCCACTCCTCCACTCCACTTTGGTGAAGGGGGGGGAGCCTTTTCAGAAAGCATGGTCTCCATTCTTAGCCAGGGTGGAACCAGGCTGATGGCACTAACCTCAAAGAAGGGATAGAGCAGCTTTTAAACTGGGTGGGAGGTGGGGCAGCCTACTGTCACTCACGAGCATGTGGTTTAGATTAATGTATGTTTGAAGAATACTAACAAAACAGAAAAATTAAAGGCACCGGGGTTACTCTATCAGGATGCTCCAAGTAAAAATCAGGCAGAATTCACGATTACATATTACCCCATCCACTGATAAGCAGGTTGTAAATACAAATACAAATTTATATATTTGAAATATCTGTATACAAATGCTAGAACTCTAAAAATTAAAATGAGAAACTAAGAATATATATCATTGAATGAAAAGTTAAATATACTAGGCATCTCAGCGACCTGATGGGAGGAGGATAACCAATGAGACACTGTATTAATAGGGTACAAATTCTATTATGGAAGAAATTTTAGGAATTGAAATTCTGATTGCGAAGGGAAAGAGAATAGTGATGGGGGTATGGCTACCAGCCACATGGTCAGAATGAATACACAGTTGATGAAATGATAACAGAAATTAAGAAAGCTCACAAAATTGGTAACACAACAACAAAAGGTGATTTCAGTTACCATCTATAATAGGGTATGGAAAACAAATACATAAATATCTACCACTAGAAAAAAATGCAGTGACAGTACCACCAAATTATATATACGTAATATTTTATGTGGAGTAAAAGACCTCTGTGAAAATGTAAACATCCTGACGATCGGCAGGAAAATATGGTCTGAAAAAACTCCATAAAAGGGAAAGGGAATGGGACTTGATATACTGCCTTTCTGTGGTTTTTGCAACTACATTGAAAGCGGTTTACGTGGAGGGGCATAATCGAACGGCGCCGGCCAAATAGATCGCCGGCCATGTTCGGAGCCGGCTCCGCAAAGGGGCGGAGCCAAGCGTATTTTCGAAATACGCTTGGCACCAGCCAAATCGCTCGCCGGGTTTAGAGCAGGATCGCCGGCGGATGGCCGGCTTCATTTTCCAGCCATAATGGAAACCGGGCCCGGCCATCTCAAACCTGGCGAAATGCAAGGCATTTGGATGTGGGAGGAGCCAGCATTTGTAGTGCACTGGCCCCCCTGACATGCCAGGACACCAACCAGGCACCCTAGGGGGCACTTCTAAACATTAAAAAAGGTCCCAGGTGCATAGCTCCCTTACCTTGGGTGCTGAGCCCCCCCAAAACCCACTCCCCACAACTCTACACCATTACCATAGCCCTAAGGGGTGAAGGGGGGCACCTACATGTGGGTACAGTGGGTTTTGGAGGTGTTTGGAGGGCTCAACATTAAGCATCACAAGTGGAACAGGTGGGGGGGGGGATGGGCCTGGGTCCACCTGCCTGAAGTGCACTGCACCCACTAAAAACTGCTCCAGGGATCTGCATACTGCTGTCAGGGAGCTGGGTATGACATTTGAGGCTGGCAAAAAAAATGTTTAATTTTTTTTTATGGGTGGGAGGGGTTGGTGACCACTGGGGGAGTAAGGGGAGGTGATCCCCGCTTCCCTCTGGTGGTCAGTTGGGGCATTTTTCAGACTTGGTCCTAAAAATAAATGGACCAAGTCCGGCCGGCGAAATGCTCATTCAAGCCGGGCATTTTGTTTTCATTATAAGGTGAAGCCGGCCATCTCGTAACCATGCCCCGCCTCGCCCCTTCCCGCCTTCGCTACCCTTCCAACATGCCCCCTTGAAGGTTGGCCGGTGCCGCGACGAGAAAACAGTTGGGGCCGGCCAAAATTGGCTTTCGATAATACCAATTTGGCCGGGATCAGGAGATCGCCGGCGATCTCCCGATTTGTGTCGGAAGATCGCCGGCGATCCCTTTCGAAAATGAGCTGGATAGTATATACAGGTACTTATTGGTACCTGGGGCAATGGAGGGTTAAGTGATTTGCCCAGAGTCACATATAAAAAACAATGGGCCCTGTTTACTAAGGCGCATTATCATATTTAACATGCCTACAATTAGTGCGTGCATTAACTGTGTACATAAGAGCATAAGAGTAGCCATACAGGGTCGGTCCATCTAGCCCAGTATCCTGTTTTCCAAACAGTGGCCAAGCCAGGTCACAAGTACCTGGCAGAAATCCAAATCATGGCAACAATCCATACTACAAATCCCAGGGAAAGCAGTTGCTTCCCATGTCTGTCTCAATAGCAGACTATGGACTGTTCCTCCATGAATTTGTCCAAATCTTTTTTAAACCCAGATACACTAACTGTCGCAAACCGTTTTTCAGCATGCCTTTGTAAAAGGACCTCTTAGACTTACAAAGTTCCATAGTTTTGCGATAAATCTTTAGATAGAGGACAAGTACAGTTTAGTGCTTGGCTGATTTTCATGTCATGTACATCAACCATTAGTATGGATGATAAATGTGTTCCACACTCTTTAGTACATCGGCCTCATCCTATATAATAATTCACACCTCCAACATTCTGAGGCTACCTGGAACCGTGGATCATGTTGGAGTAGATAATAGTGATGTCACACAACCCACACCAGATTGGCCAGTAGAAGGGAGAGGGGCGGAGCCACGATACAGGGAGCAGCGAATCAGCACAACACTGGGAATGCACAGCAGCAGGAACAGAAGCCTCTCTCACACAGATACTCTCACATACACTCTCTCAAACATACACACTCAGAGGAAAACCTTGCTAGTGCCCGTTTCCTTTCAAACAGAAACGGGCCTTTTTTACTAGTAACAAAAATAAAAAGCAAGTAACTGTAAATAAAGATTTATAGTGCCGTAGGCCAATGGAAGTTGGTTGCAATTGAGCCGGAAGTCCAGTAGAGCAGGAGGAATCTTTTAAGGCCCCCATAACAATGAGAACAATTCATGATTAAGATTTTACACATCTGTTTGTACTTTGCTGATTCAGCTTTCAAACAGATGAAAAAAATATTCCACAGTTCAAGTAAGTCTTGGAATCATTCCATGTACTGTACAGGGGTTTGTATGAAGATGAACCCTTATGCAGCTGTGCCATCATGTGACTCATGCCATCAATTAAATTGTATTTGTTTTTGCCCTTAACTGTTTAAAAACATCAATAGTCATATAAAGTTAATTAAAACGTTTGGAAATGATAGATAGACTGTAATCAAGTTTAATTCTAAACTGAGTAGGGTGTATTTTAGCCTAAAGGTCCCTATTTACTGATGCTTAGCAGATGATAATGGCATTGTAGTTATCTGATAGAAATCCTATTGTATAAAATGAGCTTTTCGGCAGGTAATGTACCTATCATGCAGTAAACCAGTAATACCCAATCACCACACTCCTGATCTATTTGCAGTTGTCATATGAAGTGCGCTCTCTCTCTCTCTCTCTCTCTCTCTCTCTCTATATATATATATATATATATATATAGCCTACATTTCCCCAGCTGTAAAGGACTAAAATACAAACTATTACACGCGACCAGCTTTTCTTATATGAGCACGCAGATATGGAATTCACTTCCAACTCACTTGAGAACGATCAAAGAACTAACTAACTTTCGCAAATCCCTGAAGACTTACCTCTTTAACAAAGCTTACCACAAGAACCCTGAATTAACTATAACAAAACACCTACCCAACTTTATTCAAAGTGTATCTTTCTACAGCTGATTGACCAAATCCTCTTGCCTTCTTTGACTTCTTTGTAACACCAATTGTATTATTTAACCTGGAATGGCGTTGCCATAACAGGTCTTTGTAAGCCACGTTGAGCCTGCAAATAGGTGGGAAAATGTGGGATACAAGTGCAATAACCCTAGAACGCATATTGGGGGCCTTTTAGGCCCCCATGCTTACATTTTTGCTATTATCTGCAAAATTACTTTAGTTAGAATTTTGAAACTCAAGGTATTACTCAAGTATGTCATTGTTGATAATATCCAGTTGTTCATATAATTTTTTTTCATAGGCATTATGGTGTAACAATGCTTGTTTGGTGAAAACTACATCTGTACGAATTGGGGGCCTTTTAGGCCCCCGCTGTTTTTATCATGTTCTCAGAAGTGTTTGTGTCTCAAGTTACTTTATTTGTACTCAGTAATGCTGGTGGAGGGGCCAGGGTGTGGATAATAACATGTGAGGATGTCATGTGATTTTTGGAGGGAGTGATAAGGCCATGACATCACCTCAGGTCCTCTGAACACTGAGGACAGTATACACTGTGAGCTAATTGCTGAAGGACCTGTGATAAGATAAGCTGTTGAGAGGAAATCTGTTTCATTTTCTAACATCTAGTCAGCAATGGCACAGTCTTCCTCCAAGTGTCTGACTGACCAAGAGATTGAAGCGATTATGTTTCAAAGCGATGATGAAAGTGAACTATCTTTGTCTGATGAAGAATATCTGCCACCAGCTAATCAAACATCCTCATCCAGTGATTCTTCTGATGATGAAGAAGTGAATCTAGTGGATCCTCAAGAAGTGATAAGTAGAACATCCAAAACGAATGTTTTTTGGGACAGTAATCCTACATTAGTCGGACGTACTCCAATACACAATATTGTGAGACAGGCTCAAGGAGCTGTGGGAAGTCCCAGTTACTTTACCCCTAAAGATGTATTCTGTACTTATTTTTCTGACAATATTGCAGAAGAGGTCCTATTATGTTCAAACCTAGAAGGAAGACGTATCGCTTCAGCAAAAAATAAGTCCTGGAAAAATATCTCAAAAGAGGAACTTTATGCATATATTGGACTTTTCCTGCTGGCAGGGAGTCAAAAATCGTATGATGTCCCAATACGAGAATTATTTCTGGACCCACTTTCTGATCCACACTATAAGGCGACAATGTCAGTGGGCAGATATGAGGAAATTAGAAGGATCATTCGCTTTGATGATAAGCGAACTCGTGCAGCGAGGTTTGAAACAGACAAATTAGCCCCTATCAGTTATATCTGGAACATATTTATCAAAAATTGCACAAAACTTTACAATCCTAGTACTAATGTTACTGTAGATGAGCAACTTGTACCGTTCAGAGGACGCTGCAAATTCATACAATACATGCCCAGCAAGCCAGCCAAGTACGGTATAAAACTCTTCTGGATGTGTGATTCTGCAAATTATTATGGCATAAATGGCGTAATCTACTGTGGCAAAGAGGTTGGTGCACCAGTACAGAAGGATCTGGGGTCTGAAATAGTCAAAACTCTTGCTGTTCCAATATTCAATTCAGGTAGAAACATCACCATGGACAATTATTTCACCAATGTTGAACTAGGCAATTTTCTGCTTGCAAAAGCTATTACACTTGTTGGTACTATAAAGCAAAACAGACGAGAAATTCCAGCAGCACTCAAACACAATCGTCAGCGAGCACTTTATGAGAGTGTCTTTGGATTCAATAACAAAGCGACTTTGGTATCTTACAAGGCAAAGAAGGAGAAATCTGTAATTTTACTCAGTACCATGCATCACGATTGCAGTGTTGACAGCAATAACCAAAAATTGAAACCAGAAATCATCCTGCATTACAATGCAACAAAAGGAGGTGTAGATAAAATGGATGAGATGGTGGGAGAATATTCGTGTAAGAGGCAAACAAAACGATGGCCTGTAGTACTATTTTCAAATATGCTTGATGTAGCAGCCCTAAATTCATTCATTATTTATACAGAAACTCATCCTGAATTTCATGCACAGAGGAAGGACAGGAGACGCTTATTCTTGAAGGACCTTTGTCATGAACTTGTAATACCTCACATGATAGAGCGAAGCGACTTGAAATGCTTGCCAAAGAAAACTAAAGAAGCAATGAAACGGTGTGGCGTACAGTTTCAGATTACTCCAGAGCCAGGAGAAAGAAAACGAAAGCGTTGTTTCATGTGTCCAAGAAACATAGAGAGGAAAACTGAGCGATATTGTTCCACTTGTAAGGAAACTGTTTGCAAAGAACACTCTTCTGAAAAAATAACATGTCAGAATTGTTTGGAAGACTAATATAATAGAAAAGAAAGTTAGAATAAAAATGTAGCTGCAGCTAGTTTGCTATAGATTTCTATGCATTTTTGTGTGTTTTCATGTCTTTGCGTGAAATTTGGGAAAAAAAAAGATTTTTTGGTGTTTTCTGTGAAAAATTATAATTAAAATGTTGTCCACTATTCATATTTTATTGAGCAATTTTGAAATAAACTTGTGAAAGTTATTTAAGTGTGTTTTTCTACATTATGTGCATGGGGGCCTAAAAGGCCCCCATGACGTTAATATGTATATTTTTAACGTCATGCGTTCTAGGGATAAATAATAATAATATTATCATTGATAGGATTCCCTCTAATTGTGAACCATGTGCATCTATACACCTCTGTGCATATCTTGATGCTACAAATATTTGTTCAAAAGCATTTCAAAACTGACAACATTTTTTTAGTCATTATACAATAAAAGATATAGAGTAATTTATTTATTAGCTGATATTTTAGCACACCTTAGTAAAAGGGCCCCAAAGTTAGGTATGAGCATTTACACCAGCTTTTCATTGGTGTAACTGGCTGCGCTTAAATGTTAGTCATGTGGACAGCCCTACGTATATTCTGTAAACCACAACTAACTTTAGGCATGGTTTACAGAATACGCGTAGCCGCATTTTCCATCCATTCTGATTTTTTGGATGTAGAATCAGGCCCTGCATGTGGGAATTAACACCCACCTCTTCTGCCCCCTTAATTTATAATGGATTCCCATATACACTCTTCCTTTCATATAACTGTTTCTTCCCAGGGTTGTGTCTTTGTTTTAACTAAGCCCTTGTTATCAGGGTTGATTAATGAATGGCCTTGCAGCCCAGGGAAAAAGTTTAATTACAAATGTGGAAAAACCAGGAACATCTGTGTTTTAGATCAGCCAGGAGAAAGTATAGTCTTTCTGGGAGGTATGCAGTCACACCCACATTTTCAGGAAATACGAATATATTTGATCACAAAATTAGCGTTTATTATTTCTAATTCACCCTTACCCAGGGCGAAACACAGGAAACATACGTAACAGCAACCGGGAATGGAAAAAAAGTGACTTTCACCCCAAATTAGTGTAAAGCATGCCAGCTCTGCAAATAGTAACATAGTAGATGACAGCAGAAAAAGACCTGCACAGTCCATTCAGTCTGCCCAACAAGATAACTCATATTTGCTACTTTCTGTGTATACCCTACTTTGATTTGTACCTGTGCTCTTCAGGGCACAGACCGTATAAGTCTGCCCAGCACTAGCCCCGCCTCCCAACCACCAGCCCCTTGATTTGGATCTGTCATTTTCAGGACACAGACCGTATAAGTCTGCCCAGCACTAGCCCCGCCTCCCAACCACCAGCCCCTTGATTTGGATCTGTCTTTTTCAGGGCACAGACCGTATAAGTCTGCCCAGCACTAGCCCCGCCTCCCAACCACCAGCCCCTTGATTTGTATCTGTCTTTTTCAGGGCACAGACCGTATAAGTCTGCCCAGCACTAGCCCCGCCTCCCAACCACCAGCCCCTTGATTTGTATCTGACTTTTTCAGGGCACAGACCGTATAAGTCTGCCCAGCACTAGCCCCGCCTCCCAACCACCAGCCCCTTGATTTGTATCTGTCTTTTTCAGGGCACAGACCGTATAAGTCTGCCCAGCACTAGCCCCACCTCCCAACCACCAGCCCCTTGATTTGGATCTGTCATTTTCGGGACACAGACCGTATAAGTCTGCCCAGCACTAGCCCTGCCTCCCAACCACCAGCCCCTTGATTTGGATCTGTCATTTTCAGGACACAGACTGTATAAGTCTGCCCAGCACTAACCCCGCCTCCCAACCACTAGCCCCGCCTCTGCCATCCAATCTCCGCTAAGCTCCTGAGGATCCCTTCTTTCCGAACAGGATTCCTTTATGTTTATCCCATGCATGTTTGAATTCCGTTACCGTTTCAAACTCAGGTGAGGCAAAGCACTGATCATCCTTAAAATGTAATGAGTTGTTTGTAGGTACTGTAAAAAAATTAAGCAGCTAGATGCAATTCCCATTAGTTTTTAAATTACTTTTGACCTGATTGCTAAGCAGGTACAATCACCTCATCGAGATTTAATCCAGGTTACAAAGCTTAGAAGTATTAACAACCCTCATGGTATTTTGTGTATGAGGAACAACCAGAAATGAATGAATCCGATTCATTTTCAGACATATGGAAAGCCTTTAAAAAAAAAACCCCCACAATGGTCACCTATTACTTCTAATAGCCATAAATGATATAGTGCTACAAAGTGTGAGCAGTGCTCGCTATACAGACACACAGAAGAGACAGTCCCTGAAAGCTGAGTCTACATTCTAGATGACATTGAAGATAGATGGAGACAGGACAGATTCAACATGGCAGTATTTGGGGCTTTTATTTTGCAGGTCCTGCACTAATTTCTCCATTAGCACATGGAACATGCAAAAAATGAACACCGCAGCGCTTACTTATTTGGGAGGAGCTAAGCACTCCTCATTAGCTCAACTTTGGCCAGGTAGTGCAAGCTGATGTGAATGTACTAGTTAGCTAATGCTTGGAGTATTGTGTTCAGTTTTGGAGGCCGTATGTTGCTTAAGATTTAAAAAGACTGGAAGCGGTGCAAAGAAAAGCTACAAACAGTGGCGTTCCGTGCTTGGCTGACACCCGGGGCGGATCGCCGCTGCGCGCACCCCCCCCCCCCAGGTGCAGTGCAACGTGGCGCCCCCCCCCCCCCGACATGGCACGGCACACCCCCCTGGCGTGGACTCCCTGGCGCAGCGCCTCTCACTCCCCCCCACAACAGTCCCCACCTGCCTACCAGCTGAGCTCCGTGCACCCGGCACCTCGAATCTGCAGCACTGCTGACTGTAAAAGAAGAAAACCGTCTCATCGTTGTCCCTTCGCTCACTGAGTCCCGCCCTCTGATGTAACTTCCTATTTCCTCGAGGGCGGAACACAGTGAGTGAATGGCCAACGATGAGACGGTTTT
Organism: Microcaecilia unicolor; assembly: GCF_901765095.1. NCBI lineage: Eukaryota > Metazoa > Chordata > Amphibia > Gymnophiona > Siphonopidae > Microcaecilia > Microcaecilia unicolor. The sequence goes on along the minus strand of NC_044040.1, from coordinate 198,602,720 downwards.
CTTCTTTTACAGTCAGCAGCGCTGCAGATTCGAGGTGCCGGGTGCACGGAGCTCAGCTGATAGGCAGGTGGGGACTATCGGATGGGGGGGGAGTGAGAGGCGCTGCGCTGGGGGGGGGTCCACACCAGGGGGGTGCCGTGCCACGCCGGGGGGGGGGTGGATGGAGCACGCCCCCACCCGTTGACACCCGGGGCAGACCGCCCCCACCGCCCCACCCTTGCCAAGCCACTGGCTACAAAAATGGTATGGGATTTGCGTTGCAAACCATACGAGGAGAGACTTGCTGACCTGAACATGTATACTTTGGAGGAAAGGAGAAACAGGGGTGCCATGATACAGACGTTCAAATATTTGAAAGGTATTAATCCGCAAACGAACGTTTTCTGGAGTCGGGAAGGTGGTAGAACTAGAGCACATGAATTGAGGGTGAAGGGGGGGGGACAACTCAGGAGTAATGTCAGGAAGTATTTTTTCACGGAAAGGGTGGTAGATATGTGGAATGCCCTCCCGCAGGAGGTGGTGGAGATGAAAACGGTAATGGAATTCAAACATGAGTGGGATAAACGCAAAGGAATCCAGTTTAGAAGGAATGGATCTATGGAATCGTAGTGGAGATTGGGTGGCAACGCCGGTAATTGGAGAGTAAAACCAGTGCTGGGCGGACTTCTACGGTCTGTGCCCTGAGAAAGGCAAGGACAAATCAAACTCGGGTATACATATAAAGTATCACATACCATGTAAAATGAGTTTACCTTGTTGGGCAGATTGCATGGACCGTTCAGGTCTTTATCTGCCGTCATTTATTATGTTACTATGATGATTCTCCGCCCATGATGCACCAAATCTATTAAAATAAAATATATATATATATATATATATATATGTTTTTAAAAAAAGCTAACCAGGATGCGGAAATGTAATCACTTGTATTACAGGGAACAATTTGGAGAACTTCACGTTGTTTGCTGACACTCGTAGCCCACATACCTTGCAGCCAGTTTTCAAGGAGAAACCACCCATGGTTTCCTTTGAAAATTAGTAGTTCCAAAGTACACACATTAAAATCATTCATGGGTGGGCTACACATTGCACTGCACATTCTGATTAGATTTTATGACTGATTTTTGCTCATGGAAATATTAATGTCTGCTTCTCAAATTGCGGCTCAAGCAGGTGATTCATTTCTCATAGTCTAGAAGATGCTTTGTTTATCTTTTAGATAGGCTTTACATTAATTTCTTGTGCATGATTTTATTGTTACCTTCCCAGAATGGTAAGAGTGTGGGATAGATAAAGAAATAAAGAAATAAATAAAATGGGCTGCTTGTTTGTAAACTTTGATCTCCTGATTCTATAAAGGTTGCTATAAATTGCATACATAATTTAATTGAATAACGAGCTAATTAGTGTCAATTGGCTTTTTAACTTGCAATTATTGGCACTAATTAGATTTAATTGGCATCTACACGTGTAAATTTAGGCATGGGATCCACACCTAAATTTTATGCGCAGCCCAACAAAGATGGTATGGAAATGGGAGGGTGAGGGGCGTGGTTTTCAATTACACAGGCATTTGTACCACATTTTCATCGTTTGTTAAGTGGCAATTATCGGTGCTGATTGGCTTGTTAAGTAATTAAATTGAACGCACAAATCCAGAATATGACCAGATTTGCGTTTACAATTTTGGTCACACTATATAGAATCCGGGGGTTAGCGCCTTTTAGTTAGGAGGTAGTAAATGGTCATGTGCAAATGTGCCAATTAGTGCATATTATTTGTATCACACTAATCGCAAAACGCCTTCCATGTCTATTCTCCACCCATAACACACCCCCTAATACAAAAAGCACTTAGGACTAGATTCTGTATCATGCCTAACATTTCAGCACCAAAATGAAATTTGCCTAAACGCATTCTATAAAGTGCGCCTTAATATAGGCTTACTTTATAGAATAAGCCAAAAGGTTCTGTGCTGTATATAGAATACGCCAAGTGTCCACAACAGAACCTAAATCTAGGCAGAGTCATTTATGCCAAGTAAAATTTGGTGTAAAATTATGGTGTACAGTGCTGCGTATGCCTTGTAGCGCTATAGAAGTGATAAGTAGTAGTAGTAGTAGTAAATACCTGTGCCTAAGTTAGGAATGGAACAGGTTTATTCTATATCCCTGCGCAGTTTTTCGGAATGCCCACCCAGCCTTATTTTTGGCAGCATGCATTAGCATTTACACACCCCTCTTTCCAGAATACTCTTAGCAGATATTGCACATAAATTTTGATTAATGTCAATTAGTGCTGTTAATTGCTTGTCAACATTCAATTATCTGCACCGATTGGCTTTTAATTAATTAAGTTAAGCACATTGTTATAGAATACGCTTCGATTTCCACACAGAAGTCTCAGCACCAGGGGCGTAGCCAGACAGCAGATTTTGGGTGGGCCTAGTCAAGAAGTGGGTGGGCACCAAGTGTTCTCCTCCCACCTCCCCCCCCCCCCCCCCCCCCCCCCAATGCGATGAGGCCAGTATCAGCAGCTTAGGAAGCTTAGACTGCTGAAGTGGAAAGCAGTGTTTTCAGCACCCATTGATCTAGCGGTAAAGTCTAACGTGGTAACCGGGCGGTAATGACCTACGTGCATCAAATATCACTTGGAGCTCACCCAATACATGCATCCAAATAAAAATTATTTTTCGGACGTGTGTGTTGGACGTGTGCCAAAAATGAAATTACCACAAGAGCCACACAGTAGCCAGGCGGTAACTCCATTTTGACGCATTTTAGGCGCGCATAGACGCTTATGCGGCTTAGTAAAAGGCCACCTAAGTTGTCCTGAGGACTGGGTTGAGAACCGCTACTTTAGTACAACGGCCTAAAATCTTTCTACCTCAACTCAAATCAAGTAACTACTTTTTAGCCAGTGACAAACGTCAAATTTGAGTTGAGGCTGCCCTAGAATATTTATTCGGTAGTTCTGCGGTTTTTGTACTGGGTGCCACTGACCAGAAAGGATTGTATTAAAAACTTATCTGGTGGGTATAGTTTGACAAGATAAGTCACCAGTTTAATCAAGATTTAGAACTCATTAGTTTTAGTTTGAATGTTGTATTTGGCTGTTTCAATTGCGTTACTTCATTGCACCACCCAAACAAACATTTCCAAGTTATTAATATCAAAATGAAAGCTTCAGTTATAGAACTTCTTTCATTATTAATGAATTACGGAGCCTGATAAGTAATTTGAAAATCTCTCTCTCTCTCTCTTCTGTCTCATGCCGTATCTTGTGAAGGATGTTAAAAAAAATGGAAGCGGTGCAAAGAAAAGCTACGAGAATGGTATGGGATTTGCGTTACAAGACGTATGAGAGACTTGTTGACCTGAACACGTATACCCTGGAGGAAAGGAGAAACAGGGGTGATATGATACAGACGTTCAAATATTTGAAAGGTATTAATCCGCAAATGAACCTTTTCCGGAGAGGGGAAGGCGGTAGAACGAGGACATGAAATGAGGTTGAAGGGGGGCAGACTCAGGAAAGATGTCAGGAAGTATTTTTTCACGAAGAGGGTGGTGGACGCTTGGAATGCCCTCCCGCGGGAGGTGGTGGAGAGGAAATCGGTAACAGAATTCAAATATGCGTGGGATAAACATAAAGGAATCCTCCTCAGAAGGAAGGGATCCCCAGAAGCTTAGCCGGTGGTGGGAGGCAGGGCTGGTGGTTGGGAGGTGGGGATAGTGCTGGGCAGACTTATACGGTCTGTGCCAGAGCCGGTGGTGGGAGGCGGGGCTGGTGGTTGGGAGGCGGGGATAGTGCTGGGCAGACTTATACGGTCTGTGCCCTGAAAAAGACAGGTACAAATCAAGGTAAGGTATACACAAAAAATGGCACATGTGAGTTTATGTTGTTGGGCAGACTGGGTGGACCGTGCAGGTCTTTTTCTGCCGTCATCTACTATGTTATTATGTTACAACCAACAAGCTGTAAGAGTCCCCTAATAGAAACTGACTGAGAAGATCCAACTGAACACGTGTAAAGTTGCAGCTGCATAATATAGGATACACTTTTCCGTGGTCTGCTGTGTTTGGCACTTTTCGCCTGCAGACATTGCATCCAGTTCCAAAGCAAAACCAGACGCATTGCTTCCCTTTGAAAATTAGCAGCTGTGGCATGCACATACTGAAAATTACCAACACACTCTGCCCATGCTAGAGAATATTAGAGAGTATTTGAAAAGGAATGGAGAACAAAATGGAGACTAGCGTTCTGCCCCTGTAGAGGCCCATGTTGCGTTTTGTGTGCAGTTCTGATCTCCCCATCTCAAAAAGGATATAGCAGAACCAGAAAAGGTTCAGAGGAGGATGACAAAAAGGATAAAGGAGATGGAACACCTCCCTTGGGAAGGGTAGACTGAACAGCCTGGAGAAAAGATGACTCAGAAGGGGTATGACTGAGGTTTATAAAACCATGAGTGGAGTGAAATGGTTAAATAAGGGCCAATTGTTTAACCTTTAATCAACACTAAAACAAGAGAACACTCTGGGGCCCTTTTACTAAGCTGCATAACCGTCTACGTGCGCCCAATGTGCGCCAAAATGGAATTACTGCCTGGCTACCTCATGGCTTTTGTGGTAATTTTAATTTTTGGTGCATGTCTGATATGTGCATCCGAAAAATATGTTTTATTTCAGAAGCGGGTGTATCGGACGCATGCCAAGTGGCATTTGACACGCGTAGGTCATTACCGCCCGGTTACCATGTGAATCTTTACTGCTAGGTCAATGGCTGGCAGTAAGGTCGCAGACCCAAAATGGACGCACGGCAATTTTGATTTTGCCGCATGTCCATTTTTGGCAAAAAATTTTTAAAGACCTTTTTTACAGGCGTGCTGAAAAATGGATCTGCTCGCGCCCAAAACCCACGCCTACGCTACCGCCAGCTATTTTTCAGTACACCTTTATTTTATTTATTTTTATTTGTTATATTTGTATCCCACATTTTCCCACCTATTTGCTTACATTGTACCAATGAGGCGTTCGCCATCTCCGGTATAGAAACAAATACATGGAGTTACTGTGGTCGGATAAGGATCATGTGTTAGAAACACATTGGGGATCATAGAGAGGAAGAGTTATGAATAGTCTGTTACAAGCTTTGGTATCGTTGTGTTGCAGGGTTTAGGCACTTATGTTGGGTCGATGGGGTATGCCTTTTTGAACAGGTTGGTTTTTATTGATTTCCAGAAGTTTAGGTGGTCATACATTGTTTTCACGGCTTTTGGTACATAAGTAATGCCACACTGGGAAAAGACCAAGGGTCCATCGAGCCCAGCATCCTGTCCAGGACAGCGGCCAATCCAGGCCAAGGGCTCCTGGCAAGCTTCCCAAACGTACAAACATTCTATACATGTTATTCCTGGAATTGTGGATTTTTCCCAAGTCCATTTAGTAATGGTTTATGGACTTGTCCTTTAGGAAACCGTCTAACCCCTTTTTAAACTCTGCCAAGCTAACCGCCTTCACTACGTTCTCTGGCAACAAATTCCAGAGTTTAACTATGAATTGGGTGAAGAAAAATTTTCTCAGATTTGTTTTAAATTTACTACACTGTAGCTTCATCGCATGCCCCCTAGTCCTAGTATTCTTGGTAGTGCGTTCCACAGCTGTGTGCTTATGTAGGAGAAACTGGATGCATAGATTGATTTGTATTTGAGTCCTTTGCAGCTTGGGTAATGGAGATTTAGGTATGTTTGTGATGATCCGATTGTGTTTCTTGTTGGTAGGTCTATGAGGTCTGTCATGTATGCTGGGGCTTCGCCGTGGATAATTTTATGGACCATGGTGCAGATTTTGAAAGCAATACGCTCTTTGGTTGGTAGCCAATGTAGTTTTTCTCAGAGGGGTTTGGCGCTTTCGAATCACATTTTTCCAAATATAGACCTGGCTGCTATGTTTTGAGCAGTCTGAAGTTTCTTTATGAGTTGTTCTTTGCATCCCGCGTAGATTTCGTCACAGTAGTCTGCATGGCTTGGTACCATTGATTGTATCAAGCTGCGGAATGTTTCCCTTGGGAAGAATGGTTTCACTCGTTTGAGTTTCCACATTGCGTGGAACATTTTCTTAGTTGTAGAGTTAACTTGGCTCTCAAGTGTAAGATTACGGTCAATAGTAACGCCGAGGATTTTCAGGCTGTCTGAGATTGGGAGGGTGTGGTTTGAGGTGTTTATACTAGTGGGTTTGTTCAAATTGTATTGGGATAAGAAGATAAGAGGATGAGACAATGTGTTTTATCTATATTGAGTTTTAGTTGGAACGCATTCGCCCATGAGTTCATGATGTTTAGGCTGAGTTTGATTTCCTTGGTGATTTCTGTCAGGTCATGTTTGTAAGGTATGTATATTGTGACGTCGTCTGCATAGATGAATGGGTTGAGGCCTTGGTTGGATAGGGCCTTGGCTAGTGGTGTCATCATGAGGTTGAAGAGGGTCGGTGATAGTGGTGACCCTTGAGGTACTCCGCAGTTGGCCTTCCATGGTGGTGATGTGTTTGAATTTGCTTTCCCTTGGTATGTCCTAGTGGTTAGGAAGCCCTTGATCCAACTAACCTTAGTAAAAGGACCTCTCTATGTACTAATGATAACAAATCAAATAAACCATTTTTTTTCACATAGTGCAAAATTAGGCAGTGCAATCTGTTCCTGATGGATCTAGACAGGTTTGGACAAGTTCCTGAAAAGTCCATAAAAAGTTTATCAGCCAGGTAGTTTTGGGGAGCTATTGTTTATCCTTGGAAATGAACTGTGAGAAACAGATGAACTTTTTTGGATCTACTGGGTAGTTACTACTACTACTTGACATTTCTAAAGCGCTAGTAGGGTTACGCAGCGCTGTACAGTTTAACATAGAAGGACAGTCCCTGCTCAAAGGAGCTTACAATCTAAAGGACAAATGTACAGTCAGTCAAATAGGGGCAGGTGCCGAAAGCAACATTGAAGAGGTGGGCTTTGAGCAAGGATTTGAAGATGGGTAAGGAGGGGGCTTGGCTTGGCGTAAGGGCTCAGGAAGTTGATTCCAAGCATAGGGTGAGGCGAGGCAGAATGAGCGAAGCCTGGAGTTGGCGGTGGTGGAGAAGGGTACTGAGAGGAGGGATTTGTCCTGTGAGCGGAGGTTACGGCGGGAACGTAAGGGGAAATGACCAAGTTGTGACCAAGTCTGGCCCCTATCAGAGATCGTGATCTGATTCAATGGCTTATAAGATTGCCGCTGAAGGTTCTGGCAGCTATTTTGGCAGCAGAGGTGGCATGGGCAGACATGACTGGGGACTGCTCCTGCCCTGTCTATGCCACTAGACCACCAGCGATTGGAAGGTAGGCCAGGGGAGGAGGAGGAGGGAGGGCGTCTCCTTCTGGTTGAGGTGGGAGGGAGTGGGGAGCTGCTCAGGGGCCGAGCTGGACCATAGCGGCCAGTTTCAGTGTGGTGAATTTCAGCCACAGATTCGGTTATGGCCAAAACCGGGAAAACCAGTTTCAGTCGCCCTCTATTTGAAAATTGTCCTCCTAGAGGGCAATGTTCAAAAAATCCCCATATTTCTGCAAACTCCATAGGTACTTTTTCCTTGTGATCTTTCTGATGTACACACTTTCACTCTGAATCAGTGGCGTACCAAGGGTGGGGGGGGGGTCTGCCCTGGGTACACGCTGCAAGGGGGTGCAGGGAGCAGCTGCGTGGCTGTTGGCTCCACCTGTTTCCTGCGCCCTCTGATATTACTTCCTGTTCAGGGGCAGGGAAAGCAGCATTACTGCTTCCTGTACCCCCAGGAGGTGATGCGCTGGGGGGGGGGGGGGTGTTGGAGGTAATGTGCCAGGGGGTGATGCACCAGGGGTGCGCAGTGGCAGCTGACATAGTTACAGCACTGCTCTGAATACCGCATCTACAGACATTTGCACCTGTGTTTAATTACTCGACAGGTATTTAGTGAGCAAACCAATCTTTTTCAAAGACAATGAAGCTGTAGAACTAAAGGACATGAAATGAAACTGCAAGGAGGTAAGCTTAAAAGTAATTTCAGGAAATACTTTTTCACAGCAAGGGTAGTGGATGCCTGGCACACGCTCTCGGTGGTGGTGGCTGGCACAAAAGCAGGGATGGAATTTAAAAAATGTGTAGGATAAATACTGAGGAAAAAGGGGTTGGACACCTCCCTTGGCAAGATAGACTATACCGGTTACTTCTCTTCAGCCTGGAGAAAAGATCAGGAGGATGGGATCAAAGCACAGCAAATGACAGGGAGGGGTGTAAACTTCTGGGAGCAGCAGGTACAGAGGAAGTAACCTGCTTGTTCTGCACCATCTCCTGAATGCTATAAAAGTCACTAAACATTGAGCATGCAAATTTGGACGCATGAACCAGCCAATCAGTGCCAATAATTGAGATTTTTTTATCAAGCAATTATTGGCGCTAATTGTATTTAAATAAAAATGTACGCACAAGCAAGAAGAGGGTGCAACCATGGGAGGATGGGGGGGAGGGCATTCCTTTAATTTATGCGTGTTGTTATAGAATAAAGGGGATCCGAGCCTAATTTAGGTGCAGGGATTTACACCGAGCTTTCGTTGGTGCAGTGACGATCCTAGGTCGGCTGCCACCCAGGGCGGATCGCCGATGCACCCCCCCCCCCCCCGGTGCAGTATGACCCCCCTCCTGGCGCAATTACACCCCCCAGCGCATCAACCCCCCCCCCCCCCCCCCCCCCCCGGGGTGCATTCTTGCCCTCGGCTCTGCTGGCTTCCTGCTCCCTCTGCCCCGGAACAGGTAGCAGGGAACCAGCGGAAACGACAGGCATGCGGCTGCTCTCTGCACCCCTCCAGCGGCGTGCACCCGGGGCAAACCGCCCCCACCGCCCTGCCCTTTGTACGCCGCTGCGTTGGTGTAAATGATTGTGCCTAAATGTAGTTGTGGTTCCTGGTGCTATTCTATAAGTGACGGTAGAAATCAGCTGGCGGTAAACACCGAGACACCAGCTAAAAACGCTACCACAGCTTAGTAAAAAACAGTGGCGTAGCTACGTGGGGCCACGGGGGCCTGGGCCCCCGTAGATTTGGCCCTGGACCCCTCTGCCGATGACCCTCTCGACCCCCCTCCTGCCGCCAACCCTCCCCCGCTGCCGGCTACCTTTAATGGTGGGGGACCTGGGGGCCCGAACCCTCGCCAGCCAAGGTCCTCTTCTTCCGGCGCAAGGCTTCGTTGTTTCTGTGCGCAAAGGTAGCAAAGGTAGCCGGCGGCGGGGGAGGGTTGGCGGCGGGAGAGGGGGTTGAGAGGGTCGTCGGCAGGGGGGGGTCAAAGGTGGTGGTGGTGGCGGTGGGGGTTGGCAGTGCCAGGGGGGGTTAAAATGTGCTCCCTCACCTCAGGCTCTGGACCCCCCCTCCCGCCGAAGTCTGGCAACCCCCTTTTTGCACTCTTTTTAAGGCTGCATTTATAGAATTTAATCCCAAGTCTCGACGCTTTGCTGGGCAGACTGGATGGATCATGCTAGTTTTTATTTGCCATCTGGTACTGTTTGTTTCCTGTGGAAAATAATGTGTGGGCTTTAAAATGCACTCTGTTTTCCTCTTCCCTACCCCCTCACCTCTCAAAACACAGGAAACATTTCTTCTTAATGTACACATTGTGGGATCCTCTGGGGGGGGGGGGGGGGGGGGGAGTTTCAGCTAGTCTAAGGTTGCACAGTTTTCAAACACCCCTTTTACCCAGGTAAATTGGTCCCTACCCGGGTAAATGACTTCTGAATACATCCCTCCCCATGTGTAGATTACTCTGCAGAAGTAAGATTTTACACATTAACACCTTAGATAACTTTTTATAGAAGTGACCACGTCCATGATCAATAATACAGATTTAAAAAGAAAAAAAAGCCACCAGTCCAGCCGGTGATTTCTTGCAGGGTAGGTTGGGCTTCCCTGGAAAACAAAAGTCAACGCCTGTTGCAAACTGAAACCTAAAGCTTTCTGTTTCAGCATGTTTTGAGCGTTTGTAGATGATTAAACTGACAAGTCAACTGGCTGGGTTTTTTTTTTTTTTTTTCTAGTTCTAGGGAAAAGGAAACACTGCATCCCAGCCAGAGATATCCTGCATTTCAGACTACATCCGAGGAAAGAGCTCCAGCAGGAGGACACCCAAAACACAGCTGTATCGGGCACCTACCAACCCCTAGTTCCAGCCATTTTTGTCTGCCTACAATGATAACTTCTATGGCCGGTTCCACTTCCGTCCAAACCTGTGGGCTTCTGATCCTTGCTGTGCTGCTGCAGTCCGTTTGCGTTGCCGTCACCTACATTTACTTTACAAACGAAATGAAGCAGGTAAGCACCCTTCCAGGGCTCTGGTTTTGGTCTCTGCCATATCTTCCCCACCAGCTGCTTCTTTGTTCCTCTCTTTAGGGGTGCTTCCACATCTTTTGCAAGAGAAAAGAGAAAATAGTCTGTGGAAACAAGGCAGCTTGCTAAGGTACTTTTGTGGAGCTCCAAGTACTCTGAGCTTTTAGAAAATTCCTAGGCTGGATGTTTTCTTTTTCTTTTTAAATGCTGTAATTGCTGCACAATTCTTTTGGAAAGCAGAACCCCTGGGTGCTTCGCTTTCTGCCTTTGAAAGCAGGTGAGAGTTGCACTAGTAAACAAAGAAACCCCATTCATCTGAAACCAACTGTAAAGCTGTCTTGGTGCTCATTCAGCTGTGTTCAAACTTTTGCAGATCTGAGCCTGAGGGGGATGTGATTTCTCGCTTGTGCCTCACAGGCAAAGCAACATGAGATCTCGATCAGCCCTTGCTTTACTAAAATAATAAGCAGTACCATTTAGTGTGTTCAAAACCTGTACTATCATCAGTCGTTGTATGGAGTGGCGTAGCTATGTGGGGCCACGGAGGCCTGGGCCCCCCCCTAAATGTCCTGTGGGTTCCTGGTTTTGCTGACAGGGGTCCCCAACCCCTGCCAGCTGAAGAAGCGTCCCTGCCAGCCAAGGTATTTGTTGTGGCAGTGGGTGGGGAGTGGCAGGGCGGGGGTGGGGGGAGCGGCGGGGGGTGGCAGACCAAAATGTGCCCCCCCCCACCTTGGGCTCTGGCCCCCTCCCACCGTGAGGTCTGGCTACGTATGTAGCTACTGTACTTGAAAGTAACAACTGAAAAAGGCTGGATTAAATGCAAAATGATTTTGCATTTAATCCAGCCTTTTTCAGTTGTTTCTTTGCACCGCTTCCAGTCTTTTTACATCCTTAGCAAGATCCGGCCTCCAAAACTGAACACAATACTTTTCCGGAGATGGGAAGGTGGTAGAACGAGAGGACATGAAATGAGATTGAAGGGGGCAGACTCAAGAAAAATGTCAGGAAGTATTTTTTCACGGAGAGAGTAGTGGATGCTTGGAATGCCCTCCCGCGGGAGGTGGTGGAAATGAAAACGGCAACGGAATTCAAACATGCGTGGGATAAGCATAAAGGAATCCTGTGCCGAAGGAATGGATCCTCAGGAGCTTAGTCAAGATCGGGAGGCGGGGCTGGTGGTTGGGAGGCGGGGATAGGGCTGGGCAGACTTGTACGGTCTGTGCCAGAGCCGGTGGTTGGGAGGCAGGGCTGGTGGTGGGGAGGTGAGGATAGTGCTGGGCAGACTTATACGGTCTGTGCCTGTGCCAGAGCCGGTGATTGGGAGGTGGGGCTGGTGGTTGGGAGGCGGGGATAGTGCGGGGCAGACTTATACGGTCTGTGCCCTGAAGAGCACAGGTACAAATCAAAGTAGGGTATACACAAAAAGCAGCAAATATGAGTTATCTTGTTGGGCAGACTGGATGGACCGTGCAGGTCTTTTTCTGCCGTCATCTACTATGTTTTAGGTGGGACCTCACCAACGACTTGTACAGGGGCACCAACACCTCCTTTCTTCTGCTGGTTACACCAGCAGCTGTCCTGAATCAATGCAACCCCCCTCCCCCCTACACACACTTATGGAAACACTGACATTTTTAAATATAGTCACATTATCTCATGTCATTATAGTAAACTTGAATTTGGTCAACGTCTCAACACACATCACAGTGTCCTGCAAAATATGTACTGCAATGATACATATCCTTCAGCTTGCTTTAGAACAAATGTGAACACCATATTAAGCTGTATTAATGAAACAGGTAAAATACCTTTGACGTAGCAGTTTAATTACGTAGCCTAAGAAATCTAATATAAAAAAATACCAACCCCTAACTACACACTGGACTATCAAGCTGTTAATTTAAACATATGTTCTGCATCTGTAGAAACCCTCCTATCTCCTCCTCTAAGAAAAGATGCAAAGCAGAAGGTATTTCCCCAGGAACTCACCGTACAAAAAAAAAGTTCTGATTTTGGTATAATCTCAGTAAAAACGTAATCTCTCTCCAGTCCCAAGCATATAAGTACAGAGCCTACAAAAATCACTCAGGACCTATAGATCTAATCTACTTGACCATGACACCACTAATTTACCAAAGTAACACAACAAGGATCCTGCCTAGGAGAACGCAACTTACTAAATAGCGCAGTTGGACCTGGGACATCAATCTGCCTTATTGGAAAACTGAAGAAGCTGAATTATTACACATTTATTTATTTATTGCATTTGTATCCCACATTTTCCCACCTATTTGCAGGCTCAATGTGGCTTATAGAATTCTGTTATGGTTTTGCCATTCCAGGATAATAGATATGATTAGTGATGTAAAAGTGTTAGATAGGAGTGGAGGAGTGGCCTAGTGGTTAGAGTGGTGGACTTTGGTCCTGGGGAACTGAGTTCGATTCCCACTTCAGGCACAGGCAGCTCCCTTGTGACTCTGGGCAAGTCACTTAACCCTCCATTGCCCCATGTAAGCCGCATTGAGTCTGCCATGAGTGGGAAAGCGCAGGGTACAAATGTAACAAAAATAAATTAGATACTATTGGAGATTCTACATGGAATGTTAATGTTGCTATTCCATTACCAACATTCCATGTAGAAGCCTGCCCTTGCAGATCAGCCACACAGGCTTCTGTTTCTGTGAGTGCAGGAACGTCAGACTCACAGAAACAGAAGCCTGCGCGGCTGTGTTGCTGATCTGCAAGGGCAGGCTTCTACATTGAATGCTGCTAGTGGAGGAGTGGCCTAGTGGTTGTGGTGGACTTTGGTCCTGAGGAACTGAGTTCGATCAATTCCCACTTCAGGCCCAGGCAGCTCCTTGTGACTCTGGGCAAGTCACTTAACCCTCCATTGCCCCATGTAAGCGCATTGAGCTTGCCATGAGTGGGAAAGCGCGGGGTACAAATGTAACAAAAATATATTAGATACTATTGGAGATTCTACATGGAATGTTGCTATTCCACTAGCAACATTCCATGTAGAAGGCTGTGCAGGCTTCTGTTTCTGTGAGTCTGACGTCCTGCACATACGTGCAGGACGTCAGACTCACAGAAGCAGAAGCCAGTGCGGCCACATTGATGATCTGCAAGGGCCGACTTCTACATGGAATGTTGCTAGTGGAATAGCAACATTCCGTGTAGAATCTGAAATAGTAGCAACAGTGGAGGAGTGGCCTAGTGGTTAGGGTGGTGGACTTTGGTCCTGGGGAACTGAGGAACTGAGTTCGATTCCCACTTCAGGCATAGGCAGCTCCTTGTGACTCTGGGCAAGTCACTTAACCCTCCATTGCCCCATGTAAGCCGCATTGAGCCTGACATGAGTGGGAAAGCGCAGGATACAAATGTAACCAAAATAAAAAAATAGGGAGAGAAGAAAAGGATTAGGTGGATAGGTAAAGAGATTAGACTGTCGTAGCTGGGCTAGTTGACGGGGTGATTTAGTAAGGTTATGCTTAAATAGAAACTCCATGCACGCGCTGAGTACCTGGCGTGGTCACTGAACACAACTAGACCCTTGCCAGGTACAAAATAAGTGACCCCAAAGTTAGGAATAAAATTATTTTTTCTACCTTTGTTATCTGGTTGATTTGCTTTTCCTAATCATGTTTGTCCCAGTTTCCAGTTTCTGTCTTTCTCTGTCGTTTCTTAACTTTCTTTTTCAAAATCTCCAGTCCATCTGCCACTTCTTCTCTCCCTTCCTGTCTTCTTCACTTCCTCACCTATATCCATCTCTGACATTGATCTTTTCCTTTTAGATGTTCTTCATTTATTTTTCTGCCTCTCTATCTAAACATGAGCATAAGAATAGCCATACTGGGTCAGACCAATGGTCCATCTAGCCCAGTGTCCTGCTTCCAATAGTGGCCAATCCAGGTCACAAGGACCTGGCAGAAATCCAAATGTAGCAACATTCCATGTAGAACCCCCAGAGTAGCAACATTCCATGTAGAACCCTAAAGAGTAGCAACATTCCATGTAGAACCCTAAAGAGTAGCAACATTCCATGTAGAACCCTAAAGAGAAGCAACATTCCATTCAGAATCTCAAATAGTAGCTACCAATCCCAGGGCAAGCAGTGGCTTCCCCCATGTCCATCTCAATAACAGACTATAGGCTTTTCCTCCAGGAACTTATCCAAACCTTTTTTTAAACCTACATACGCTAACCGCTTTTACCATGTCCTCCAGGAAAAAGTTCCAAAGCTTAACTATCCTTTGAGTGAAAAAATATTTCCTCCTATTTGTTTAAAAGTATTTCCATGTAATTTCATCGAGCGTCCCCTGCTTTTTGTACTTTTTGAAAGAGTGAAAAATTGATTCACTTTTACCTGTTCTACTTCATTCATCCCCCTCACCCCAGCCCTCCCATTCTTCATCCTATTATTCCCCAGTTTTGTTTTTACTAACTCTCCCCTTTCTTCCAGCATCTTCTCTTTCTCTTTCTTCCCTTCTGTACAGCACCCTCACTCTTTCACTCCTCTGACCAGTATCGTCTGTCTGTTTCTCTCGCCCCCTCTGTCCAGCATATCCTCTTTCCCTCACCTCAGTCCAGCATCTCTCTTTTGTCACACTACTCCCCTTCGTATCCAGCATTCCTTTGTATCCATCTTCCCCTTTCGTGTCAGCATCTCCCTTACCTCCCTACTTCTCCCATGTCCAGATACCTCCTCTCTGTCCCCATCCCCCATTGTTTTATTACTCCCTCCATGTCCAGCATCTCCCTTGTCTTCCTATTCACCCTATGTCCAGCATCCTCCAAGCCAGCATCTTCCCCCATCACATTCCAGTTTTTCCCCTCTCATCCCCCCAACCCAATTCAGCATCTCCATTCTGTCACCTTACTCCTCCATGTTCACTGTATACCTTCTCTCCTCCTTTGCATTTTATTTTTCTAATTGGGCTGGCCTAAGTCTCTTTTTCGCTTTCCACGTGTCAATCTTCTCTTAAATTCTTTTCCAGGTTTGCCTTTCCATTTCCTCTCTCTCCTTTTGTCTTCTTCCTTTCCTTGTCTATATCTGTGTGGCTCTGATCTTTTATGTTTTGGGTTTGTTTTTTGTTTTTTTTACTTTTCTCTGCTCCATGTTTATATGTGCCCATTTAATTTTTACTCTTTTTAATTTTTTTTAGCACTGGGAATAGAGAGTAGGTTAGAACAGCTGCAACGCCTAGAAAATAGGTGTCGTAAGGGCTCCTGTGCTAATGGCCACACGCTAATTGAGAAATTAGCGTGTGGCCATTAATTGAAGAAATGGAAAATGCAGCCATTTTACAGTCGTGCTAAAAGTGGCCTCGGCACTTGGGAAACGTGGTAGTCATAGCGCAGGCCACTTTTTAGCGCAGCTTAGTAAAAGGGCCCCCTAATATTTTGTAAAGAAAGAAGGCCATTCATATGAACCAGTCACCTTCCCTCTTCAGTCAGAGCCTCAGATTCTCCAATACAGACGTTCACGATTTTGGAAGTGTCTGGGTGGGGCACAGCTTCCATTATGTAGATAATGGAGATGATGCAGCCGCCCACGTAGGAAGGGAGAGACAAAGTGAAAAGTAGGTCAGATAAATAGAATGGAGAATCATCAAGTGATGCAACAACCAAACAAGAATTATTGACCTGGAGGCCGGGCTTTCTGTTCATGTAGAAGTAAACTAATAATTAAAGACACTAGTGTCAGGAGATACTGAATTTATGAGAGTGAAAGAGAAAAATAGAAGGCACTTGATCAACAGGAAGTGACCCACAAAGATATGCTTCCTTGGAACCAGGAACAAATGGCTTAAAAATGTAGACCAGATCTTTGGAAAGTATTCCTATCAGATATACAGTTAGCAGTCTGTGCAGCTTCCTTGTAAAGACTAAAGGTCAAGAGAAGGTAAATCAGTGATTTTAACTTCTACAAACTTGCCTAAGCTGAATTTAATGGGGGGGGGGGGGGGGGGGTGGAGAGGATAAGAGGTAATGTGAGGTAAAGGTAAGGGGTAATGCATTTTATACTGCCTTTCTGTGGTACAACCAAAGCGGTTTAGAGAAAGGGGGGAAAGGGACGTCATATACCGCCTTCCTGTGGTTTATTTTTTTTTTTTTTGCAACTCAATTCAAATCGGTTTACATATTATATACAGTATTTATTTTGTACCTGGGGCAATGGAGGGTTAAGTGACTTGCCCAGAGTCACATATACAGGTACGTAAGCTCAGGGTCTAGGGTACCTCCATAAGGGGCCCTTTTACCACAGCAGGTGAAAATGGCCACAAGTGAAACGGCCGTGTGGTAAGTTTGCACTTATTTTATTTATTTATTTATTAGGATTTATTTACCACCTTTTTGAAGGAATTCACTCAAGGCGGTGTACAGTAAGAATAAATCAAACATGAGCAATAGGCAATTACAGCAGTAAAAATATTCAAGTAACAATACAAAGTATGGCGTGGAGGGGCATAACCGAATGGCGCCGGCCAAATAGATGGCCGGCCATCTTTGGGGCCGGCTCTACAAAGGGGCAGAGCCAACCATATTTTCGAAATACGGTTGGGGCCGGCTAAATCCCAACATTTAGGTCAAATGTTGAGATCGCCGGGTTTAGAGATGGCCGGCTTCGGTTTTCAGCCATAATGGAAACCGGGCCCGGCCATCTCAAACCCAGCGAAAAGCAAGCCTTTTGGTTGTGGGAGGAGCATTTGTAGTACACTGGCCCCCCCCCTGACATGCCAGAACACCAACCGGGCACCCTAGGGGGTACTTCTAAAAATAGCTGCCAGGTGCATAGCTCCCTTCCCTTGAGTGCTGAGCCCCCCAAATCCCCCCCCCAAAACCCACTCCACACAGCTCTACACCATTACCATAGCCCTAAGGGGTGAAGGGGGGCACCTACATGTGGGTACAGTGGGTTTTGGAGGGCTCAACTGTAACCACCACAAGTGTAACAGGTAGGGGAGATGGGCCTGGGTCCACCTGCCTGAAGTGCACTGCACCAGGGAGCTGGGTATGACGTTTGAGGCTGGCAAAAAAAATTTTGTTTTAATGTTTTTTGGATGGGAGGGGGTTGGTGACCACTGGGGGAGTAAAGGGAGGTGATCCCCGATTCCCTCCGGTGGTCATCTGGTCAATTGGGGCTCTTTTTTGTGACTTGGACCTAAAAATAAATGGACCAAATGCAGCCGGCGAAATGCTCGTCTGAGCTGGCCATCTTTTTTCCGTTATGGGGTGAAGCTGGCCATCTCGTAACCACGCCCCCGCCCCGCCTTCTGTACCCTGCCTTGAAGGTTGGCCGGCTCCACGACGGAAAGCAGTTGGCGCCGGCCAAAATCAACTTTCGATTATACCGATTTGGCTGGAATCAGGAGATCGCCGGCCATCTCCCGATTTGTGTTGGAAGATGGCCGGCGATCTGCTTCGAAAATGAGCTGGATAGTATACTACTTGCAATGATTACACAATACGTAATAGAACATTATAATTGACAGTGTTAGGGTATAAGCAAAGATGGAACACATAGATAGGTAAGAGAGTAAGAAGAGTTAGAAAGTAAGGAAACTAATTTATATTTAAATCGTTTTTTTATTGTCATTAACAGATACAACATTAGTTTTCAAACGTACAATAATTAGCAGCCATATACCACTGGATCCACATATTTTCATTATACATTCCACATGTGACCATATTATAACCCCTTAACCCTTGTGTGTCCAACTTCCCTACCCTTCCTAATTACCCACCCATCCCTCCCTATCCTCCCCCTTTCCCAAGATCTAGGATATACTCAGTTAGCCGGCCTGAAAGTTACTAGTATTAGAGGTTCAACAGTTGACTCCTAGCAGCATGGGGCAATGTCTGTATGAATGGATTCCATTTCTTTAAGAATTGCTGTAGGACTGGTGCAGACTTGCCCTGACACATCTGTCTTTCCAAGCGCATCAAAGCCACCATTTGCATTCTCCACTTCTGCGTTGAAGGACCATCAGGAGAAAGCCAATCTGCGAGAATAGTTGCCTTTGCTATGACTGTAGCTCAGTTCAGGTTTGCCAAATAACAGCAACGGAGAATAGCGCCAATCTATGGCCCACAGTTTAGAGACCTTTTCCAAAATGCTCTTCCAGAATTCCTCCACCTGTGCGCATCGCCAAAACATATGTCCCAAAGTCGCTCCCTCCCTCCCACATTTGGGGCATGCTCCATCTGGGGAAGCTCCCATACGGAACGCTCGCCGTGGGGGAACATGGAGTCTAAGGGCAAAGCGATATTGCATCTCCCAATGCGCCGACTGCAGGGAAGTTCGATGGATGGTTAGGACATGACTTTTAAACACGTCAGTTGCTATTGCTGCATTCAAGTCTTTCTCCCATTCCCCAGCATATTTTGCATAGTCCAGCTCCAGTTTATGATCTTTAATATGTCTGTGGTGGTATTTCAAAGGCACCTTCTGTTGTGAGTTGAGTGAAAACGCCTCCGCCACTTCCACTTGTACATCTTCTGCAAGGTCTTCCCATTCCAGGCTAGACACATAGTGTTGAAGCTGCCAGTAGTGAAAATAGTCTCTTGGAGTTAACAGTTTTAGTCTTTGAAGTTCTACAAAGGTTTTTAGTCTCCCTTCCTCTGTAAGTATTTGTTGAAAATAAATTGCTCCCTTCCCTTCCCAGCGCTTGAACACAGCATATAAGTCTCCAGGAGGGAAGTCCGGGTTTCCCCTCAGTGGCAGGTACGGAGTAGTTTTATAGGAGAAATGATGCATTTTGCAAATCCACTTCCAGGTTTTTTGCGCAGTTTGTAAAATGTTGGTGGACTTCAAAATTGGGGAAGTTCTCCTATCCAAGCCATGTAAGGCACTACTAAAATGAAGGGGTTTAAGCAAGTTTTTCTCCATTTGAGTTGCTGAAAAATCTGTAGTATTGCGGAACCAATCATTAATATGTCTCATTGCACATGCTACCGTCATGTGCCGCATACTCAGCAGCCCCATTCCCCCATACTCCTTTGGTATCTCCATCACTTCCAGTGGCAATCGCGGCCTTTTCCCCCGCCATAAGTATTTTCTTAACATTACATTCAGCTGTTTTTCATCTTTGCTAGAGAGATACAATGGCAAAACCTGAAAAACATACAGCCAGCGCGGGACTATCATCATATTGTACAGCGCTATGCGCCCCATGAGAGAGAGAGATAGTCCCTGCCACTGACCCAGCCTGGTTGCCGTTTCAGACATCAGCTTTTGGATGTTCAGGCCATAAAGCTGGGACAAGTTGCTCGGGATCTGCACCCCCAGGTACTTGATGGCTCCTTCTGCTCTGCGTAATGGGAACTTAAACCCTTCCATGTCATCAGGGCTGGATTGAATATGCATGACACGGGATTTCTCTAAGTTGACTTTAAATCCCGAGAGGGTGCCAAAATGGGAGACCCTATCTATTAGCACACTGAGGGACGCTGCCGGTCTAGTGGTAATTATCAGTAGGTCGTCTGCAAACGCTAAAGCTTTCACCGTCTCTCCCCCCACCTCCACTCCAGCTATCTTTCTTTCCCTTTTTAGACTCCTCAACAGTGGTTCTATCGAGATAAGGAACAGGGCCGGGGATAGTGGACAGCCCTGCCTCGTACCCCTCGCTATGGGGAATTGAGTTGTTCTTGAGCCATTAATCAGTACTGCAGCTGTGGGGCCTTAGTATAGAGATTGGATCGCCTGGTATGCCCATCCCTTAACGCCCATATGTTGTAACACTGCGAACATGTACTCCCATCCCACTCTGTCGAACGCCTTCTCGGCGTCCAGGCTCACCAAAATTGCCTCTGTTTCCGCACAACTACATTGTCCCATTGCCAAGAGAAGACGCCTCACATTTACTGCAGCGTGTCTGTTACGTACAAAGCCCACTTGTTCTGGTTCTATTAATATCGGAAGCACTCTCTGTATTCTGTTTGCTAGAAGTTTGGCCATGATTTTTGTATCTACATTGATTAGTGATATGGGCCTATAAGAGTCCGCCTGCGTGTCCTTTCTTCCTGGCTTCAAAAGTAACGTAATTAACGCTTCGTTAGCATAAGCTGGAAATTCTCCAAGTTCTACCACCTCCTCATAGTATGAGAGCAACGGTCCTATTATTGACTGACTTAGCATTTGGTAAAATTCACTGGAGAACCCATCGGGCCCCGGAGCTGAGTGGGTGGGGAGGGCCTTGCAGTTCCTTCCCAGCTATCGGCGCATTAAGTTCGTCTAGCTCTGTCTCGCCTAGCTTGGCCAGCCCCGCACGCTCTAAATACTGATTAATGGAGTTTGTGGGGTGGGGCAATGGTGCTGAGTATAAATCTTGGTAAAAGTCTTGAAATACCTTCGCTACCTTTTCTTTTTGATTTTGGATATGACCCTCCTTGTCCTTAACTGCCACGATTGTTCTGTTTCCTCCCCAGGTTTTAATTATGCGTGCCAACATGGCTCCCGCCTTGTTCCCAAAGCGTTGTAGCCGATATTTCCTATATACTAGCGCCCTAGAGGCTCTATCATGTAGGAGGGTGTTCAATGCTATTCGTGCTGACTGCATTTGTTCTTTAAAGTATGAATTAGGGTTACTAATGTACCTTCGTTTTGCTTTTTGGAATCTTTTTTCTAGGTTGGTAATTGCCCCAGTAATTCGCCGCTCCCGTTTAGCTGTGAATGCTATAATTGCCCCTCTTAATACTGCTTTCGCTGCTTGCCAAAACAGGGATGGCTGATTTTTGTGGGCTGCATTAAACTTCTCATATTCCTCCCAACTTTCTTGTATATATCTTGCGAATTCCTTATCTGCAGCCAAATATGCTGGGAAACGCCAACCCGCCCCACCTCGGGATGTTTCTGGGTCCATCAAGTCTATCCATGTCATCGCGTGGTCGGAAACCTCTTCTGGTCCTATCACTGCGTCTACTACCTTGTGGAACATGCTCTGGTCTACAAGGATATAATCTATCCTTGACCAGCTGCCATGCGCCCGCGACAAGTGGGTGTAGTCTCGTGAGTCTGGGTGTAGGGTCCGCCACGCGTCCACCAAATTTAGTGATTGCATGAACTGTGGAAGGGCTCTCGATCTTGCTCCCCCCCCTGTTAGCCCGTCTAGGTGCTGAGCAATCTAATGTTGGATCTGCTACAAGATTGAAATCTCCCATTATTATTAGAGGAACAGCTCTGCGGGAGAGACAGCGCTGGGCCACCCGCTCATAGAATGATTTGTTGAATAGATTCGGCCCATACAATGCTACCATCATATATTCTTGGTGTTGAATCCACAAATGGACCATCAGGAATCTCCCCTGGGGGTCTCTCTCTATAACTTCTGATTTGGCTACTAGTCCCTTGCGAATCAAAATGGCCACCCCTTTGCTTCTCCCCTCAGCGGGAATCGCATGTACTTCTCCTACCCATGCACGTTTCAATTTCTGGTGCTCTTCTGTGGTGAGGCGGGTTTCCTGTAAGCAGGCCACGTCCGCTCTGTGTTTTTTAAGGGCCGCTAATATTTTTGTTCTTTTAATTGGGGATGAAATACCCCCCACGTTCCATGTGAGGAACCGGACCGAGTTGTTCTTAGTCATTGCTATGCCCAGTGGTCATGTAACGGTGAAATTTCCTAGATGTGCGGAACTCCGGGGCCCAGCTCCACCCGTGTCCCTTCCTATCTAACCAATTAGCTCCTGAGTCATGTTCTATTGACCTTTCCCCCTCCTTGTGTCCAGCTTTTTGCCGCTCTCTAAGTCTATCCCAGAAATCTTTGCACGCTACTTTCCCTCCCTCTTCCCCTTCTCTCTTACCCCCCTTCCCCCCCCCTCCGACCGCCCTCCCTCCCTTTCCTCCCTCTCTCACTTATCTCCAACCTTGCACTCCCCTCTCTTATCCTAGATCGGGTGTGCAGAGTCAACAATGGTAGGGCCTCCTCCCTCCCCCTCCCCCTCCACACTCTGTTAAACACAGCAATCCACAACTGAAACATAGCCATCTCTCTCTGTAGGAAAAAGCATAGCGCTGTGAATTGCTCCATACATTACTTACAATTTATTACTTAGTTATTCAACCAACGATCTGCCATCCAACCGGGACTTAACTTTGGTACACAGGGCATTCTAGCTCCTGAAGCGTTATATTATGTTCTTCAAACTGTCACTTCACCCCTGCTCTGAGCTTTTGTAATCCTGGCTTTGGAGCGCTTCCTGAGCTTCTGCTGGGGAATTGAAAATTCTCCAAGTGCCTTCCATATTAATTTTTAGTTGTGCGGGGTATAGTAGCAAAAACCGCTGATTCCTCTCTGTAAGTTGCCTGCAGATTGGGGTGAAAGCTTTCCTGCGTTCCTGCAAGGCCTGGGAATAGTCCTGAAACACTTTAATACTAGCTCCTTCCAAGTTCAAGGAATCCCATTTCAAACGTGCTCCCCGTAGAATTTCTTCTTTGTGCACAAAATTATGCACCTTGACAATCACGGCTCTTGGTCGGGTTCCATTGTTAATTCTTTTCCCCAATCTGTGAGCCCTTTCCAGGCAGAGCGGCCCCATGCTGTCAGAAAGGGCGAATTCTGATTTTAGCCAGCGCTCTAATTGTTCTGTCAGGGAGCGGTCCGGTATCGACTCCGGGACACCGATAAGTCTCAGGTTGGACCTTCGAGACCTATTCTCGAGGTCATCCAGCTTCGCTGCATGTGATTTCAGTTCTTTTTGCATCTCCTGCATTGACGCCGCCGCTATTACTCCGGCGTCCTCTACCTCCGATACTCGTGTCTCAAGCTCACCTGTTCTTTTGGTTGTTTCACCAAGCTGCGTCTCCACACTTGCCAGCCGCTCGGCGATTTGCTTCAGTTGCGGCTCCAGAGCGGTCTTTACCGCTTCTGTGAGTTGTTCAAGCTGTGCCTGATGGAACCGCGGCACTGGGTCTGCTGCCGGGCTCGGCGCCATCTTGTTTTCACCGATCCCTCGCTGCTTCTCGGGTTCTTTTTTCGCTGTTTTCCCGGTCATCGCTCTGGTTTCACGAATAATGTAAGAGTCCATGTGTCTTGAATCTGCTCCTATTCACGCTCCCTTGTTTTCTAGCGAGTCAATCCAGTTTATGGAGGGTTTGAGGGAGGGAGAGCCCGAGAGTGAAGAAGGCTGCGACCTCTTCCCTCAGCCCATCACGTGACTCTCCAAGGAAACTAATTTAAAGAAAGCTGCACATGATGTCAGAAAGATGGTTAAATATTATATCACCTAGGGAAGGAATGATACATGACTATTTTGGGCTGGGGGAGCACATCATACCCATTGACTTGGCAGTAAGAGCTCCCAGTGGTAACCAGGCAGTGATTACCGCTGGGTAACCCCATGTGGAAATATTTTTTAAATATTTCTGCTACTACTAGATGGACTAGAAGCTGGCAAACTGGAACAGATAGACTGGAACAAGCTGGAACAGACGGGTTGGAACAGGCTGGAGCAGATGGACTGGAACAAGCTGGAACAGACGGGTTGGAACAGGCTGGAGCAGATGAGCTGGAACAAGCTGGAATGGGCTGGGACAAGCTGGAACAAGCCGGAACAAGCTGGAACAGACGGATTGCAACAGGCTGGAGCAGGAGAGCAGGAACAAGCTGGAAAGGGCTGGAACAAGCTGGAGCAAGCAATGCACTTAAGAGAACTCGGCCGCAGTACTGTCCGTATCAAAAACAGATCAAGAGACTAGATTCTCCACTTTTCTTAAAAAAACAAAATCCAAAGACGAATAAAATGGAGGACTCGTCAGGGGGGCTGGTGGGAAGCAGCAAGCGCAGGTCTCCCCCTGTTCCGGGTCTCAGCACAAACGGTAACGCACCGGAACTCACAACCGTCTCCCAGCCTGCCCGAGAGCACTTGCAACTACTCTGGTGCCATGTTGGGCCGGCGGTCGTTCCGGGTTGCAACGTGGCAAGCCTTTAGTAAAAGGGTCCCTAAGTTCTCCCATAGATCTCTATTTACAGTGGTGGAAATAAGTATTTGATCCCTTGCTGATTTTGTAAGTTTGCCCACTGACAAAGACATGAGCAGCCCATAATTGAAGGGTAGGTTATTGGTAACAGTGAGAGATAGCACATCACAAATTAAATCCGGAAAATCACATTGTGGAAAGTATATGAATTTATTTGCATTCTGCAGAGGGAAATAAGTATTTGATCCCCCACCAACCAGTAAGAGATCTGGCCCCTACAGACCAGGTAGATGCTCCAAATCAACTCGTTACCTGCATGACAGACAGCTGTCGGCAATGGTCACCTGTATGAAAGACACCTGTCCACAGACTCAGTGAATCAGTCAGACTCTAACCTCTACAAATGGCCAAGAGCAAGGAGCTGTCTAAGGATGTCAGGGACAAGATCATACACCTGCACAAGGCTGGAATGGGCTACAAAACCATCAGTAAGACGCTGGGCGAGAAGGAGACAACTGTTGGTGCCATAGTAAGAAAATGGAAGAAGTACAAAATGACTGTCAATCGACAAAGATCTGGGGCTCCACGCAAAATCTCACCTCGTGGGGTATCCTTGATCATGAGGAAGGTTAGAAATCAGCCTACAACTACAAGGGGGGAACTTGTCAATGATCTCAAGGCAGCTGGGACCACTGTCACCACGAAAACCATTGGTAACACATTACGACATAACGGATTGCAATCCTGCAGTGCCCGCAAGGTCCCCCTGCTCCGGAAGGCACATGTGACGGCCCGTCTGAAGTTTGCCAGTGAACACCTGGATGATGCCGAGAGTGATTGGGAGAAGGTGCTGTGGTCAGATGAGACAAAAATTGAGCTCTTTGGCATGAACTCAACTCGCCGTGTTTGGAGGAAGAGAAATGCTGCCTATGACCCAAAGAACACCGTCCCCACTGTCAAGCATGGAGGTGGAAATGTTATGTTTTGGGGGTGTTTCTCTGCTAAGGGCACAGGACTACTTCACCGCATCAATGGGAGAATGGATGGGGCCATGTACCGTACAATTCTGAGTGACAACCTCCTTCCCTCCGCCAGGGCCTTAAAAATGGGTCGTGGCTGGGTCTTCCAGCACGACAATGACCCAAAACATACAGCCAAGGCAACAAAGGAGTGGCTCAGGAAGAAGCACATTAGGGTCATGGAGTGGCCTAGCCAGTCACCAGACCTTAATCCCATTGAAAACTTATGGAGGGAGCTGAAGCTGCGAGTTGCCAAGCGACAGCCCAGAACTCTTAATGATTTAGAGATGATCTGCAAAGAGGAGTGGACCAAAATTCCTCCTGACATGTGTGCAAACCTCATCATCAACTACAGAAGACGTCTGACCGCTGTGCTTGCCAACAAGGGTTTTGCCACCAAGTATTAGGTCTTGTTTGCCAGAGGGATTAAATACTTATTTCCCTCTGCAGAATGCAAATAAATTCATATACTTTCCACAATGTGATTTTCCGGATTTAATTTGTGATGTGCTATCTCTCACTGTTACCAATAACCTACCCTTCAATTATGGGCTGCTCATGTCTTTGTCAGTGGGCAAACTTACAAAATCAGCAAGGGATCAAATACTTATTTCCACCACTGTAGCTATTATTTAATTAAATTACTATTGTGAGGGTATTATTTTTTTTAAATACTGTGTTTGATTTTTTTTTTCTGAGTTCTGGCTCTAGTCTAGCTATTCTAACTGGTCAGGAGCCGTTCCTGGCCAGTTAAATAGCGTTGAATATCAAGGGGCTCGTATCCAATTAGAAAACACGTACAAAGTTCACTCAGACAAGTGTTGGATATAAATCCACCTGCTATGGCACGCACTGTAAACACTGCTGCTGCACTAAGGTTAAAATAAAATGGACTGAGTTATCCAGTAATCTTCTTGGCTA
Source organism: Microcaecilia unicolor (assembly GCF_901765095.1). Classification (NCBI taxonomy): domain Eukaryota; kingdom Metazoa; phylum Chordata; class Amphibia; order Gymnophiona; family Siphonopidae; genus Microcaecilia; species Microcaecilia unicolor. Next base: position 198,576,491 of record NC_044040.1, on the reverse strand, counting down.
GATGTGCAAATGTACTTTGGAAGCTGAGTTGGAAAACAGTGTTGGAGAAAAATATAACTGAGCTTTTTTTTTTTTCTCTGCTTGTCAACACGATGGTATCTTTTCACAGTAAACCTTGGTGATGGCCAAATGAAGTTAGGTCCCATAAAGTACATCTTGTGTAACATTGGATACAACAAAGGCCACCCTAACAAATCCTCCTTCTCTCAATTTTGATGTCTCCCAAACAATTTGTTCTCATGATCTTGCTTAGAAGAATGTTTTTTTTTAAGTGGAGGAGTAGCTTAATGCTTAGATCACTGGCCTGAGAACTAGGGAAGCCTGGTTCAAATCCATTTCGAGCTTCTCGTGGCCTTAAGCAAGTCATATAACCTTCCAATGCCTAAAGTTAAAAAGGAATTAGAAAATGCTTACTGTACCTGAAAATCCCCCCTCCCCTCCCCTCTTTACTATGCCTGCAAATAAAAAAAAAAGTCACCAAAAGTTACAAAAAATGAGAATCATACAGGTTAAATTATCATAAACATATGATAACTGACATTATTCCTGTCTGCCCCTTTTCAGCCTCAATTCATGTCCTCTTGTTCTACCGCCTTCCCATCTCTGGAAAAGGTTTGTTTGCGGATTATCATATCACCCCTGTTTGTCCTTTCCTCCAGGGTGTACATGTTCTGGTCAGTAAGTCTCTCCTCGAATGGCCTACAACACGAATTCCAGACCATTTTCATCACTTTTCTCTGAACCACTTCAAGTCTTTTTACATCCTTAGTAAGATATGGCCTCCAAAATTGAACACAGTACTCTAAGTGGGGCCTCACCAATGATTTGTAGAGGGGCATCGCCACCTCCTTTCTTCTACTGGTTATACCCCCCTCTATGCAGCCTAACATCCTTCTGGCGATGACCACCCACTTGTGACATCATTTTGTCACCTTCAGATCCTCGGACACCATCACCCCAAGGTCCATCTCCTGAGCCAAGCTTACCAATCTCTTCCCTCCTATCTGGTGTATCTCTTATGGATTTCTGCACCCCACGGGCATCACTCTGCACTTCTTGGCATTAAATTTTGACCATCCTTCCAACCTTTGGAGATCCCTTCAAATGGTTTCTGCTCTCTCCGTGAGGGAGTTCTACTGCAGGGCACTCATGCTTATGAGCTACTTGAGTGTATAAGCGTGCAGAAGGCTGTCACTTTTGTGGGTAAGTGCACGCTTATATAACTTAATGCCAAAACAACGAAGAAACTATTCTGTAAGGGAGGGGACAAGTGGCATAGCACGTAAATGCAAGGGGGCTTTCATATGGATGGGGCTTCCTCTTACATGCACAGCTTACAGAATATATGTGCACTCTTGCAGCATTTGGACATCCTCAGTTGTACCAGGTCAATGGCTGGTATAACCGCTGGAGCGTACACATTAAGTGCACCGATACCAGGTCAAGCTAGTATTCTGTAATGGAATCTGGGCACCCAGGAGCCGATATACAATAGGCTCTCACTGTGTGGTATTGTGCAGTTAAAAGAAGATGTCAAGTTATAGAATTGCTCCCTCTGGATGTTTGTTTATTTAAAAACTAGTAACGAAGGCCCGTTTCAAATCGCAATGAAACGGGCGCTAGCAAGGCTCCCCTCCGTCCCTTTGTGTCTCCGTGTGTCGCCGGCCCCCCTGCAGCCTCCGCCGAAGGCCCCCCCACCCCACTGACCTGCCGAAGTAACGTGTGCTCCGCCCTCGACGTCATCGCGTTTTGACGCGAGGGCGGAGCAGAGCTACAGTGCAGTACAACGTTGGAGCTGAGAATGTGCTCCGCCCTCGACGTCATAACATTTGACGCGAGGGCGGGGCCCACAGACTGTGATTTTGTGTGGCTTCAGAGCTTCGAACTTACGAACCTGGCTTCAGTGACGTCAGTGCAAATAGAACGTTGAGGGTGAGTTTTATATATATAGATAATGGCTATTCCATATACCCGCGGTTTTGAGTAGATTATAGTAAGGACATAGTCAATATTTAAATTAGGAAAGGGAAAGGTGATGGGATTTGATGTACTGCCTTTCTGTGCTTACAATCAAAGCAGTTTGCATATTATATACAGGTACTTATTTGGTACCTGGGGTAATAGAGGGTTAAGTGTCTTGCCCAGAGTCATAAGGAGCTGCAGTGGGAATTGAACCCAGTTTCCTATGTTCTCAGGCTGCCGCACTAACCACTAGGCTGGTCCACACCTAGAACATGATATAAAACCCTGACTGTTTAGCAAAGAAAATCAAAACAAACAGAATGGTTTAGAGTTTATTCCAACTTGCTAAACCACTTCAGCTGCCAGGGTAGAGCAGAGCGGTGTACAGGCTACAACAGAATATGAAACAGAAAGGAACTCCAGTAAAAAAAAAAAAAAATAGCAAAGTTACACAATCTCACAGAAAAAAAAGAAAGAGGAGATAGGCAAGAACAAGAGATATGGGAAACAAAAATGACCTCTAGCTGCTGGGCCTGGTCAGACTGACCTTCCAAAAGCCTCACGTTAGCTTTGAATCTCTTAAGAGAAAGGTCACTACCGGAGAGAGAGAGGGAGATGTGATGGAAGGACAAAAAGTTGATCATTAAGAGGGGTCTTTTACTAAGGACCGCTCACGTTTTTGATGCGTGCTAAAATTGTGGGCGCGCTCAATGCATTCCTATTGGCGTCTCTAATGTTTAGCGCACCCCTCAATTTTTGCAAGCGCTAAAAACATGAGCGCACCTTAGTAAAAGATGCCCACAGAGAGTGGAGGACCCTAGCAGGTGAGTAAGGGAAAGTGAGTCAAGCAAGGTAATCATCTCATCTTTTCCCCTAAACCTACCTCTCCTCTCCCCCCTTTCTCTATTTCTGTGGATAACACTCTCATTCTCCCTGTCTCATCAGCTCGGAACCTTGGGGTCATCTTCGACTCCTCTCTCTCCTTCTCTGCTCACATTCAACAGATTTCCAAAACCTGTCGTTTCTTTCTCTATAACATCAGTAAAATCCGTCCCTTCATCTCTGAGCACTCTACCAGAACCCTTATCCACACTTCTCGTCTTGATTATTGTAACCTGCTTCTCACCGGCCTCTCTCTTAGCCATCTCTCTCCTCTTCAATCTGTCCAAAACTCTGCTGCGCGACTCATTTTCCGCCAAAGTCGCTATGCTCACATTAGCTCCCTGCTTAAGTCACTTCACTGGCTCCCTTTCCGTTTCCGTATTCAGTTCAAGCTTCTGTTATTGACCTATAAGTGTATTCACTCTGCCGCTCCCCATTACCTCTCCACTCTTGTCTCTCCCTCGGGTACTCCGTTCTGTAGATAAATCTCTCTTATCTGTCCCCTTCTCCTCTACTGCTAATTCTAGACTCCGCCCTTTTTGTCTTGCTGCACCTTACGCCTGGAATAGACTTCCCGAGCCTGTGCGTCTAGCCCCGTCTTTGGCCGTTTTCAAGTCCAAACTTACCCACCTCTTTACCACTGCTTTTGACTCCTAACCTCTACTCACTTGCCCTGTCCTTTACCTCGCCTATTTATTCGCCTACCCTTAATTGTTCTGTTTACCTGTCTTATCTAGATTGTGAGCTCTTTGAGCAGGGACTGTCTTTTTGTGTATGGTGTACAGCGCCGCGTATGCCTTGTAGTGCTATAGAAGTGATAAATAGTAGTAGTAGTAGTCAGGGAGGCCTACCCTGAGGGCCTTAAAGGTCAATATTGCTACTTTGTAGGTTAAGCGATATTCAACAGGTAACCAGTGGTGGCGTTTCAGTAATTCAGTAGTGTGGTCGATGTGATGAGCGTGACAGCAATCTTATGGCGGCATTTTGAAGAGTTTGCAGTTTTTTTCAGTGGCGAACAGGGTAGACCTGCGTAAACAATATTACAGAGGTGAAGGCGGGATGTAAAAAATGAAAGCATAAGTGCGCGGAAGTTCTGGAGATCAAAAATAAAAACAACAGTAGGAATAATTCCAAGCAGCAAAAAGGAAACACTTACGTTTTCTATTTCTGTTGATGGCTCTCTCATTCTCCCTGTCTCCTCAGCTCGAAACCTTGGGGTCATCTTTGACTCTTCTCTCTCCTTCTCTGCTCATATCCAGCAGACCGCCAAGACCTGTCGTTTCTTTCTTTACAACATTCGTAAAATCCGCCCCTTTCTTTCCGAGCACTCTACCAAAACCCTCATCCACACCCTTGTCACCTCTCGTTTAGACTACTGCAATCTGCTTCTTGCTGGCCTCCCACTTAGTCACCTCTCCCCTCTCCAGTCGGTTCAAAACTCTGCTGCCCGTCTCATCTTCCGCCAGGGTCGCTTTACTCATACTACCCCTCTCCTCAAGACCCTTCACTGGCTCCCTATCCGTTTTCGCATCCTGTTCAAACTTCTTCTACTAACCTATAAATGTACTCACTCTGCTGCTCCCCAGTATCTCTCCACACTTGTCCTTCCCTACACCCCTTCCCGTGCACTCCGCTCCATGGATAAATCCTTCTTATCTGTTCCCTTCTCCACTACTGCCAACTCCAGACTTCGTGCCTTCTGTCTCGCTGCACCCTACGCCTGGAATAAACTTCCCCTACGTCTTGCCCCATCCTTGGCCACCTTTAAATCTAGACTGAAAGCCCACCTCTTTAACATTGCTTTTCACTCGTAACCACTTGTAACCACTCGCCTCCACCTACCCTCCTCTCCTCCTTCCTGTACACACTAACTGATTTGATTTGCTTACTTTATTTTTTGTCTATTAGATTGTAAGCTCTTTGAGCAGGGACTGTCTTTCTTCTATGTTTGTGCAGCGCTGCGTACGCCTTGTAGCGCTATAGAAATGCTAAATAGTAGTAGTAGTAGTGGTGTTTAGTTTATGCAACACCAACGGACATTTTAATGATGCATTTAGATAACTGTGGATGAGAGAGGCATAATGGATATTCTGAAGTGTAGTCCAGTGGTTCCAAATTTGTCTTGGGGGCTCCCAGCCAGTCAGGTTTTCAGGATATCCATTCTGAATACTCATGAGATGTACTACCTCCTTTTCATGCAAATTTCTTTCCCCAAGTCAGGTTTTGGAACCCCTGTTCTAGACTCTTAGAAGGAAATTCTATAAGTGGGCATCTCCAGAGCTTATTCTATACCAATAACTGGGTGCCCAGATTCCATTGCAGAATATTAACATAGCCCAGTATCAGGATGTCGTACAATTACTCCAGTACAACTCATGTGACTCAAATCTACTTATTACTCCTCATGTATGTAACTCAATGGTAGATAGAATAATATGGAGTAAACCACTGTCGTATTCACTCATTGACTAATCATTTAGTTTTTATAGGGGAAAGTCTCATAAATAGTCACCGAGTAATTTTTTACTCACTCACTGGTGAGACCCCTTATGTGACAGTTTTGTAATCATCGACAAAACCCCCTTCCTCCCTACATATGCGCTTAATCTTAATTGAACATCAATATTTTTCTTTTTGTCAAACTTTTTTTCATTATTTTGTCTGTTTATTTTACGCATATATCTACAATCATAACATAGTAACATAGTAGATGACGGCAGAAAAAGACCTGCACGGTCCATCCAGTCTGCCCAAGAAGATAAATTCATATGTGCTACTTTTTTATTTGTACTGTCCTCTTCAGTGCACAGACCGTATAAGTCTGGCCAGCCCTATCCCCGCCTCACAACCACCAGCCCCGCCTCCCAACCACCAGCTCTGGCACAGACCCTATAAGTCTGCCCAGCACTATCCCTGCCTCCCACCACTGGCTCTGGCACAGACCGTATAAGTCTGCCCAGCACTATCCCCACCGCCCAACCACCAGCCCCGGCACAGACCGTATAAGTCTGCCCAGCACTAGTCCCGCCTCCCACCACCAGCTCTGGCACAGACCGTATAAGTCTGCCCAGCACTAGCCTCGCCTCCCAACCACCAGCTCTGCCACCCATTCTAGGCTAAGCTCCTGAGGATCCCTTCCTTTTGCACAGCATTCCTTTATGTTTATCCCACGCATGTTTGAATTCCGTTACCGTTTTCATCTCCACCACCTCCCGCGGGAGGGCATTCCAAGCATCCACCACCCTCTCCGTGAAAAAATACTTCCTGACATTCTTCTTGAGTCTGCCCCCCTTCAATCTCATTTCATGCCCTCTCGTTCTACCGCCTTCCCATCTCCGGAAAAGGTTTGTTTGCGGATTAATACCTTTCAAATATTTGAACGTCTGTATCATATCACCCCTGTTCCTCCTTTCCTCCAGGGTATACATGTTCAGGTCCGCAAATCTCTCCTCATACGTCTTGTAACGCAAATCCCAGACCATCCTCATAGTTTTTCTTTGCACCGCTTCAATTCTTTTTACATCCTTAGCAAGATACGGCCTCCAAAACTGAACACAATACTCCAGGTGGGGCCTCACCAACGACTTGTACAAGGGGCATCAACACCTCTTTTCTTCTGCTGGTCACACCTCTCTCTATACAGCCTAGTAACCTTCTAGCTACGGCCACCGCCTTGTCACACTGTTTCATCGCCTTCAGATCTTCAGATACTATCACCCCAAGATCCCTCTCCCCATCCGTACCTAGCAGACTCTCACCGCCTAACACATACGCCTCTCTTGGATTTCTACTCCCTAAGTGCATCAGTTTGCATTTCTTCGCATTGAATTTTAATTGCCAAACCTTAGACCATTCTTCTAGCTTTTTCAGATCCTTTTTCATGTTTTCCACTCCCTCCGGGGTGTCCACTGTGTTACAAATCTTAGTATCATTCGCAAATAGGCTACCTTCTAACCCTTCGGCAATGTCACTCACAAATATATTGAACAGAATCGGCCCCAGCACCGATCCCTGAGGCACTCCACTACTCACCTTTCCCTCCTCCGAGCGAACTCCATTCACCACCACCCTCTGGCGCCTGTCCGTCAACCAGTTCCTAATCCAGTTCACCACTTTGGGTCCTATCTTCAGCCCATCCAGTTTATTTAAGAGCCTCCTGTGGGGAACCGTGTCAAAAGCCTTGCTGAAATCTAAGTAGATTACATCTATAGCACGTCCACGGTTCAATTCTCCGGTCACCCAATCAAAGAATTCAATGAGATTCGTTTGGCACGATTTCCCTTTGGTAAAACCATGTTGTCTCGGATCTTGCAACTCATTTTCTTCCAGGAAATTCACTATCCTTTCCTTCAGCATCGCTTCCATTACTTTTCCAATAATCGAAGTGAGGCTTACCTGCCTGTAGTTTCCAGCTTCTTCCCTATCACCACTTTTGTGAAGAGGGACCACCTCCGCCGTTCTCCAATCCCTCTGAACCTCTCCCATTTCTAAGGATTTATTAAACAAATCTTTAAGAGGACCCGCCAGAACCTCTCTGAGCTCCCTCAATATCCTGGGTCCCATCCGGTCCCATGGCTTTGTCCACCTTTAGTTTTTCTAGTTGTTGATACACACTCTCTTCCGTGAACGGTGCTATATCCACTCCATTCTCAAATGAACTTTTGCCAGTCCATCGTGGTCCTTCTCCTGGATTTTCTTCAGTAAAAACAGAACAAAAGTATGTATTTAGCAAATTTGCCTTTTCTTCATCATTATCTACATAGCGGTTTGCAGTATCTTTTAGTCTCACAATTCCCTTTTTAGTCATTCTCCTTTCACTAATATACCTGAAGAAATTTTTGTCACCCCTCCTTACCTTTCTAGCCATTTGTTCTTCCGCTTGCGCTTTCGCCAGACGTACCTCTCTCTTGGCTTCTTTCAGTTTCCTCCGGTATTCCTCCCCGTGTTCCTCGTCTTGAGTTTTTTTGTATTTCTGGAATTTTTGTAATTCTAGTGATGGCAGGCCAATGATGGTCACTTATCTGGACTCATCCGGTGTGTTTCCTTGTCTTCACACCGTATTGTGGAGTCTTAACGCCCCAGATCTTAACACCCCGATAGGTGCCTGTTTCGCTATTCCTGCTTTATCAAGGGGAATGCAAGAGCATCGGGTCTCCACTGTGCCGTCTTCTTCTCCATATTATTCTATCTACCATAGAGTTACTTTCAATTACTCCAGCCATAGCCATAACTGCAGTCAGATAAATGCATCAAGGGTGCACATAGCATAGCATTCTGTGAATTACACGAATAAGTGAGGGACACGCCTATCTATTACCCATGTGCACATCCCTTTGCATTTACATGCTATAGCACTTACGCACCCAGCTGACACTTGTGCATGTAAAGGTGTGGTTATGTGCGTAATGGCTAGAATTCTGTATACTTCACTGTTAATTGTGCAACTTATATGCATAACTGCTAGTATTCTGTACATTTCACTGATAACTGTGCACGTACACACATAACTGTTAGCACTCTGTACATTCCACTGATAATAGTACACTTAGGGGGTCTTTTACTAAAGCTTAGCACGAGTTATCTGCAGCAGGGTCCATAGAAATAAAATGGGTCCTGCTGCAGATAACTCGAGCTAAGCTTTAGTAAAAGACCCCCTTACTCATGTAAGTGCTAGCATTCTGTACGTTTCACTGATAACTGTTCACTTACATGCGTAAGTGCTACTATATTGTACATTCCACTGATAATTGTAGTTACACGTGTAAGCGTTAGCATTCTGTACATTTCATTGATAATTGTGCACTTACATGCGTAAGTTCTAGTATTCTGTGCATTTCACTGATAATTGTGCACTGATGTGCATAAATGCTAGTATTCTGTACATTTACACATGCAAGGGATGTATGAATGTAGGCACCCAATTATAGAACTACCCTTTTGGTAGACAATTTGGGTAGGTTGCTAATAGAGATCAAACAAAATAAAACATGGAAAAGAAAATAAGATGATACCATTTTTATTGGACATAACTTAATACATTTCTTGATTAGCTTTCGAAGGTTGCCCTTCTTCGTCAGATCGGAAATAAGCAAATGTGCTAGCTGACAGTGTATATAAGTGAAAACATTCAAGCATTACTATGACAGTCTGACAGAGTGGGAGGAGGGGGGTGGGTAGGAAGTATGCATGGGGACATCAAAGCATATCATTGATATTCTAACAGGATGGGTGTGGATAGGTGAGGGGAGGGTGATCAACAGAGACATACAGCTTTATGGTTTATAATGGGCTAGGATATTTTAGGATATTTTAACATCCAACAGAAAGGACTTAACAAGGATCTGGGGTTCCTAGCCCATTATAAACCATAAAGCTGTATGTCTCTGTTGATCACCCTTCCCTCACCTATCCACACCCATCCTGTTAGAATATCAATGATATGCTTTGATGTCCCCATGCATACTTCCTACCCACCCCCCTCCTCCCACTCTGTCAGACTGTCATAGTAATGCTTGAATGTTTTCACTTATATACACTGTCAGCTAGCACATTTGCTTATTTCCGATCTGACGAAGAAGGGCAACCTTCGAAAGCTAATCAAGAAATGTATTAAGTTATGTCCAATAAAAAAGGTATCATCTTATTTTCTTTTCCATGTTTTATTTTGTTTGATTTCTATTGATAACCTTAAGAGTGGACTAACATGGCTACCACACTCCTCTACTGTATATCTAGGGAAATAAGCAAAGCACTATATTGATTTTCCAACACAGCTCCGAGAGTCGTGTTCCAGAAGCAACATTGCCTGTCTTGTTGACAAAGATCTGGGAACCTTCTTAAAAAGAGTGACCTCAAGGAATTTACAAGATGTAATGGACAACAGCGACCCCTGCTGGCAAGTAAAGTGGGAACTCCAAACATTAATTGAAAAGGTACCTCTTTCCCAATTGAAATGAATGTTTTATTTTACATTATATGGTATCTCTAGTATAATATATCTGTCCTTTTGTGTTTCTCTGGAAGAAAAAATAAATATGTAACCCTGTTTTGCTGGATTAAGTGTTGTCTGCAGTAATACAAAAAAAAAAAAAAAATACATGTTTTTCTTTCTAGTTCCAACTGTTGTTAACATTCACAAACTATTTCCTATAGCCAGTTATTTTTCAGAGGGTTATCCTAAATAAAGATAATTTTACAGTATAATAAAGTAGGTCTAAAGTGTCTATCATTCTGCCTACCTGTATATTTATATTTTGGTGAATTGCCCCTCAGTGGGTGGCAGTAAGTGCTCCCCGCTGCATGGCCACACGATAAGAGTAATCTTACTAAATGGCCATTTTTTAGGGGTTTTTTTATCGCTGCGGTAACAAGCACCCTGGTGCACAGGAAAAACAGCCCCTGCCGCTACTGCAGGGTCCTTTTTAACGCAGCTTGGTAAAAGCAGGGGCGTAGCCAGACCTCACGGTGGGAGGGGGCCAGAGCCCGAGGTTGGGGGCACATTTTGAGTACTGCCCCACAGCCACGCCTCACCTCGCCTCCTTGCCCCCCTCTGCCTCACCTCGCTCCCCCCCACTGCCTCACCTCGCCTCGCCCCCTCACAAACAAATACTTTTACTGGTGGGTGTCCCCAACCCCCACCAGCTGAAGCCTTCTTCAGCATGGTCTCCAGCGCAGCCGCGTTCGCTGCCTGCCCTTTCTTCTTGCTCCTCCTGTGCATGCTGACACTGAGCATCAGCGTGCACAGGAGGAGCAAGAAGAAAGTAGAGCAGTGGCAAGCCACGAACGCGGCTGCGCCGGAGACTGCTGAGCGTCAGCGTGCACAAGAGGAGCAAGAAGAAAGAAGAGCAGTGGCAAGCCACGAACGCGGCTGCGCCGGAGACTGCTGAGCGTCAGCGTGCACAAGAGGAGCAAGAAGAAAGAAGAGCAGTGGCAAGCCACGAACGCGGCTGCGCCGGAGACCGCTGAGCGTCAGCGTGCACAAGAGGAGCAAGAAGAAAGAAGAGCAGGGGGCAGGCAGCGAACGCGGCTGCGCCGGAGACCACGCTGAAGAATGCTTCGACTGGGGACCCTCGCCAGCCAAACCAGGGACACAGATGAAATTTGCAGGGGCCCAGGCCCCCGTGGCCCCCCCTATAGCTATGCCCCCGGGTAAAAGGACCTCTTTGAGCACTCTGCAAAAACTTACTGCTCGTTTTCATCATCTCCAGCCTCCATAGCTAACAACTTCGGACAGGGAAGACAGTGTCTGATAAGAATGTGTCACTTACGGTTTATGGTTTACTTTATGTGATATAGCAGCACATCACAATACTTGAATCCAACAAACCCCCACCGGCCAAGGATTGTTAAAATAGATACACAAACAAATGACTTAAGCCAAACATCAAACATTTGCTGTAAGCAGAAGGGGGTTGATATTCACTCAGCTTAAATGATCATTGGTCTACCACTGAATCTGCAACACTTAAAAAGACTGAGTTGTGTCTTCTGTGTCATCTCTGCTTACTACTACTACTACTTAACATTTCTAGAGCGCTACTAGGGTTGCGCAGCGCTGTACAAATTAATAACTAAGGACGGTCCCTGCTCAGAAGAGCTTACAATCTAAAGGACGAAATGTCAAGTTGGGGTAGTCTAGATTTCCTGAGTAGAGGTATGGTGATTAGGTGCTGAAAGCGACATTGAGCAATGATTTGAAGATGGGTAGGGAGGGGGCCTGGCGTATGGGCTCAGGGAGTTTGTTCCAAACATGGGGTGAGGCGAGGCAGAAAGGGCGAAGCCTAGAGTTGGCGGTGGTGGAGAAGGGTACTGAAAGGAGGGATTTGTCTTGAGAGCGGAGGTTACGGGCAGGGACGTAAGGGGAGATGAGGGTAGAGAGGTAGGGAGGGGCTGCAGATCGAGTGCATTTGTAGGTTCGTAGGAGAAGCTTGAACTGTATGCGGTACCTGATCGGAAGCCAGTGAAGTGACTTGAGGAGAGGGGTGATATGAGTAAATTGGTCCAGGCGGAAGATAAGACGTGCGGCAGAGTTCTGGATGGACTGAAGGGGGGATAGGTGGCTAAGTGGGAGGCCGGTGAGGAGTAGGTTACAGTAGTCAAGGCGAGAGTTAATGAGAGAGTGGACGAGAGTTCGGGTGGTGTGCTCAGAGAGGAAGGGGCGAATTTTGCTAATGTTGTAGATGTTGCTAATGTTGTTTACAATTTTTGGTGTGCTTGCAGGTGCTAAGGAAAAGCTATCAAGCTGAGATATCTTCTGCTGTGAAAGGTATTGATATTATTATTATTTTTTTTTTTTTGTAATCTATGAATTGAAACAGCAGGCTGTCATCGTGACACATTGTGTAGAGATGATTATGTAGCCGTTGCATTTCCGATATTCTTAGGACTGTTCTCCTCAGTAATAACTTCGTTTCACAGTTCTGCAGTGAATCGTATGGAAATGCGAAGGAGAACGGGGCATTATAAATCGGTCTGCTCGGCCAGAAACCCAACATTTTGCAGAAAAGTCTGCAGAGAGCCGTCACGTCTCCATTGTTCTCTTTTATGTGACTAACAAATATCAATCGATAGTATTTCCTGCCATCCTGTCCTGTCTCTCTTGTGTCCGTTTATATGAGAATTTTCTGCGGAGCTTTGCTGAAATTGCTTACCTGACCCCCAGTAAACACTAACCACTATGTTCTTGTCCCCTTTTTGTAAAAAAAAAACAACAACTTTTATTTATATCAGCTCAGATTATTTATTTATTAGGATTTATTTACCGCCTTTTTGAAGGAATTCACTCAAGGCTGTGTAAAGAATAGATCAAATATGAGCAATAGACAGTTACAGCAGTAAAAATATTCAAAAAACAATACAAAGATAATGTAGCATGTAATTTCTTACTCCCACGGTTCAGAGCACTGACAAGCATCTGCTGACTTTTATAAAGCCTGTAATATGCAGTCATTGCTGCAAAGTGCCCGGCAAAATTCACATTATGAGGGACTGACTGATGCAATCCTGAGTCTACCCACCACATCGCATTGTAGTCCTTTAATTACAGAAACTGGAGCTGCAATTCATAGTACAGAATGACACGGGGACAAAGTTTGTCCACATCCCTGCCCTGCCCCCGTGGGTTCTGTCTCCACCCCCGCCCCGTCCCTGCAGATTCTGTCTCCATCCCCGCCCCATCTCCGCAGGCCCTGTTTCCATCCCCGCCCCGGTGGCTCTGTCCTCATCTACAGAAGCCTTGAACACTTACGATTTTATATTTAAATCTTTTTATTAAAGTATAATAAGGAACAATATGCTGTGCAACTGTTGTGTATAAATTACAAATAGAAAAGAATAATAACAATGAGCAGCTGTAATAACCCTCCTTCCCACCACCACCCTCTACCCTTCCAACTAGAAAATGACACGGGGGACAAAGTTTGTCCCCATCCCTGTCCCGTCCCCATGAGCTCTGTCCCCATCCTCACGGTTACTGCGGTTCCCCATCCCCGTGTCATTCTCTAATTCATAGGTCCAGTGGGGTAAATTCAGTCAGTCTCATGGGGCATGAAGCTGTCTGCTCACTCTGTCATCTAACAGAAAGTTGACAATTATTCCTGTCACGTTCAGCTTTCCATCAGCATTTATTGATCTAGATAAATCCTGCTTGTCTTAGAGTCCCCTGTAATGCCAAATGTTTCATTTCCTGCTTATTCCCCCTAGGTCTCATCTGAGAAACCCCCAACATTTTCTTTTCTTTCTTTTCTCTCACCCAGGGGAAATTTCTCAAATTCTTCTACATTTAGCTGGTGACAAACCAAACTTTCATCTTCCTTCTCAGAGAATAGCAGCTCATCTCACAGGAAAGAATAGGACGGATGCTTCAGCAGTTGAACGTAAGATGCTTTTTAGAACATTTGATAAACAACAGTAGGAAATTAATTCATGCATAGGTGATCTGAGGAACTGATCTGGACTATAATAAAAAGCACCTCCAATGTTCTGAAGCTGACTCCTTGGCTTCACTGAAGTGAAGGGTTCGTAAGGTTCGTTAGCTCCGTAAATCTGTAACCATCTCTCTCGGCCCCGCCCCCACAACTCTGATAGGTCTGCCGCCCTCGACGTCAGCACGTTTTGACGTCCGCAACGTCATCACGTTATGACGCCGAGGGCAGCGGACCTATCAGAGGCGCGAGGGCGGGGCCGAGAGAGATGGCTACAGATTTAGGAAGGTAACGAAACTTACGAACCCTTCACTTCAGTGAAGCCACGGAGTCGGCTTCACAACGTTGCAGGTGCGTTCTCTAAAACTACACAGCTTACAAATATACAAATTAAAAATCAAAGGGTGCATAGAAGGGGGGGGAAGCGGGGGGGGCAACTACCCTGGAACTGGGAGGGAGGGGGAGAGGGGGGCAACGACCCTAGAACTGGGTGGGTGGGGGCGGGGCCATGACACTGGAACTTGGAGGGGGGCCAGGGGGACCCTGGAACTGGGGGGGGGGCCCTGGCACACACTCTCATTCTCACACACACACAATCACAGCTCCCTAATTTTTCAATTAAACATCGCAGGGTGGACGGAGGGGGGGGGAAGGGGGGGGCAACTACCCTGGAACTGGGAGGGAGGAAGAGAGGGGGGCAACGACTCAGGAACTGGATGGGTGGGAGGGAGAGCTGACCCTGGAACTTGGAAGGGGGGGGCCAGGCGGACCATGAAACTGGGAGGGAGGGGGAGGGGGGGGCAATGACCCAGGAACTGGATGGGTGGGTGGAAGGGAGGGCAGACTCTGGAACTTGGAAGGGGGGGGGGGTGGACGGACACTGAAACTGGGAGGCAGGGAGGGAAGGGGCCCCTGGCGCACACTCTCATTCTCACACACACTCGCACACAGTCTCACTTTCTCTGTCACGCACATTCACTCTCTCTCTCTATCACACACTCACTCTCACACACACTCTGTAAAACACACACTCCGAGGAAAACCTTGCTAGCGTCCGTTTCATTGGTGTCAGAAACGGGCCTTTTTTCCTAGTTTCTAAATAAAAGCATGTACTTCATTACGTTCAAAATGTAGAACCAGATGATCATGAGGTCCTTCCCCCTGCCCCCGTTTCATACAGATGTGTGTGTAGTCTGCTCTGGGCATCCCTTTAGTTGGGACGGGCTGTCATTTCAATGACATGGGATATGTCAACAACATATCCTATGTCATTCATTGCATGTTGTTAACAAATGAAAATGAGCAGAAAAAGACATTACACATTGTGGGGGGTTTTGTTCCCCAATAATAGTGTGCATTATTTGTAATGTGTGCTCACTTTGCAAATAGTGTGCTTATATAGAAGACCATAAGTGATGCCATACTGGGACAGACCGAAGGACCATCAAGCACAGCATCCTGTTTCCAACAGTGGCTAATCCAGGTCACAAGCACCTGGCAAGATCCGAAAACAGCAAAACAGATTTTATGCTGCTTACACTATGCGGCTAGGAAAGCGAATAGAATGTTGGGTATTATTAGGAAAGGTATAGAAAACAGGTGTGAGGATGTTATAATGCCGTTGTATCGCTCCATGGTGCGACCGCACCTTGAGTATTGTGTTCAATTCTGGTCGCCGCATCTCAAGAAAGTTATAGTAGAATTGGAAAAGGTGCAGCGAAGGGTGACTAAAATGATAGCGGGGATGGGATGACTTCCCTATGAAGAAAGACTAAGGAGGCTAGGGCTTTTCAGTTTGGAGAAGAGACGGCTCAGGGGAGACATGATAGAGGTATATAAAATAATGAGTGGAGTGGAACAGGTGAATGTGAAGCGTCTGTTCACGCTTTCCAAAAATACTAGGACTAGGGGGCATGCGATGAAACTACAGTGTAGTAAATTTAAAACAAATCGGAGGAAATGTTTCTTCACCCAACGTGTAATTAAACTCTGGAATTCGTTGCCGGAGAACGTAGTGAAGGCGGTTAGCTTGACAGAGTTTAAAAAGGGGTTGGACAGTTTCTTAAAGGACAAGTCCATAGTCCGCTACTAAATGGACTTGGGAAAAATCCACAATTTTGGGAATAACATGTATAAAATGTTTGTACGTTTGGGTAGCTTGCCAGGTGCCCTTGACCTGGATTGGCCGCTGTCAGGGACAGGATGCTGGGCTCGATGGACCTTTGGTCTTTTCCCAGTATGGCATTACTTATGTACACTAAGATAAGCAGTGGATTTTCCTAAGTCCATCTTAATAATGGCTTATGGACTTTACTTTTAGGAAATTATCCATACCTTCTTTAAACCCTGCTAATCCAACTGCTTTTATTACATTCTCTGGCAATGAATGCCAGAGTTTAATTACACATTAAATGAAGAAATATTTTCTCTGATTTGTTTAAAATTTACTGCTTAGTAGCTTCATTGCGTGCACCCTAGTCCTAGTATTTTTGGAAAGAGTTAACAAGCTTTTCACATCTACCCGTTCCGGTCCACTCAGTATTTTATAGTATTTTATACGTGATCCATTACACAACTGCAAAGCACCATGCATACACATTTTCTTCAGGAAAAAGTGTGCACTATGCCCCGGATTCTATAAAGGTCACTCAAATTTGTGCACCATTTACTGAGTTCAGCCCAATAGTGATCCCTGATCGCTACACATTACTAACTGTATCTGATATCCTGAAATGATAATAACAAATCTATGCAAGCCACATTGAACCTGCAAATAGGTGGGGGAATGTGGGATACAAATGCAATAAATAAATAAATAGTGTGCATTCCTTGCAAAGAGGGTAATTTACTCTCTTTCTCTCTCCTTGTCTTTTGTTTGTTTTTGTTTTTATAAATAGATACTTTGATAAGATCAAGATTTTCGGGGCAGAAAATCCAGACATGGGAACCCTGGAAAGGCCTGTCACTTCTGCACAACATGGACTTCAAGAATGGAGAGCTAGTTATTTTAAAGAGTGGGTTTTATTACATTTATTCACAAACATATTTCCGATACCGGGAGCCTGAAGAGGATATGGAGATCCACTCAGCTTCTGTGACCAGCAACATATTAAATAAACAGATAGTGCAATATATTTACAAAGTGACACGTTATCCGGATCCGATACTGCTGATGAAAAGTGCAAAAACAACCTGCTGGTCCAAAAACGCTGAATATGGACTTCATTCCATTTATCAAGGCGGCGTCTTTAACCTAAAATACAATGACAAAATTTTCATCACCGTCAGCAATGTGACTTTGATTGACATGGATAGCAACGCAAGCTTCTTTGGCGCCTTTCTTGTGGGCTGAATGAGACATTCGAGCCACTGTTTTGCCCGGAGCCTTTTCTGATGGCTGGCGCTTGCACAGCAACAGACTAAACCTAATACCAAGATACGATACCTCAGGGGCGTATCTTGGGGGCCAGGGCCCCCGTAGATTTGGCCCCGGACCCCCCCCTACCGACGGCCCTCGCAAACCCCCCCTCCCGCCGCCAACCTGCCGTCGCCTACCTTTGCTGGCGGGGGGCCCCAACCCCCGCCAGCTGAAGCCGTCTTCCTTCGTTGTTTGAGTCTTCTTTCTGAGTCTGACGTCCTGCACGTTGTGTACGTGCAGGACGTCCGAGTCAGACTCAGAAAGAAGAAACAAGGAAGACGGTTGGGGTCCCCCGCCAGCAAAGGTAGGCGACAGCGGGCGGAGGGTCTGCGGCGGTCGAGACGGTCGTCGGGTGGGCCACAGAGGTGGTTCTGGCGGCGGCGGGGGGGGGGTGGCAGCAATGGTGGCGGGGGCGGCAGTGGTGGCGCTGGGGAGGGGTTAAAATGTGCCCCCTCACCTCTGGACCCCCCTACCGGCGAAGTCCAGATACGCCCCTGCAATACCTACTAGATAATGTAAATGATACAAGCAAAACTGCTGGAAACTCTTTCAATACTGTGTCTGGCACATTGGATCAACTCTGAAGAAGACACGCACCAATCACAGTCGACCCACTGCTTTCACCAGTGAAAGCAGCAGATATGTTCTAAATATGTGGTATGTATGCGCATATGATTAACTGTGTGGCTCACCTATATCTGTTTGCATATTTGGATTATAGATATTTCAAATATTGAAAACTTAAAAAAAATATGTGTACAGATATCCAGTGCCTTGTGGCATAAATGACTTTTTGCCATTACACGCTTTATCACTAAGGCTGACAAGTTCAGGTAAGTCTCAGATTTTCATTAACTCTGTGCAATATCTGATTTAGAAACTCAGTTTAAAATTCCAACTCATATATTCTATTTTTGCAATACTGAACCCTGATTTGAAGGTTAAATTCAGACACTGTAGAGTATTTAAGAGTTGGGAATATACATGAGCATCAAAACTCAACGCACTTTCTGCTGGCCCTCCTGGGTCATTGTAACTGTGTTAAGGACTGTGCGAGATTCTACATTTCCCATCAGTTGGGCTTGTCCCTTGTCATTTTAGTAAACATAATGAGGTTAACTCTATAAGGAGGGTGTCAACATTCCGGCTCTAAGAACACATGTAAACAGGGCCAGCCGAAGGCAAAATACCACTTGAGGTAGAGCTAAGATGCCGCCCCTCCCCCCCCCCCCCCCCCCCCCCGGGCTGAGATGCTTCCCCCTCCCGGGCCGAGATGTTGCCCCCTTCCTATCTCCTGCCCGTTCGTGGCATTTACCTGTTTCATCACGTTCCAAACCCAGTAACGGCAGTGATTCCCATACACTGCCCTGCTGCCGGCCCCCTCCTTTTTCCTTTACTGCAGCTGGGCTGAGCTTCTGATGAAACAGGAAGTTACATCAGAGAGGCAGCTGCAGTAAAGGGAAGAGGCGGGTGCCAGCGGCAGGGCAGCATATAGGAATCGCTGTCGCTGCCAGGTCTGGAACGTAACAAAACAGGTAAACATCGCAAATGGGGAGATGCCGCTCCCCAAAGAGGGGGGAAATGCTATTCCTGAAGAGTGCCGCCTTGCGCCGGAAGAAGAGGACCTTGGCTGGCGGGGGTTGGGGTCCTCCGCCAGCAAAGGTAACCGGCGGCGGGTTGGCGGCGGGAGGGGGGGTCGAGAGGGTTGTCGGCGGGGGGGGGGGGGGGGGTCAAAGTTGTTGGTTGTGGGGGGGGGGGTCTAAAATGTGCCCCTTCACCTCGGGCTCTGGACCCCCCTCCTGCCGAAGTCTGGCTACGCTCCTGCTTTGGTTGACTTTATAGAATAAGCCTTACGGTCACGTGTAAATTTAGGCACCACCATTTGCACCAACGAAAATGTGGTTTAAATGCCTAAATTTACACACAGAGCATCCTTATTCTGTAATTACATGCGTAATTCAAAACCACACCCCATTCTGCCCCAAAATGTCCATGAACCATCCCCTTTCCACGCCCCCTTTTTCAGGCTACGTGTAAATTTTGGGGACAGATCATGCACCTAATTTTATGGATGTAACACTCAATTAAACCTTAATTAGTGCCAATAATTGCTTGTTAAGCTAATGATTGACATTAATTGACTCATTATCTTATTTAATTGCGCAAGCAAATCGGCACCGCGCATTTGCAGCATCAGGAGGTTGATGTCTAAAATTTATAGCTGATTCTAGTCCTGGCCAAGAAGCCACAAGTCACATTCGACACATTTTTTAGAAAAATCGTGGTTTGTAAAATGCTGTATAGTGTTTATTTTTATAACTGGACCAAATTCAGCGTTTGTATATTTGCACAGTAGAAATTGTAAATAATACCTATTTTTTAAAACAGTCCTTGATGTTCAGGGAGGATTTTGAAGATATGATGGTGATACTTTTTTTAGAGTGAAAGAATTGTGGGGATACCAAAGCCCTGTTTATTAAGGCGTGTTAGCATTTTTAATGTGCCTACAATTAGCACATTCGTGTAGGTGCCTATAGGAATATTGTAGGTGCTTACACAGTTAACGCACATACATGGTTAACGCACGTTAAAAATGTTAACGCGCCTGTAATGCAACTTAGTAAACAGGGCCCTAAGGAAAAGGAGGTGTTAGACTGTCAGGGGCCTTTTTACTAAGGCTCGTAGGCGCCTACGTTTGCCCGACGCGTGCCAAATTGGAGTTACCGCCCGGTGACCGCGTGGCTCTCATGGTAATTTCGATTTTGGCATGCGTCCGCTATGTGCACCCCAAAAATATTTTTTATTTTCTGGCATGCAGCAGCTATGCCCATCAAGTGGCGTTTGGCTCACATAGACCATTACTGCCCAGTTACCGTGTGAGTCCTTGCCAGTAGGTCAATGGCTTGCAGCAAGGTCTCTGACCCAAAATGGATGCACGGCAATTTTCATTTTGCTGCACATCCGTTTTCGGCAAAAATTTTAAAAAGACATTTTTTTATGTAGGTACGCTAAAAAATAATTCTGTGCGCGCCCAAAGCACGCGCCTGCACTACCGCAGGCCATTTTTCAGGCCACCTTAGTAAAAGGAGCCCTGAATTTCTAGGTGTCTGCATTGTATATTGGCCCATCCTTCTTGTGGAGATGTGAGGAATGTCAGACAGTTTTCTTTTCAGGACAAAGAACCACATTACTATCCTGCACAGTTATAATAAACAAACATATGAGTGCGGTTGCTCCTATCAGCACATCCTCAAGGAACAGTTCACGTCTGATAACTCCATTATAGCAAGATGAAGTCATGATTTTATATTTTATCTTTCCCTAAGTGGATTATCATTAAACGCATGAGTACTCATCACACTTGCAAGAATACCTTTCTCGTTGGGACACTGAGCTATTGTAATTACTGGCTGGCAAGTTTCTTTCATTGTTAATGACGTGCTTAGAAGATCTTACAAGCCTGTAATTGTAAAATACACTTTTTGGTAAATGCTGATGCATTGATTAATACATTTTTATATCAATTTTGAAACTGCTTTTCTTTATTTTATCATTGTGTGGCGTTCATTGTTTTAGATCTCTAGGACAAAATTGCATTCCCTGTTTACTAATATGGATGGAAATTTTGATCAGCGTCATTGTGGGTTAAAACATTTGAAGTGTTGTTTTATTAATAACTTTAGCAAAAGTGTATCCTACTTGCACAAGATTCATTTTAAAACTGAAAGAGAAATAGCGACATTTGTTTTCTTTTGCATTGTGTCTCATCTGAAAGGACAGAGAAAATGACAAAGGGTTCTTTATTTTTTTCACTCCCCTTATTTTAACATATGCTACAAGCATTTAGGGACCTCCTTACTAAGCAGTATTAGATTTATAACAGAGGTTTTCACAGGGCCGTGCCAACACGGTAAGCGAGGTAAGCATGGCAGGAGGGCGCCATCCTCTGGGGGGGCGCCCCGACGCACCATGCTTACCTCGCCCTCTTCTCCCCAGATTCTTTTCCTTTTTTTTTTTTGTTTAAATTTACCTCTGTCCGGCGGCAGCGTAGCGTTAGTGAGAAGGAGGCGGCGCTCCCCCGCCCCGACGTGTCAGTCTTCCCTTTGCTCAGTTCCGCCTACTTCTGACATCAGAAATGATGTCATAAGAAGGCGGGAACTGAGCGAAGGGAAGACTGACACGTCGGAGCGGGGGAGCGCCGCCTCCTTCTCACTAAACGCTACGCTGCCGCCAGACAGAGGTAAATTTAAACAAAAAGAAAAGGATCTGGGGAGAAGAGGGCAGGTAGTGTAGCGCGGGGCCAACTGCAGGGGGCGCCGGAGACCCTAGGCACGGCCCTGGGTTTTCATGTGCTCTCACAGCCTACTGAGGTTCTCCATTATCAGCCCACTGATCATTTCTCTATGTAAACTGCACTGCTGCATTCCTCAAAGTACTGGGGACTCGCTTGACCATTAACACAGAAGTTTTGTACCTAACATGTCTAACTTAGCAGATAGTACACCTTAGTCAGTTGACCCATTGGGAGGATAAGTACATAAGCACCGCCATACTGGGAAAAGACCAAGGGTCCATCGAGCCCAGCATCCTGTCTCTGACAGCGGCCAATCCAGGCTTCAAGAACCCGGCAACCCCCTCCCCCCCCCCCAAAAAAAAAAAAAAAAAAAAAAAAAAAATTTTAATAATGTTCAATGGACTTTTCCTTCAGGAATCTGTCCAAACCCCCCTTAAACTCCGTAAGGCCAGCTGCTGTCACTACATTCTCCGGCAATGAGTTCCAGAGTCCAACTACATGCTGAGCAAAGAAAGACTTTCTCTTATTTGTTTTAAATCTACCATATTCTAGCTTCATCTTGTGTCCCCTGGTTTTGTTGTTGTTTGAAAGTGTAAACAAACGCTTCACATCTGTCAGCTCTACTCTGCTCATTATCTTGTAGACTTCTATCATATCACCCTTCAGCCGCCTTTTCTCCAAGCTGAAGAGCCCTAACCTTCTCAGCCTTTCCTCATAGGGAAGTCATTCCATTCCCTTTATAATAATTTTATAAAGTTGTACTTATTTTATGACGTGAAGTTCATGCCTACGTGACTTTATCAATGACAGGTGTAGGCTATGAAAGAATGTGCGTGGCTTGTGGAAATGTTACGTGTACTTTCACATGTACACATGTAAATTAAGGAATTTAGGGGTCCTTTTACCGAGGGCCCTGTGGTAGCTGTGGGGACCATTTTTGCCACGTGCCAGAGCCCTTTTTACTGCAGTGGGTAAAAAGCCCCTAAAAATGACATGGCCATGCGGGGAGGGGGGGGGAACACTTACCACCACCCATTAAGATGGCAGTAAGAGCACCCGCGGTAACCGGGCAGCACCGTAGCACTGCGCTAGAAAGTACAGAATTATTTTCCATACTGCTGGAAATGGCGCACGCTCGAGGTGGCCGTGTTGGGCTAGTGGTAGTCCCGGATTGCCCCTT
Source organism: Microcaecilia unicolor (assembly GCF_901765095.1). Classification (NCBI taxonomy): domain Eukaryota; kingdom Metazoa; phylum Chordata; class Amphibia; order Gymnophiona; family Siphonopidae; genus Microcaecilia; species Microcaecilia unicolor. Next base: position 198,553,833 of record NC_044040.1, on the reverse strand, counting down.
AATAATCTACCCATGGTAAGTGTGGAATCTGCCTACACCTGCACCTAAACTCTGCCCCTGCACATGCCTACAGTGAAAGTATGCATCATGCTTTGTTGCTCTATTCTATAAGCCATCGTTGATGCATGCATGTGGTCATTTATCACACGTAGTATTTGTGTGCATTCTTAGGGGTCCTTTTACCGATCTGCCATAAGCACTACCATACTGCAGCTTAAAATGGTATATTGCCACGTTACTAGTTTTCCCCTCAGGCCGCGTATTCAGATACGGTTGATAGCATCCTAATTTTATCTGCTGAGTTAACCAGGCATTGGTCTGATTATCAGCCAGTGACCACAGATACTTTGATATTCAACGCTGGAAGTTGCACATTACAACTAATACTACTACTTATCATTTCTGTAGCACTACTAGACGTACGCAGTGCTGTACACTTGAACATGAAGAGACAGTCTCTGCTCGACAGAGCTTACAATCTAATTAGCACATGCTCCAGTACTGAATTTCTCAGGTTATTTCAGCCCACAGCTTACAATCCACTTACTGCCATGGTCTGAATATCAGGCCTTCTGAAAAATTCCCATGTTCCCAAACTATTTGCTGGTTCACAGGAGAATTTCCAAGCTAATGGTGAAAAATAGAAAATATTCACCTGTCCTCTAGCATGTTGGCAGGTTGAGAGAATAAAAAGGGTTGGCAAATGCAGACAGATCAAGTTTGCAGTGCTGACTTGTGGGGTAAAGATATTTTAGTAAGTTCACTTTCAATTGGCATGAATAAAAGTGAATTCAGTCCCTGTTTCATCCTCGTACGCAGCTCAGGGGCCCTTTTACTAAGCTGCGTAAGCGTCTACGCACGCCCAACGTGAGCCAAAATAGAGTTACTGCCCGGCTACCGCACGGCTCTTGCGGTAATTTCATTTTTGGCGTACATCCGATACAATCCAAGTGGCATTTGACGCGCATAGATCATTACCACCCGGTTACCACGTGAGTCTTTACCGCTAGGTCAATGGCTGGCGGTAAGGTCTCAGATCCAAAATGGACGCGCAGCAATTTTGTTTTTGCCGCACATCCATTTTTGGCAAAAATTTTAAAAAGGCATTTTTTACAGGCACAATGAAAAATGGATCAGTGTCCACCCAAAACCCACTCCTACACTACTGCAAGTCATTTTTCAACGCACCTTAGTAAAGGGACCCCTCAAGTTTTTATCCATCCCATACATGAGAATGGCCACTCTCCCTCACAAGTTGTCACCAGGGACCCACAACTTTGTGATATGTCCCTGACAAAATGTCAGTGACAAATGACATAAAAGACATAAGCGGAAGTAGGTTGAATAGAGAACGAAACATAGATATTGGTAGATTTTGCTTGGTAAAGCTCATGTTAGTGTTATAGGGTATTGACACAAGCATTAATAAGTGATAAACATCGGGGTTATCAGGGTTTCTGCAGAGTTTATAACTAGAGTTTCAGACCACCCAAAACACGGCAGCCAGACTTATTTTCGGCAGGTCAAGATTCGATAGCGCAACACCCCTTCGAGAGAAGCTTCACTGGCTCCCCATCAAAGAAAGAATTAATTTTAAAGTTCACACAATGATCTACAAGATATTACACGGAGAAGCCCCTACCTACATGAATAACTTTATTGACCTCCCAACCAGAAACAGTTTGATGTCTTCCCGTACTTACCTTAATTTACATCTTCCCAACTGCAGAGGAATTAAGTACAAATCCTTCTATGCATCCAGCTTTTTCCTTTTTGGGTAGCCAGCTTTGGAATGCTCTTACCAAGACCCATACGAACAATCAACGGCCTTTTGCCCTTCAGAAAAGCATTGAAGACCCATCTCTTCAAGAAAGCCTACCCTAACGATTCAACTTAACTAAAGCCAGCCTACATGATTCTAACCGACGATTGTTATACATTGACCATGTTTCCCATTATCCATATTGCTATCTCATATCTATTCCTACTACTACTACTTAACATTTCTAAAGCGCTACTAGGGTTACGCAGCGCTGTACAATTTAACATAGAAGGACAGTCCCTGCTCAAAGAGCTTACAATCTAAAGGACACGTGAACAGTCAGGGGCAGTCAAATTGGGGCAGTCTGGATTTCCTGAAAGGTAAGAGTTAGGTGCCGAACGCAGCATTGAAGAGGTGGGCTTTAAGCAAAGACTTGAAGATGGGCAGGGAGGGGGCTTGGCGTTAAGGGCTCGGGAAGGCTCTCCATTTTCCTACGCCTACCTCCTAACGTTAATTTCCTTCTGCACCCAACTCCTCCTATGTTCAATTTACTTATCCGTTAACCACATTAATATTACGCTTACTACAAACTGTATATTCTTTTTACGACTTTGTAATTCTCTTTTTTTATTGTTACTATGTAAGCCGCATTGAGCCTGCCATATATGGGAAAGCGCTGGGTACAAATGTAATAAATAAATAAAATAAATAAATAAATAATCACGTCACTAAAAAAAACACAGCCACCAGACTGTACAGCAAGGCTGCTATGCAACCCCCCAACTTGGTAATGAGAAGGGGTCCCCCATATCTTTGGTCCCCTGGACCTAGTAGGCCATAAGGGGATCCGTCCTTTGGTTGCAGATAACAAGGGACTCAGGTAAAGGGATAAGAAGTGAATACAATGGTAATATTTGAAAAGGAAAACATGTTTCCCTACAATATAATTTTTTCTGCGACATGTCACCAATTACTAGCAATGCTTGGTTTTAAGATGAAAGCATTTTTCCTGGAATTCAAGTATTCTTTCGTCTGTCATGTTGCATTTGGATCATTACAGCATGACCTTGACAACAAAATTCTTAGAAGCATTCAAAAGTCAGTACACTATCTGGTATTTCTAAAGCATTCCTTTCTTTAGCTATTCTGCAGGGGAAAAAAACATTTATAAGCATGACTGGAGGAGTGGCCTAGTGGTTAGGGTGGTGGACTTTGGTCCTGGGGAACTGAGGAACTGAGTTCGATTCCCACTTCAGGCACAGGCAGCTCCTGGTGACTCTGGGCAAGTCACTTAACCCTCCATTGCCAAATATAAGCCACATTGAGCCTGCCATGAGTGGAAAAGCACGGGGTACAACTGTAACAAAAATAAAATAGATACTATTGGAGATTCTACATGGAATGTTGCTATTCCACTAGCAACATTCCATGTGGAAGGCTGCGCAGGCTACTGTTTCTGTGAGTCTGACGTCCTGCACAGGACGTCAGACTCACAGAAGCAGAAGCCTGCGCGGCCACATTGGTGATCTGCAAGGGCCGACTTCTACATGGAATGTTGGAATAGCAACATTCCATGTAGAATCTCCAATAGTAGCAACAGTGGAGGAGTGGCCTAGTGGTTAGGGTGGTGGACTTTGGTCCTGAGGAACTGAGTTTGATTCCCACTTCAGGCACAGGCAGCTCCTTGTGACTCTGGGCAAGTCACTTAACCCTCCATTGCCTGCCGCATTGAGCCTGCCATGAGTGGGAAAGCGCGGGGCACAAATGTAACTAAAATAAATAAATGGTAAACAGATTTAGCATTGAAGGGTAGTTCATTCTTTTGCTGGGAAGTGTTTAAAAGACCTGTTTTCTAAAGTGTATTAAAGATTTGCAGCTACCACATGGTCATTTGCCAAAATTACCCCCAGTATCAGCAAAGCTTCTGCATTAACTTTGGGGGGGTGTTCCCAGCATCTTCCCATAGAGTTAAGGCAGACAATTGCTTATCGTGCACCAACAACTTAAATATTAAATACCTTTGCTGGTGGGGATCCTCAAGACCCACCAGCTAATGACATAGGCAGCCCATTGTAACTCCCTTTTTGGCAGCCAGAAGCAGCATTGCATGGGGTGCCGGCATCAGTGAACTAGGAATGCTGCTACTGACTGGCACAAGAGGAGATATGGTGAGCTACCAATGTCCACATCAGCTATCGCACAGTGCACCACTGCTGGGTGCACTGTTCCCTCTAAGCTCAGAGGGATTCCTCCAACTGAATTGCTACCAGTGGGAGGTGGTGCTTCAATATTGCGTTGTCAATCACTAGGGACAGGTAGGTTCCTTGGTGTCCTGCAGAGTAGAGAATGACATGGGGATGGGGACCCGCAGTAACTGCGAGGATGGGGACAGGGACAGAGATTGCAGGGACGGGGTGGGGACAGATCCCATGGGGACGGGACAGGGACAGAGCTCACGGGGACGGGGCAGGGATGGGGACAAAGCCCACGAGGATGAGGTCAAACTTGGTCCCTGTGTCATTGTCTGCTTTGAAGCCTTCTTTAGATTGTAAGCTCCTTTGAGCAGGGACCGTCCTTGGTTTATTTTGTACAGCGCTGCGTAACCCTAGTAGCGCTCTAGAAATGTTAAGTAGTAGTAGTAGTAAGCCTGTTAATGAACTGGACTGTTATTTATGTTTGAGTGATGCAGACAACAATATTTTGATTTTTTTTGGAAAAACAAGCAAACACGCTGGCCACAACAATCAATATTTGCATAGGGGATCCTGTACATCCTGCTACTACTACTACTTATCATTTCTATAGCGCTACAAGGCATACGCAGTGCTGTACACCACCAGCACGTCTTCTAAGAAGACATCTTCTATTGCAGGAAGGACTGTGGAAGAAAGGAGAGCTAGACTGAATCCTGAGATTGTTGATGACTTATTCATCCACAGATTAAAAAATCATAACAGTGCTTCATAGGGCATATTTCTCCCTTCTAAGGCATACAGAATGGGTTGTATTTTGTACCCCTGGACATTTTAACGGGGTGGATTAGGATTCCTTGAGGCAGTAGAAGTCAGCTATTGTTGAGGTTGGAAGGGTAGCGGTGAGGAGAGTTATTATAGCTGCTCACTGTTATTACTGTTTTCTGTTTGTAATTTATACACAATAGTTGCACAGCATATTGTTCCTTTTTATACTTTAGTAAAAAGATTTCAATATGAAATCATAATTGTTTGAGGCTTCTGCAGATGAGGACAGAGCCCATGGGAGCGGAGCGGGGATGGGACGGTGATGGAAACAGGGCCTGTGGGGATGGAGACAGAGCTTGCCTGCGTCCTGGTCCCTCACTATTGAAAAAGTGATAGTGAAATAGCACCCCCCTCTGGCAGGACCGCTTAGCTTAGAGGAAACAGTGGCTGGTTAGACCTGAGCTGAAAGTAGACCAGCCTAGGCTCACCTGGACCCACTTGCCCTAATGCAAAACAGACTTAAAGAACTCAGTATATGTAATTTTCTGTTTGTTTAGAGGAAGACTGGGGAAGCAGTGCTGAGATAAGTCACTCCACCTGCAAGTGTGAGCGGGACAGGCTGATTGGGATTTTCAATGCCTGGAAAAAAAAAAAAAAATCCAGTGCTCTGGACTGTATTTTCCAGAGTTTTGCCTGAGCACAGAATAGTCACAAAAGGAAAATTTGGTTCAACAGTGCTATTACTATTTTGATTCTGGTATGGCCCCTTAACCAGAATCCTTCACATATTCTTTTCTCCGTAGCTCCCTACAGTTCCACCATCTGTGAAGGTTTTCACCGCCTCATTGTTTCCTGGCATAATTTCATTGCTTCACTGTCTGTTGGCTTTTCTGTGGTGTGCTCATCGCTTGCAAAAACAGGCCAAAATGAGTATCAACAATGATCCATCAAGCTTGCTAAATCTGTTCATTTCATTTGATGTAAAACAATTTCTGACTAGTAATGAAATGATGTAAGCACATGATTTAAATATTTATATATTTATTTATTAGGATTTATTTACCTCCTTTTTGAAGGAATTCACTCAAGGCGGTGTACAGCAAGAATAAGTCAAACATACAGTAAGCAATAGACAGTTACGGCAGTAAAAATATTCAAACAATAATACAAAGTATGGCATAGAGGGGCATAATCGAACGCAAACGCCCATCTCCATGGGCGTTTATCTCCGAGGACGGGTCCGCAAAGGGGCGGGCCAGAACGTATTTTCAAAAAAGATGGGTGTCCATCTTTTGTTTTGATAATACGGTTTGTGCCGGGCAAATGCATTGCATTTGGGCAGATTTGAGCTGGGCGGTATCGGTTTTCAGCGATAATGGAAACCGAAGGCGCCCAGCTCAAAAACGAACAAATCCAAGGCATTTGGTCATGGGAAGGGCCAGGATTCATAGTGCACTGGTCTCCCTCACATGCCAGGACACCAACCGGGCACCCTAGGGGGGCACTTGTAACAATTAAAAAAAAATTAAAATACCTCCCAACTCCATAGCTCCCTTACCTTGGGTGCTGAGCCCCCCAAATCCCCCCCAAAACCCACTCCCCAGAACTCTACACCATTACCATAGCACTTATGGCTGAAGGGGGGCACCTAGATGTGGGTACAGTGGGTTTTGGGGGCGGTTTGGAGCGTTCCCATTTACCAGCACAAGTGTAACAGGTAGGGGGTGATGGGCCTGGCTCCACCTGCCTGAAGTCCACTGCACCCACTAACAACTGCTCCAGGGACCTGCATACTGCTGTGATGGAGCTGGGTATGATATTTGAGGCTGGCATACAGGCTGGAAAACAAAGTTTTTAAAGTTCTTTTTTTGGTGGGAGGGGGTTAGTGACCACTGGGGGAGTCAGGGGAGGTCATCCCCGATTCCCTCAGGTGGGCAGTTGGGGCACTTTTTGGGGACTTGTTCGTGAAAAAAAGGGTCCAAAAAAAGTGACCCAAATTCTCGCTTCTGGCGCCCTTCTTTTTTCCATTATCGGCCGAGCGCACCCATCTCTCTTCAGCCAATAAACACACCCCAGTCCCGCCTTCACCACACCTCCGACACGCCCCCATCAACTTTGTCTGTTCCCGCGACAGACTGCAGTTGGAGGCGCCCAAAATCGGCTTTCGATTATACCGATTTGGGCGCCCATGAGAGAAAGGCGCCCATCTCCCGATTTGGGTCGAAATATGGGCGTCTTTCTCTTTCGAAAATAAGCCTGATAGTATACTACTTAAAATGTCAACACAATATGTAATAGAACATTTTAATAGACAGCATAGGGTATAAGCAACGATGGAACATATAGATAGATAACAGATTAACAGGAGTAAGAAAATAAGGGGCCCTTTTACTAAGCTACATAGGCGTCTATGCGTGCCCAACACACATCAATTTTGAGTTACCGCCCGGCTACCGCATGGCCCTTGCAGTAATTTCATTTTTGACCTGTGCCCGCTACGCATACCGGAAAATAATTTCTATTTTCTGGCGCGCGGCAGAAACTGGGTGGTAATCATGCATAGACGATTACCATACAGTTACCACTTGAGACCTTACCGCTAAGTCAATGATTTGCAGTAAGGTCTCAGACCCAAAATGGATGCCCGGCAATTTTCATTTTGCCGCATGTCCATTTTCGGCAAAAATTTTAAAAAGGGCATTTTTACCGGTGCGCTGAAAAATGATTCTGCGCCCACCTAAGACACGTGTCTACACTACTGCAGGCCATTTTATAGTGCGCCTTTGTAAAAAGGTCCCTAAGGGGATAGTTAAAGAGTTGCAAATGAGGTCAGAAAGGTGCTTGAACATGACCTTGGCTAGGGTAGGAGTGGATAAACATGTATGATAATTTGAGAGAAATATAGTATGTTATGGTGGATTGTTTCACATGTCTATGGGAAATATTTATTTTACTCCCCTACATCAAGGCCATTATTAAAATTGTAGCAGATGAAGTTGTGTTCGGGGAGCCCCTGTAGCTAGGCCTTGCTTGGAGAGCAGCAGGGTACCTATAGGAGGGATGGAGCAGGCCTGTAGTGTCACAGAATTGCAAACCCCCTACAATGATCAAGTGAATAAGAGATGTAAACTTTATTAATTCATAGAGCACAGCACCCAACATGTGCAATGTCCAAAAAAGCACCTATTTTATGCCTTTTTTTAAAATAAAAAACTCACTTTAAATATCACAGGATACGCTTTCAATATACACATTGAGGGACCTTTTTACTAAGCTGCGTTGTGCAAAAAATATTTCAGTGTCATAATTGATTCTATTTAATATTCATCTTCAGAAAACAGTCCCTAACATAAACACATTTTTGGCAAATCATGATTTGAGAGTGCATCACCCCTTCGAGAAAAGTTTCATTGGCTCCCTATTAAAGGACAAATAAACTTCAAGGTCCACACACTGATTCATAAGATCATCCATGGAGAATCTCCGAACTACATGACCGACGATCGACCTACCCACCAGAAACACGTCGGAATCCTCTCAAAATTACCTCAACCTGCACTACCCTAACTGCAAAGGACTCAAGTATAAAGCCTTGTATGATTCCAACTTCTCCTTCAAAGGCAGTCAACTGTGGAACGCCCTACCCAGATCCATTCGTTCTATTAAAGACTACCTACCCTTCAGAAAATCGCTGAAAACCCATCTATTCAAGGAAGCTTATCCAAACACCACGACCTAACCCTACGAACCCACCTATTCATCACCAGTTCTTATGACAACGGCAATGACTCAGACCACGCCTCCTCCAATTTTCCCTATGCTTATCCTGACCCTAATTGCAAAGGACTCAAGTATAAAGCCTTGTATGATTCCAACTTCTCCTTCAAAGGCAGTCAACTCTGGAACGCCCTACCCAGATCCATTCGTTCTATTAAAGACTACCTACCCTTCAGAAAATCGCTGAAAACCCATCTATTCAAGGAAGCTTATCCAAACACCACGACCTAACCTACGAACCCACCTATTCATCACCTGTTCCTGTGACAACGGCAATGACTCAGACCACGCCTCCTCCAATTTTCCCTATGCTTATCCTGACCCTAATTGCAAAGGACTCAAGTATAAAGCCTTGTATGATTCCAACTTCTCCTTCAAAGGCAGTCAACTCTGGAACGCCCTACCCAGATCCATTCGTTCTATTAAAGACTACCTACCCTTCAGAAAATCGCTGAAAACCCATCTATTCAAGGAAGCTTATCCAAACACCACGACCTAACCTACGAACCCACCTATTCATCACCTGTTCCTGTGACAACGGCAATGACTCAGACCACGCCTCCTCCAATTTTCCCTATGCTTATCCTGACCCTAATTGCAAAGGACTCAAGTATAAAGCCTTGTATGATTCCAACTTCTCCTTCAAAGGCAGTCAACTCTGGAACGCCCTACCCAGATCCATTCGTTCTATTAAAGACTACCTACCCTTCAGAAAATCGCTGAAAACCCATCTATTCAAGGAAGCTTATCCAAACACCACGACCTAACCTACGAACCCACCTATTCATCACCTGTTCCTGTGACAACGGCAATGACTCAGACCACGCCCCCTCCAATTTTCCCTATGCTTATCCTGACCCTATCCCTGATTATCTCAATCTAACCTAATACTAACACCTCCTCCTACCTCCTCTAACCCCTCTCCCTTATATTATTACCTGTCCACACATCCCCATTACTCTGCTAAGCTTAGCATGTTTTTTCTCTGCATTACACTTTGTAATTCTACTACTATGTAAGCCGCATTGAACCTGCTATGAGTGGGAAAGTGCGGGGTACAAATGTAACAAATAAATAAATAAATAAATAAACACTCCCACTGATAACACCTTTATTAGAGAGGATCTCTGATGTGTAAGCTCCACTCCAACACAATCGTAATTTCACTCAAAATTCATTACTGAGGGGGGTCTTTTACTATGCCCCGGTAGCATTTTTAGCTGACGGTAGAAATCAGCTGACAGTAAATGCCGAGATATCTGTTATATTCCTATTTGCATCTCAGCATTTACCACCAGCTGATTTCTACCGTCAGCTACAAATGCTACCGCGGTTTAGTAAAAGACCCCTTGAGTTCCTGTCTTCACTTCCGCAGGTAAAGGAAAATGGTGTCAGGCGTCCTATATAGCAAGTCACATGATCACACACAGTCAATCACAAAGCAGAGCAACTTTCACGCAATCCAGCTCATCATTGAAGCCCTGAGGCATCATAGATTTCAAAGTAGAAATCCGGTAATGCTCCTAGCTTAGCTGACAGTCTCTTTCTTCACCTTTGGGAGCTAACGGATTCCAGCAGTGCAAATCTGAAATGCCATGTTTTGCTTTAATCCAGTGACACACCAATGGAGCTGTCAGACGATTGGTTTTTATGTGGCTGTAATGTTCATTTAATCATAGTCTTATCATACATTTCATTCTTTCAACATACACAGAGGGATGGGGAATAAAACAGCGTAAGTCACATAAGATGATTTACAACTTGTAATGTATTTAGATTTGACGTTGGCGGTTTCACGTTGGCTGACTTTCCCCACTGATGTTCAGCTGCACTTAAATGTCCAGTGGTGCTGAATAAACGCACAGACCATCACGTCACTACAGGGGTGAATTAAGTCCAACCTAAGCACAGCCCAACAATGATTCCCCTTGTACCTTCCATTCCGTGACTGAAAAGACATTAAGACTCCATAAGTGCCGAGAAATATTATTGTATGAAACAAAATATCATATACATTTATTTATTAGGATTTATTTACCACCTTTTTGAAGGAATTCACTCAAGAAAGGGTACAGCAAGAATAGGTCAAACAAGACCAGGGCTTTTTTGAGGGGGTACTTGGGGGTGCTGAGTACCGGCACCTTTTCCATTGTCTGCTAAAATTGGCCCATGAACCCCAAGTTTTAATGAAAAAGCTCAGGCTCTACACAACAATTCTGCCTTGTCATAGATTCTGTGACCGGTTGCAGGGGACCTGGCTATTGTGGGGTGAGTCCCCTCAGTGATCACCCCACCCCTGAAGGGTGGCCTAGCAGTTGAGTACCGGCACCTTTTTTGCTAGAAACAATGCACTGAACAAGACAATTACAACAGTAAAAATATTCAAACAACAATACAAAATATGGCATAGTATGCTACATTACAATGTCAACAGAGTAAAACATTTTAATAGAAAGCATAGGGTATAAGCAAAGATGGAACATATAGATAGACACGATAGAATAAAAGAAGTAAGAAAATAAGGGACTAGTTAAGGAGAGTTGCAAATGAGGTCAGAAAGGTTCTCGAACATTATCTTAGCTAGGGTAGGAGTGGATAAACGTGTCCTGCTATATAATATGTGCAGCCAATGTCATTTACTTCTTCCGTGTAAGGCCTGGTTGAAGAGCCAAGCTTTCACCTGCTTCCTGAAGTAGAGGTCGTCTTGTGTTAAGCGAAGCCTTTCAGGGAGTGCATTCCAGAGTGTGGGGGCTACTCCGGAGAAGGCTCGCTTGCGGGTATCGCATCTTGTAATGTCTTTTGGAGAGGGCGTGGTCAGGGATACTCCTTGGGAGGACCTTAGTGACCTTGAAGGTGTGTAGAGGGAAATCCTGAGACAAACACGCTGACTGAAGGCAGAGCCGTAGCGAGGGGAGCTGACACCTGGGGCGGGTCGCCACTGCGCACCCCCCCCCCCGGGTGCAGCACGGCGCACCCTCCTCCCGCTGGAGCGCACCCCCCCTGGAGCGCATACCTCCCCCCTCCCGGAGCGCATACCTGCGGCGAGGGACGGGTGGGAGGGCCGATCTGCCCTGACTGCACGTTGCTGGGGTGTGTCGGCTCCGTGCTGATTCACTGCTCTCTCTGTCCAGGAACAGGAAGTAACCTGTTCCGGGGCAGAGAGGGCAGTGCACCAGCGCGGAGCCGACACCCCCAGCGACGTGCACCCAGGGCGGACCACCCCCCCCTGCCCCCCCTTCCTACACCACTGACTGAAGGGGATGCCCACGACCCACCCATGATGGCTTGACATTGATCATTTCTTTTGAAAGGTTAGAGATTTATCGGAAGAGAGAATACATTTCTTTAGAAATATTCAGGGCATTCTTCAATCTAGTGGCAAAATATAAGCATTTCACTCCTTTCAGCTTGAAATTATAGTCACGATAGGATACCAGCCAGAGAAAGTTTTATTCGAAAAATATCCAGTAATCAGCTCATAAATCAGTGCTTTTAACTAGGCTTTTCTGACACATGATGCCCTCACTTCAACACTAGGGGGTGCCAGATCACAGCACTTAACTGGGATTATTCAATGTGGAAAGAAAATTTACCTGCTTTTGCTCATTTACTAAAGAGAGGGAAAAAGCAGAAGTAATTTCTTAAATCTATTTTCATTTAATGTATAAAGAAAGCTATATACTTGTTTCATTTTTCCTAAAACAGGTTATATAATGTTTCAAACTAGTATTATTATTATTATTACAATTTGCTACCCACTGATTCACCCAAGACGGCATACAGCATAGTACTGGCAATAAGATAACATGATTGGGCAGCTGCTGTTCATACTGAGTTAGCAAATTAAGAATCTGCACATTTCCCAGCGATTTGCACTTATTTGAAACGGTAATGATCATCTGTAAGATGGAATGAAGTGGTCGGATCAGATCCTGCCTCTCTTACTGATGCTGCTTTAGCTAGTGAAGGAGTAGCTTAATGGTTAGTGCAGCAGGCTTTGATCCCGGCAACCTGGGTTTGATGCCCTCTGCAGCTCCTTGTGACCTTGGGCAAGTCGCTTAACCCTCCATTGCCCCAGGTACCAAAACTTAGATTGTGAGCCCTCTAGGGGCAGAGAAAGTACCTGCCTCTAATGTGTACAGCACTGTGTACATCTGGTAGCACGGTAGAAATGATTAGTAGTAGCAGTGCATTTTGTCTAGCCAAAAAGGTGCCAGTACTCAAATGTTCAGAAGAATCCGCAGCCAAGCGGAGAACTCGAACTCCCCACGGGAAAACACAAGTGTAAGTGAGAGTGGGATGTTTGACCACGGAAATTCAAATCCTGGAGACAAGAATCTTAAAAAGCTTGTTTACTGATGAAAAGACTCGACACAACTGTTGTGTTTCGGCCGTCAGGTCTGCATCAGGAGTCTACTAGCAAGCTTATTACCAAAGGACTTTCTAAAGACCCGTACATCAGATCATCATATCACGTGCTACCTACTGCACATATCAGCTGTTCTTCCTGGCGTCTGAGACTCAATAAACGACACGTTATTGAGCAAGACTCCTGATGCAGGCCTGACGGCCGAAACACAACAGTTGTGTCGAGTCTTTTCATCAATAAACAAGTTTTTTAAGATTCTTGTCTCCAGGATTTGAATTTCCGTGGTCAAACATCCCACTCTCACTTAAACGCCGGTACTCAAATGCCAGGCCACCCTTCAGGGGTGGAGTGATCATTGAGGGACTCACCCCACAATAGCCAGGACCCCTGCAACCAGTCACAGAATCTATGACAAGGCAGAATTTGAATGTAGAACCTGAGCTCTTTCATTAAAATATGAGAACCATGGGTCAAGTTTAGCAGACAGTGGAAAAGGTGCCGGTACTCAGTACCCCCAAGTACCCCCTCAAAAAAAGCCCTGAGTAGTAGTAGTTACCTGGAACAAGCCATGACACCTTCCATGGTTGCTGACAGCTGCTCATTAAAAACATAAACTTTTGGCTATGATTTAAGGAAAGATGGAAGTCCAAGGTTTGTGCTGTACATGCTGAAATGATACTTGCCTGGGCTATGGTTGTGATTAATTCGAGTAGTCGGAGGAGCTGTCATGTCAGAGGTAGAGCAGATTGCTTTCCAAACTTGTTCTGGGGACCTGCAGCCAATCGGGTGTTTGGAATATCCACATTAAATATGCAAGAGAGAAATTTGTACATAATGGAGGCAGTGCATGCAAATCTATCTTGAGTATGGTATTCATTGTGGATATCTTGTAAACCAGACTGGCTGAGGGTCCTCAGGGACAGTTATTACTACTGCTTATCATTTCTATCTCATTATTAGACGTGCACAGCATAGTAAACAAACATGTAAGAGACAGTCCCTGCTCAGCAGAGTTTACAATCTATTTAAGCCAGACAAACAGGACAAATAAGGAATTGAGGAGTTATTCATTATGGGAATGATTAAAACAACAGCCCCCTGAGATACAGCCTGCGGCGGGCAGCACTTTGACTGACCACTGCCACTGTTAAACTCAGATATTCAAAGCCAGGTCATTTCCGGCAACTGGCATTGAATATTTGGGATGTCGGTACGCACCCCCCCCCCCCCCGGGTGCAGCGGCGTCCGTCTCCCCAGGGTTCAGCAAGACACCCCCTCCCCGGCACATCAAGCCCCCCCCCCCCCCCGGGTGCATTCTTGGCTGCTGGAGGGTGCAGAGAGGAGCTGCATGCCTGTCAGCTCCACTGGCTCCCCGCGCCCTGTGCCCCGGAACAGGAAGTAACCTGTTCCGGGGCAGAGGGAGCAGGGAACCAGCAGAGCTGACAGGCGCATGGCTGCTCTCTGCACCCTCCAGCAGCGTGCACCTGGGGCAGACCGCTCCCACCGCCCCGCCCTTGCTACACCACTGGATAGGAGTGGCTTACCTGATGAATGGACTTCCCTGGAGGGGTGTAGGGAGAGATAACTGGAGAGATACCGATTTGCTGCAGAATGAATGCACTTAAGGTCAGTAAGAGAAGTTTGACCTGTATATGGAAACAGATAGGAAGCCAATGAAGTGACTTGATGAGAGGGATTATGTGACTGTTGCCACACTGAAAGAAGGTAAGTTAAATTTGGGTGCACAAGTTATAGAATAGCACCTAACTTAATTGTGTATGTGGGCACTAATTAACTTTAACTGCCAGAAATAACACTTAAGTGGCATTAATTGGTACCAATTTGCAGTTATGTGTGTAAATGCACTTAGGAGTTATTCTGTAAACCTACCCCCCCCCCCCCTGATATTCAGCCGGCGGTGGCCTGTGTTTTTTAAAACGCTGATCGTTGCCGGCTATATTATCCCCCGATATTCAGTGCTGGACAATGTCCATGCACTAGCACTGAATGTCGTGAAGAATTTTGGGTGGACTGGCCACCCAGAGCTTAAGTGGGTCTGTCCGATATTCAGCCGGGGCTGCATAGGGCCAGGACCTATGCATAGGACCCCGCATAACCTTGTTTTGTTTTTCAAAAAAGCAGCCCCCAAGCCCTTTCTTGCCCCCTCCATGTCAATGTCCCTTCCTTCCCTTTCTCTCCCCAGCCCGCATCAAGAAGAGCCCCCTTAAAACACCCCCAACCGTGAAGGTAAGCCCCCAAGCTTACCTACATCCCTGGTGGTCCAGCAGGGTCACTGGGGGCAGGAACACAGCCCCCTCGCTACTACCTCTGTCAAATGGCTAGCTCGCTGTACTTCACCTAGTACCATGAGATGCTGTGAGAGGTCGTGGTAGCCATTTTACAGAGGTGCTGGGGCTGCTTTTATTTTTTCAGAAAACAAAAAGTTATGCGGGTGCTGGCCCGATATTCAGAGCTGGCACCCACAAGCTAATTGGCCTTATTTAGGACAGCTCTTGAGCCGGCACCCAATCAGTGAGTTTCAGCAGCTTTATCTGGCTAATGCCACTGAAAATCATGTCTGACCTCCTCGACACTATCTGTGTAGTGAAGGGATGGTTTGGAGGCGGAGCTAAAGCGGAGCCAGAAGTTGTCTGGGTTCCGCCGACATGTGCCACTGCTTCCTGGCTAACTTCCAACAGTCATCTTGTACCCACATTCAGTGGCAGTATCTGGGTACGACCTAACGCGGACTGTGGTGTTTAAAAATCAAAGGGACTATTTTCTTCAGTTGACCCTTAAAATAAGCTTTTGTAAACATGGCATCATGCCGGGCAGAGTAGAGGCTGCGGGTGGGCAGGAAAGAGGGGATTAACTTCCTGCCCCCAAAGAAGCCACAGCCACTATACCACCAGGGCCCTTCAAGCTGGGGGGGGGGGGGGCAGCACAGCAGGGATGGGAGCACTGGTGGCAGCGGCAGCAGCATGGCAGGGGGGGGGGGGCAGCAGCAGCAGCATGGTGGGGGTGGGGCCCAGAGTACTCTCAGTCCACCCCTGCTGAGGAATAAACATCCAGAGAAGTTATAGTGAGTATAGTGAGCCCGGCAGGATGGCGTAAATCACTGGTGAGCTGTGCACAAATTTCTACACCGGTTGCTTCATTGTACCCTAACATTTATATGTACTACATTTTCTTTTCCTTTCTTCAGTTTACCCCTCTTCTCCTACTTAAACTCTTGTCCCTGGATATTGTATTTTGCACAAATAGTGATCTCTAGAGTGTTTTGGAATTTTCACTCTTGCTGTGTCATTAGAAAGCTGAACGTGCACCTTTCAAACACTGGGGAAAGTTCTAAGATGCTTCAGCAATAGTATTATACTAAACTTTTTCTTATCTCTTCTTTCATGCCTTTATTTCTTTTATCTGCTTTCCTATTCGCTTCTCCCTTATAGTCAGTGCTCCTTTCTTCTTCTCTGTTTACATGCAAAATATGAGTTTTCTAGTCTGTTTCTATTATCCTGCATCTCTCTCTCTCTCTCTCTCTCTTCTGTCACTCTGTCTTTGTTCAGATGATCAGTAAACACTCAGCAGAGGGGGAGGGAGCCACGAGGAGGGGGCGGGCCAGTTCCTTGCACTGCTGCAACCCAAGAAAGAAGAGGATACATAGAGAACAACACAGCCTCTTCCACATACTCAGTACCTTCATTCCCTCTCGGTCCCCCCCCAGCAGAGACTTTCATTGCCTCTGTCTTTCTGAATGGAGAAAGAAAGGCATTCAGGGGCACATCCCTGACAGCTGACGATGGACTCAGTAAGGAATTCTGACCAAAGATTGAAGGTTAACCTGAAAATAACAGACAGAAATTCAGGTGCAATGGACTCGGAAAACTGAATGACAGGTATGACCATCTGTGAGTAAAGCATCACTTTAATGTGTGTTTAATGTTTTGAAGTAGTATCGTGGGGGAGTAAAACCGCATAGAAAGGACAGTTGCATTGCAGAACTAATTATTGTTGACATGAGCTTTGCTTTCTAGATGTTAGAACAGCTGTACGCTTTGTAGGTTGCACATCCCTGTTGATTTTATTTTTTCCCCCATTTCTTGTTTCAGAGATTGAACTTCACTACTTATTTTCATTATTAAACTGTCTGTACTGAAAGGACACTATCATAGCCTGGCTCCCTGTACATCTCAAATGTTCCAGTACCAATGATACCATAGACAACATTCCGTCGAAATATAAAACACTATGGATCTTGATAAACAGCTGCAATCACTCAAACGTCTAGACAAGACTATGTCTAACGAAAGTGCAAGCCCTGTCGACCCACAGAATTTTACCCTGGAATACGTGGACTATAACAATTACTCTACACCCAGCTACCCCTTTCAACTTTACCCTGGCCCCGTTGTCACTGGGATAACCATAACTTGCATTTTCCTTTTTATCATTGGAATTGTTGGGAATCTCATGACTGTCTTGGTAGTCTATAAGTTCAAAGACATGAGGACAACAACCAATCTGTACCTGTCTAGCATGGCTTTCTCAGATCTGTTGATCTTTTTTTGTATGCCCCTTGACCTTTTTAGACTTTGGCAATACAGACCGTGGAATTTTGGAGACCTTCTTTGCAAGCTCTTCCAGTTCATCAGTGAAAGTTGTACCTACGCCACGATCCTCAATATTACAGCGCTGAGCGTGGAAAGGTATTTTGCAATATGTTTCCCCCTCAAAGCCAAAGTTGTTATCACCAAAGGCAGAGTAAAGCTGATCATCCTTGGTCTTTGGGTAGTGTCGTTTGTAAGCGCTGGACCAATTTTTGTCTTGATTGGGGTTGAGCATGAAAATGGAACAAACCCTCTTGACACCAACGAATGCCGAATAACAGAGTTTGCCATAAGATCAGGGCTTCTGACTATCATGGTTTGGACATCCAGCATCTTCTTTTTCTTGCCTGTCTTTTGCCTAACTGTGCTTTATAGTCTCATCGGAAGGAAGTTATGGAAGAGGAAGACAGAGACCATTGGACCCAATACCTCTGGCAGAGACAAGAACAACAGGCAGACTGTGAAAATGCTAGGTAAGGCTTCATAGTTAAGCTCTGGAACTCTTTGCCGAGGACGTGGTAACAGCAGTTAGTGTATCTGGGCTTTAAGAAAGGTTTGGACAAGTTCCTGGAGGAAAAGTTCATAGTCTGCTATTGAGATAGACATGAGGAAGCTACTGTTTGCCCTGGAAATGGTAGCACGGAGTGTTGCCACGATTTGGGTTTCTGCCAGGTACTTGTGACCTGACTTGGCTACTGTTGGAAGCAGGGTATTGGGCTAGATGAACCATTGGTCTGACCCAGTGGTCTTACATTCTTACTTTTTTTTTAACTAATAAGAAAAACACAGTAGTATAAACACATCATCACTTTACCTTAAATGCTGAACTGTTTCTTCCTAGATCTGGTTACTTAATTCTATTATGTCATCCATGATCTTTGTGAAACACCAATCGTTATCTTCTATTCTGGAATGGTGAAAGCCATAACGGAGCATTGTAAGCCACATTGAGCCTGCAAACAGGTGGGAAAATGTGGGATACAAATGCAATAAATAAATAAAATTATAATATAATAACCAGTGGATTCCATTGTAGGAAAGTATCCTGTTATATAACAGGCAACAGCACGGCTAGATGAAGGTGTTTACCCTGACAATAAAAGTATGCACGCTGTCAAAAATGTTCTGTAAATACCTCTGTAACTGATAAGCACATTGGACATTTTCCTACCAAATTACTTCAAGATTAGCAAGATGTTTTCTGATTTATCTTCAATCATTTAGCGCAGTGGATTTCTAACTAGTCCTCAGGGACCATCTGGCCAGTCAGGTTTTCCAGATATCCACAATGAATATGCATGAGAGAGATTTGCATGCACTTCCTTCTTGGTATGCAAATCTTTTTTTTATGCATATTCATTGTGGATATCCTGAAAACCGAACTGGCCAGGTGGTCCCTGAGGACTGGGTTGAAAACCACTGTTTTAGAGTACTATGACATTTATAAAATGAGGACCAGTTTATATATTTTACAGATGAAACTAATATACAGTATTTAGTTCACCTAAAAATAGAAAAAGTCATAGTAACATAGTAGATGATGGCAGATAAAGGCATGTATGGTCCATCCAGTCTGCCCAACAAGATAAACTCACTATATACGGTATGTGATACTTCATATGTATACCTGACCTTGATTTGTCCTTGCCGCTTTCAAGGCTTAGACTGTAGATTTCTGTCCAGAACTGTCCTTGTTCTAAAATTTCTGAAGTTAACATTGAAGCCCCTGAAAAGCTCCACCTGAGCCCATCCAAATCTATTCAGCCATGATCAGGGCACAGACTGCAAAGGTTTGCCCAGTACTAGCTTTGCTTCCCAATTACTGATGTTGCTTCCTAATTTCCACTAAGCTTCTTTGGATCCATTCCTTCTAAACAGGATTCCTTTGTGTTCATAACACGCATTTTTGAATTCCGTTACCGTTTTCATCTCCACCACCTCCCGCGGGAGGGCATTCCCGGTATCTACCACCCTCTCCGTGAAAAAATACTTCCTGACATTATTCCTAAGTCTGCCCCCCCCCCCCCCCTTTCAACTTCAATTCATGTCTTCTAGGTCTAGCGCCTTCCTGTCTCTGGGAAAAGTTTGTTTGCGGATTAATACTTTTCAAATATTTGAACGTCTGTATCACATCACCCCTGTTTCTCCTTTCTTCCAAGATATGCATGTTCAGGACAGAAAGTCTCTCCTCATACGTCTTGCAAATCCCATACCATTTTCACCGTTATTAAATACATCTTAATAATGTGGAGTAACATAATAAATGATGGCAGATAAAGACCTGCACAGTGACCATTATGACCAAACATTGCCGACTGCCCTGTTCGTGATACTAATTTAATCAACACTTAAATCTATACAAGGTTCTGAATGAATTGTGCACACTTATGTACACATAGGAGGAAAAAGCCGCGAGCAAACTCCAGGAGTTTGCTCGAGGCTTTTTCCTCCTATGCAGTGGCGTTCCTAGCCTCGAAGGCACCTGGGGCGGATCGCCGATGCGCCCCCCCGCGGAATGACACCCCCCCGGGTGCATGGCACTGGGGGGGGTGCCGCAGCGTGCGCCTGTCTGCTCCCAGTTCGCTACGCTCACTAAATTCTCTCATTCGCTGCTGCTCCCTCCCTCTGCCCCGGAACAGGAAGTAACCTGTTCCGGGGCAGAAGGAGGGAGCTGCAGCGAACGAGAGAATTTAGCGAGCATAGCGAACTGGGAGCAGACAGGCGCGCGCTGCGGCACCCCCCCCCCACAGCGGCGTGCACCCGGGGCGGACTGCCCCCACCGCCCCCCCCCCTTGGTACGCCACTGCTCCTATGTGTGCATAAGTGTGCACAATTCATTCAGAACCTTGTATAGATTTAAGTGTTGATTTAATCAGTAGAAAGGTTCAGTCCCCTACAAAATTGTGATACTAATTTGCCACAGTGTCAACTGCATATATGCCATTACATTGGCTATAATCTTGGAAGAGTGGCTTTTATAATTTTGGTTTCAGCATAGTCACATTCATCACCAATATCTGATTAAATCAACAATCCAACGATGTTGCAAACTGAAAGCATTCTACTTGCTATCAACCTGAGATATATCACATTCATATCTTGTGCTCTGTGTATAAACATGAATATTTGTTCTTCATCTTTCCTTGTCATTTTTGGAAACACAGACAGTAGAAGTCTGCCACACATTGGCCGGACTTCCCAAATGCTGAAGTTACTATCGAAGCCCACTCCAGTCCATCCAGATCCATCTTTCCATAATCGGGACACAGGCCATAGAAATCTGCTCCGTTTGGCCATAGTTGGGACTCAGGACCATGTAAGTCTGTCCAGAACTGGCCTTACTACCCAACTACTAGAGTTGCAGTCTAACGACCACTAAGTTTTTTGTTTTGATTACATCCTCCTTTCATGTAGGGACCCTTTGTGTTCGTCCCATGCATTTTTTAATTCTGTCATCATTTTTGTCGCCACCATCAACCACAGAGGGCATTCAAGGCGTCCAGCACCCTGTCTGTGAAAAGTATTTCCCGATGTTACTCCTAAGTTGCCCCCTGCAACCTCAGCTCCTGTCCCCTAGTTCTACTGCTTCTCCATATCTAGAAAAGATTTGATTGTATATTAATCTTTCAAGTCTTTACATTGGGTGGCGGAGCAGGTGGGGGGAAGAGGGGTTGGTGGTTAGGAGGCGAGGATAGTGGAGAGCAGACTTATACGGTCTGTGCCAAAGCCGGTGATGGGAGGTGGGACTGGTGGTTGGGAGGCGGGAAGTATTGCTGGGCAGACTTGTACGGTCTGTGCCCTGAATAAGGCAGGTACAAATCAAGGTAAGGTTTACACATATGTTGTCTTGTTGGGCAGACTGGATGGACCGTGCAGGTCTTTTTCTGCCGTCTCATCTACTATGTTACTATGTCTGTACCACATCTCCCTATCCCTTCTTTCCTCTAGGGTATTATTCAGTTCATCAAGATTCTTCTCATATATCTTTTGCGTTTCATTGAGCCATTTCAAGTCTATTTACTACATATCTTTAGCAAGATATGACCTCTAAAACTGAACACAATAATCCAAGTAAGACCTTGCCAATGACTTGTACAGAGGCATTAACGTCTCCTTTCTCCTGTCTCTCTCTCTATGCAGCCTAGCATCCTTCTGGTTATGGCCTCTGCTTGTCACCTTGAGATCCTCAGACACCATCACCCCAAGTTCTCTCTCCTAAACTGTGCTTCTTAACCTCTCACCCCCTGTCACATACATCTCCTTTAGATGTGGATACCCAAGTGCACCACTCTGCACTTTTTCTCATTAAATGTTAACTGCCAGACCATTCTTCACATTTTTTGTAGGTCCCTTCTCATGTTTTCTACTCCCTCTTTGGTGTCCATGTTGTTGGAATCTTTGTCATCTATAAAAAGGGACCTTTTCCTTCCAAGCCTTCCACAATGTTGCTCACTGTTATATTAAATAGAACTGGTCCCAATACTGAGCCCTGAGGCCCTCCACTACTCACCTTCCTTTCCTCTGAGCAGATTCCATTTACCACCATCCTCTGTCAACTGTCAGTGAACCAGATTCCATCCTGGTTCACCACTTTGGGTCCTAACTTCAGCCTGCCCGGCTTTCTCAGGAGCTTCCTGTGAGGAACTGTATCAAAGGCTTTGCTGAAATCCAAGTACAGAGATGCTAAGGATGAACCATCCCAATGAGTGAGATTTACTATGCCAAGGAGTGAGACTGAAGGCGAAAGAATGAGATTTTTCAGATGGTACATCTGAAATTATTTAAGTGTAGTACTGCTTTGCAAATGAATCGAGGCAGCATGAAATGATATTGGCTTTTCTTTGGAGCCTCTGACAGAATACAGACAAAGTGGGGAGCAAAACGCTCACCATCGATGGTTGACGATTGACCCCTATTGAATCCCACTCTTTCCTGCCCGCTGCCACTACTCCATCTCTGGTGCCCTCTGCTTTTTCTCTTCTGTGCTGCAGGCGCCGCTGCCGTGTTTTCCCAGTCTGTGGAGACTGCAGCCAGAAGCCTCGGCAGCCATTTTTATAATACCGCTGGGCCGTCTGTGGAACAGAACAGCAAAGTGGAGAGCACCAGAGACAGACTAGCGGACAGCAGGCAGGAAAGAGTGGGGTTCTTTCCTGCCCCGCAGCCACAGAGACCACTATACCACCAGGGCGGGTGACAAGGTAGGACCCTAGTACACGGGAGGGAGGTAAGCAAGGGTAAGCAATGGCAGTCTCTGGCATCCCCCTGCCATGCATCCCCTGCTTACCACGTTCTGCCAGCCCTGGAACCAACTCTCTTGCAATCTAGAACATGAGGTCTAAGGTAGTCCCTAGAACCAGATATTATATTGTATAGGGGAATAATTATTAAGGGCTGCATGTAATACTACTACTACTACTACTTAGCATTTCCATAGCACTGCCAGGGTTACGCAGCCCTGTACAAGTTTAAACATGGGGAAGGACAGTCCCTGCTCAAGAGAGCTTACAATCTAAAGGTTACAAACTATGTAGTCAGTGTAGGTAACATGAATGGGGAAGGTGGTTAGGCGCCAAAAGCAAGGGAGAAGAGATGGGCCTTGAGTAAGGACTTGAAAATGGGCAGGGAGGGCGCATGGCGTATGGGCTCGGGAAGTCTGTTCCAGGCATAAGGTGATGCGAGGCAGAAGGGGCGGAGTCTGGAGTTAGCGGTGGTGGAGAAGGGTACAGATAAGAGTGATTTGTCCTGATAGCGGAGGTTACGGGTGGGAACATACGGGGAGAGGAGGGTAGAGAGGTAATGGGGGGCTGCAGATTGAGTGCATTTGAAGGTTAATAGGAGAAGCTTGAACTGTATACGGTAGCGGATCGGGAGCCAGTGAAGCGACTTGAGGAGAGGGGTGATATGAGTATCGGTTCATGCGGTAGATAAGCCGTGCGGCGGAATTTTGGACAGATTGAAGGGGGGATAGGTGGCTAAGCGGGAGGCCAGCGAGAAGAAGGTTGCAATAGTCAAGACGAGAGGTAACGAGCGAGTGGACGAGGGTTCGGGTGGTCTGTTCAGAGAGGAATGAGCGAATTTGTAATCTGGTGTCATGCCATATAATATTTGAAAGACAAAAATGCATAATTTAAAAATAATCCTGGTTTTAATGTGCAACCAGTACAACTAGCATAACAATGAAGTGGTTATATCAAAATGCAGTACTTGAGGACAAGTCTTGCCGCTATATTTTAGGACACCCTCCTTAAATCCAGCATAGATGGAATTGTAGTAATCGATAAGGGATAGTCAGTGCCACTGCCAGACATGACTCAACATTGAATATACGGGGCATCACAGTGGCAGCAGTCAAGAAAATACTGACCACCTCCAGCTCAGCATTTACCCCTGTGTGACTAGTTTTTGAAGGGAAATACCTCTGTCTTTGGGTCAGGCATTGCCTTCAGAAGCTAGTCACAAACTCCAGGATTCTATAAAGGTCATCAAAAAATGGGGTGCAGATCCGTGCACAAAATAATGAGTTAATGAGCTCCGATGAATTAATGATTGCAGTTAACAAGCACTTAATTGGCACTAATTATTATTTGCGCACAGATCTGGATGCAGGCGCTTCTATTACCATGGGCACCTAAATTGGATTGCACACAACTAAAAAAGGGGGTGTGGGCATGGGAGGGGCCTGGGTGGGGCAGGGGCATTCACAAGACTTTGGCGCAATGATACAGAACAATGAAGCTCCATGCCCAGCTTGCATAACAGGATTTATACCAGGTTTCAGGAGGAATAAGTCCTCGCACCCAAAACGGGGCACAGAAATCCATACTAAGTGCTATTCTTATCCAAGAGTGTCTTTTATTGAATATTACTGAGCACAGATTTTTCCTGGTGTCTAATTTTCAGCGCCAATTATGGAATCTGGCCAAAATGTATTAAGTTAGTCCAATAAAAAAGGTATAATTTTATCTTCCTTTTGTTTTTTTTTTTTTGTTTTTTTTTTATATTTATATTTATTAGTTAAACAATATATACACATCTTGTGTTGGAAAAGTGTCAACATCAAACTAAATTTGATACAATGATCAAAGGAAAAAGGAGAAAATAAAATTACATTCTCAAAAGGATAAATGACACTCAAGTCCATAAATTGAGATCCAAGACTTCAGTAAATCTAAGGGAGAAAAATATAAAGGAAAACATACAGGATTCTATACTCTGTTAAGTGGAGAAGTTCCTATATTTAATGCTTCTCGCTTTTTACTGAGGTTATAAGTGTTGATACATGTACAGGTTCTGTAAATACGTATTTCTTCTCCCTAAGCCGTATTATGCACTTGCAGGGGTATCTTAAAAAAAAAGGTACCCCCCAAGTGCAGAATTTCTGGCCTAAGGAGCAAAAATTGTTTCCTCCGTCGTCTTGTCTCCTTAGAGACATCTGGAAATAGGAAGATTTTAAAACTTAAAAAAGTTTTATGCTTATTACGGAAAAACAAACGGAAAATCCAATCCTTGTCAGGCAATAATGCAACAGTCGCCACCAAAGTGGCGGCTGTTGCTAATTCAGAGTCAGAAGTTTCAAGCAAGAGAGATATGTCTATAGGATTTTCGGCAACTTGATTCAGGGTCTTCCCTGGGACATAATACGCTTGAGAAAACGGTGGTAGGTTCTGTTCCGGCACATCCAAAACTTCCCGTAGATATCGTTTCAACATTTCAAGAGGAGCAACATTTTGTATTTTAGGAAAATTAACAAATCTCAGATTATGGTTCTTAGTATAGTTATCAAAAGTCTCCATTTTATATCTGAGGTTTGTCAAGTCTTTTATCATTGTAGGTTGTAGTCCTTCTAAACTTTTAATCTTATGATCCATTTTATCAACTTTATCTTTCAAAACCTTAATATCTTCCTCTTTTTTTTGCAAGTCAATTTCCAAAGTCTTTATTTTTGGTGAAACTTCATTAATCTGCTTCAAGAAAGTCTGTCCCAGGTTAGATACTAAATCCCATAAGGCGTCTAAAGTCACTTCCCTTGGTTTGACTACTAACTCTTTAGGTAGTACACACCTTTCAGACATCTGGTCATGGCTCACACTTTGTCCCTCAGCTCCTCTCCCCTCGTTCCGCGGCGATTCCATGGGCAAACTGCCCTCCAGTCCCTCCTCAGATAGAATTGAAGCTTCCTCACGACGGTCTTCCGGGCCCCTAGCACCTTCCAGGAGGGACCCCGACGATCCAGAGAGGAAGGAACTCGCACCAATCGGCTGGGGAGGCGGAGTACGTGCAGCGGGGCTCAGAGTGGTTTCTAAGCCGGGGGAAGCCGATATCTCCCTATCGCCGGCATTCCCTACCGGCGGCGTTCCGCTTTGTTGAACAACTCCTTGTGGTCGAAAGAAACGGTCAATAGGACCAGGTAAGGGGGGAGGTAGCGGGGAGGCTCTAGCCGCTATTCTCCCTCGTCGTTTCGGCATTTTCTTATAACAGGAAAATCGATCCACAGCGTCTTAACAGAGCGCAGCCATCTTGGATCTCCTTTTGTTTTTTTTTTAAATTCATTATCTTTCCAAAAATACTAGGACTAGGGGGCATGTGATGAAGCTACACAGTAGTAAATTTAGTAGTAAATTTAAAACGAACCAGTGAAAATTTTTCTTCACTCAACGTGTAATTAAATTTTGGAATTCGTTGCCAGAGAATGTGGTAAAGGCGGTTAGCTTAGCAGAGTTTAAAAAAGGTCTGGACAGCTTCCTAAAGGAAAAGTCCATAGACCATTATTACATTGGACTTGGGGAAAATCCACTATTTCTGGGATAAGCAGTATAAAATGTTTTGTTCTTTTTTGGGATGTTGCCAGGTATTTGTGACCTGGATTGGCCACTGTTGGAAACAGGATGCTGGGCTTGATGGTCCCAGTGTGACAATACTTATGTACTTAAGTTACAACCAGTTAAGTTTCAGTTCTTTTTAGAGAGTAATAATAAGCTGCAAGTCAGGCATTTCCTAGTCATTAATACCAACAATTATTGAGATTCTTCCACTCAGAAATTACACTAGACTTTTCCTGGTTGTCATTACTGCCTATTTTTTTCACTCAGTTCTTCTTATCACCAAAAGTAAAATGTAACCATCACTAACACCAGGAGCGTAGCCAGACCTGCCATTTTGGGTGGGCCCCGAGTTAACCTGGGTGGGCCCCCTTCCCACCCCTACCCCTGTACAGTTATTTTAAAATTTTCCCTCTGCCCTCCCCCCTCCCGGCATCTGCTTTTCTCTCCCTCCTTGGACTACCTGGGCAGCGCTTTCTCCCTTCTCCAGCTCCTCCCGAGTTTTGCATTTCTCCTCTCTTCTGCCCGCTCTCCCCGTCCACGTGGTCTGGTCATTTTTACTGCCCTGAAGCGCCATTCTCCCTCCAGCACCGGCGATTCCCATAGCCTTCTGCCTGCGTGCGTCATCGGGGCCTCTCCTCAGGGGCGCGTCCCACCTTTGCAGAAAACAGGAAGTTGCAGAGTAGGCGGGACGCGCCTAAGGAGAGGCCCCGACGACGCACACTGGCAGAAGGCTGACTTTGGGAATCGCCGGTGCTGGAGGGAGAACGGTGCTTCAGGGCAGTAAAAGTGAGCAGACCACGCGGACTGGGAGAGCGGGCAGAAGAGGCAGGAAAAGATTGGAGCCTCGCTTGGGAGAGTTACGCCACTGGTTGGGTTGGGGCTAGTTAGGGTGGGCGGGCCTGGAGCAAAAGTGGCTGGGCCTGGGCCCACCCAGGCCCGCCCGTGGCTACGCCCCTGACTAACACTATTAAGGGATGGATATTCAAAGCCCGTAAGCAGGTTGATAACTAGCTAAATGTACCTGGTTGGCTTTCTTTAGCTGAATGGCCACATTTACTCAATTAATTTTGTGACTGAAGGTTTGAGTGGGTAGAGTCCAAGGAGGTTTAATTGACTGGAGATGGTGGGAGCGTGCTTGGCCCATTATCTGGCCTGAAGCCAGTAGGCGGAGCTTGCCACCATATTGAGTCCCCAAAACAATAGCAAATGCTTTTTAGAAATAAGGACCGCCTATGTGTGGCTTGGCGTGGACCAACTGTTTGCTTTGGTTTGAGTGTATCAAGATGGCAGCTATGGCTTCAGCCTTGTCACTTGATGCTATCTCCTGTCAATTAAACCTCCATGATAGATTCAGGACTGCCATTTGTATTGTCAGAACTCTGCAGGCAAATGTAGCTGGTTTGAATAAGCTATATTCAGAACAATATCCCAGGAAGTCACTGTCTGGCCCCATTTTAACCCACATAAATTTGTGCAACATGTAGCTTTGCGCACACAAATTTAGGGGCTTTTATACTGAACCATGCTAAGTACTAACGCTTGATTAATGTGGGGGAAAAAAGCTAATTGTGTGCTATTTATATTTTGAAAATATTTTTCTGGAGGGGAGGGTATCATTGGCAGGGAATGGGTATAGAATTTATCTAAGTAGCACATTCACATTAGCGGGTGATAACTGGATAACACTGACTTCATTAATATTTTTGCAGGTTTGAAGTGCTAATAGAAAATTTAACAGGAAACCTACAACAACAACATAGTAACATAGTAGATGACGGCAGAAAAAGACCTGCATGGTCCATCCAGTCTGCCCTACAAGATAAACTCATATGTGCTACTTTTTGTGTATACCTTACCTTGATTTGTACCTGTCTTTCTCAGGGCACAGACCGTATAAGTCTGCCCAGCAGTTTTTCCCGCCTCCCAACCACCTGTCCCGCCTCCCATCACTGGCTCTGGCACAGACCATATAAGTATGCCCTCCCCTATTCTCTCCTCTGAACCACCAACCCCTCTTCCCCCCACCTGCTCCGCCACCCAATTTTAGCTAAGCTTCTGAGGATCCATTCCTTCTGCACAGGATTCCTTTATGCATATCCCACGCATGTTTGAATTCCGTTACCGTTTTCATCTCCACCACCTCCCGTGGGAGGGCATTTCAAGCATCCACCACCCTCTCCGTGAAAAAATAGTTCCTGAGTCTGCCCCCCTTCAATCTCATTTCATGTCCTCTCGTTCTACCACCTTCCCATCTCCGGAAAAGATTCGTTTGCGGATTAATACCTTTCAAATATTTAAACGTCTGTATCATATCACCCCTGTTCCTCCTTTCCTCCAGGGTATACATGTTCAGGTCAGCAAGTCTCTCTTCATACGTCTTGGAACGCAAATCCCATACCATTCTCATAGCTTTTCTTTGCACCGCTTCCATTTTTTTGACATCCTTCGCAAGGTACGGCCTCCAAAACTGAACACAATACTCCAGGTGGGGCCTCACCAACGTCTTATACAGGGGCATTAAAACCTCCTTTCTTCTGCTGGTCACACCTCTCCCTATACAGCCTAGCAATCTTCTCGCTACGGCCACCGCCTTGTCGCACTGTTTCGTCGCCTTCAGGTCCTCAGATACTATCACAACAACAACAACAAAAAAAGTAAAAAGCTCCATTTGATGGACACACTGGAAATGCACTTAGTGGACCTAAAGTCCTGCATTAAAACACGCTAAGCCCATTTGTGGTTATGGTTTATTCATTTCTTAGTGCACTTTAGTAAAAGGTCTCCTTACCCAGTTAGAGGAACCAGATATGTAACCAATTAAATGTGCCAAGCTAAAAGAAATCTTTTGAATATCCACCCCATGGCTACCACTATGGTTTATGATTTATGAAGATTTTATATACCGCTTTTCCTAACAAGGGACTAAAGTGGTCTAAGAAAAAAAAATATAGAGATATCAAAGGAGAAATGGAACACCATCAACGTAGGAAAGTATGATTAATTAATACGCATGCATAGCATTCAAACAGGCAAGAAATCAACCAGGAAAGCAAGCCCTGCCAGAGGTCAATCGTTACAAAAATGCCAAGCAGGAAAATAAGATATGGCAGCCCTTTATTTTGCATTGGGAGATCATCTGGAATTAAGTCATCTGGTGTAATCCTCTTAAATAAGCAGAGATAAAGACCAGTGTGGCTGGTTGCAGATGGAGCCATTGTGTTGGTTAAATCTGATAGCTTTGTAATTTTGTTTCTGGGGAATTACGCAACATTCATCAGATATATTCATCTCACAAAAGGTAGTTGCAAAGGTATCATTTGTTAGCCAAGAAAACATTGCGCACAACCTGTTTGTGGGTCTTATTTCAACATGTCGGTAAATCTCACATTTGCTGTATGAAAGCATGACCCAGGTGAAGAGAAACGCGAGATAGTATTTTAATGATTTTGTGATTGAAATATACCTCCTACCCACCCCCACCCTCCCACCCTGTCAGACTGTCAAAGTAATGCTTGGATGTCTCACTTATATATACTGTCATCTACCAACGTTTGCTTATTTCCGATTTGACGAAGAAGGGCAACCTTCGAAAGCTAATCAAGAAATGTATTAAGTTATGTCCAATAAAAAAGGTATCATCTTATTTTCTTTTCCATGTTTTATTTTGTTTGATTTCTAGTGATTAAAATAGAATCTCTCTCTGTGTGTTTATTTTTCAGCTGTGGTGGTCTTTGCCTTCATACTCTGCTGGTTACCCTTTCACGTAGGACGATACCTCTTCACCAAATCCTTTGAAGCTGGATCCTTAGAGATTACACTCATGAGCCAGTACTGCAACTTCGTCTCTTTTGTCCTGTTCTACCTTAGTGCCGCCATCAACCCCATTCTCTACAACATCATGTCTAAGAAGTACCGTGTGGCCGCGTGTAGGTTGTTCAAACTCAGGCACATTACGAGGAAAACTGCTTATCACACAAAAGATGAGAGCTCTCCTGGGTGGACGGAAACCAGTGTTAGCACATGACCAAAGACATGAATGGTGAGGGAAGCCTGCCTGAAGCATTTCTGTCAAATGATAAAGCAAGTTATATTACAACAGACTACATTGGGAAGGTCAACGACGTATACACGAGAACAGTTTAATATCAAGGTGCTGCCTGACAATGTGACATGATTCTACTCGCAAAGGTTTTTGAGAAAAGAATGAAGTACAGAATGGACGATAAGGAACAAAGCAGAGAATGCTACATTGTAGCAACATGACAGTTAAACGTAGAGAATGGATGATCTACTTTGTTGCTAATAAGTATTTCTGCTACCTGCAGAGCCTGTGCTTTCTTGTCCAGAGATGAGCCATCAAACTTGGGCTATTAAATTCTAGACAAGCACGGACATTAGTCAGATGGGATTTGAGTATTAGATGCTACGCAATGGAGAAGGATAAAAAAAAAACACTCAAGAGCAAGCACTTAATTGTTTTATGGATAAATGTTTCATTTGGTACACTCTGCCTTCACACTCTCCAGTGGCAATAAGAAGGCCATTGAAGCGGAGGCTTGTTCAGACTAATGAAAAACAAAAACCTATCAAACGTTCATTCATTGCCAGACCAGAAATGTATTTATTTATTGGGATTTATGAATAGATTCACCCAAGGTGGTGTCCAGCAGGTCCAGTCTAACATAAAACTTACAATTTTGTTAACGTTGTAACAATAGTAAAATGACCAAATATAAACATAAATGATGTAAACTGGAAATATGATGTCAGTACAATACAAACAAAACCATAATAGAAGAATATTCAAATAATATGGGTATAATATGATGTCAGCATAATACCAATGAAACACCCAATAAGCAACGCAATAGAGCATTGGAATAATGCTTTTCTATCTAGCTGAGGGGCCAAGTGCAGATATATAGATGGGGGGGGGAGGGGGCAAGATGGGTAGTACAGAATCAATTAGGATAAATTGATGGGTGGCTAAACTCAAGGCAAAATCTTTGTACAGTTAAACAAGATATGAGGAACTGGTCTAAGTTACAGGGTGTGCAGCAAAGTGAGTGTAGAGTCAGTCACCACATGTAAAAGGCTTGGCAGAAGAGCCCGGCTTTCACCTCCTTCCTGAAGTAGAGGGTCTTGAGTACGTTCCAGAGTGGGGGGACTACTACTGAGAAGGCTTGCTGGCGGGTATCACATTGCACAATTTTTTTTGATGAGGAAGCAGATAGTGATGCTCCTTGAGAGGATCTTAGGGGCCTGAAAGGTGTGTAGAAAGTTACCAGATTCTTCAAGTTCTCTGGCCCATTATGTCTGAGGACCATGAAAATCAAACACAGAGTTTTAAATTTAGCCCTGTAAAATACTGGTAGCCAGTGTAGTTTTTGCAGGAAGGCTGTGATGCGGACATGCCACTTGCAGCCTTCTATCAGTTGGGTTGCAGAATTCTGAGTTAGTTGGGGTTGATGCCAGCTCTTTTTGATTTGACCAGTGTACAGAGCATTACAGTAGTCAAGTCACGATGCTATCATAGAAAGAGATTTTGTAGGTGTCACAGGTGATAAATTCAAACAATCTTTAAAAATTGTATCTAAGGGATCAGAGTGAGTGATCAGTCCAGCAAGATTCCTGACCTGTGATTTTTAGGTGGAGTTCATACTGCCCAAAAGATATTTTGAGGTCAGGTACTTGTCCACCTGTCTTGTGTTAAGTACCCAAAGAATGCTTTGCTTGGGCTCAGCTTCTCCGTTCCCTGGGACCAACGATGACCAGCATTTCACATTTATGTATTTAATATTGCTGCATCAGGGTTCACATAAGCGGGGTGTTTGACAGAGCGCTAGAGTATCCTGCTGATACCCCTCCACCCCACTTCCGTCTTTGTTGGTGCAGGATAGCGAATCCTGTGGGGCATAGTTTAGTCAATTGGACTCCTCCTCTTTTATCCAGCCAGATCTCAGTTATTCCCATGATGCCTAGGTGGTATTCCCTGATGACCTCATGGTTCATAGGAAATTTTTTATTGGTTGGTCTGGCATTTACTAGGCCCAAGTAGTGATCGGTTAGTTGTAGGGGTTACTTGATGGTATTCATGTGGGTATAGTTAGATAAGTGTTTTGCCTCTTGAATTTGTGTCCTCTAGTTGGATGAGGAAGGTTATTGTTTTTTCATCCCCACGTTACTGGGCAGGGCTGCCGAGAAACTGGGCCGGGCCCGGGGCAAGGCCGCCCCCGAGGTCGTCGTCGTCGTCACCGCCCCCCTCCACCCTCTTTCCACCACCGGGCCAGGTCCCCCTGAATTCAAATCATAGTGCCTCACCTCGACCTCGCTCCATGTGAAAGAAGCGCAGCAGCGGCAGTCTGCAGATCGCCTCCCTTTGGCCCTTCCCTCCCTGTGTCCTGCCCTCGTCTGATGTAACTTGCACGAGGGCGGGACACAGGGAGGGAAGGCCCGAAGGGAGGTGATCTGCAGACTGCCGAGCTTCTTTCACACGGAGCGAGGTTGAGGTGAGGCGCTATGATTTGAATTCAGGGGGGCCCGGCCCGATGGTGGACGGAGGGCGGAGGGGACTGCAGCGCCAGGCCCCCCCTTGGAGGCCCGGGCCCAGTGAATATTGTTCCCCCTGCCCCCCCCCCCCTCTCGGCGGCCCTGTTACTGGGATGTATGAAGATCTTTGGTTGACTAGGCCAAAGGTCTTTCTTGTTTAATGTTAGTAGGATTACAGGGCTCTCTAGCTATTCAGTTTAACAAAAGGACAGTTTGGTCTTTGGCATTATTTAACAGTGATCTGAGTCCCTTTGAATTGTTTGCTTCCTGGGAAGTTTTCTCTTGGAGATTGATAAAACTTGCCTAAAAGATCTGCTAGGAATGTCTTATGCTTTAATTAATTTGTATTATACAATTTTTATTATAAAGTCTATTGATTAAGGACATGGTTTTACAGTTGTCTCATTATGATTGTCAAGTATGTTGTAAATATAACCCTTATTTGTATTTATGAGTACGAAGTATTGTAAAAATTGCTATGCAAGTACAGATTATAAGAGGGACTTAATACTCAAAACACTGTACTTGTTACATCTCATTTTTAAGTCTAGTGGAATCCTGATTATTGCACCAATGCTACCACTTGTGCATCCTGTGGGACATGGGCATAAATTGCTTTAATATCCAATATACAACAAGGAATAGTAGAAAACAAGAGAGGTGGAATTCAGCCAGGGCCCTGGGGTTAACGCTGCTAACAAGTACCAGGATCTCTGGGAGGCAAAATCCATTAGCCACATGTAAATTGGAACTGGAGACTGGGCGAAAACTGGACATTTTTCAACTAAAGAGATCCAAGAGAATCATCTCAGATGACCTCAAAGTAGCCAGTGAAAGTAGTAAAGCAACTTGGGATATGCATTTATTCGTGTGCCTTAAAAAATGTAGTGTGTGCTAGATTTAACACACATTAAACTACAGATTAACATTATTTGATTACCATGCATAAACAAGTTGAATTGTAGGTTATAAATTGATATTAACATGAATGTTTGAAAATAATTGAAACAAACATCTGAAAATAGGGGGGGGGGGGGGGGGGGGGGAAGGTCCAGACAGCCGAAAGGTTTTGTCCTGTGCATATCATGAAAAGCAATTGGAAAAATGAACAGCATACTTCATAGCACCTGTTGAGGTGTTGTCCGTAGGGGACAAAAAGGTGATTTTGCTGTAGTATGAATCACTACTACTACTTAACATTTCTAGAGCGCTACTAGGGTTACGCAGCGCTGTACAATTTAACAAAGAGAGACAGTCCCTGCTCAAAGAGCTTACAATCTAATAGACAAGTGAACGGTCGGTCCGATAGGGGCAGTCAAATTGGGGCAGTCTGGATTCACTAGGGAGATCCCACCTTGAGTGCCATGTTCAGTGCTGGAGGTCATATCATCCTAAGAAGATTGAAAAGGTGGAAGCATCCCAGAGAAAGTTTACTTGCATAAGGTGTTAACGATGGTACACCGGGTGTTGAATACAGGAAAGCCTGGTTATGTAGCCTGACAACAGATTTTGGGTGGGCCTAGGCAAGAAATGGGTGGGCACCAAGTGTTCTCCTCCCTTCCCCTCCCACCATCAAAAAAATATCTCAGCTGGCGGGAAAACGCTTCTTTCCACCTTGGCAGTCTGCAGCAGGCATTCGCTGAAAACTGAGTATGTGCAGGTGCTGGTATTGTGGACAGTAGCTGTTTTTGTTACCATCAGGGGGAAGTCTTCAGGTGACAGAGCTTGAGATCCCCACCAGCTACCACTAAATGTGTGCTACTGTGTCCTGAACCAGTGGTGTGCTGGAGCAGGCTCTCACAGGCTCGCAAGAGCCGGTTGTTAAGTTTTTAAGAATTTTGGGAGCCGGTTGTTAAAGTAGGGCCCTCCATGGCTACTTCAACAACTGGCTCCCAAAATGTGGGCTTGGGCCCACTGCTGAATTATCTTTTACTTTGCTGGTGGGGATGCTGAGCCCTGCCAGCCAAGTAAATAGACTACTGCTGCTCCCCGCTCTTTGTATCCAGCTCTGGGCAGCAGGCTGGGACTTCTCGAGCATGTGAGAGAAGTTCCAGCATGCTGCTCAGAGCAAGACGTTGGGAGTGGTGGCAGTCCATTTATTGGCTGCCAGCAAAGGTATGCCTAGCATGCCTGCACGAAGGGAGGGAGGAGAGAGAAAGGCAAGTGTTGCTCCCCCCCAGCCCTTCCAACTTCAGAGTTGGCTACGTCCGGAGAAAGAGCCTGTTGTTAAAAATTTACCAGCAAACCCCTGGCCTGAACCCTAAGTAGGTGGGCCCTGGCCCACCAAGGCCCACCTGTGGCTACGCCACTGGACTCCCAGGATAAGGCGTTGCCGGCACTTCCATCTCAGGCTTTGGCTTAGTTGACCTCTACTAGGCAGGGAGCTTCTTTTTGGTTTGCCTCATTTTTGTGGAACCAGTTCCCGTTGGATAATCAGGAACAGGGTTCTTATATGAAATATTTAAGGTCCGGTTGAAATTTTATTGTTCTGAAAAATTTCTGGCCGGTTGAGTATTTGTTCCCTTGTTCTCAGAGAGATGATCTACAGAGAAGTGATGTTTGTATGATTGTGCTGGATGATTGGTCTGGTAATAAATGGCTTTCCTTTTTTTTTTATTTTTTTTTATTGGTGCTGTTTTCTGGCTTTATTATTGTAAACCACTTGTTTGACAAAATGGGTGTTATATCAAGTTATTTTAAACTATTAAACCACTAAAGTGATACAAGACTTGCAACTTGAACCCTGCAAAGAAAGGCTTAAGATATTCAAAATGTACTCATTGGGGGGGGGGGGGGCGGGGGAAAGAGAAAGAAAATATATGATAAAACCGTGCAAATCTATGACATGCTTCAATAAAGTGACCTGGACTGGCCGCTGTTGGAAACAGGATACCGGGCTAGATGGACCATTGCTCTGACCTAGAATGGCTATTCTTATATACTTATGACGATGAGAGTTGCAAGAGAAAAGATAATTCAAGGTCAAGGGGTTACGATGTGAAGTTAGAAGGAGAAGGTTGGGAGAAGCGTAAGAAAATACTTTGATGCATAGAGGGCTGTAGATGCCTGGAATAGCAGAGGTATTAGCAACTACAACTGTGACAGAATTTAAACAAGATTGGATGATACAGAGCATAGAAAGAGAGAGGCAGAGAGTGAGATTTGACTGTTTGCTCAGTTACATTAAACTTAGAGAGCCAAAGAAGAGAGAATCCAAGTGGAAACCTGAATAGAACGTTAGTGGTTACAACCGTAACATCAGTAGTGTAGCTACATCAGGTTTTTTTTTTTTTGTTACATTTGTACCCTGCGCTTTCCCACTCATGGCACACTCAATGCGGCTTACATGGGGCAATGGAGGGTTAAGTGACCTGCCCAGAGTCACAAGGAGCTGCCTGTGCCTGAAGTGGGAATCGAACTCAGTTCCTCAGGACCAAAGTTCACCACCCTAACCACTAGGCCACTCCTCCACTGTTGCTACTATTGGAGATTCTACATGGAATGTTGCTATTCCACTAGCAACATTCCATGTAGAAGTCGGCCCTTGCAGATCACCAATGTGGCCGCGCAGGCTTCTGCTTCTGTGAGTCTGACGTCCTGCACGTACGTGCAGGACGTCAGACTCACAGAAACAGAAGCCTGCGCAGCCTTCTACATGGAATGTTGCTAGTGGAATAGCAACATTCCATGTAGAATCTCCAATACTATCTATTTTATTTTTGTTACATTTGTACCCTGCGCTTTCCCACTCATGGCAGGCTCAATGCGACTTACATGGGGCAATGGAGGGTTAAGGGACTTGCCCAGAGTCACAAGGAACTGCCTGTGCCTGAAGTGGGAATCGAACTCAGTTCCTCAGTTCCCCAGGACCAAAGTCCACCACCCTAACCACTAGGCCACTCCTCCTCCACTTCCATACAAAAGAGGATATCCTACTGTATCTTGTACTAAAGTAACCTGACTTGTGATAAAATAACTGATTTTAACAGTTGCCCATGTTGATAACTTTCCCTCTCAGTGCTTATGGGGATTTAAACACTATCAACCATATCTATTAATTTTTTTTTAGTGCTATTATAATTGCTAAGCTAGCTTAGAAACACACGGAAAGGATAGGTAGGGTGGCCTGGCACTAAACTTCCATGGGAACCCCACAGGACCTGCATCCATCCCCACGAGATCCCCGTAGAACTGACGGGGATCTCTGCAGGAGTCCCGTGGACCTGGAGGGGATCCCTACAGGATTCCCGCTAACCCCCTTCCTGTGCAGCTCTCTCATCCTAACCTCAGCAAGCATAGATGGCTTGATGCTTTGGACAATGATGGCAGTGTAGATTATTATAACACTAGTAGAAAAAAGGCCCATTTCTGACACAAATGAAACGGGCGCTATCAAGGTTTTCCTTGGAGTGTGTATGTTTGAGAGAGTGTGTGTGAGAGTGACTGTGTGAGAGAGAGAGAGAGAGAGAGTGAATGTGCGAGTGTGTGTGTGTGACAGAGAGAGAGAGTGAGACTGGGGCGAGTGTGTCTGTGAGAGAGAGTGTGTGTGTGTGAGAATGAGAGTGTGTGTGACTGGAGCAGCCTCGGATCCCCGTACACACAGGATCACCCCATAGCTTTTGAGACGCACAACACTCGTGCAATTGCAAAGGCTGGCCACTACACCCATGACTTTTATACTGTAAGAGAAGTCTGATATCACATATTAATAGCAGCATAGAAGCGTGCAAGCATTGCACTGCCAAGGCTCTATTTCCACGCGCGGGTCATATGGTAGGTACCCCGGCCTCTACTCCCTGCAAAGACCAGAGCACTGACAGGCTGCCGTCGGGACCTCATTCCTTACCTGCGGTCACCGAAAGCGTCCCGCTCCTGCGCAGATAGCGCCAGTGAGGTCATAAAGAACTGCGCAGGGACGCCAGCGCCCCGCGCACAGCCCACAATTCCCAGTATTCCTGCTGTACAAAGCCGTGAAGTCGCTGAATCCCGCCTACCACCTTCTACCTCGCTGCTGCCTGCGTGGCGGCGAGTGCGGCAGGGGCGGGGCCTCTTGCTGGTAGCGTGCGGTTGGTCAGTGCCTGTGTGTGACGTACACGGAAGTACGTTACATCAGTTCAGGAGACGGATACAGCAGGAGCACGAATGCTTCAAGGCTTCACTATCTCAGCTTCAGAACATTGGAGGTGCTTTTTATGTTTAAT
The DNA here is from genome assembly GCF_901765095.1 of Microcaecilia unicolor. Classification (NCBI taxonomy): domain Eukaryota; kingdom Metazoa; phylum Chordata; class Amphibia; order Gymnophiona; family Siphonopidae; genus Microcaecilia; species Microcaecilia unicolor. The sequence continues at coordinate 198,515,786 of NC_044040.1, read as the reverse complement.
CATTTTTATTGAAGACATCACATTGTTAGAAGAAATGATTTATTTTGGGGAAAATAGCTCGAGTGCAACTCGCCACTGTTTATAATTTAAGAGCAGGTGCTGTATTTATATTGATTTCTCCACCAATCACCAAAGGTGATAATTGCAATAAATTAAATAAATTAAGTATACTCAGAACACAAAGAGACCGTATTTTTAGCTTCAAAAAGATTGATTTAATATACAATTGCACACGAGAGGTAGGTTTTAAGAGATCTTTACAGGTAATCTGTGCATAAAATAGAACAAAGTAGCAGGTAGGTTAACTTACAAGTCCTTGTTACAAGCATGCTGTGGTCCAGCTGATTGATGAGCACATGTTTCAGGAGCAAGGCATCAGCAGACCCCAAAGAGAGCATCAGGTTCCAAGAGGAGGAGGCAGTTGATGAGAATCTGACTCTTGGGAAACAGCTTGTCCTTTTATATCTTGCAAGCTGCAGGAGGATATGCCATGTGGATCTTTGCTGGCTTCCTGGTTTTTTGCACACGACCCCTGAGCATTTGCAAAACATTGTGGTATCTTGGTCTCATGTCTGCACACGACCCCTGAGTTGGTCCCATGTCTTATGACATCACGAGACTTACAGTCTGGATTTTCTTTTGATGTCCTGCTCAGTCTCTGGGGCAGATACACATTACAAGTCCTTCCTTTCTGCACATGTCTGGAAGCTGATGGGAGGGGCAGGTATACCTTTGACAAGCAAATGTCCTGTTTATGCTTCTCCTGAGTTCTTTGTTTTATTCAGGTGTCCACCTTAGTCCATCTTTTGTTAGGTGGGAGGGCAGAGGAAGCTCTTTTGTGTTTAAGTGTTTGTAGTTCCCTGCTCTCAGAAGTTCCCAGAAAAAGGAATGGAGAGAGAGGGGCTTGAAATGAAACTATTCTCTCTGCTGTCGTGTCAAATATATATGTTTAAAAGATACACAAATATATTGGTGTATATATAATCCAGCAAATATGCTACATATTTCAGTAATAAACTGATACCATTACAACATGTTGTAATACATGAAAGACATCAACTATCAACAGACTCCTGAACACATCAACACAATTCAGAATAGAAATGCAAGTCTTCCCCCCCCCCATGTTTAATCCCTCCCCCCCAACCTCTAAACATCATAACAACCAAGTGATACCAATCATGTTAAACTTGGATCTCCGCTCCCCACCCTCCAACTCCCCCCCCCAAGCCCCCTATGATTCCCCAGTTACATTCTAAGTACTTCTTAATACTATGCATCTTCACATAAGTATAAAATCAATTCTCATGTCGTCAAATCTTACCCTTTCTCGTAGACCACTCCCCACCCTCCTCCTTCCCCTTCAACCTTCCCCCTCCAACAGCCCCTACCCCATCCCCTAAACCACCCACCTCCCCCCCCCGTACAGGAATTCTAACATCCTCTCCTTCCATCTATAACGTGAGTGAGTTCACCAATAAGCTGCGAGCTCTGCCTGATAGAGCCTGCACGTACGGCCCCCAGACCTCCCAGAAACATGGTTTACTTCTAGGGCTACGGTTCATAGCATGTGCCTCCATCAGCACCAGGGAATGAAGCAAATTCCTCCACTGCCAAAAAGATGGCCCTATATCCTGAGTCCAATGTTGTAAAATGCATTGTTTCCCAATAATAAGTGCCTTATATATGAACTAGCCGTTGAGCCCGTTAAAATGGGCTACTATTGGAATGGGGGTTTTCTAAGGCCCCCCCCCCCGAGGTCGCCGCTACCGGTACCCCCCCCCCCCCCCGGAGTCGCCGCCACCTGGCTCGGGCCCTCTGTTCGCTATTAATTCAACTTACATCGCCACAGCACGCAGATCAGCTGAGCTCCCGTCAGCCTGGCCTTCGTTCTCTGCCTGTGTCCCGCCCTCGTGTGACGTACCATCGGCGAGGGCGGGACACAGGCAGGGAAGGAAGGCCGACCGGAGCACAGCTGCTCTGCGTGCTGCGGCGATGTAAGTTGAATTAATTGCGATCAGAGGGTCCGGGCCGGGTGGAGGGGTGGCGGTGGTGGCTCGGGGGGGGGGGGTTACCGGTGGCGGCGACCTTGGGGGGGGAGCGCAGTTTTCCTCTCTGTCCCGCCCCCGTCATCACGTATTGACACGGGGGCGGGACAGAGAGGGAAGTCTGTACTGCGCATTTGCGAGTGAGTTCGGTCACTCGCCGTTTATATGTTTGATAAGCGCTCCATGTACCGCATGATTGACCCCCCCCCCCAGTCCCAGCACTACATTTTTAGGCTCGAGCCCAATCTTCTTATGTAGCAGAGCCTCGCAGAACTTTTTATTATATATATAGGATTTGGCGGCATGATAAGTTAGGAAACTTAGGTGCTGGATTAAGTAGGAGTCTTGTGTAAAAAAAAACCCCAAAAAACCTGAGAAAGACAAAAAGGCCTGCAATAGCCTACCAGCAGCAGGATTGAAAGATAATTGAGCTAAATATAGAGTGTAGTGGTTGAAACACGTTTGAGAGATTGGATAAATGAGACGAACAGGGGGAAGTTGATGTTCTTTAATCTATGGTAATTTATAGTTTCATCTACTCAAAGTGGTTGAAAACCAGAAAGGAAGACAACTTGGCGGCATAGGAGCCAACGTTTCAAAATTATTGGGGGAGCTAAGCAGTGGTGTTCCTAGCGTCGACGACACCCGGGGCGGATCGCCGATGCGCCCCTCCCCCGGGTGCACGCCGCTAGGGGGGGTGCCGCGGCGCGCGCCTGTCAGCTGCGAGTTCGAATCGCTACACTAAATTCTCTCGTTCGCTGCAGCTCCCTCCCTCTGCCCCGGAACAGGAAGTAACCTGTTCCGGGGCAGAGGGAGGGAGCTGCAGTGAACGAGAGAATTTAGCAAGCGATTTGAAGTCGCAGCCGATGGGCGTGCGCCGCGGCACCCCCCAGTGGCGGGCCCCCCCCCCCTTGGTACGCCACTGGTGCTAAGCCCAATGGAAATAACTCCTTCCTGGACACATACAATAAATTTTCTCAATATTGGGGGTGCTCAAGCACCCACAGCACCCACAGTGTCGGCTCCAATGCTTGGCAGACTGGATGGACCAATGGGTCCCAATCTATCATTCTGATCTATCATCATCTAATTTCTGTAGTACTTCATTACTGAATCAAAATTTTGGCAGTTTCTTAGTAGAACTAAGATGTGTAAAACATTGATACTTTAACATCAACCAGGCGAATTTCAGCTTAGTTGGGTGGAACCTTTGGATTTTTCTCAACCTGCTAAAGTATTTGCGCATAGTTTCCTGGATTTACTGACATGAGGGAATCCATCTTGAAACTGACTACTGTGGGTACTGCAAATTGTACATAAGTATTGCCATAGTGGGAAAGACCAAAGGTCCATCGAGCCCAGCATCCTGTTTCCAACAGTGGCCAATCCAGGTCACGGATACCCAGCAAGATGCCAAAAATGCACAAAACATTTTATACTGCTTATCCCAGAAATGGTGGATTTCCCCCAAGTCCATTTAATAACGGTCTATGGACTTTTTCTTTAGGAAGCCGTCCAAACCTTTTTAAAACTCCGCTAAGCTAACCGCCTTTACCACATTCTCCGGCAACGAATTCCAGAGTTTAATTTTATTTTAGTTACATTTGTACCCTGCACTTTCCCACTCATGGCAGGCTCAATGTGGCTTACATATACAGGTACTTATTTGTACCTGGGGCAATGGAGGGTTAAGTGACTTGCCCAGAGTCACAAGGAGCTGTGCCTGAAGTGTGAATCAAACTCAGTTCCCCAGGTCCAGAGTCCACCACCCTAACCACTAGGCCACTCCTCCACTCCAATTACATGTTGAGTGAATTTTCTCCGATTTGTTTTAAATTTACTACATTGTAGCTTCATCGCATGCCCCCTAGTCCTAGTATTTTTGGAAAGCGTGAACAGACGCTTCACATCTACCCGTTCAACTCCACTCATTATTTTATAGACCTCTATCATATCTCCCCTCAGCCGCCTTTTCTCCAAGCTGAAGAGCCCTAGCCACTTTAGCCTTTCCTCATAGGGAAGTCGTCCCATCCCCTTTATCATTTTGTGAAGTTTCAAGAGGTTTGTGAGATTTTTTTTTTTTTTGGATCAAGGTGTCATTGTTGATGATACATTGAAACCCTCTGTTCAATGTGCAGCAGCAGCTAAGAAAGCAAATATAAGGTTAGGAATTATTACGAAAGGAATGGAAAACAAAATGAGAATGTTATAATGCTTTTGTATCACTCCATGGTGCTACTGCACCTCAAATACAGTGAGCAAGTTCAGTCACCGCATCTCAAAAAAGGTATAGTAGATTTAGAAAAGGTATAGAGAAGGGTGACAAAACTGATAAAGGAGATGGGATGATTTCCTATGAGGAAAGGCTAAAGTGACTAGGGCCAGTGGCGTTCCTAGGGGGGCTGACACCCGGGGCGGATCGCTGATGCGCCCCACCCCCCGGGTGCAGCGACCACCCCCCCCCCCCCGGATGCAGCGCGACCCCCCCCCCCGGCAAAAGGACACCCCTCCGTGAAAGAAACCCCCGCCCGGGTGCACGCCGCTGGGGGGGGGGTGCCCCGCGCCTGTCCGTCCGTCATTCGTTCCATGCTCCCTCTGCCCTGGAACAGGACCTGTTCCGGGGCAGAGGGAGCATGGAACGAACGACGGACGGACAGGCGCGCGTGGCACCCCCTTCCCCCCCCCCCCCCCCCAGTGGTGAGCACCCGGGGCGGACCGCCCCCACCGCGCCCCCCCCCCCCCCCAGGAAAGCCACTGACTAGGGCTCTTCAGCTTGGAGAAGAGACAGTTGAGGGGAGATATGACAGAGGTCTATAAAATACTGAGTGGAGTTTAACGGGTAGACGTGAATCACTTGTTTTCTCTTTCCAAAAATACTTGGACAAGGGGGCTCACAATGAAACTACTAAGTAGTAAATTTAAAACAAACTGAAGAAAATATTTATTCACTCAACATGTAATTAAACTGTGGGACTCTGCTGTAGGCGTTGGCTGTTTGAATGAGCTTCCCAGTGCTGTGTTCCACATATATGGATGGATAAGCTAAGTAGTTGCTCTTTTGCTTTTGTTTTATATTGTTGACTTTTGCTGATTTTTTTGGTGTGACAAGAATTTGATTTGCAGCAATACTTTTGCTTTTTAGTAAGTTTGTGTTTTATTTAAGGAAGGTGAAAACTGAACTAAAGTAAACTAAACCCAACAAAACACGAGAGGCAAATGACTGATGAAGTTTGAAGGATCTTGGAATAGCTGGAGCTATAAGAGATCTGATAGCTCACACTTGTAACTATCTGATGCCTCCATGTTCTATATATATTTACATTTTTTCCAGTTTAAATAAACTACATAAGTATGTAGCTATAGTAGCAGCAACATTAGCATTAAGACAAGGGGCATGCTTTGAGTACTTTTCAATTGGTTTTTGTTGCCGCAATTACACTATTCCTTTATGATACTAGAGAGTAAAAGCAGCTTAGCAGGGTTTAAAAAAAGATTTGGCTAATTTCCTAAAAGAAAAGTCCATAAGCCATTACTAAAATGGACTTGGGGAAAATCCACCGCTTATTTCTAGGTTAAGCAGCTTAAAATCTGTTTGGGGATCTTGCCAGGTACTTGTAACCTAGATTGGCCACTGCTGGAAACAGGATACTGGGCTTGATGGACCTTTTGGTCTGTCCCTGTATGACAACGACTTATTGTTCTTACGTGCGCATCATCATAGGAGTTTGTGCTAAAGAGGAGTGATGTCAGAGACATATGTCATGGCCCACTCAGTTGGAAAATTGCTGCATATTTAATCCACACATTGGAGGACTGCCGCCGTTGTGAGGAAAACCTGAGCCAAGAAGTGAGAGAAACCCTGAGCATCAGAGCAGAAGAAGCAAGCTCCAATGGAAGGGAAGTCTACACCCCAGTGAATAATAGGGGTTATTTTACTAAGCCATGCAGGAGCCTACTTATGCCCAATGTGCATCAACTTGGATTTACCACCTGGCTACTGCATGGCCCATGTGGTAATTCATTTTTGATGCATGTCCGCTATGCATGCCAGAAAAAAAATATTTTTTTTATATATTTCTTTATTTCAACAATATAGAACAAGAACACTCTTGTTATGAAATACAGCCATAATATGTAAAGAAAAAAGACAAAAGTCTTAATAATCAAACATTTTTCAAGCTTCCTTAGACCACAAGTTCGTTAGAGGGGGCTAAATGAAAAGAGAAGATTACATCCATATATTTTAAATAAACAAAGATGCATACCTCCCATTATCAAATTTAAAGTGTTATTACAGTTGTCTCGTCTCTAGAAATGACTTAAGCTGATCTGGAGAATGAAAGACTTACCCAACAAACAAAAATGAAAAACCTACACCACAAGAGGTAAAATAGATCCGGATAAGTTCTGGCAACAAATCTACATCGACGGATGGACAACAAAGACAGACACAATCCAATTCCTCTCAGAATGGGATAACAGATGTAAATTAATACTAGACAACATTGCCCCAATCCAAACCAGAACCTTGCACAGAAAGAACTCAATACCATGGTTCAATGAAGAATTGAAAAAACTTAAAACACAAGTTAGGAAACTAGAACGCGCATGGAATAAAAAGAAAGATGATCCTACTCTCAACGCTTGGAAGCAACTCCGAAGGAATTATAAATCTAATATAATAAAACGCACCCTCAACGTTCTGAGGACAACGTTCTATGAAGCCTTGAAGCTTGAAGCCTGAAGCCTGAAGCCTGAAGCCTTGAAGCCTTGAAGCCATGAAGCCGTCTGACGTCACTCCCAGGCTGAAGGGTTCGCGCCGGATTCGTGGTGTGAAGCCTTGAAACCAGCCAGCCGTCTTTGCCCCGCCCTCGCCTCAAACCAAACAAATCCGGAAGCGAAGCGTCAGGGAAGGAGGCGGCGCTCCCGACGTCTAGCCTTCCCTTCGCTGTGTTCCGCCTTCAAAAGAAGGCAGGAGACAGCGAAGGGAAAGCAAGATGTCGGGAGCGCCGCCTCCTTCCCTGACGTTTCACTGCACGAACCGCAACGGAGGTAAAGTTAAAACGAAGAAGAAAAAAAAAAAGGGATGCATGGATGCGAAGGGGGGGGCATGGATGCGAAGGGGGGGGATGCATGGTTGCGAAGGGGGGGACATGGATGCGAAGGGGGGGGAGAAGAGGGCGGGCCAGGCTGGGACATGGGAGAGAGAGGAGCATGGATGCGAGGGGGGGGGGTCATGGAAGGGAGAGAGGGGACTTGCTGGAAAAGGATGAATGGAGGCGGCAGGGGACAGAGGAGCATGGATGGGCATGGAATGGGAGGGCAGGGCTCAGGGAGAGAGGGGAATTACTGGAAATGGATGAATGAAGGGGCCAGGGGACAGAGGAGCATGGATGGGCATGGATTGGGAGGGCAGGACTAAGGGAGAGAGGGAAATTGCTGGATAGGGATGAATAGAGGGGACAGATGGGCATGGATGGATATGGATTGCAGGGCAGGCCTCAGGTAGAGAGGGCAATTGCTGGATAGGGAAAAATGGAGGGGCCAGGTGACAGATGAGCATGGATTGGAAGGGCAGGACTCAGGGAGAGGGAAATTGCTGGATAGGGATGAATGGAGGGGACAGATGGCCATGGATGGATATGGATTGCAGGGCAGGCCTCAGGCAGAGAGGGAAAATGCTGGATAGAGAAAAATGGAGGGGCCAGGTGACAGAGGAGCAAGGATGGGCATGGATTGGAAGGGCAGGACTCAGGGAGAGGGGAATTGCTGGATAGGGATGAATGGAGGGGACAGATGGGCATGGATGGATATGGATTGCAGGGCAGGCCTCAGGCAGAGAGGGGAATTGCTGGATATGGAAAAATGGAGGGGCCAGGTGACAGAGGAGCATGGATGGGCATGGATTGGAAGAGCAGGACTCAGGGAGAGGGGAATTGCTGGATAGGGATGAATGGAGGGGACAGATGGGCATGGATGGATATGGATTGCAGGGCAGGCCTCAGGCAGAGAGGGGAAATGCTGGATAGGGATGAATGGAGGGGCCAGGTGACAGAGGAGCATGGATGGGCATGGATTGGAAGAGCAGGACTCAGGGAGAGGGGAATTGCTGGATAGGGATGAATGGAGGGGACAGATGGGCATGGATGGATATGGATTGCAGGGCAGGCCTCAGGCAGAGAGGGGAAATGCTGGATAGGGAAAAATGGAGGGGCCAGGTGACAGAGGAGCATGGATGGGCATGGATTGGAAGAGCAGGACTCAGGGAGAGGGGAATTGCTGGAAAAGGATGAATGGAGGGGGCAGGGGACAGATGGCCATGGATTGGGAGGGCACGGCTCACACTCTCTCTCTCATATACAATGTTTTTCTGACTCTCACTCTCACACACTCTGTCTCACACTGTATCACATTCACTCTCTATGTGCCACACAGTCACTCACACACTCGCTTGGTCTCATACACACACTCTCTCTCACACTGTGTCTCACATACACACTTGCACACACTCTCATTCTCACACACACACTCTCTCACAAACACACTTACACCCAGACTCACTCTCTCTCTCACACACTCACACTTTCACTCTGACTCTCAAACAGTCACTCTCACATACACTCTCCCAAACATATACACTCCAAGGAAAACCTTGCTAGCGCCCGTTTCATTTGTGTCAGAAACGGGCCTTTTTTACTAGTATACAATAAGACAAACCAAAAGACAATACTACAAAACTGAAATTGGCCCAAATTACAAAGACACACACAAACTCTTCCAACTCGTGAATAAATTACTAGATACTACCCCAGTCACTAACAACAGCAAAGACACACCAGGAGGTGACGACTTGGCGAAGTACTTCAAGGAGAAAATCATACAACTGCGACTCAAAATACCCGTCAGCCCCACCGACTACACTGCACTCCTAGAATGCCTAGACCCAGACCCTGGAGTTTACCTAGCAGACAGGATCTGGACTGAATTCACAATACTACCGGAAGACCTCATCTCACAAACGCTTAAAAGATTCACCAAATCTTATTGCAAACTAGACATTTGCCCAATCAACCTCATGAAGTCAGCCCCTCAACAATTCATAACAGACCTAACAAACCACGTAAACTTTATGCTACGAAACGGACTCTTCCCAATGGAGAAAGGTAACATTCTACTCACCCCCATACCCAAAGATACAAAGAAAAATGCCAACGAAATAATGAACTACAGACCAGTAGCATCCATTCCCTTAATCACCAAAATAACAGAAGGTATGGTGACCAAACAACCCACAGAATATATAAACAAGTTCTCAATATTACACGATTCCCAGTCAGGATTCCGAGCCAATCACAGCACTGAAACCGTATTAGTTACACTCATGACAAAACTCAAACAACTGATAGCAAACGGGAACAATATACTACTGTTACAATTCGACATGTCAAGCGCATTTGATATGGTTGACCATGGAATTTTATTACACATCCTCGAATACTTCAGCATCGGAGGCAACGTTCTCAACTGGTTTAAGGGGCTCCTAACTACACGCTCTTATCAAGTGACATCAAATTCGGCTACATCAGCTATATGGACACCCGAATGTGTTGTTCCACGGGGATCCCCTCTCTCACCGACCATATTCAACCTAATGATGACACCCTTAGCCAGACTATTATCGAATCAGAACTTGAGCCCACACATATATGCTGATGATGTAACGATCTTCATCCCATTCAAACAAGATCTAAGGGAAATCTCCAACGAAATCAAGCATAGCCTACACATTATGAACTCCTGGGCAGACGCATTTCAGCTGAAACTTAACGCAGAAAAAACCCAATGCCTTGTACTTACTTCGCAATACAATAAGAATAAATTCACCACCATCAACACACCTAACCTAAACATACCAGTTTTGGACACCCTAAAAATTCTTGGAGTCACCATTGATCAACACCTAACATTTGAGAATCATGCTACAAACATAACCAAGAAGATGTTTCACTCAATGTGGAAACTAAAAAGAATCAAACCATTTTTTCCAAGGTCCGTCTTCCACAATCTGGTACAATCACTAGTACTCAGTCATCTGGACTATTGTAATTCACTATACGCTGGTTGCAAAAAGCAAATACTTAAAAAACTCCAGACAGCCCAGAACACAGCAGCCAGATTAATATTCAGCAAATCAAAATATGAATGCGCAACACCACTTTGAGAAAAACTACACTGGCTCCCGCTTAAAGAACGCATCACGTTCAAACTTTGTACCTTAGTCCACAAGATCATCCATGGAGACGCCCCAGCTTACATGTCAGACCTAATAGAACTACCACGCAGGAACGCAATAAAATCTTCTCGCACATTCCTCAATCTTTACCCTCGCAATTGTAAAGGTCTGAAATACAAATTGTTACATGCATCTACCTTTTCCTATATGAGCACACAGCTATGGAACGCACTACCACGCAACTTGAAAACGGTCCATAAACTGGCCAATTTCCGCAAACTACTAAAAACTTATCTCTTCGAGAAGATGTATCACAAAGATCAACACGTGTAACTGCACAATCTTTAATATAGATAAGAATGTCTTATAACGTCTTTTGCTGTAATACAACCATGTACTTACCACCATGTAACCCAAACCCTCTATAAACCAAATGTATATTCTATTCTATCTCCTATATTCACGATGAATTGTAAGCCACATTGAGCCTGCAACGAGGTGGGATAATGTGGGATACAAATGCAATAAATAAATAAAATACATATTTTGTCAGTCCCATTTTCACAATGCATTTACATGGGTAGGCTAAGAAAAAGGAACCCCCAATCTCCAATGTTCCCTCCTTCAAAGCCAAAAATGCTTTCCTCTTTTGCTGGGTTTGTTTAGTGACATTGGGATATATCCAGACCTTCTCTCCTCCAAAGAGGGAACAGAAAATATATTTTCTGTGCGCAGTGAAAATCTGGCGGTAACTACAACTTACCATGCCTAGGCGATTAATGCACGGTTAACACGAGAGACCTTACCGCTAAGTCAATGGCTGGCGGTAAGGTCTCAGACCCAAAACAGACGCGCCAATTTTTATTTTGCTGCCCATCCATTTTCGGCAAAATTTTTAAAAACGGTCTCGTTCACAGGTGTGCTGAAAAATGGATATGTGTGCGTCCACAACATGCGCCTACACTACCCGCAGCCCATTTTTCAGCGCACCTTAGTGAATGGACTCCATAGTGTCAAACAGAATCCGAGAAGTCCAAACTAAAAGCCAACCTCTTTGACGCTGCTTTTGACTCCTAACCACTACTCACTTGCCCTGTCCTTTTATCCCCACCTCTTTATTCCCTTGCCTCTTAGTTGTTCTGTCGGTTTACCTGTCTTATTTAGATTGTGAGCTCTTTGAGCAGGGACTGTCTTTTCGTGTATGGTGTATAGCGCTGCGTATGCCTTGTAGCGCTATACAAGTGGTAAGTAGTAGTAGTAGTAATGTAGAAGCCTGCCCTTGCAGATCAGGACGTCAGACTCACAGAAACAGAAGCCTGCGCGGCTGCGTTGCTGATCTGCAAGGGCAGGCTTCTAGATGGAATGTTGCTAGTGGAGGAGTAGCCTAGTGGTTAGTGCAGTGTTGCTACTATTTGAGATTCTGGAATGTTGCTATTACTTGAGATTCTACATGGAATGTTGCTACTATTGGAGATTCTGTTGCTACTATTTGAGATTCTACATGGAATGTTGCTATTCCACTAGCCAAAGATAAGAACTATGAGAATGTGCACAGTCTACTTCCAGGAAATGCGTTCGCCTAAATGATTACAAAACTCAAACATCCATATATCTTATTTCAATGCCTTCATAAATTAACTCATTTTTGGGAACCCTCGGACGATACCACTAAAAGGCAATCTCATAAATTTCTGCCTAGTGGCTCAGCATCTCTTCATAGGGTCTTCCCTCAATTAACTATTAGTGCTGTTTTTAATGCTGTGACAAACAAACTCAAAAAGTGCCAAAATTATATACGTGTTATGAATAAATAAAGAACTCTAAAAGAACTTATCTTGAGTTCTAGTCCATGTCTCTCGCTGGTGTGTGTGTGATCCACTTAGGCTTCCCCTAAATTGCGCCCGACGCCGCGGGTTTCAAAACTTGCATCAGGGACTCGGGTTAAAGACTACCTTAGATTCACAGCAATATATAAGCGTAGACATCCGTAAACACTGCACTCGAATGTTCTTAGAAGGCGCTATTTAAAGGCTGTAGGATAATGGCGCATCCTAATGACGTCTCTGTAAAAGAAGTAAGAGCAAAAATCTGGCACTGGTTATTGCATTGACTTCATTGCCCTTACCAAAACAGTTTCTGGAAGAAGAGATAATTACATACTGAAAATATATATATCTTTTTCATTCATATATAAAAATTCCTACTACACGTGCATAATGGTAATAGGTGCACCTTCTAAGAACATTCGAGTGCAGTGTTTACGGATGTCTACGCTTATATATCGCTGTGAATCTAAGGTAGTCTTTAACCCGAGTCCCTGATGCAAGTTTTGAAACCCGCGGCGTCGGGCGCAATTTAGGGGAAGCCTAAGTGGATCACACACACACCAGCGAGAGACATGGACTAGAACTCAAGATAAGTTCTTTTAGAGTTCTTTATTTATTCATAACACGTATATAATTTTGGCACTTTTTGAGTTTGTTTGTCACAGCATTAAAAACAGCACTAATAGTTAATTGAGGGAAGACCCTATGAAGAGATGCTGAGCCACTAGGCAGAAATTTATGAGATTGCCTTTTAGTGGTATCGTCCGAGGGTTCCCAAAAATGAGTTAATTTATGAAGGCATTGAAATAAGATATATGGATGTTTGAGTTTTGTAATCATTTAGGCGAACGCATTTCCTGGAAGTAGACTGTGCACATTCTCATAGTTCTTATCTTTGGATATGTGAAGTGCATCTAAGTTACCAAAGAGTTTTTGGATAAGGGAGATTTAAGTGGTTTCAGGCTATTCCACTAGCAACATTCCATATTTAGATTGTGAGCTCTTTGAGCAGGGACTGTCTTTTCGTGTATGGTGTACAGCGCTGCATATGCCTTGTAGCGCTATAGAAATGATAGATAGATAGATAGAAGATGATCACCACCAAGAGGGGCCAACCCTGTCGTGATGTCTCGCTATTTGCAACCTCGTATGGTCCTATCCATCAAGAAGAGGCAACCTCTCCCTCTATAAGGCATCTCCCTGAAACAACAACAACAACAAATAGAATACAACTAAAATATATATATATACACACGCATAATCAAGTGAACCAGAATTTCCCAAACGTGCTGTTGATCCTACAGCCAACTGGGGTTTCAGGATGTCTACTATGAAATATGTGACACAATCAGGTGTGCTGACGTGCTGTTATTGACAAGGAAGGCCTGCAGCACTGAGCAAAGGTGCCAGAGCATTGTTCACCCTAAGGTACCACGAAACAGAAAATGAATACCTGCCATTGCTAGAGAGACACAGGGCTAGTTCAATAATTGTTCCAGGCCTTTGTCAATGTCATCTCGACAACTTACCTAGGCAAAGCTACTAGTCTTGGCTAGATTAGACATTGACCTTATGCAGCTTTTTCAGTTTTAAAATACTGTGACACTGAAGTGTGAAATGCAACAAAAAAACTGTCTAATTAAATTAACCATGTCAGAAAATGTTGCTTGGTTAAGAATACAAAGGTCTCAAAACAATTTGAAATGAAAATATTTTTTTTTGTTACATTTGTACCCCGCGCTTTCCCACTCATGGCAGGCTCAATGCGGCTTACGTGGGGCAATGGAGGGTTAAGTGACTTGCCCAGAGTCAATATAAATTTTAACTCTATTATGTAGGTCCGGTTAGAAGAAGATTCTTCCCAGATGTGGATGCTTGGAATGCCCTCCTGCGGGAGGTGGTGGAAAAGAAAACGGTAACGGAATTCAAACATGCGTGGGATAAACATAATGGAATCCTATTCAGAAGGAATGGATCCTCAGGAGCTTAGCCAAGATTGGGTGGCAGAGCTGGTGGTTGGGAGGCGGGACTGGTGGTTGGGAGGCGGGGATAGTGCTGGGCAGACTTATACGGTCTGTGCCAGAGCAGGTGGTTGGGAGGCGGGGCTGGTGGTTGGGAGGCGGGGATAGTGCTGGGCAGACTTATACAGTCTGTGCCCTGAAGAGGACAGGTACAAATAAAAAATAGCACATATGAATTTATCTTGTTGGGCAGACTGGATGGACCGTGCAGGTCTTTTTCTGCCGTCATCTACTATGTTACTACGTTTTTATAGCAGGTCCAACAATGTGGAACGTGTTTCCTCTAGAGTTACAGCAGATAACATCTCTTCTTCAGTTTAGGAAAGAGCTAAAAATGTATTTCAAAAGGCATTTTGTTAATAGCCTTGTTGGAGTTATACAAGTGGATAGCTGTCTAATTTCTTTTTTTTTTCCCCTTGTTGGTATTAGAATGATTGGGTTTTAGTTGGTTGTGTTTATTTGTATAAATTTACTTTTCATTTTATAAGATTTATATATGCTTTATTGTAACTTGCATAGATTGTGTGGCTAATGCAAGATTTAAATTTTAGAAATAATTAAATGTAAGGGTACATAGTACAATGATCACATCTAAAATGTCCCCTAATTTTCTGTATTTCAATTTCTCAATGTCCCACTGAAATAATGCCCTGAAACTCCCCTCATGTTCTTTAGATGTTGAAAGGCAAAAAACACCTTTCCCACAAACTCCGGGTGGACTTTTAATATCTCCCAATAACACAATATCATTTTTTTCATAAGGTTTGCTTGAGGTGATTAAGGTAATATACAAGTACAACAAAAAAAATTAACTCAAATCAAGTTTTGCTTGGATGAGTAGTTCACACACTGGAGCCCCACCCACAGCACAAGGTCTATTTTTTTTATTTTATGTTACATTTGTACCCCGCGCTTTCCCACTCAAAGCAGGTTCAATGCGGCTTACATATTATATACAGGTACTTATTTGTACCTGGGGCAATGGAGGGTTAAGTGACTTGCCCAGAGTCACAAGGAGCTGGAGTGGGAATCCAACTCAGTTCCCCAGGATCAAAGTCCAGTGCACTAACCACTAGGCCACTCCTCCACTGTTGCTACTATTGGAGATTCTACATGGAATGTTGCTATTCCACTAGCAACAATTCATGTAGAAGTTGGCCTTTGAGATCACCAATGTGGCCGCGCAGGCTTCTGCTTCTGTGAGTCTGACGTCCTGCACGCATGTGCAGGACGTCAGACTCACAGAAACAGAAGCCTGCGCAGCCTTCTACATGGAATGTTTCTAGTGGAATAGCAACATTCTATGTAGAATCTCCAATAGTAGCAACATTCCATGTAGAATCTCCAATAGTATCTATTTTATTTTTGTTACATTTGTACCCTGCGCTTTCCCACTCATGGCAGGATCAATGCGGCTTACATGGAGGGTTAAGTGACTTGCCCAGAGTCACAAGGAGCTGCCTGTGCCTGCAGTGGGAATCGAACCAGTTCCCCAGGACCAAAGTCCACCACCCTAACCACTAGGCCACTCCTCCACTGTTGCTATTATTTGAGATTCTACATGGAATGTTGCTATTCCACTAGAAGTCAGCCCTTGCAGATCACCAATGTGGCCGCGCAGGCTTCTGCTTCTGTGAGTCTGACATCCTGCATGTACGCCTGCGCAGCCTTCTACATGGAATGTTGCTAGTGGAATAGCAACATTCCATGTAGAATCTCCAATAGTAGCAACATTCCATGTAGAATCTCCAATAGTATCTATTTTATTTTTGTTACATTTGTACCCTGCGCTTTCCCACTCATGGCAGGATCAATGCGGCTTACATGGAGGGTTAAGTGACTTGCCCAGAGTCACAAGGAGCTGCCTGTGCCTGCAGTGGGAATCGAACCAGTTCCCCAGGACCAAAGTCCACCACCCTAACCACTAGGCCACTCCTCCACTATCAGTGTTCCAGATCCTGGTACTCCAAGTGGCTGCCTTTTTTGTCCATCCCTTTCAACAGTCCTGCTTATGCATTTTCATTGTGGATGCCCTGGAAACCAAACCTGCGAGCTGGAGTTAAAAACAATACTCTCAATTCTTGCCTGGCCACTGTGATTTGGAATATCACAATATGGAGACATTTCCTTTATACAGTTTTATTCTGTTGAATGGAATATTGGTCAATATTCCAAACAGCACTGTCAGAAGGGGAAGGAAGGGCTCATTTTGCCAGGTGTTTCCGTCAAATAATCAAAGCCCATCATGATGTAACTAAAATTTTGACTTCAAATTTTACATCAAGAACAGTTTAAGGAAAACAAAGTGGTCATACAGCCTACATGTAATTCAAATACCAAACATAATATTATGATAATGTAGAGAGATTTATAATGATCAGCAGGACCAGATTAAAGCATAAGCAAACCATGGATGTGCCTAGGGACCAAGTGTTTAGGGTGGGGGGGGGGGGGGAGGTCAGATGTGCTCAGCACTTAGGATGCTAGGATGGCCAACTACACATTTTCAGAGTTCAGACCTCTACAGCTGCCTAATCCCCCCCCCCCCCCCCCCACACACACACACTCTGCATGAATGAGCCTATCCTATCTGCTTCCAGTGTCACACAGCAGAGGCAGATGGAAGCACTCAGCCAATAGGAAGCCAGTTCTCATCATAGAAAGCAAGAGAGTGAACAAGAGAGGAGTGAGATGGGGGGGGGGGGGGGGAGGAGGGGGGTGCTATTGAACATTTTACTATTATGTGACTGAATTGGTAAAAGGAGGAAGAGAGATGGGACAAACTGATTCCTTAAAATATTACCTTGCCTGAATCTTTATTTATTTGTTACTTTTGTATCCCACATTTTCCCACCTATTTGTAGGCTCAATGTGGCTTACATAGTACCGGAGAGGCGTTTGCTGACTCCGGTGTGAACAAATACAAAGTGATGTTGTGGTAGGTAAAGTTCGTGTGGCACAGCCACATTAGGGTATCGTATGATGGAAGAGTTGTGTTATGTCTATTACGTACTTTAGTTTTGTTGTGTTGCAGAGAACAGGCATTTAAGTTGGATCGGTAGGGTATGCCTTTTTAACAGGTTAGTTTTTAGTGTTTTCCGGAAGTTTAGGTGGTCGTATGTCATTTTCAAGGCTTTTGGTAATGCGTTCCACAGTTGTGTGCTTATGTAGGAAAAACTGGATGCGTAAGTTGATTTGTACTTAAGTCCTTTGCAGCTTGGGTAGTGCAGATTTAGGTACGTTCGTGTTGATTCGGATGTGTTTCTCGTTGGTAGGTCGATCAAATCTGTCATGTATCCCGGGGCTTCACCGTAGATAATTTTGTGAACTAGGGTGCAGATTTTGAAAGCAATGCGTTCTTTGATTGGAAGCCAGTGTAGTTTTTCGCGGAGAGGTTTTGCGCTTTCAAATCGCGTTTTTCCAAATATAAGTCTAGCTGCCGTGTTTTGGGCGGTCTGAAGTTTCTTTAAGGTTTGTTCTTTGCATCCCGCATAAATACCATTGCAGTAGTCGACGTGGCTTAGTACCATTGATTGCATCAGGTTGTGAAATGTTTCCCTCGGGAAGAATTGTTTCAGGCGTTTGAGTTTCCACATTGAGTGGAACATTTTCTTTGTTGTGGATTTACTTGGTTCTCTAGTCCAATGTAACGCCGAGGATTTTCAGGCTTTCTGAGATAGGGAGGGTGTAACCGGGGGTGTTGATACTTGTGGGGTTATCCGTGCTGTGTTGCGCTGTTCTGCATTTTTTGTTAAACGTTTTTAGTGGTGTTGCTGCCTCCCACCCAGTTTTGGATTTGCTAATAGGAAAAGCAGGACTACAAAACCCGCAGTCCTTTTGGATGGGAAAAACTTAGAAGCACAGAATGAGGCTGAGAAAGACCATATTAGCTTGCCCATTTTCATTTTCAGTCACCATATTTCTGACTTCCCAGCTTTTCTTTCACTTCCCCACATCTAAGGATCATCCGTGTCAACACAGCAGTTTTATCATATTACCAACTCCGTAGATTAAACCATCCAGGTTCAGAGGTCATGCTTAATGATCAGAGAACTGCAGTGTTGAGTCCCACAGCGAAGCACTGAAACTACAGTTGTGGGTCTAAAAGTCATCGTGATAAAAATAAGGGATTCTTCCCCCCTCCCCCCCAGTAGTTGCAAAAAAGGATTCTTAGCACCAGAACTCAATAAAATCCTATTTCAGTCATTGTGGAAAAGGAGCATGAGGAAAAAATACCCTTCTATTGCAAAATAATAACAATAATAATCAAATCTTCAGGAGACGTAAACAAGAGGATACTAAACAGAACATTATGTACTACTATACAGGGAAAGTAGAGAAACTATTAAACCAATTTTAAAAGGTAAACGGAATAATACAGTAACATGTGCATAATGCTACAAAGGGAATTAATGTGTAAATGCAAATATGTTGTTTGGGTAATACTGATCATTCATTAGTAGAAATTTATATTCAAATACATCCATATTCAGCTTAAAATAAAGCACTACTTATTAAGGGCTTCTCGGAAGATGCTCCTCAAAGGACCTCTAGGAAATAAACATTTATTATGTGAAGCTAGCTGAGGCCTGAAAAATTCAGCAGAACATTAGGCGCTAACCTCCCCTTCACAGCCTGACCCCTAGATTGACAACAACACTCTCTCTCCCTACCCTATCCCAAGCCTAGCACTCTCTATCTCACCTAACCCTACCCAAACCCAACACTCTTATTCACCCCGTCCACCAGCCTTCTGACTCTCCTCCTCCTAGCCCAAACCCAACACTTATTCACCCCGTCCACCGGCCTTCTGACTCTCCTCCTCCTAGCCCAAACCTAACACTCCCTCCTCCTCCATCCCTGCAGTCTTCAAAACCTGTGGACCAAGTCATCCATCAGAGATCAGCAACTTTGTTCTGGCATCTTGCTTGTCCTGCTGCCTATGTCTCGTCACACACCTGTGGAGCCCGCTTTCTTTGCAAAGAGCTTGTGTAATTTATGAAATAGCCTCTTCACAGTCATTATTGAATTTATGCTAACAAAAGGATATTAACTACCAGGCCAAACGTTACTGGGAAGAAGTGGGAAACTACAGGCCGGTAAGCCTCATGTCGGTGATAGGAAAAATAATGGAATCACTGCTGAAGGAAAGGATAGTTGACTTTTTAGAAGCCAACAGGTTACAAGATCCAAGGCAACATGGCTTTACCAAAGGAAAATCCTGCCAAATGAATCTGATTGACTTCTTTGACTAGATGAACAACGTGCACTAGGTGTAATCTACTTGGATTTCACCAACACCTTTGATATGGTTTCTCACAGAAGACTCGTGAATAAGCTGAAAGGGCTGAACTTTGGACCCAAAGTGGTGAACTAGATTGGAAACTGGTTGACCGACAGAGAGTGGTGGTAAATGGAATTGGCTCTGAGGAAAGGAAGGTGAGTAGTGGAGTGCCTCAGGGGTCAGTGCTAGTGCCGATTCTGTTTAGTATATTTGTGTAAGACATTGCTGAAGGGTTAAAAGGAAACTTTTGCCTTTT
Organism: Microcaecilia unicolor; assembly: GCF_901765095.1. NCBI lineage: Eukaryota > Metazoa > Chordata > Amphibia > Gymnophiona > Siphonopidae > Microcaecilia > Microcaecilia unicolor. Next base: position 198,496,118 of record NC_044040.1, on the reverse strand, counting down.
TGTGGATGACTCAAAGATAGCCAATGAAGTGGATACTCTGGGGGGGGGAGTAGAAACCATAAGAAGGGATATCCAAACATTAGAAGAATGGTCAAGGGTCTGGCAGTTGAAATTTAATCAAATACACTCTTCCGGGTTACCTTGGTGTGGTCCGGTTTCTACCCGCTTATTACTAAAACATGTATCAAGAAACCTCTTTCTATTTAAAACCCAACTATTCCAGTGCTCTGTGTGTTGCTAATTTTTTTATATTTTAATATGCTGTGCTCAGTGGAAGGGGATATAGTCCACAGGACTTGCGTGCAGTATGCACTGCTTCAACCCCTTGTTGACCATCATTGCACACCTCCTTCCTATCCTAATGTCTCTGTTTTTATCGTGCAACGTATACTTAGTATAGTACCCACATCCAACGCATTTGTAATAGATGTTACTACTTAGCTTGTTTCAGCGTCCACACTGCTCTCATCTGTTGATGTTAATGTCCTGTGGGGATCCCCATCCTTCGTGAAGTTAAAATCAAGATCGTAGTTCAGTATTCCCTTACTATGGGACTAAATTTCTCCTTTCCAGCTGATGTTCCTGGTTCCCTACATGCTTGGCATGTTTCGCATTCTGCATCCTCAGGGGAACACCATGTGAACTGTGATGGTACTTAGCCGCTTCTCAAACCAACTGTCTGACATTTTTAGCTGCTGGGAGCAGCCGCGCAGCTCTCGGCTCTGCTGGCTCCCTCTGCCCCAGAACAGGAAGTAACCTGTTCCGGGGCAGAGGGAGCAGGGAACCAGCGGAGCTGACAGGCATGTGGCTGGTCTCTGCACCCCTCCAGCAGCATGCACCCAGGGTGGACCGCCCCGCCCTTGGTACGCCGCTGTATCTGGGTTAAAAAAAAAAAGTTTGGACAAGTTCCTGAAGGAAAAGTCTATAGTCTGCTATTGAGACAGACATGGGGAAACCACTGCTTGCCTTGGGTTTGGTAGCATGGAATGTTGCTACTATTTGAGATTCTGAATGGAATGTTGCCACTCTTTGGAGTTCTATATGGAATGTTGCTACTATTTGAGTTTCTTGTGACCTGAATTGGCCACTGTTGGAAGCAGGATACTGGGCTAGATGAACCATTGGTCTGACCCAGTAAGCTACTCTTAGGTTCTTATCTAACCTTAAATTTTGTGAAAGCTATAGCATTTTGGTGCTAAGTTTATAGAATAGCACCTAAGTGCAGTTATGCGCATACCTACAAATTAGTGGCAATTAGTACCTAGTAACACCACTTAAGGGTTATTATTCATACTTAAGGCCAATTGTCCCTAATTTAACAATTAAGGGCCCTGTTTACAAAGGTGCACTAGCATTTTTAGTGTGCACTTTGTAGACACTCATAGGAATATTATGGGTGTCTACACACTTAGCCCGTGCTAATTTTTAGTGCGTGCTAAAAATGCTAAATGCCTTTGTAGTACAACCAAAAAAGTGTTTAATTATTATTGTACATATAAATATTTACTATCTTTAGATATAGACACAATGCCCTAAATATAAAATTTTGCTTTATATGTATTTTAATTCATTTATATGGAAATATTTTTACTTTTATATTTACAAATATTTTATTATATCTTTGTAATTATGCATATATGTGTGTATTGTATATGTTTATTATTTTACATTTGACTTGTTTTTATCATATATATATATTTTTATAGACTCCTGATGCAGGCCTAACGGCCGAAACACGATGTTGTGTCGAGTCTTCATACTTCAAATAAACCTTCTTATTAATGTACATCTTCCTGTCTTTGGTTTCCTTGGTTGCTCTCCCACTTTTTTTGTTGTACTGTTGTATCTACCGTGGGGCGTTTTGAGTTCTCCGTCGTTTGGCGGATTTCCTCTTACAGAATGCCGTTGTAAACTGGGCCCTAAGTAAGGTGCACAACTGATCCTGTTCTATAATTCGTGTGTCCAAATTTGCACACTACTCAGAAATTTGCGTGCAACTTTATAGAATCCGGGGGATGGGGAATAGTGGCTGAAAATTGTTACTGGTAAACACATAAGAGGGGAAGTTCTCAATATGGAGTGGAGGAGTGGCCTAGTGGTTAGGGTGGTGGACTTTGGTCCTGGGGAACTGAGGAACTGAGTTTGATTCCCACCTCAGGCACAGGCAGCTCCTTGTGACTCTGGGCAAGTCACTTAACCCTCCATTGCCCCATGTAAGCCGCATTGAGCCTGCCATGAGTGGGAAAGCGCGGGGTACAAATGTAACAAAAATAAAATAGATACTATTGGAGATTCTACATGGAATGTTGCTACTATTGGAGGTTCTACATGGAATGTTGCTACTATTGGAGGTTCTACATGGAATGTTGCTACTATTGGAGATTCTACATGGAATGTTGCTATTCCACTAGCAACATTCCATGTAGAAGGCTGCGCAGGCTTCTGTATGTGCAGGACGTCAGACTCACAGAAGCAGAAGCCTGCGCGGCCACATTGGTGATCTGCAAGGGCCGACTTCTACATGGAATGTTGCTAGTGGAATAGCAACATTCCATGTAGAATCTCAAATAGTAGCAACAGTGGAGGAGTGGCCTAGTGGTTAGGGTGGTGGACCTTGGTCCTGGGGAACTGAGGAACTGAGTTCGATTCCCACCTCAGGCAGCTCCTTGTGACTCGTGACTCTGGGCATGTCACTTAACCCTCCATTGCCCCATGTAAGCCACATTGAGCCTGCCATGAGTGGGAAAGCGCGGGGTACAAATGTAATAATAATAATATGGACTACCATTAGGATGTGTTATTTTACTGTTAATCCCAGTTATTAGTAACTACATCTCATTGCATAAAATGGGACCTGTGCTAAAATTGTGTGAGTTGTGGTATAATAACCCATCTTAATGGTAGCCCATTTTGATAACTTCCCCCCTAAGTCTGCTTGAAAATTTGCCCCTATAGCAAGGGCAATTTAGAAAAGTCCTCCCAATATGGAGGGTAAACTTATACTTATGCAGCCTGTACGTGCATTAATTCACCCAGACTGAGCAGAGGTGTTCTTCGGGGCAGGATTAGTGGTTATATGCAAATTTTAGAAAACATGGATCTTTGTGCACGCCAATCACTTGGCGTCATTTTCAAAGTGGATGTGCATACATATATTTGATTGTAAATTCACCATCACCCATAATCTGCTCAATTGGTCCTATATTAGAAAAGGTGCAGAGAAGGGCAACGAAAATGATAAAGGGAATGGAATGACTTCCCTATGAGGAAAGGCTGAGAAGGTTAGGGCTCTTCAGCTTGGAGAAAAGGCGGCTGAGGGGTGATATAATGAGCGGACAGATGTGAAGCGTTTGTTTACACTTTCAAACAACAACAAAACCAGGGGACACAAGATGAAGCTAGAATATGGTAGATTGAAAACAAATAGGAGAAAGTTTTTCTTTACTCAGCGTGTAGTTGGACTCTGGAACTCGTTGCCGGAGAATGTAGTGACAACAGCTGGCCTTACGGAATTTAAAGGGGGTTTGGACAGATTCCTGAGGGAAAAGTCCATTGAACATTATTAAAAACAATTTTTTTTTTTTGGGTGGGGGGGGGGGGGGTTGCCGGGTTCTTGAAGCCTGGATTGGCCACTGTCGGAGACAGGATGCTGGGCTTGATGGACCCTTGGTCTTTTCCCAGAATGGTGGTGTTTATGTACTTATGCTCAGGGCTTTTTTTGAGGGGGTACTGAGTACCAGCACCTTTTCCATTGTCTGCTAAAATTGACCCATGGACCCCAAGTTTTAATGAAAGAGCTCAGGCTCTACACACCAATTCTGCCTTATCATAGATTCTGTGACTGGTTGCAGGGAGCCTAGCTATTGTGGGGTGGGTTCCCCAGTGATTATCCCACCTCTGAAGGGTGGCCTCGCATTTGAGTACCAGCACCTTTTCCATTGTCTGCTAAAATCGACCCATGGTCCCCAAGTGTTAATGAAAGAGCTCAGGCTCTACACACCAATTCTGCCTTGTCATAGATTCTGTGACCGTTTGCAGGGGGCTTGACTATTGTGGGGTGGGTCCCTCAGTGATCACCCCACCCCTGAAGGGTGGCCAGGCATTTGAGTACTGGCACCCTTTTCACTAGAAAAGATGCACGGCTTATGCTTATGTACTTATCAATGTTCCCAATATATATCGATCTGCTCTTATCTGTCTGTGGCACCCAGATGCATTCTCAGTGTTCCAGCAGGACACGTTGTGGATTTGTGTCTTTCCTTTAAACGTGTCACATCCTCTCCTTAATCCTTTTTATTATTGAAGAAGATGAATTTCCCACACTGTGGTGTTCTAATCTGCCTTTCACTGCTTGTCCTAAACCGTGGCTTGAAATGTACTGCAGGCTTCATCACAAGTGACATGGGGACCATTGATCCCAAAAGGCATGTTTATGCTGTATGTTTTCTTAAGGGTGAACTCCGATTGACTAACAATTGCTGCTACTATAGAAACAGCAATACCTCAAGATTGTAACCAAACCCTACCCATGACAAAGCAGCACAAACCTTCATTATTATCTTAGTACCATAACAACACACACAGGAGTTTAACAACTTCAGAGTCCTAAAATTACCCGTACTGGAAACAGGTGGCTTGTATCTCAGAAAGATCTTTCCGTTTGAGACTATTGACTAATCCATGGTGTCGGTAATAATGGCCTAGGATCCTACAACCTAGCATTTATATTGCATGGATTAAAAGAATCATTGCTATATAAAAAAGGCTCTTAAATTTCACGATTAGCAAAACCATGCTGGGTCATTGAAAAAAAAAAAAAGAGAACGTCCATAGCATTTCTATTGATTGAATCCCCTGTACAAACAGTACAGGCTTATTTACGTAAAACAACTTCAAAGTTCTCCAACTTGGCATCACATTTGAATTTACAGCTTGGAAACGCCCTCTTAGAATCCATCTGTTTACAGAAAAGTTGTGCGTTAATGATCCTCTTCAGTTCTTTGACTTTATATGGCAAGTTTGGTGCTTACATGTAGACTCTGTGCTATCATGGGTTGTGTACGTTTGTCAGTGGCTTAGATGGACCACTTCTACAGAAGTAAAAAACATTGTAAATCACTAAATGAAGAATATGTCATTAGTGTGACTATGGAAGACATCTCATTGTCTAAAGTGGACAAAAATGACTTCGTTATCACGTTGAAATTTAAGACAAAGGATCGCTATGCAACTAGGAATCTTACTGCCTCCACCATGTCTGTAACACAGTCTCAGTGAAGTCATGAAAACAAAACAAACTTAATAGGTTAGAGGTTGGAGACCAAATATATCTTATGACTAGTAATTTAATAAAGTTGTCTCGAGACAGTATGGGAATATTTAGGTTGAAAGTTAACTTTTGGCCAAGCTTGAATCCATAGCAATTCATGATTTAACAGAAGAGAACCTACTTCAGTTTGTGACAACATGGTAACTGCCGACTCACCCTAAAAGAAGTTGCCTTCTTTTTAAAAAGGTATTCGACAAAGAATTGTGGTTGCTGTGTTAATCCACTTGGATCTGTGGAAAAAATGGTCAACGAACAAGCTGAGAAGACATGTTTAGCTCAATAATAATAAAAATGAGTATCTGACAAACAAATGTTATCTTGGCTTGATGAAGAGGATAACTGTCAAACATTTGTCAGATATCGGGGCCTTTAAAATGCGCTAAAAAGTGGCCCGCGCTTTGACTAGCATGCTGAGGGCAATTTTAGCACGGATGTAAAATGGCCGCATTTTCAATTTCCTCTATTAACGGCCATGCGCTCATTTCCTAATTAGCGTAGGAGCCCTTCCTGGCACCTATCTTCTAGTTGGCAAGGGCTCCCGTGCTAACCACACGATAATCGGCTAGTGCATAGCAATGTAGCTGTGATAACCAATAAGTGCTGGGCACACCTACTCTCCATCCCCAAACACGCCCCAGTGGGAAGTACGCGCAGATCCAAAATCTACCACGGAGCTCCTGAGGACGCTCCGTGGTAGTGGATTTTAACCTGTGCTAAACACGCATTGGTGCTTACCGCAGCTTAGCAGCTATTTCATTTCAGTTCTAGTAGATATTGTGTTGTCATTGCAAGTAGTATACGCCATACTTTGTATTGCTGTTCGAATATTTTTTCTGCTCTAATTGCCGACTGCTCATGTTGGATCTATTCTTACTGTACACCGCCTTGAGTGAATTCCTTCAAAAAGGCGATAAATAAATCCTAATAAATAAACGCTGATTTTTTTTAGGCGTGATGTAGGCCCATAGGTATAAAATAGGTTGCACATCATTTAGTGCAAGCTAGACTTTAGTGAAAAGGGGCCCTACATGACTTGGGAAGGAGTAGAAAAGAAAGGCGTAACTCCTGGGAAGTTGCAAATTAAGGCTGATGGTGCTATTGACCAGAGGAGGTTGGTTCTTTGATTGAACTGGAAACACCAAGGAGCAGGTTGAAACGTCACGACAAAAAAAAAAACAGGAATGTAGCAATGCTTTAACAAATTAGCCACCATTCTGAACATGGTGTAAAATAGCAGTACAGTGAAAAATAGCAGATTGCTTATCAATCACTTTTTGTTTTTACCTGTAACACGTCACAGTTGGGTTCATTAATGGACAGTTACCACAGCCTGCTTTGAATAGTATTGATCTGAATTATTTATTATTTATTCATGACATTTATACTCCACATTAGCTCGAAATAGACTCAAGTACAATGTGGCTTACAAACAAACAATAAGTGAATAAAACATAATAATGTACAAAATGTAACACAAATTACTTACAATAACTTCAAGGAGCAAATTAATACATGTGCAGTAAGTAACCAGGGATTTAGACTAACTGAAGGACAAACAAATAAGTAAGGGTGGAGAGGTGAGAGCATAATTAGGCAGGACTAGATGGGAAGAGATTAAGAAAGGGTGTGGGTAAAATTCAAATAGAGTTTTTTGTTTCAGAAAGGCCAGAGTGTTTTCAGAACACTTCTGAAAGTTCGGTAATCATCTGTAAACTTGATTAATTTACGAAGAGAATTCCAAATGTTGGTGCCTTGATAGGAGAAATTACTACTACTTAACATTTCTAAAGCGCTACTAGGGTTACGCAGCGCTGTACAGTTTAACAGAGAAGGACAATTAGCAGAGTGAATTGTTTTATATACAATATTCTTACAGATAGAGAAATGTAAGACAAGATATTCTCTAAATGACGAAGCAGCATTACGAGGGGGTAATTCAATAAGATTATTCAAATACGATGGGGCTTGACCAAACAGGGTTTGATGAATGAAAACACATAATTTGAAAGATATTGGTAACCAATGTAGCTCACATAAAAGAGTGGGTTTGGCGAAGCAAGGAGATCTACATATAAGACGAGCAAGTAGTATTTTGATCTACTTGTAATTTTTTGAGAAGACCACCTTTAAGTTCAGCATTGATGGAATTGCAATAGTCAAATTTGGTAAGGACAAGGGATTGAACCAAAGTATGAAAGACAGATTTAGAGAAAAATGGCTTTAATCTCTTTAAGCTTCCAAAGTGAATGAAAGACACTCAAGGTCAACTTAGAGACTTAGTTTTCAAGGGTGAAGAAAAAATCTATTGTGACGCCCAAGATTTTTATTGATCACTCAAGGGAATAGGTTTTATCCATGCTAAGTTTTAATTTGAAATTAGAAGCTCATGAATCCATAAGTTTTATCCCTAGACTAATCATGTGAGTTATGTCAAGTAATTCCTTAGAGAATGGGATATAAATGGTGATATCATCAGCATATATGTATGTCAAAAGACCATGTTTTTCTAAAAGATGACCAAACGGAATCATCACAATGTTAAACAAGATGGGGGATAGAGGGGAACCCTGAGGGATCCCACAGCCAGGAGACCAAGTAGAAGAAATTACACATGAATGTTTGACTTGATACGACCTAGATCTTAAGAAGCCAGAAAACCATTTCAGGACAATGCCACAGATTCTGTAACAGTCAAGATCATTTAAAAGAATATCACGATCAACAGTATCAAAGGCACTGGACCGATCAAATTAGGACTATAAATCCGTCACTCCTTTGGGATGTAGGTTCAAAACCAGGACTGATCAAAAAGGCTCCAGCTGGAACTGGGTAACTTGGCGGGTCTGAGATAGTGCACAGTACTTTCCTGTATGTTCTCCCTGGTGCATGTAGCATGGATTCACTAATGTTTTGTGGACTTGTTTGCATGCGCTAAGTGTGCGGTATGTTTTTGTACTTAATTTCTGGAGATGTGTCGGGGACGGTGAATGGCTGTAGACGTGTCATCCAGCTAGCGCATTCTGATAATTGCACTAACTGGCTAGTGGGTCCATAACATTAAGATTTTATCAACTCCTAAATAAGAGGCACTAAGTGCTCCCCTCAATTTTTTTCAGGCTACGCGTGCTAATGTCAACATTAGCACACAACCTGAAAGTGAAATACTGTAAACCAGGGGCGTAGCCAGACTTCAGCAGGAGGGGGGGTCCAGAGCCCAAGGTGAAGGGGGGCACATTTTAGCCCCCCAGCCTTTGCCAATCCCCCCCTCCCCCACCAACTTTGAACCCCACCCCTCCCGCCGCCAACCCTCCCCCACCGCCGCTATGTACAACGTGCAGGACGTCAGATTCAGAAACAGAACGAAGCCTTGCGCCGGAAGAAGAGGACCTCGGCTGGTGGGGGTTGGGGTACCCTACCAGCAAAGGTAGCACACGGCGGTGGGGGGGGGGGGGGTGTCCATGGCCAAATCTATGGAGGCCCAGGCCCCTGTGGCCCCACGTAGCTATGCCACTGCTGGAAACTGCCCTATTTTCTGGGGAAGGCCTTTTACTAAGCCGTGGTAAAAAGTGGCCTGCGGTAGTGTGGTCGCGTGATTTTGGCACGCGCTGGGCCATTTTTTTACCACGGCTGGGAAAAAAGGCTTTTTAAAATGGGGACAGTAAATGTCCGAGCTTAAAAATTAAAAGTAGCGATCGGCTATTTACTGCCTGACCCCTAACCACTACCCACTGACCTAGCGGTAAGGGGTCACGTGCGGTACTCATGCAGCATGCGCCAAATAAGGCCATGCTGATTACCTGCGGGAACAGAGCGTGCCAACTTTGAAATTACCGCCGGGTGGGTGCCCTAAACTGGCAGCAGTGTCGATTTTGGCGTGTGCTATATGCGTGGTAGGCCTATCGCTGCTTTGTAAAAGGCCCCTAGGTGCGCTAGAAATGGGCTTAGCGTGCGGGAAAAGTCCCATGTTAGCAAGCACTTTGCCCATTTACCAGAGTATTTTAGTAGAAATTCCCCCAAGAGTGGTTGACCTTCTCTGCTTGAACTGAGTTTAGTGCATATAAACATTTCCACTTTTTTTTTTTATTTAATTACGCAGCAAAGAGCACCTAACGGTTAAGAAAAACCGTGACTAACAGAAATAAGTAAAACATTTATTGGGCATAAATATATTACATATACACTACAGATACAGTTAAGTTTTACATACATAGTATAGTATTTGCAAAAATCTATACATTAAAAATCGGTATGGCAGTTTTAATACAATGCATATGAAATAGTCTAAAATTTACAATACAATAAAATGCATGATTATTTCTCTTTTTAAAGTTGAAAGCTTGGAATGTATATCCAACAGTGAGGTAAAAAAAATATATATTTTTTTCAATTTAAAGAACTGTGCAAGGCTATTTCTTATATGCATTCATGGAGGGTAGTTGTCAATCCTGACAGTCATTAAAACTAGAGTAACAAAAATGGAACATTTCAACATTTCAAGTTCACAGAGAGAAAGGCAGGTAATATAAAAACCATTTTTTTTGCACTTAAAGGCCTGTTTAAAGAACAGAGGAATCTTTCCTTTAAATATTTGGAATATTTGACCCGAGGATACATAGGACATTGAGAAGGCAATTTTCTTTGAAACAGGAATGCTTTCTCATACTGACATTTCATTTTAAGGTGCATTCTTTGCAGGTTGTGAGTCCTTTTACTGAACTATCAGATGTTAAACTATGCGTCAATGCCCTTTTCCATCGCCACAGCTGAAAGGGGGGGGGGGGGGGGGGGACCTATAACGTCTCCAAAGCGCATGCAAAACATGTTTCTGTATATTGACCAGCAAGTGGATTTGGCTGGCAGATTGTATGTACAGGAACCCAACGGTAGCTGAACAGAAAAAAAAAATCCCCCGGGAAGAGCAACAAGGGATGCAGAAGTGGGAAATGAAGGACAGCTAGCCAAACCTCTGGTTCAACAATCCCGCTTTATTCTTCTAATGTATAGAAAGACTCGACACGGCAACCGTGTTCCGGCATGCAAGATGACCGCCTCAGGAGTCTGGTGTTGTTGGTCATGACCGAAAGCTGGTTTTTGGCAAATTCCTTAGCCTTGCGACATTGAATCCTCTAGGTTTTTTAAAGAACTCTTTACCCTCCTGACAGAATAGTGTCTGGATGTGCATGGCCTTTTTTAAAGACCCATATACACAGGGGTGTGCTGGTAAATTTTTAACAATGGGCTCTCTCTCTCCGGGCATAGCCGGCCCTGAAATTTTGTGTGTGTGTGTGTGGGGGGGGGGGGGGGAATACATGTCTCTCTCTTTCCCCTCCCTTGTGCGGGCACGCTAGGCATACCTTTGCCGAGCCCCACCAGCCAATAAATGGACTGCCACCATTCTCTGCTGCTTGTTTCTGGCTCTGAGCAGCATGAGAGAACCTTCTTGCGCTTGCATGAAAAGTCCCAGCCTGATGCTCAGAGTCAGAAACAAGGAGCAGGGAGCAGCAGCAGTCTATTTACTTGGCTGGTGGGGCCAGAATCACTGCCAGCAAAGTAAAGGAATTCAGGAGGGGGCCCAAGCCCACATTATGGGAATCAGTTGTTAAAGTAGCCATGGGGAGGCCTACTTTAACAACCGGCTCCTAAAATTCTTAACAAACGGCTCTCGCGAGCCTGTGAGAGCCCGCTCCAGCACACCACTGCATATAAAGCTTTCAGTCATTACCAACAACAACAGACTCCAGAGGCGGCCATCTTGCATGCCGAAAAAAGGTTGCCGTGTCGAGTCTTTATATAAATTAGAAGAATAAAGCGGATTGGTTGAACCAGAGGTTTGCCTAGCTGTCCTTCATTTCCCACTTCTGCACCCCAGACTGTATGTACAGCAATAACTAGCGGATGAATATTCATACTAGTGTTGTGAGCTATCTGGGTTATTCCAAAGCTGTACGGGTAAATACGGGATGTGCAATCTAGACTTTCTCTGCCATCATCTACTATATTACTATGGAACTGAAGACTCCAAATTTGGGGCCCTGTTTACCAAGCCGTGCTGTAGGCAAGCAAACTTTTTAGCGTGCACTAGAGATACCCATAGGAATATAATGGGTGTCTCTATTGTTAGTGCATGCTAAAAAGTCAGAACGCCTATGGCGCAGTTTAGTAAACAGCAGGGGCGTATCTGACCTTCAGCGGTAGGGTGGGGCCAGAGCCGAGGTGGGGGGGGGGGCACATTTTAGCCCCCCTGGGCGGCGCCGCCGCCGCCAACCCCCCCGCCACCATCATCATCGCTGACACCCCCCGCCGCCCCTCTCGACCCCCCCACTCGCTGTCGCCTACCTGGGCTGGCGGGGACCCCATCCCCCGCCAGCTGAAGTCTTCTTCCTTCCTTTCAGGTTTCTGAGTCTGACGTCCTGCAGGACGGGGTCCCCGCCAGCCCAGGTAGGCGACGGTGAGCGAGCTGGCAGGCGAGCGGGCGGGGGGGGGTCGACTGTAGGGGGGTCCCTGGCCCCCGTAGCAGCGATGCCTCTGGTAAACAGAGCCCGAACTCTCCAAATTTGGTCCTTGAGGGGCTGCAACCCAGTCAAAAATTTCTATAACATATGTGCAAGAGATCTTACTGCATACAATGGAGGTAATGCACACCGACAGGTCTCATGCGCATTCATTGTAAAATTCTGAAGATGTGACTGGATTTCAGTCCTTGAGAACTGCATTTGGGACCCTCCCCCCCATACTACGAACTAAAAAAGGTTTTACTATCTGCTACCTGCAAAGAATCTAGTTTTCTCCAAGACCAAAATGGCTGCCAGAGCCCTAAACTTAACTTTAATGTCAAACAGGGGTTGAGTCGTCATAGAGTTCCTATGTTAACATCCATATTAATGCCAACCCAATTTATACTGATCAGCTTAATTAGACTGCTTCAAAGGCATGGTAGTAGGAAAAACCTTAAAATGCAACCTGACTCCACACACACCAAACTATCTGGAAAGCAATGCTTTCAGCTCAGACTTTATCAAAATGTCCAAAATGAATTTCACTCCTTCTTTTAAAAAGCAATACTAAATACATGGATAATTGTGGATTTTATATGACAACACTGCTACAAATTGTCCTCCAAAAATACAGATTTTATTTAGGAATGGGGTTTAGATGGACTGCGTTTTTGTTTTTAAAAATGCACCGTTTAAAATTGAACACACCTGTGTAAGCTTTGTTCACAAACGACAGATGTAGTGTTACAAATGGTTTATAGTCACAAAAAAAAAAAACAACCTGTAATTAAAAATAAAAAAGCAAAATAAACTCAACAAGCCAATGCTCTGGCAAAAAAGAAAACCCCCTAAAAAAAAAAAAAAGATCTTTAGCTTGATGTCATTAGTTTGCAAAGCTAAAATAATTAGAGTCAATACCAAAATATCGAACAGTTTGCTACATCTATAGAGGCACAGAGAAAAAGTCACTGCTCATAGCACTTGGTTTCAAGAGATGATTATGCTTTTGGATAAATGTAAACCTTTCAATCACTGATAATGTATTTTTTGGCATTTAATGCACTACATGTTCCCAGCTTTAAAACACAAGAAAGTGTAAGAAGGTTAATACTAGGAATGCTGCCAGGTAAATGCTGACCTAAAAAAAAAAATGTATAAAACAAAAAAAAATATATAACATGCTACAAGGGAAAAATTAGTACGTAAGTACACTTCTTTTTTTTATTTTTATTTTTTACAATAAATAAAAGATTGCACTGTGATTGGCATTTAAAGTACTGTATGCAGTATATGGTATAAATAAACGAAAAAAAAAAATATTGTTGGTTTCCCCATTACTTTGGTTATGGGAATATGATGGTAATACAGGACACCGGATCTCAGACAACATAGACAAAGCACAGTATAGCTATGACAAGGTCAAACCAAGCTGCAAAAATATACAAAAAAAGAAAAGCAGGGTATAGATTGTGTCTCTGTTGCACCCTTTTGGAATCGATTCGCACCTCCAGCTAATGTCTGTCCCTGAGGTACTCATGGTTTTTTTTTTTTTTTTTGTTGGTTTTTTTTTTCTTCATAAGAGGATTCCAAAGACAGGGAGAGGACAACCACATATCCAGAGATGTTAACC